>NC_044981.1:124792982-125392982 GCF_008728515.1 Papio anubis
AAAAAAAAAAAAAAAAAAAAAAAAAAAAAAAAAAAAGAAAAAGTCTTATATTTGCTCATACTCACCATTTTCAGCAAGTTTAGTTCTTCATGCAGGTTTGAGTTTTCATAGCATTGTTTCCCCTCAACCTGAAATGCTTCCTTTACCATTTTTGTTGTCTATTGACAATAAATTCTCTCACATTTTATCTAAAACTTTTAAATTTGACTTTAATTTCTGATGAATGTTTTTACTGAATATTAAATTTTAGGTAGACAGTCTTTTTCCTTTCTATACTTTAAAGATGTTTCATTTTCATATTGCTTGTGTTATTTCTGAGGAAAAGCCAACTTATCGGTTTCTCTGCATGTTCTCTGTTTATGTGTGCTAGTCTCTCCTTCTGCAGTATCTAATCTGCTCTAAAACTTTTATGGTAAATTTTAAATTTTGTTTATAGTATTTTTAGCTTTAAAAGTCACATTTGTTTCTTTAAAAAATGTTTTCTTTATTACTGTGTTTATGTTTTTCTTTAAATCCTTATATATGTTTATAAAAGCTGTTTTAAAATCTCTAACTGCCAGGTCAGGTGCAATGGTTCATGCCTATAATCCCAGCACTTTGGGAGGCTGAGGCAAGGGGATCACCTGAGGTCAGGAGTTCAAGACCAGTCTGGCCAACATGGTGAAACCCCATCTCTACTAAAAATACAAAAATTAGCTGGGTGTGGTGGCATGTACCTGTAATCCCAGCTATTTGGGAGGCTGAGGCAGGAGAATCTCTTGAACCCAGGAGATGGAGGTTGCAGTGAGCTGAGATTGTACCACTGCACTCCAGCCTGGGTGACAAAGCAAGACTCTGTCTCAAAAAAAAAAAAGTATATATATATATATATTCAATTTACCATTTTTCCTCCTGATTTTGGATCACATTTTTCTTCTTTTTTACATGTCTAGTGATTTGTTTTTCATCGTTTGTTGGAGATTGTGAATGCAACATCATTGAAAGTCAGGATATTTTTTCCAGTTAAGATTGCTTACTTGTGTCCAGGTAGGCAATTCACTTCTTGGTAGACTACCTTGATCCTGATGAGATTAGATTATTGGTTTTGCTTAGGTAATTCTAGAATAGCCCTTACTCTAGAGCATGATCCTTAGTTCTACCATGGCCTTTCTGAGACTCATCTGAGTACCTGGGGTGATCATGAGGTTTTCTTATTTTGGCTGTTGAAATTCCAATGCCTCCTAACATTGTGCAGTCTCTAAAATCTGGATTCACCTCTCAGTCTTCATGAAGCTGTTTTCTGCTAGGTCTTCAGCTGTCTACTGTGCTTAAATACAGCTCAGTATTTGGCAAAGACTTGAGAAAATCCTATGCGTATTTCTGGGGCTTCTTCCCTGTGCAGCTCCCTTCTGTCTGTTACCCTGTCCACAAATTCCACCTGCATCAGCAGCACAGACCCCAATCTCAGTCTCCTCTGCCTGACAAGAATGATAACCGTTTAGGCCACTTCCCTTGGGAGAAGTTTAGTAGTCCTTCCAAGCAGAAATCAGGGGTGAATGTGGGCTTGCTGTATGCATTTTCCTTCTCTCAAGGATAACAGCCTTATGCCCACTGAAGGTGATTAATAAATATTTGCTGAACCAGATAGACCTGTTAAACTGGCTTCCATTTCTTTTTTCTATTTGTGATGCATAATTCCTCCAGTTCTTTCCATCCCTAAACCTCCTTTTCCACCAAAATCTATCCTTAAACTCATATTTGTGTTATAGTTATAACTCTATATTTCTGAAACAAAAATTTAGAACCTTATCTAAAAAATATGAGGATATTGGGATAGAATATTTGAAATCTGTGCTACTCATATAAATCCTTGACCTTAACTAAAATGTAAGCTAGACTTACTAAGGGGAGACTACCTTAAGAGAACAAAGTTAGCTTCAGAATTTCTGGCATTAGCATCAGGTACCTACATAAAGTTGTATTGTGATAATTTCAAGATCTTTTTTTCTTTTTGAGGCAGAGTCTCACTCTATCACCCAGGCTGGAGTGCAGTGGCATGATCTCAGCTCACTGCAACTTCTGCTTCCCACGCTCAAGTGATTCGCATGCCTCAGCCTCCTCAGTAGCTGGGATTAAGGTGCGTGCCACCATGCTCAGCTAATTTTTGTATTTTTTAGTAGACACAAGGTTTCATCATGTTAGCCAGGCTGGTATCTAGCTCCTGGCCTCAAGTGATCTACCCGCCTCAACCTCCCAAAGTGCTGGGATTATAGACATGATCCACCGCACCTGGTCAATTTCAGGATCTTTTAAAACTCTTAGCTACCAACTCCGTTTCAAGAAATATGTAAGATTCTGTGTACAAAGTCATTCTCCAAGAATGTCTATTTTACTCCAGCTTTTTCACTTCTTTCCTACCCAGTTTTGGGCACTAAATGCTTAGGAATGAATTTGTGACTAAGAGATCATTTTGAAATGGGAATTTAGTTGTGGATTTGTGAGGGCTTGAACATTCATTCACTTATTCATGCACACAATAAAAACCTTCTGAGTGGAACAAAAAGCAGCAGAAATTTCTGCAGACTTAAACGTCCCTGTCTGACAGTTTTGAAGAGAGTAGTGGTTCTCCCAGCATGGAATTTGAGATCTGAGAATGGACAGACTGCCTCCTCAAGTGGGTCCCTGACCCCCAAGTAGCCTAACTGGCAGACACCTCCCAGTATGGGCTGACTGACACCTCATACAGCCAGGTGCCCCTCTAAGACGAAGCTTCCAGAGGAAGGATCAGGCAGCAACATTTGCTGTTCTGCAATATTCGCTTTTCTGCAGCCTCCGCTGGTGACACTAGGCAAACAGGGTCTGGAGTGGACCTCCAGCAAACTCCAACAGACCTGCAGCTGAGAGTCCTGACTGTTAGAAGGAAAACTAACAAACAGAAAGGACATCCACACCAAAACCCCATCTCTATGTCACCACCATCAAAGACCAAAGGTAGATAAAACCACAAAGATGGGGAGAAACCAGAGCAGAAAAGCTGAAAATTCTAAAAATCAGAGCACCTTTTCTCCTCCAAAGGATCGCAGTTCCTTGCCAGCAATGGAACAAAGCTGGATGGAGAATGATTTTGATGAGTTGAGAGAAGAAGGCTTCAGATGATCAGTAATAACAAACTTCTTCCAGCTAAATGAGGATGTTTGAACCCATCACAAAGAAGCTAAAAACCTTGAGAAAAGATTAGATGAATGGCTAACCAGAATAAACAGCATAGAGAAGACCTTAAACGACCTGATGGAGCTGAAAACCATGGATGAAGAGCTACGTGACACATGCACAAGCTTCAGTAGCTGATTGGATCAAGTGGAAGAAAGGGTATCAGTGATTGAAGATCAAATGAATGAAATGAAGTGAGAAGAGAAGTTTAGAGAAAAAAGAGTAAAAAGAAATGAACAAAGCCTCCAAGATATATGGGACTATGTGAAAAGACCAAATCTATATCTGATTGGTGTACCTGAAAGTGATGGGGAAAATGGAACCAAGTTGGAAAACACTCTTCAGGATATTATCTAGGAGAACTTCCCCAACCTAGCAAGGTGGGCCAACATTGAAATTCAGGAAACACAGAGAACACCACAAAGATACTCCTCAAAAAGAGCAATTCCAAGACACATAATTGTCAGATTCACCAAAGTAGAAATGAAGGAAAAAATATTAAGGGCAGCCAGAGAGGAAGTTCAGGTTACCCACAAAGGGAAGCCCACCTTCAGCAGCGGATCTCTTGGCAGAAATTCTACAAGCCAGAAGGGAGTGGGGGCCAATATTCAACATTCCTAAAGAAAATAATTTTCAACTCAGAATTTCATATCCAGCCAAACTAAGCTTCATAACTGAAGGAGAAATAAAATCCTTTACAGACAAGCAAATGCTGAGAGATTTTGTCACCACCAGGCCTGCCTTACAAGAACTCCTGAAGGAAGCACTAAACATGGAAAGGAACAACTGGTACTGCCAATGCAAAAACATGCCAAAGTGTAAAGACCATTGATGCTAGGAAGAAACTGCATCAACTAATGAGCAAATTAACCAACTAACATCATAATGACAGGATCAAATTCACACATAACAATATTAACCTTAAATGTAAACGGGCTAAGTGCTCCAATTAAAAGACACAGACTGGGAAATTTGATAAACAGCCAAGACCTATCAGTGTGCTGTGTTCAGGAGACCCATCTCACATGCAGAGGCACACATAGGCTCAAAATAAAGGGATGGAGGAAGATCTACCATGCAAATTGAAAACAAACAAAAAAAAAGCAGGGTTTGCAATCCTAGTCTCTGATAAAACAGACTTTAAACCAACAAAGATCAAAAGAAACAAAGAAGGCCATTACATAATGGTAAAGGGATCAATTCAACAAGAAGAGCCAACTATCCTAAATATATATGCACCCAATACAGGAGCACCCAGATTCATAAAGCAAGTCCTTAGAGACCTACAAAGAGACTTAGACTCCCACACAATAATAATGGGAGACTTTAACACCCCACTGTCAACATTAGACAGATCAACGAGACAGAAAGTTAATAAGGATATCCAGGACTTGAACTCAGCTCTGCACCAAGCAGACCTAATAGACATCTACAGAACTCTCCACCCCAAATCAACAGAATATACATTCTTCTCAGCACCACATCACACTTATTCTAAAATTGACCACATAGTTGGAAGTAAAGCACTCCTCAGCAAATGCAAAAGAACAGAAATTATAACAAACTGTCTCTCAGACCACAGTGCAATCAAACTAGAACTCAGGATTAAGAAACTCACTCAAAACCACTCAACGACATGGAAACTGAACAACCTGCTCCTGAATTACTACTGGGTACATGATGAAATGAAGGCAGAAATAAAGATGTTCTTTGAAACCAATGAGAACAAAGACACAGTATACCAGAATCTCTGGGACACATTTAAAGCAGTGTGTAGAGGGAAATTTATAGCACTAAATGCCCACAGGAGAAAGCAGGAAAGATCTAAAATTAATACCCTTACATCACAATTAAAAGAACTAGAGAAGCAAGAGCAAACACATTCAAAAGCTAGCAGAAGGCAAGAAATAACTAAGATCAGAGCAGAACTGAAGGAGATAGAGACAAGAAAAACCCTTCAAAAAATAAATGAATTCAGGTGCTGGTTTTTTGAAAAGATTAACAAAATTGATAGACTGCTAGCAAAACTAATAAAGAAGAAAAGAGAGAAGAATCAAATAGATGCAATAAAAAATGATAAAGGGGACATCACCACCGATCCCACAGAAATACAAACTACCATTAGGGATTACTATAAACACCTCTACACAAATAAACTAGAAAATCTAGAGGAAATGGATACATTCCTGGACACATACACCTTCCCAAGACTAAACCAGGAAGAAGTTGAATCCCTGAATAGACCAATAACAGGCTCTGAAATTGAGGCAATAATTAGTAGCCTACCAACCAGAAAAAGCTCAGGACCAGATGGATTCACAGCTGAATTCCACCAGAGATACAAAGAAGAGCTGGTACCTTTCCTTCGGAAAATATTCCAATCAATAGAAAAAGAGGGAATCCTCCCTAACTCATTTTATGAGGTCAGCATCATTCTGATACCAAAGCTTGGCAGAGACACAACAAAAAAAGAGAATTTTAGACCAATATCCCTGATGAACATCGATGCAGAAATCCTCAATAAAATACTGGCAAACCTAATCCAGCAACACATCAAAAAGCTTATCCACCACGATCAAGTGAGCTTCATCCCTGGGATGCAAGGCTGGTTCAACATATTCAAATCAATAAACGTAATCCATTATATAAACAGAACCAATGACAAAAACCACATGATTATCTCAATAGATGCAGAAAAGGCCTTTGAAAAAATTCAACAGCACTTCATGCTAAAAACTCTCAATAAACTAGGTATTGATGGGACATATCTCAAAATAATAAGAGCTATTTATGACAAACCCACAGCCGATATCTTACTGAATGGGCAAAAACTGGAAGCATTCCCTTTGAAAACTGGCACAAGACAGGGATGCCCTCTCTCACCACTCCTATTCAACATAGTGTTGGAAGCTCTGGCCAGGGCAATCAGGCAGGAGAAAGAAATAAAGGGTATTCAATTAGGAAAAGAGGAAGTCAAATTGTCCCTGTTTGCAGATGACATGATTGCATATTTAGAAAACCCTATCGTCTCAGCCCAAAATTTCCTTAAGCTGATAAGCAACTTTAGCAAAGTCTTAGGACACAAAATCAATGTGGGAAAATCACAAGCACTCCTATACACAAATAACAGACAAACAGAGAGCCAAATCAGGAGTGAACTCCCATTCACAATTGCTTCAAAGAGAATAAAATACCTAGGAATTCACTTACAAGGGATATGAAGGACCTCTTCAAGGAGAACTACAAACCACTGCTCAATGAAATAAAAGAGGACACAAACAAATGGAAGAACGTTGCATGCTCATGGATAGGAAGAATCAATGTTGTGAAAATGGGCATACTGCCCAAGGTAATTTATAGATTCAATGCCATTCCCATCAAGCTACCAATGACTTTCTTCACAGAATTAGAACAAACTGCTTTAAAGTTTATATGGAACCAAAAAAGAGCCCACATTGCCAAGACAATCCTAAGCCAAAAGAACAAAGCTGGAAGCATCACGCTGTCTGACTTCAAACTATACTACAAGCCTACAGTAACCAAAACAGCATGGAACTGGTACCAAAACAGAGATATAGACCAATGGAACAAAACAGAGCCCTCAGAAATAATACCACACATCTACAACCATCTGATCTTTGACAAACCTGACAAAAACAAGAAATGGAGAAAGGATTCCCTATTTAATAAATGGTGCTGGGAAAACTGGCTAGCCATATGCAGAAAGCTGAAACTGGATCCCTTCCTTACACCTTACACAAAAATTAATTCAAGATGGATTAAAGACTTAAATGTTGTACCTAAAACCATAAAACCCTAGGAGAAAACCTAGGCAATACCTCTCAGGCCATAGGCATGGGCAAGGACTTCATGTCTAAAACACCAAAAGCAATGGCAACAAAAGCCAAAATTGACAAATGGGATCTAATTAAACTAAAGAGCTTCTGCACAGCAAAAGAAAGTACCATCAGAGTGAACAGGCAACCTACAGAATGGGAGAAAATTTTTACAATCTACCCATCTGACAAAGGGCTAATATCCAGAATCTACAAAGAACTTAAATAAATTTACAAGAAATAATCAAGCAACCCCATTAAAAAGTGGGCAAAGGATATGAACAGACACTTCTCAAAAGAAGACATTTATGCAGCCAACAGACACATGAAAAAATGCTCATCATCACTGGTCATCAGAGAAATGCAAATCAAAACCACAATGAGATACCATCTCACACCAGTTAGAATGGTGATCATTAAAAAGTCAGGAAACAACAGGTGCTGGAGAGGATGTAGAGAAATAGGAACACTTTTACACTGTTGGTGGGACTATAAACTAGTTCAACCATTGTGGAAGACAGTGTGGCAATTCCTGAAGGATCTAGAACTAGAAATACCATTTGACCCAGCCATCCCATTACTGGGTATATACCCAAAGGATTATAAATCATGCTGCTACAAAGACACATGCACACATATGTTTATTGTGGCACTATTCACAATAGCAAAGATTTGGAACTAACCCAAATGTCCATAAGTGATAGACTGGATTAAGAAAATGTGGCACATATACACCATGGAATACCATGCAGCCATAAAAAAGGATGAGTTCATGTCATTTGTAGGGACATGGATGAAGCTGGAAACCATCATTCTGAGCAAACTATCACAAGGACAGAAAACCAAACACTGCATGTTCTCACTCATAGGTGGGAATTGAACAATTAGATCACCTGGACACCGGAAGGGGAACATCACACACGGGGGCCTGTTGTGGGGTGGGAGGCAGGGGGAGGAAGAGCATTAGGAGATATACCTAATGTAAATGACGAGTTAATGGGTGCAGCACACTGACGTGGCACATGTATACGTAGGCAACAAACCTGCATGTTGTGCACATGTACCCTAGAACTTAAAGTATAATAAAACAAAGCAAACAAACAAAAAAACCTTCTGAGCACCTGTAACAGACCCAGACCTCTTCTGGGTACTGCAGATGAAACAAACAAAGCAGAACAAGTTCCTCTCCTCCTGGGGCTGACATGCTAGTGAGGGAGAGTGACAGCAAACACATAAACAAGTAAATATGTAGCATGTCAGATGGTGATAAGTGCTGTGGAGAAAAATAAAGCAGAGTGAAATGAATCAGAAGGTTGAGCACAGACCTTAAGAAACAAGGGAGCCAGCTTGTGGGTATTGAGGAAGACCAGGCAGAGTGTACAGTCAGAGCAGGGAACAGAGGCAGGCATAGGCCTGGTGTGTGTTAGGACGAGCCTGGGCTACAGCAGAGGGAGCAAGAGGGAAGGTAGCTGGAGATGCAGTCAGTAGGAAGCTGGGCCGTGCAGGGCCGTGTGGGCCTCTAAGACCTCTGGCTTTCCCTCAGAATAAGGTGAGGAGCCTTCGCATGGTTTGAAGCAAGGAGTGACATGTTCTGACTTATGGTTTAAAAGGATCATTGGCTGCTATGTTGAGCATACATTTGGAGTGGGGAGGAGGGAGAGTAAGAATCAGGGAGACCTGCCAGGGCTGGTACAAAATTGTCTCCATTTATTACTCAAAATGCTCACTTCAGTAGAGGTTTGCTTCTTCAGATGAAATCACCGTGACATTCTGTAAACGGGGAGATCCACGAGTGTTGGCCCCTGGACTCCTTTCTCCATCTCCCAGTCTCCCCTTGCTGATCACAAAGGGCTGAAGGGCTCCCACAAAGACTGATTTCAGAGCCCAGGTCCTGCGCACTGAGCTACCACGGACAGGGAAGACGGAAGCCAGAGTAAAGGGAACTTCATAAATTGATGTTCCTTATTTGAGAGGCAGGAACAGATAACATATTCACAGCTTCCCTAGAAAATAAGTTTTTGAATCTGCTTGGGCAGTACTACCCTGCTCCCTCAATCACAGATTGGCATCAAGGAGAGGTGGAGTTACAAATGTTTACACAGAGAAGGGAGAAGATGGGTCGTGTAGACTGTGACAGGCCTGGCCTAGGTCAAGAAGACAAGAGAGGCCTGGAGAAAAACCTGAGAAAGATAAGTAGGGCACAGCGATGTGAACTTCATGATGATTAATGAGCCTCACTTCCTTGTTGTGTATATGTGTGTCTGAGAAATGACCTAGAAGTCTAGTCTAGAATTTCCTGAAGTCTGGAAGAAGCTGTCTGGTATCTGTAAGCGGTGTCTGGCAGGTGGCTCCTGTGGCGAAGTCGGAAAACCCATGATAGTTGCTCTCTGAGATACTGATTTTTCTCAGCAACATTGTGCCTTTATAGAGCTTTGCACAAAGCAGGCTTCACAAACGCTTGCTAAGTGAAGACATAGGCTGTGAAAGGTGTATTTTTCAAACAACTATCTCTAGCCTTCATCGAGCCCTTGTGGAATAAAAATGTTATAGATAATAGTCAACAAAATGCCCTGTAATTATATGAGAGCTGATTTTTGTCAGGTATTTATGTGACTATTCAGGAAAACAAACTGACTGATGTACTTTTAATCACTTTTTTCTATAGATAAACCAATATGTGGCTTACAGAGTTGAATCACCCCACATAGATGAATGTATTCGTTTTAGTCCATTTGCGTTACTATAAAGAAATACCTTAGACTGTATAATTTATTTTAATAAAAGAGGTTTACTTGGCTCATGGTTCTGCAGGGTGTACAGGCAGCATGGTGAAAGCATCTGCTTCTGTTGAGGGCCTCAGGAAGTTTACCATCATGGCAGAAGGTGAAGGCGGAGCAGGCATGTCACATGGCAGGAGGAGGAGCACGTCCTGAGCTTTTAAACAACAAGACATGGTCTTGTGAACTGAGCCATAAACTCATTTATTACCAAAGAGACAGTGCTTAGCCATTCATGAAGGGACCATCCCCCATGATTCAATCCCCTCCCACCAGGCTCCGCCTTCAACATTGGGAATCACATTTCAACATGAGATTTGGAGGGGGCAGACATCCAAAAAATATCAGTGTTTAAATGTGGAACCCCAAGTAGCTTAAATGGTTGACAGAGGACAAAAGTGTAACTTCCATAGTAAGACAGGGAAATTCAGGTTCTTACCCCAGTTCCTATATTATCTAACTCTATGTTCTTGAACATTTGTATTTGAGATAATGTAATATTTACTGGGTGTTTATCCCGAACCAGGCACAGTTCTAAATTATTTACATGTATTAACTCATTTCATCCTCACAATAGCTTAGTTGGGTGTGATTATTATTCCGACTTTACAGATGAGGAAACCAAGGCACAGGAAGCTGCAGTGACCTGCTCAGATGTGTTTGGCATCCCTGAGGCCACCCCCGGATTCATGATTTGCTAGGAGGACTTGCAGGACTCAGCACACGGTGATACTCATGGCTATGATTTATAACAGTGACAGATACAAAGCAAAATAAGCAAATGGAAAAGGCACAGGGGGAGAAGTTCAGGGGAAGCCAGGCACGTGCTTCCCAGGGCTGTCACGCAGGACACATGTAATTCCTCCAGCAATGAGTGGTGACAACGTGTGAAAAGGTGGCTATCAGGGAAGCTCACTAGGGACTCAGCACCCAGGGTTTTCAACTGGGGCTGGTCATGTAGGCACCCTCTGCTCAAATGTCAAAATTTCACACTCCCAGAAGGAAAGGTGTTGAGCATAAGTCATGTTGTTTGCACAAACACTTTAGGCATAGTGATCAACTCTTATTTCTGAAAGTGGAGAGGTCCTTCCTGGAATCCAAGTTCCCAGATGCCAGCCAGAGGTTAATCTTGCAGGGAGGCCTTTCTAAGGCTCGAAGTCAGACCTTATACGTAAGGCTTTTTTGCACATATGTCTGCCGAGTGGAAGAGCTGGGCTTCACTCACAGATACCTTCTGGAGGCCAAACACAGAACAGCTTGTGATATATGGCCCATCAGAGATGTCCAGCAGGCAGTCAGGAGTATGGAATTCAGTGGAGATGTGCAGGTTGGAGACAGCAGTGTGGGAGTTACAGGCCTATAGTGACATTGAAAGCTGTGAGATTCACTAAGTTCACATAGGAAGTGAATGTAGGCTGAGAATAATAGAGGTCAGAGGATGGTGCCCTGGGCCCCTCCCACCTGCAGAAGTCAGCTCTGTGAGGATGAATCCCAGTGAATACCAAGAAGGAGAGGCCGGTAAGTTCAGAGAAGAGCTAAAAGGAAGTTATACTCTATAAGCCAAGTGAAATAAGTGTTTCATGCAGGCAGAGATGAACAGCAGATGCTGCTGGTAGATCCAACATGAAGGAAACCGTGAACTGGTCATGGAGCATAGAAACGTGCAGGTTGCTGATTTTGACAAGAACTGTTTCAGTGGATTGGTCTGGAAAAAACCCAACTGTAGTGGGTTCAAGAGAGCATGAGAAGAGGGGAAGTGGAGATCACAGAGTGTTAAAAACCCATTTGGGGAGTTTTGCTGTAAAAGGAAGAAAGGAAATGGGGTAACAGCTGGAGGCAAAAGTGGGTTTCAGAAGGGGGTGTGTGTGTGTGACTTGGGAGACTGTTCAGCGTGTGTGTATGCTGACGGGACTGATCCAGGAGGTGGGGGGCATTAATAATGGATGCGATAAAAAGATCATGGTATTCTCCAGTAGGTGAAAAGGGAGGGACAGTACGAGTTGGCTTTAGATTCATTGGCTCATGCCGGAAACAGTGGCTTGTGCCTATAATCCCAGCTACTTGGGAGGCTCAGGTGGGAGGATCACTTGAGCTCAGGCTGGGCAACATAGTGAGACCCTGTCTCAAAAAACAAATTATTAGCTCATGCACTATTCATGCAGGGTAATGGAGGAAAGGCAAGTTATTTGGGCACAGATGCAGGTGGAGGTGGCAGTGTGTGAAATTTCCGGCAACTTCTTTCTTAGTGAAATGAGAGGCAATATGCTGAGCTGAGGGTGAGGAAGGGGAGAATGTGATGGAAGTCTGGAGAGAGAGGAGGAGCTGTAGGAGCATCATTTAAAAGGGCAGAAACGTGAGCTGACCAGGGAAATAAGTTAGAACTGCCTGAGCTCCTCCAGGGACCTAAGAGAACCTTAGGCATTGGCTCCCAAGAATTTAAAATAAGTCCAGTTGCCCACGGTTGGGTGGTTTTTCTAGCCATGTGCAGCTGTAGAGATGCAGGCACCGAGTGACAGAGTTGATTTAACCAGGACTGGGTTTTGCCAGGCAAGCATCAGGAAGGGAGAAAGCAGCATAGACATTGAGGGTGGATGCAAGGGAGTTTATCTAAAGTGGAGAGGCAAAGTGGTGTGAGCCAAAGCTTTGATTTTTCTTGGAAGGTGGTATGTTAGAAAGGTTGATACTGGGACGGGCGCGGTGGCTCATGCCTGTAATCCCAACACTTTGGGAGGCCGCAGTGCATACCAGCCTGGCCAAGATGGTGAAACCCCATCTCTAGTAAAAATACAAAAATTAGCTGGGCATGGTGGTATGCACCTGTAGTCCCAGCTACTTGGGAGGCTGAGGCAGAAGAATCGCTTGAACCGGGAGGTGGAGATTGCAGTGAGCCAAGATTGTGCCACTGTGCTCTAGCCTGGGTAACAGAGTGAGACTCCATCTCAAAACAAAACAAAACAAAAACAAAAATTAGCCAGGCATGGTGGCACATGCCTGTAATCTCAGCTACTCAGGAGGCTGAGGCAGAGAATTGCTTGAACCAGGGAGGTGGAGGTTGCAGTGCGCCACACAGCAAGACTTCGTCTCAAAAAAAAAAAAAAGGTTGATACTAGAGTGCCTCAAAAATGACTTCCCTTAAATGTATGGTGCATGATAAATGCAACACAAACAAACACAACACAGAGGGTAAAAGATTAACGTGTGGAATAAAGCCTACGGCTTTTGGTAACTGTTACTCACTTTTGTACCAGTTGCCCAGACTGGTGGCTACCAGTCCTTGGTTTTAGAGGAGAAAAACAAGTGAAGAATAAGTGACATGTTCCTGCACATTTATCGGATGCCTCGGACCACTGTCCAGGTGGCCCTGAACAGGAACAGTCATGCTCTCAGATGACCCTGGCTCTTTTTAGTCAGCATGCCATTCACATAGCAAACCTGGCGTCCACCAACTCCCCCTTTATGGGAAGAAGGTTTTGAGAGGTTTACTAGTTGTTCCCACCCAGGTGTGAACCACAGTGACTCCCTTATCAGCCCTGCACCTGTCAGAGAACTTCATACAGCTTTTCTGCTTCTTACTCAGCCCAGGGCCTCTTTTCAAGCACATACCTCTAGGCTCTTTCGTTCTTCCTTTACAGCAGGCTCCAGTGACTCAGCCGTCCTGATCTTTACTGTCCCCTGAGCGCCAGGTCCCCTCCTTTCCCTCGTCCCCTCCCTTCCTAGTCATCTCAGAAGATAAGTCATTAGGTCCTTTTGATTTTAAAGGAATTATTGCTTATCACAAATATGTAAGACAAATAATGAATCTAATACAGATAACAAAAATTAGCATAGTGCAAAGTTTCTAGAATCCTAACAAAAGTTTGTATAATTTTGGTCCAATTTATGGTTTGTGCTTCTGGTCTGTGATGGGGAATGGAAACTTCTGCCTTTAGCTAATTCCCAAGGCCAAATTCAACAGCAAAAATCAGATAGTCTCCCACTCCCCACAATGTCTCCTAAGAGCCCCTCATTCCAGCTCTGAGGTCTGGCACACACTCCCTGGAGATCAAGATTGATCTCTGAAAACATCTGTTGCTCTCCCCAGTCCAAGATGAGGATATTTTGGTACTGAGAAGTAAGAAATTTCCTGATCTTTGGGCTGGGGAGAGTAACAAATGTTTTAGAATGGCTGTGAACTCTGGGAATATCAACGTTAGTTTTCTTTGTCTTTCCTTTCTCTGGAGCCTATCAAAACCACTCCGTAACGACCACCCTAAAACGACACAATCAGAATTGAACTGTTTAGGGTTTCTAAACAAAGGAAGCCACAGAACTCAGAGTAAAAAGCCAAGCAGGCTGGGCACAATGGCTCACACCTGTAATTCTAGCACTTTGGGACGCCGAGGTGGGTGGATCGCCTGAGGTCAGGAGTTTGAGACCAGCCTGGCCAGCATGGATGAAACTCCGTCTCTACTAAAAATACAAAAATTAGCTGAGAGTGGTGACTGGTGCCTGTAATCCCAGCTACTCGGGAA
Source organism: Papio anubis (assembly GCF_008728515.1). Taxonomy (NCBI): domain Eukaryota; kingdom Metazoa; phylum Chordata; class Mammalia; order Primates; family Cercopithecidae; genus Papio; species Papio anubis. The sequence goes on from NC_044981.1 coordinate 124,807,296, forward strand.
GCTGAGGCAGGGGAATCACTTGAACTCAGGAGGCGGAGGTTGCAGTAAGCCTGCACTCCAGCCTGGCAACAGAGTGAGACTCTATCTCAAAATAAATAAATAAATAAATAAATAAATAAAATAAAATAAAATAAAAGCAAGCAGAGAGAAACAGCAGGTGATTCACTGAGAACCAGACTTGCACCCAATTCCTCAACCCGTGTTCACTTCAACATGTGCGCCAAAGAAAGCACCAGTCCCAGCCCTCCTTATACTACAGAGAGTGCTCGGAGTTGGTTGTTGGAATAACTGGACTTTAATTCCAGGTCTGCCATTAGACCAGCTAAGGGACCTTCAGCAAGTGTCCCAGGCTTGCTGGGTCTGGTGCTTACCTGGAACCTGGGACAGTGAGTCAATGGTCTTCCTCCTGCTAATATTCTATTCTATCTCACTCTTGCTCAAAGCCACATGTAGAGGTAGGTTAAGTGAATGCATTAACTATGTAGCAAACACAATGTCCATAACGTCTACCTTCTTGTAACAGGGAAAATAGAGATTACTTTAAAGAACAAAAAGAAGGTAAATATAGATGGGGCAAAAGGGGCTGGGGAGGCAGACAGGGATTCAGGGCCAGGGTAGGGATTTTGGACTTTAATCTGAGGACAAGGGAGGCCATCGAAGGACTTAAAGACAGTAACATGGTCAGATCTGTATTTTAAAGAGATCATCTGGCTGTAGTGTGGAGACTGTGTTGTGTGTGTGTGTGTGTGTGTGTGCGCACGCATATGTGTCAGTGTGTATAGGGAAGCGGGGTGGGAAAGGAGGCTTCTAAACCAGGCCAGAGATGTTGGTGACTTGGACTAGGGTTACAGCAATGAGGCTGGGATGAAGGGGGCAGGAGGGAAGAGATTAAGAGGCAAACTTAAAGGGACTTGGTGCTGGATTGTGGGGTGGGGGTGGGGGGCGGTTTCAGGGAGGTCACCTAGAGTTTTGCTTTGAGGAACTGGGTGGTGATAATGCCATTTCCTGACATAGGGGGTGTGTGTGAGTGTGAGTGCACACTTGTGAGTGTGGTGATGTGTGGGAGCTGGTAATGAGAAAGTGGATGAATGAATTCCATCTTGGACCTGCTGGGTTTGAGGTCTAATATCATTTGAGGAATCCAGATGGTTGAGAACTTTTACTAAATATCAACTGTGTGTTTTGTGAGGTTACTCACCCCTGCTACAGGAATGGAGTAGACATTTGCTTTGTTCATTGAGCAAATACTATTTAGATCTTTAAAAATAACCATCCTAACTTTTTTGTGTTGTGTTCTGTCTTTCCCAAAATATTTGACTTTTCATTACTCATCTAGGTTGACGTCAATGCCACGACTGACCTGGGCAGTTCCCTCATGTTAATACAGCAGATCTTGAATCTGCAGCAGTGACTTGAGAGAAAATCATTCTAAACACTCAAAACCTCAGAAGTTCCTTCTCAGGACCTCAAACATGCCATAGGCCTATGTACCAAATTTGTTCTATACTCGGATTTTTCTATACTCAGTTTGGAAATACAGTGTGTCTCCTTCCTGGGAGAAATCACAGCCCTCAGGGAAAGGAGAAATACAGCTTTGGGTCTTGGGATTTAAATCATAATGTGAGATGGCATCCACTCTTAGTCAACTGAGGCCCCAACTGCATGGTTGTGTATTTTCAGGTGTTTAAGTGATTTTGAACGCTGCATTTCTTTAACTAGTTGAATATTTAAATTTGCCACAAGATGGCAGCATGATGTTATAAAAGAGAATAGAAAAAAGAAAAAACCAAAACTCTTTTTTTCAAAGCCCAGGTATTAATAGAGGCCTGGAAAGCAACCATAACTGAGAATTTTTCTTCTTGTTCCTATAACCGGAAAGAAAGGAAGGAATAAAGTATGAAAGAAAGCAATGAAGTAAAAGATGAAAAAATGGACTGGAGGAATTGAGGGAGGGAAAGCTATTTAAAAAGAAAGTAAAAGAAGAAAGGAAAACACTTCACCTCCAAGTAGATCATGTTTAACTAAAGAAAAGAACCAAGCTGCTGATGTAGGAAGTTTCCGAGGGAGGAAACCAGTGCTATAACCGCATTTATTCACAGCCTCGATGTGTGAGTGCAAGACAGACATTTGACCTTCTTATGAAAGCAGTTGTCTCTTTGGGAAACTATGAGAATGAATTTACATTTACAAAGTTTGCTAGTCCCTTTAAGTAAGTCTTGCATTAGCATAATTCCCAGCTTGTATTCAAAACTGATTTTATTCAATATCCTTCAAAGAGGTCATTAATGTTGGTTTCCATGTTTATGTTGTATAGGGAAATAAGTGAAATTATTCAAGAAGGGAGTAAACGGTATTCAGACACACATTGACAGCAATGGCTTCCTGTGATGGAAATGAGAAGGCTGCCTCCAGTTCAGTGCTTCCAGTGCTTGACTCTGCACTGACCAGCCACCACTTACTTGGGCTACTCTTTAGACCCATCAGCAACTTGCTCTCTCCTCAGTCTAATTAATTTGACTTAGCAGGGAGTTCTGGGATGGGAGAGATCTTAGGAGTGGTGATCGGTTTTTCAGCCTTGGCGATAATGACATCTTGGGCCAAATAATTCTTTTTTTTAGGGGGCAGGGAGCTGTTCTTCTTATGGTAGGATATTTAGCAGAATCCCTGGCCTCTCGCTATCTGCTCAGTGCTAGTCACATCCTTTAGTAGTGACATCCAAAAGTGTGTCCGGACATTGCTGAATGTCCTCTGAGGAGCAAACTGCCCTCTTCCTCCATTTGAGAACCAGTATTTTAGATAAACTCTAATTACAAGAATGAATGAAATTTTGAAAGTTTTCTCCGTCCTACTGTCCTGCTTATGGGCAAAATTGTTATTGAATCATCAGAGAAATGTATGCTCTTCAAATCTATGTTGGAGACTTCCAAACATTAAATTCAGGCATAAAATGCCCTTATTGTAGCAAAGATAACGTTCTCTTATGTGAATCAGAAAACAACATATATTTATTATATTCTGTTGCGCAAAAACTTATACAAAGCACCACAGGGGATGCAAAGCAGTAAAAGTCTTTACATAAATAAAAACAATTATGTTGTTAATTGCCAGGGACTTTTCCTATTCATTGAGATGTCCATGTTCTATTCATTTCATTTAAAGTTTGCAACATCTCTATGGAGAAATATTATTTGCATTTTATAGAGAAAGAAAGTGAGGCTGAGAGAAGTTTAATCACTAACTCAATGTTACATTAATAGATAGCAAAAGCCAGATTAAAACCCAGTCTTTCTAACACCAACAACTCTATGTGCTCTAGTACTGGCCACTAACCCTTGAAAATCTTACCATCTACTTGGGGAAACAATACACATACATAGAAAAGTTGTCTGATGTCATAAGGCAATAGATGATTTAATCCAAAAGTCATAAAAATTGTAAGATGTATTGCTGTAGATAAGAGTGGTCTGAGAAATTATGAGGATGTGATGGGTCTTGATCTGTGTGTATTTAAAGAACCGAGGATTGGAGAGATGTGATAAGATGGGTTCTGTTGCATAAAGCGGCAATCTTCAATGGAACACTGGCTGCACAAGGGTGTTGCCAGAATGGGGTTGTATTATGGACTGCATGTTTGTTACCCACAAAATTTATATTTTGAAACCATAGTCCTAATGTAATGGTATCTGGAGAGGGAGCATTTGCGAGGTAATTAGGTCAGGAGGTTGGAGCCCTCATTATGGGATTAATGTTCTCTTAAGAAGAGCTAGCAGCACCCTCCACCCCCCTCCTCAACTTGCTGCCATATGAGGATACAATGAGAAGACTGCCATCTGCAAACCAGGACGCAGGCCCTCACCTGACACCAGATCTGCCAGCACGTTGATCTTGGACTTCCCACCCTCTAGAACTGCAAGAAATAAATGTTTGTTTTGAAGCCACCAGTCTGCAATCATTTGTTATAGAAGCCTGAACTGACTAATCAGCTAAAGACGGCTAAAAGGAGAGGAAGACCTGTGCTGTGAAAGGAGAGTGATGCAGGCTAGAAAAGGAAGCTGGCAACAGAGGGCAGGGGCCTCGAATGCAACCCAGCTGTCATCAACTGGAAGGCCAAAATAATGGATTTTGTTTGGCTCAAGTTTTAAAAATTGGAAAATTTGCGGGGGGAAGAATTTGGATTTCTGAAAATTCTTGAACAAAAAGATGTGGCAACATCAGGCCTACATTCCTGAGTCTCGACTTTTGGCTGAAGCCAAGGAGGAGTTATTGTCATGAACAGGGTCTGGATTCTCCAGTTCACCAGTATCCACATCATGCCCTATTCTTTTACCCTCTTCTTTCTTCACTTAATTATTTGCTTAGCCCCTCTAAGCAGTGGAATTTGCAATCTTCAATTTAGAAAAGCATGTTTATTAGAAATTAATCTGATAACACCAATTAAAAATCCACTATTTTTATAACAGTCTGCTAGAAATGAGAGACAAGAAACATTAAACATTTGTGCCATATATCCAAAGATTGTTATTAGGGTTTCCTTTTATTCCTGTCTTTTCTACTGAAATTACCCATGGTCTTTCCTGGGGCTATGCAATGTAAATTTTTCATCACTGTTGTTGCTTGGTATTGGAGTTGAGGTTGATTTTCCCATCTTTGTATACTGTGAACACCTCATCACTATGCCATTTCCTTCACTCAGGCCTGGTGTGTGACAACACTGCAACAAATATTTTTGAGCACCTACGGTGTTCCAGGCACTGTTCAAGAAATGTAGGCTATCATCAAATAAAACAGACAAACCTGTGGAGTTTATCTCAGGATAAGCTCTGGGAGTTTTATTCAGGGATAGCCCACATTCCCAGAACAGTGCCTGGAACACTGTGGGCGCTCAAAATTATATGTTGTGGTGGTGTCACACACCAGGCCTCAGTGAAAGAAATGGTATGGTGCTGAGGTGTTCACAGTTTACAAAGATGGGAAAATCAACATCAGCTCCAACATCAACATCAGCAGACAATAAGCAATGACTGTAATACACAAGTAAATTATATATGTTGGAAAATAATTTGGAAAAGGAAAAATAACACAGTACGCTAAGAGGGCTGGCAGTGGGAAACTGCCATTTTTAAACAGGGCATTCAACATCAGCCTCATTGAAAAGACGACATTTAAGCAAAGACTTGAAGGAGGTTGTCGTGGGAAATTACCTCGATGTGATGGGAATCTCCAAGTACCAGGCAAGCTGTTCTATCATGGAACAGAGGCTCACAGACCAAATTAGGATGTACAAATCATGCAGATTATCACATCAACCTAAAACACACGATGAGAAGCAAGAGGAAAGAAATGCTATAAGTTAACATATGAAATACTGACAACGAGGTAGAAGCAGGTACAACCCACAGTATATGAATACTGGGTTACACATTGTTAATATACTCTTCCTATTTCTTTTTGTCCCCCACCTGTGTTCCCTTCACTCCCCTAGCCTTCCCCACTGATGGTGAGGATATAAGGACCAGACTTGAGCTCAGCAGACAGAGGTGCCTATGGCCAACACACACTTGCTTTATTAGAGAGACTCAGCACGAAGCACTCCTGGTCAATAGCTGTGGCTCATATTATTAGCCTGTTGAGCAGCTGGGAGCTTTTTCTGAGTCTCTTGGGCGGAACACATGTGGAGTCAGAGGAAGGACACAGGCAAGCAGCTTGGGATGACACAGCTGTCAGCGTGGAGGTGGTATGACCCATACCTTACTATTGGTTCTTCTATCCCTTTCTTTATAGAGATAATGCTCTTGATTATTTCATGGTTTACAAATCCTGTATCTCATTCATTATATCTCTCTTTAACATGTCTTATAAGGTACATACTATATTTAACATATCTTAGACATTTCATCCACCCCATTGTTTTTCTCATCTTTCAGAGCAGAATTCAATATTCTCAAGTAGTGAATAATAGTAAACACACTTTACAGAGGGGAAAGAGTCAGCTATGAGAATATCAAAGCGAAGAGTGCACCAGCCAGAAGAATTAGCAAAGGCAAGAGTATACCTGGTTGGGGCATCTCCAGGACAGCAAGAAAGGCAATATGGCTGGAGTGGAGTCAGTGGGTGAGTGGAGATTAGTAGGAGAGATGGTCAGATTTTTCTGGACCTTATGGCCATTGTAAGAACTGTGTAATAACAAATTTATCCTTCACTGAGTTATATAGTTGACCTTTGAACAAGACGGGTTGGAATGCGTGAATCCACTTACATGCAGATTTTCTTCCACTTCTGCCTCCCCTGAGACAACAAGACCAACACCTCCTTTTCCTCCTTCCACTCAGTCTACTCAACGTGCAGAAGATGAGAATGAAGACCTTTATGATGACCCACTCCCACTTAATGAACAGTGAATATATTATCCTTTCCGCATGATTTTCTTAATAACATTTTCTTTTCTGTAGCTTACTTTATGGTAAGAATGTAGTATAGAGCACATATAACACACAAAATATGTGTTAATCAACTATGTATGTTATTGGTAAGGTTTCCAGACTATAGTAGGCAATTAATAATTAAGTTTTGGGGGAGTCAAAAGTTATACTCCACTTTTCACCTATGTGGTGGGTTAGTGCCTCTAACCCCCAAGTTGCTCAAGGGTCAGCTGTACTACCAATTTGATTTTTCCATCCTCTAGGAATTACCCTTTACTCATGAGTAGGAGGAAAATCACAGTAATGCAGTATCATGGAAGCTTGGGGAAGAGAGAGAGAGATTCAAAAAGAGGTCAGCTGTGTCCCTGAAATGATTTTGGTAAAGAAGAGGTTATGGGAGATGATGAGAACAAGTTGAAAGGAAAGGCCCTTTGAATTAGCAATAAATATGTCAGCAGTGACCTTCAAGGGACAAGTTTTGACGAAGCAGCTGGGGCAGAGGGCTGAGTGCTAGGTCACAGAGGAAGCCGGTGGGGAGGAAATGGATGTATTGCTTCCTCAGGCTCTGGTGACCTTTCACAGATCACTGTGCCTCATGGCTGCTGACATGAGAATGCCTCCTCCCCTGGAGGACTGCGGCACATGCTGTCAAGCACTTCCCAGCAGAGCCCCACAAACCCCGTTCCCATGTCGCAGGCTGCTGATTAAAGTGTTTCCAGCAAAGTCTACCAGATTCTCTGAAAGGCCTTTGAGGTTGCTCATTCAAGTGAATACTTTTACTCATTGGTTTTTTTTGTTTTGTTTTGTTGTATGAGTAGAGGGAAAGATGAGACTAATAATTCAATTTGCAAATGATACTTTCTTGTACAGTTCCTATCATTCTGGTTCCAAAGATTACCTGCATTTCCATCTGTCTATCTATGCATCCATCCATCTCTCTGTCCATTTATCCATTCATCCTCAATCCATTCCTTCATTTTTCCATCCCTCCATCTATCCTTCCCTCCATCCATCCCTCCCTCCATCCATCCTTGCATCCATTCATCTCTCCATCTATCCCTCTATCAATTTATCCACGATTTATCCATTCATCCATCCACCTATTCCCTCCATCCATCATCTTCTTCTTGATGGTCATCTCTATGACAGACAACTTTTCCTTATCTCCAGGACTAACTTGTCCATCTGTCCTTTAAATTCCACATTCCACCCCCTACTCCACTATTCCCTTTTCTCTTTTCTTGCTCCTCCTGGGGAGACTGAAGATCAGTGAATCCCCCGAACTTTTTTTTGAGACGGGATTACAGGCCCCCACCACCCCCAGATAATTTTTTGTATTTTCAGTAGAAACGGGGTTTCACCATGTTGGCCAGGCTGGTCTCGAACTCCTGACCTCAGCGATCCACCCACCTCAGCCTCTCAAAGTGCTGGGATTACAGGCATGAGCCATTGCACCCAGCTCAGTGAATCCCTTTTTATCTCTGATCTTCACTCCCATCCTTTCCTGGATAAACCCAAGTTCTTTCTGTCTTTAAAAGTAACACCTCTCCCCACCTCCCTGTCCATCGTATTTATCACCCTAGGTCTCTTATTTGCTCAAAGCAAAGTTCCTTGAATGCAACATTTGCACAAGTTTGTATCTGCCCTCTTTGCCCCCTGAAACTGCTGTCCTTAAGGCCCAGTCACACTCCCATGTCAGCTCATAACACCCTCAATTTACTTATTACATTTTCTATTGTAATTGCCTATTTTCTGTCTCACTCAATAAACTAAATTCACCGAGAACAAGATTCTTTCATAGTTACCTCTGTCCCCAGCATCTAGAACAGTCTCTGGCACATGGTAGACAACCTATGTCTGTTCAATGAATGAAAGCGTGACTGGCTGAATGAACGGATCCTATTTATGACCTCTTTTACATTTGACTCAGTTAACTATGTCCTCTTTTTTTTAAAAAAAATTCTTCCATTAGTTACTCAGACAATAGTGTCTCTGGTTTTCATTCTAACCCTCTGTCGGTTCTTTTGTGGTTTCTTATCTCTAAATGATGCAATTTCCTAAGGGTCTTTTTTTGCTCTTTTCTGAACACTATCTACTCTACCTGGGCAAGCTCGTCTGTAGCCACAGTTTTAAGGACAGTTTTATCTATACCTCCAGCTCTGATCTTTCTCCTGCTCCCCTCCTGATCATATATCTAGCTGCCTACTAAACATCTTCATTTAACTATCTCCTAGGGTCTTCAAGTATAAAAGTTAAAGAACTGAACTCATAACTCCTGTCACAGTTAATGCCATAGCAATCTATTTAGTTGCCAAAGTTAGAAATATGGGCATTTTCCTGGATATCCTTTCCCTTTATCTGTTATTTAATCAGTTATTGATTCCTTTAGGTCAAACTCCTACGACATATCTGAAATGTGTTCTCTCCTGCTCCACTTGCTTGCCATTGTCTGGGTGTCATGAGTGAGAGAATTCAGTTTGCTGGAGGAGGAATGATGAGTTCTATGCATCTCCCTCCTTCTCCCTCTCCCTACGTTCACACAGAGGCACAAACACCTGTGTCTGAGCACACACAGAAAGTTGCACTCAGAGTCAGGCCATTGCAAATACTAGGTTCCAGGCCTTCTGGCCACGTTTGAGGGAAGCAGTCAGCCCCCTTCCATGAGAGAGAGGAGATCAGGAGGCAGCATTGAGAAATAGGACGAAACTAATGACAATGGCTGTGCCTCCAAAGTCTCCTATCCCCAGCAAAAACTTCTCCCTTAAATAGTATTGTAAAATACCATATGAGAAAAGAAAAGAAAGCAATAAAAAGAAACCAAATTGTATTTTGACTGAAGCAATTCCAACCACATATTTCACAATCTTGTGTTAACTTCCCTGTCTGTGTTTCATTTACTGCACTGACTTTGTCTCAAAAACAATTGTCATTACAGAATTGGCAAGTGTTGATTCTCTTCTGCATCATTTTAAAACAAGTTGTCAAGTGTCTAGCAATATAAGGCACATGCTGCACTGCAGGGATATTGGATTGGGACATCAGAGTGTGGTGGGGACAGGATGAGGCTGGGACATCAAAGTGATGGTGGGAGACAAGCTGAGACTGGGACATTAGAGCGATGGTGGGGACAGGCTGGGACAGCAGAGTGATCGTGGGGACAGGCTGGGGCTGCGACATCGGAGTAATGGTGAGACAGGCTGGGGCTGGGGCATCAGAGTGATGGTGGGGACAGGCTGGGACAGCAGAGTGATGATGGGGACAGGCTGGGGCTGGGACATCAGAGTAATGGTGGGACAGGCTGGTGCTGGGGCATCAGAGTGATGGTGGGATGGGCTGGGGCTGGGGCATCAGAGTGATGGTGGGGCTGGGATGGCAGAGTGATGGTGGGGGACAGTTGGGTGCAGGGATGGTTTTCTTGGTTTCTGCTGAACTTAGAGGAAGGAGGCCACTAGACCTTTTAGTGTAACATTCTCTGTGGTAGTTAACTTGTTCATGGTGATAATCCTTTATTAATTCTTTCATTTTAATTTTGGAGAACAAAATTGTGGATGGTACCCCTAAAACAAAGCTGAGGAGGGCTTCAGATAACCTTAGCAAGTTTGGATTCTTATATTGAGGGCAAAAGAGAACACTAAGAATTTTAATCAGGGGGATGGTAGGATCAGGTTTAAGTATTAGAAATGATAACAAAATTATTTGTACCTAGTATATGCTAGGCCCTTTGCATGGACTATCTTATTTAAATTTTAAAACAGCTCTCTGAGGAAATACTCTTCATTTTCTTCTTTTTATAGATGGTGAAGTCAAGGCTTAGAGAGAGAATCTGTCCAACTTCTCACAGTTAATAGAAGGGCAGCTGGGTTTCAATCCCAGAGTTGTTAGACTCAAGTTCATAGTGAGCCACCATATTGAGCCCAGAATCACTACAAAGGAGGTTAATACGATGTCATTGCCAGGTTAAGCTGTTTTTTTTCCCCCATATGAGTCTCCACCATCCTTCCTTGGCTTATTGTTCATCATTTCCCTGTGGTTAAGCTGTATGACAATGATATCAAACACATCAGCCTCTCTGCTGCCTCTGGGCACATGCTGGTGCCCCCCAGGGAAGTTCTCCTCTCCACCACGGTGGCCGCCCCCAGTCCTTCAAGACTGCTCTGTCACCACCCGTCTCCAGTTCACTCTCTGCCTTCTCCTTCCCATTCCCTTGTCCAATCCTGGTGCTTAATGTACGCAATCATCATCTTCTAGCACTGATCTTCAAACAAACTTTACAGCCACTAAAAGCACTTTTTCTTGAGACTGAGTCTTGTTCTGTCATCCAGGCTGGAGTGCAGTGGTGCAATCTCGGCTCACTGCAACCTCCACCTCCCAGGTTCAAGCGATTCTCATGCCTCAGCCTCCCGAGTAGCTGAGATTACAGTGTGCACCCCAAGCCCAGCTAATTTTGCACAAAGCAGACATTTCATATTGGTTTGCTGATCCAATGGGCTAATTAGACTTCTGTCCTGTTCTTTTATTTCATATTGTAGTTTCTTTCTCCTTCCTTCTCTCTCTCTCTCTCTCTTTCTCCCCTTCCTTCCTTCCTTCCTTCCTTCCCTCCTTCCTTCCTTCCTTCCTTCCTTCCTTCCTTCCTTCCTTCCTTCCTTCCTTCCTTCCTTCCTTCCTTCCTTCCTCTTTTTTCTCTCTTTCTTTTCTTTCTTTTTCTTTTCTTTCAAGATGGGGCCACATTTTGTTGCCCAAGCTGGTCTCGAACTCCTGGGTTCAAGTGATTCTCCCACCTCGGCCTCCCAAAGCACTGGGATTACAGGCATGAGCCGCTGTGCCCAGCCATAGTTTCTTTTTCAGACTGTTATTTTGAGCACTCCAGGTGAGGCCTATTTAGCAGTAAAACACAAGGGGAATTTTTAGCAGATGGGTGCAAAGAGTTCACTTCCTCACTTATAGAATAGAAAGAAAGATATTAATAACATGGCCCAGGCCATGCCTTTGAAACCTAGAAGCTCCAGCTGCCCAGGATGTGATCCTTGCTCCAAAGGAGCTAACCAGTTAGCACAGGGTGCATAGACATGGAAAACATATGCTAATAAAGCATTATGGGGCAGGAAAGGCAGGAGTAGCCATTGCCATTGTTATTCTAGAGCAGGGCCAGCTACAGAGTTGGGCAAGATTGCAATAAAATATTGTATTCATTAGACAAGCACGCCATGCTTTGGTCCCTTATCATAGACATAGAAGAAGTGCACGTGTTTTTAAGTATTTGAGGTGGAGAAAGAGCCCAACTACTTCTTGGGTGTGGCTAAAACTATCCTTTTCAAGAGGCAACAGATGGGATAGGGGCTTTGGAGTCTGACAGATTTGAGTTTGAGATCTACCGCTTAACTTGAGGTGCTGAATCTTTCTGAGTTTTGGTTTCCTCATCTATAGAATGAGAATAATGTTATGTGCCTCAATGTGTTGAGTACAGACATAGTGTGATTATATGTGTAGAGTGCCTGACATCAGGCAGATATCCAATAAATATTAATTTCTTTCTTTTCCTCCTGTGTGGCTCATAATACTTTGCACATACTTTGATGTTATTTCTCACTAGTTTGATTTATTGTGAATTTCTTTTTCTCTTCCTCACTAGAGTCTTCAGAGGTCCCATTTAATCCATCTCTGTATTCACTGAACATGTCATAGTGGCTTCTCCATGAAGAGTGATCAGGAATGTTAAATTTAATTAAATAGGTGAAGATCATCTATTACAGAGAGGAAGAAGAACATCTTTGTCCAGCCCCAAATCTTGATCTTGGCTTTGAAATTCTCTTTATTTAAATGTCCTTTGGGCAAAGCAATAGAAATAGACTCTGGTTAACTGGTTAACTTAAGCTCAAAAGGACTTACAGGAAGGGCTCTTCAACAGTCTTAACAAATTTTTTTTTGAGATGGAGTCTCAATCTGTCACCCAGGCTGGAGTGCAGTGGTGTGATCTCAGCTCACTGCAACCGCCGCCTCCCGGGTTCAAGTGATTCTCCTGTCTCAGCCTCCAGAGTAGCAGGGACTATAGGCATGCACCACCACACCCAGCTAATTTTTGTATTTTTAGTAGAGACAGGGTTTCGCCGTGCTGGCCAGGCTGGTGTTGAACTCCTGGCCTCATGTAATTCACCCAGCTTGGCCTCCCAAAGTGCTGGGATTACAGGTGTGAGCCACTGCGCCTAGCCTCAGCAGTATCATAGGAGAACTCAACAAGCAGCCCTGGGGAGCACAGATGCAGGGGAGCTCCAGAATCTGCAGTGCCGGAGTTGCTCTAGATGCCACCATCAGACCTGCAGTTCCAAATTTATCAATTACTGGGATCACCACCAAAAGTTCAAATTCCCAGAAGAAAACCCAACTTGTATCAGGTGCCTTTATTATAGCTAGAGCACTAAGATTGCAGAGGGAAGCAATAGTTGGTCTACATTGCAGATCCTGGGACCCTTCTAGGCATGCCTCCTTGCCAGCTTTTGGTCAAGCATGAGAACTTTAAGCTGCTACCTGTTTATACCATCTGTGTCAGGTGTCATCTCACATCTAATTCCTTCCCACTCAGCCATAAAATGAAAGCAAGTCAAGGGAAGCCTCAAGTAAAGAACAACTGGCTGGGTGTGGTGGCTCATGCCTGTAATCCTAGCACTTTGGGAGGCTGAGACGGGCGGATCACTTGAGGTCAGAAGTTTGAGACCAGCCTGGCCAACATGGCAAAACCTCGTCTTTATTAAAAATACAAAAATTAACTGGGTGTGGTGGCACACGCCTGTAATCCCAGCTACTCAGGAGGCTGAGGCAGAAGAATTGCTTGAACCTGGGACGCAGAGGTTGCAGTGACCTGAGATCTTACCACTGAGCTCCAGCCTGGGTAACAGAGCAAGACTCTGTCTAAAAAAAAAAAAAAGAAAGAAAAGAAAAAGAAAACTCACTGAAGAGCAAGTCCTAAAGCTAACAAAAAGCCCCTTGCTCCTTCCCTCCCTTCCATCCTCCGTACCTGCCATCCTACCATGAAGACCTCTTTGGTGTCTGTTATGTAGCAGCCCCTATGGGGCACTAAGATACATACAACATGATTCTTGCTCTAAAGCAGGTGACTTCCTAGCACAGGTACACAGACATGGAAAAATAATTTGTTAAAATGTAATGAAATGTAAGTGGGGGGATGGAGTGTCCAGTTGAAGAGGACAATATGATGCTGGGGAAAAGCACAGATTAGATTATGATGAAGCTAGGATCCAATTCAGGAAGGCTGATATAGTGTCATTACCATCCATGTGGGGATGGACATCTGTTTCCAGGTGTCTTCCCCCCCGCCTTAGCCACAACAAATGCCCAGGTAGTCCTTTAGCAATTATTCTAGGTTAGTCTTATTTATAGACAGATGTTCACTGTGCACTGGAAGAGTGTCAAATGGCCCCTTGCCCTAGCATCTTTTTCTTAACTCACTGCTCTGATACCCAAAGTTTCCAGATTGATTAGAATGATTGCCATGGGTAAGGCAATGTGTCCAGAGGGCCCCATTAGAATGCTAAGAGGTAACATCCACAGTTACAAATATGTTTTCAAGGACTAGCTCATCTATCATACAGGCTGGCTTTCAATTAGCTATGAGTTGGATCCACTGAGAACTTGTCTCAAGACAAGTACAATTTATTTGAAATGAGGGGCAAGAAAACATTGAGGCTTGAAACATTGAGTACTTCACAAGAAAGGTTAGATCACAGAAGGAAAAATGTGAGGGGCACGAGAGGGAAGGGAGGGGCAGAGAAAGAAGGAGAAGCAGTGGCCTGGAGGGAGACAGACTCTTCTTATTTTTGATTTAAGAGAGGGTGGTGTCTTTGAAGGTTCTGAGGAGTACTGAAAATGTATTCTCCAGTCACAGAAATTTGGGCAAAGGTGGATTGAACAAAGTAAAATTTCTATTCTAAAGATTCTCAGATTCTTAATTATGCCAACATGCCTGTAAATCTTAATAAAAACACCCATAATATCAATAATAATATTGATAATAACTAATACCTATTAAAGACTTGCTTCTTTTCAAGTACTACACAGTTTGTGCTTTAAATCTTACAGTTACTGAATTCTCACAACCTTACAAGCAAGTGCTATTGTTACAGATAATGTTTTACAGATTTAAAAACCCCCAAAGATTTAGAAGAGGTTAAGAAACTTGAATAAGGGCACAGCTAACAAAGTTATGGAACTGGATTCTAGTTGGAATTTTTGCTCTGACTTCACCATTAAAATTCTTAACTACTAGTGTAGGGTCATGATTTTTAGGGAATGATGTTCTAAAGCAGAGGTTCGCAAAGTTTTTTGGTAAAGGGCAAAACAGAAATAGTTCTGGCTTTGTGGGCAATATGGTATCTGTCCCAACTACTAATACTGTTGTTGTAGTGTGAAAGCAGCCATGGGTGATACATAAACAAAGTGGGTTGTGGCTATATTCCCATAAAAATACACATACAAAAAAAAAAAAAAAAACAAAAAAAAAAAAAACAAAAAAAAAACCAATGGCCTATCCTAAATACACCAAAAAGGCAAAAATAGTAGATAGTCAAAATGACCCTTCAAGTAACAGTAGTTGCTTACAAGAACTACCCTTAGCAATATAGCTGGGCCTATCAAACTACCCTTAGCAATATAGCTGGGCCTATCAAAGCACAACAGCAAAAACTGATGTTTTTTGTCTCTTTGAATTTCAGAGTTCTGTCTTTCTTTGATGATGGAGAACAAGTTTAGTTTGAAATGACAGGAGAGAAATAGAGGATATATTTTAGCCTATTCTCCTACTGCTATAAGGAAATACCTGAGACTGGATAATTTATAAAGAAAAAAGGTTTAATTGGCTCACAATTCCACAGGCTCTACAGGAAGCATGGCTGGGGAGGCCTCAAGAAATTTACAGTCATGGTGGAGGTGAAGGGGAAGCAGGCATGTCTTACAAGGCTGGAGCAGGAGGAAGGTGGGGAAGAGGTGCCACATACTTTTAAACAACTAGATCTCATGAGAACTCTCATGAG
Organism: Papio anubis; assembly: GCF_008728515.1. NCBI lineage: Eukaryota > Metazoa > Chordata > Mammalia > Primates > Cercopithecidae > Papio > Papio anubis. The sequence continues at coordinate 124,822,756 of NC_044981.1, forward strand.
AACAGCACCAAAGCGGGGAATCCACCTCCATGATCCAGTCACCTCAAATCAGGCCCCCACCTCCAATATTGGGGATTACAATTCGACATAAGAATTGAGTGGGGATGCAAATCCAGACCACACATAAAAGGACATAAATATTCCCCCACCACCTCCTTTTTTTTTTTTTGCAGGGTAAGTATAGTTGAATTCTAGTAAAATACAAATGCATGTCTGGCAGCCATTCCACTAAATATCCTTTCTCAAATGATTTAACTCCTTCCTGCTTTGGGGCGGGAACAGAACATTTTATGAACTTAAAGAATCATGTAAAATTCTTGACAAAATGCTTGCCTGGGATTATTTCAACATCCCCTTCCTGACTGGCAAGGAAAACTACCTTCAGAAAGTTAGAGCTGGAAGAAATTGTTTGAGGTAGAAAAAGGTGAATAGCTAGCTCTGGAAGTTACCTACTAACCAGGTACTATGGAGAGGTAACTTGTTTGGATTGTGGAGATGATTTCTTTGGAGACATTTAACAGTGAATCTCTTGAGACCTAAAAGGAAAGAAAGTTTTATTTTGGTTCACTGTAGGAACATGACTTAGGTCTGATTTCAAGGAAACTGAGACTAGCCCAACAGAAGTATGCATATTTGAAATACCCGAAGAAGTACTAAGAAGACCCCTCTCTGTTCATCATAATATCTCCCAGCTGGAGGCTAGAAGGTCACTAGTACAGATTTATTTCTTGTGCTTTCTGAAACTATAATCTTTAGTTACAAGTGCCTTTGGAGGTACAAATGAGGGATGCAGTGTTGTATTATGGCTACCTACAAGGCTTGTGTGTGCTGCCTGGCTCCATCCACCATCTACCACCTTCCTAACTTACCTGAGAACATCCAGCTCTTTAAGTCTAACTGACCTCTTAAAATGAAGGTAATAATAATGCCTACTTTCTAAAAATGTGCTAAAGGTCAAAATATTGCATAAATATAGGCTTTTGCTTAGCGCCTAGTATATGAGACCTCAATAAACCTTAGCTATCATAATAGCTATTAGTAAGTCTTTGTTAGCCACTATCACTAGAGTGCATTTAGTTAATCAGATTGATTTCCACAGTAATAGTTACCTAAGAATATTGGACAGGCAAGAGAGAGAAATCTTTCTTGATCTGTGAGGGGGAACTTTAGATAGTATAATTGTGAATTGAGGAGGAGTGGAGGACTTAGGCATGACACATACCTGGATTTCAAACCTGATTTTATTACTTGCAGTACTTAGGATATTAACTTGGGAATTTACATAATTCTCTTGGCCTCAGTTTCTTTTTACATAAAAAATGTGGAGGCCGGCATGGTGGCTCACTCCTGTAATCTCAGCGCTTTGGGAGGCCAAGATGCGTGGATCATTAGGTCAAGAGATTGAGACCGGCCGGGCACCGTGGCTCAGGCCCATAATCCCAGCACTTTGGGAGGTCGAGGCGAGCGGATCATGAGGTCAGGAGATCAAGACCATCCTGGCTAACACGGTAAAAACCCGTCTCTACTAAAAATACAAAAAATTAGCGGGGCGAGGTGGCAGGCGCCTGTAGTCCCAGCTACTCGGGAGGCTGAGGCAGGAGAATGGCGTGAACTCGGGAGGCGGAGCTTGCAGTGAGTCGAGATCGCACCTCTGCACTCCAGCCTGGGAGACAGAGCGAGACTCCGTGTCAAAACAAAAAAAACAAAAAAAACAAAAAAAAAAATTGAGTCCAGGATTTAGTCGGGCGTGATGAGGAGCACCTGTAGTCCCAGCTACTCAGAAGGCTGAGGCAGGAGAAGCGCTTGAACACAGGAGGCGGATGTTGCAGTGAGCCGAGATTGCGACACTGCACTCCAGCCTGGCAACAGAGCAAGACTCCATCTAAAAAAAAAAAAAAAGGTGGAAAGCAATACCTGCCTATTTTGTAAAGCAGTATCTGGAATACGGTAAGGCGAGGATAAATGAGTACATGATAAATAACAGCTACCTGAGGTGGGACTCCAACATTTTGGAGCACTTTTTATTAGTTGTTTATTTTTCCACATCAGCCTAACATATGTATGTTTTTATTAGGGTCATGCTACATTTAAAAGCTATTGAGAAAGAGGAAGGAAATTATGACATGTGTTACAACATGGATGAATGTTGAGGTCATTATGCTAAGTGAAATAAACCAGTTGCAAAAAGACAAATACTGTATGATTCCACTTACATGAGGTGCCCAGAGTGGGCAGATTCACAGAGACACAATGTAGAATGGTGGTTGCCAGGAGCTAGGGGAGGGGAACAGGAAATTATTGTTCAATGGGGATGGAGTTTCGGTTTTACAAGATGAAAGAGGGCCGGAGATGGAGAGTGGTGATGACTGGGCAACACTGACAACCTATTTGATCCCACTGAACTGTCCACTTAAAATGGTTAAGATAGTAAATGTTATGCTGTATGTCTTTTATCGCAAGGGAAAGATCACCTAGGAAGAACTGACACCTTCTTAGGATTCAGTTTTCTATCCTTGATATTGAACAAATATCTTCATATTCATTCAGCTTTGTAATTGTATTCTTCAGGAGCACTTTTACATTTTCCTTATATACATTTGCACATTTCTTATTAAATGTTTTATCTGGGTATTTTCTGTTTTTAGAGACTACTGTAAATATGAGCTTCTATCCCATTTATCTTCAGACTAGCAGTCATTTAAAATATAAAACATTAAGAAGCATCATGAAACAAACCATATATTGCAATAAGTAACTTATAAGGTCAGTCCAGGAAATGCAGAATGAATTAGCTCAGAACCATTTCAGTAAACAAAATTTGTACAGACATTTGTTCCTACCATTAAGTTACTATAATACATGCTAGTTATGTAGTTTCTGAAATCTTAACCACAAAGAGAGATGGCTGTTATTGGAAATAATAAAATACCAAAGCACAATTGGAGATACAGTTGTAAAGGACACAGTTTGTTCTCATTTATAACTCCTCACTGTCTTCTAATGGGTGACCTTAGTCTCTGGAGGACCCGCTGCTTTGCTGATGGCCTAGCTGTGATAATATAAATTAAGCGAATGTTGGGTTGAGTGGGAATAAATGGTTTGGGTAAGAAATAGAAGAGAAGCCTAGACTTCTAGTGAAAGCTCCTGGACTGCGAAAGCCTAGAATGAACTGGGCTGGAAATTGGAGGGGAAAGGAGTGAGAAGGAAGCCCTCTAGCTGGATGGAAAGTTTGGGAGTGGAAGAAAATCCTGCCCTGTGACATTTTAATTCGTGTGTTGAGAACTGGGCCATGTCAACCTTTTCTCAGGTGAAATGGTCCTTACAGGTTGAGAAATCAATCCTTACGAATATTTGCACCTATTTTTTTTTAAAAAGCAATCCATAAACATTGTTATTTTTCCAGAATTGGGTTACTTCTCCCATCATGACTCCCCTCCTGACTGCACAGTGTTACAGTCAATTCTTATTTGTGAAATTTCGTGAGGAACCATTTTAGAAACAAAGTTTCTCTTTCATTTCCAGCAATTGACTCTAATAACCCTGATTCTTGTTGCATTTTGGATGAAGAGAAGGGCCTTGCTGAGGTCATTGCATTTGCTGTGGCCTCCACTCTTGCTCCTCCAGATGACCTCCACATTGCTGGCTTCTTCTTGGGTAAGTTCTTGGCTCTCAGGTCATCATATCTTAGCTTCTTTCTGGGATATACCCATATCTAAAATTACTTTTATTTTTGTTTATTTCTTTGTTGCAGCTTCTCTTCCTAAAAAGCTTTGGTGGAGAGATGAATGTGGATCTTGTTTACTTTGTTAACTGCTATATTCCTGGTTGTCAGAATGGTGCACGTGATAAGGCCTTAATAAATATTTGTTGAATGAACAAATTAATAAGATGTGGTTAAGCCTCTGTATTTCTTTTGCTCCCTTAAGTTGCAATTTGTATCTATGGCATTGGCTGAAGTATAGTTGAGTATAAATGGTTTCATCCTCATTGCAATAATTAAGAAATGTATGACAGTAATAAATTAAGAAAATGACTTTTGAGTTTCCTCTCTGCTCATAGCTTTTTAATATTAAATGACCTTGTGTTCTCACAGAATAACGATAAAACATACATAAAAAATACAGTAAAGCCAAAAACCTCAAACAATTCTAGATGTTAAACATTTAGCAGCACAGAGAAAGAAAGGAAAAATTAGGATGAGAAAGAAAGGAAAAATTAGGGTGAGAAAGAAAGGAAAAATTAGGGTGAGAAAGAAAGGAAAAATTCGGGTGAGAAAGAAAGGAAAAATTAAGGTAGGAAAGAATGGGTGGATTTGGTTTGCACTTGAGAGTATTTTGGTTTTTTTACTTGCTATGAAGGCCCTACTTTTCTTCTTTATATGATGCAGACTGTAATTTCTAGCAATATATTGATTTTAGCCCAGTTATAAAATCTATTTTTAAAAGCAAACATCATCTGCAAAATAGATGAAAAACAGTTCAAAGCAGAAACATTTTTTGTTAATGGGTACAAAAATAGATACAATGAATAGGAATAGATACAATGAATAGGAATCTAGTATTTGATTACACAACAGGGTGGCTACAGTCAGCAATAATTCGTGTACATTTTAGAATAACTGAAGGAGTACAATTGAAATGTTGGTAACACAAAGGAATGATGAATGGTTGAGGTGATGGATGCTCCATTTACCAGGAGGTGATTATTAGACATTGTCTGCCTGTATCAAAATATCTCAGGTACCCCATAAACATATATACCTACTATGTATCCATAAAAATTAAAAATAAAAAAAATTTAAAAAGAAGGAAAGAAAAATGCCTTGGTCAAAGATTTGGAGTTAAATATATTAAATTTTAAAATAAAATTTTATTAGGTTCAAAAATATTTGTCACCAAAGCAATAATATTAATGTAGTGTTATGCCCAGACCGTTTATTCCCCGAAGAAGACCACCAGAGTCCAGAGTCAAAGCTAAGCAGCAAGGATCTTTATTACAGGTTCGAACCTGGAACTCTCCCTCGCTCGCGAAACGAGACGGGCAGGAGAGCTCCCCCACTGAGCTCCGAGTAGTGTTATATAGTCTAAGAAAAGTGGGCATAGAGTTATTATACAAATCAGATATATGATTGGCTAGTGTTTGAACAAGGCGATTTGGCTAACTATGATTGGTTCCCGCCATTTCTGATATTTCGGTTCAACCTTTGAGGCGGGAGAGCAGGTTTATGGCAGCAAGAGTTTATCTTACTTAAACACGTCTTGTGACCTTGTCTCAGAACTTACAAAATCTCTGGTACGTGCAGAAAAACAGGTACTCCCAGAACTTACGAACTCTCTGGTATGTGCAAAGATTAGCAGAACAAAAGGGTGTGTGGCGGGGGGCGGGTACACATCTATCTTTGTGTCCTTTCAGTAGCCCACATTTACTGAATACATTTTAAAAACTAAAAGATGAACATAAAACAACTAGGCATTTAACTGAAGATTCTAGAGGAAAAAAAGCAACAAACAAGAAGAAGAATAAATAAATAAAAATAAATGTGAAAATGAATTTAAAAGCAAGTACACAAATTAAAGGTAAAAGTTAGTAAGTTTGAATACATCAAAATGAAATATGTCTGTTAAGTAAAAGATTCTCAAAAAAGTTAAGGCATACACAATATATTAAGATATTCACAATATTGATAACTAACAAGTATTATCTAGAAAATACAAGGAACTTCTCGGTGGCTCATGCCTGTAATCCCAGCACTTTGGGAGGCCTGAGGTGGGCAGATCACGAGGTTAGGAGATCGAGACCATCCTGGCTAACACGGTGAAACCCCGTCTCTACTAAAAAGATACAAAACATTAATTGGGCACCTGTAGTCCCAGCTACTGGGGAGGCTGAGGCGGGAGAATGGCGGGAACCCGGAAGGCGGAGCTTGCATCCAGCCGAGATTGCGCCACTGCACTCTGGCCTGGGCCAAAGAGCGAGACTCCGTCTGAAAAAAAAAAAAAAAAAAAAACAAAAGAAAAAAGAAAATACAAGGAACTTCTTCAAACGAACAATAGTATCAGCTATCACCACAGCAAGTGAAACACTCTGGAAGAAAATGAGGAGCAGATTCCTAGGAAGCGGCATGGATAGCAAGCAAGCACATCAATAGATGGTCAACCACATAATAGAGTGCTTCACAGGAAAGCCCCCCGATCTTAGAGCTGGCCGCAAGCTTTGATATGCAAATGAAGGCCATTAGAAACTGGATCCACCCAAACATGGCGATTCCTGCCCTCTTCTTCCTGCCCTTGGCCTCACATGTGCCTGGCAGCATGGCCGCTCCCATGTATCTCCACCTGTGTAGAACATCATGGCGCCCTATATTTGCATATTAAGAGGCTAGGGTGGGAGGTCCAGCTTTTTCCACCAGCTATGTGAGTGACATGCCTGGTCAAACCAGTTTCCTGAGCCCTATGCAAATCAGACACTACCCCCTCCAGCCTCCTCATACAAGCAGCCACTTTTCCGAGGCACACAGGGTTTCCTCTCTTGGCTTTGGAACCCCCCGCCTCAGTCCCTGTATGCAGGAGCGTCATTGTTCTTTCTTGCCTATTAAACTCTCTGCTCCTTAAAACTACCACCAAAAACAAAAACAAAAGCAAAAAAAAACATAGTGCTTCAATGAAAACGGGAAACCATTTTATCCCTGTCATTGTAAATAATGAGAAAATCTGATATTACCATATATTAGCAGGATTTTGACGAAAATTACAGTCTTCTTGCACCGTAGGTGAAAATGTAAAATGATACAGCCAATCCGGAGAGCAACCTGGGAATAACTGGAGAGACGGCATGTGTGTGCACACAACAAGCTGGCAGTAGTTCTGCCCAGTATCACCCATGGCTAGTGAGTAGAATTTTGGTTTTGAAGGGAAAATTGCTGTCAAGTCCCCAAACAAGGGTGAACTTGGCAACAGTCTTTTCACGGGATTTGTTTTGTTATGCAGTCTAGGTACTTGACACCCTTCCAGATGATGGGGCTTGGGAATTTGTGTCAGCTTTCCCCAGTCTCACATAGATGCTCAGGGGACCATGTTAGAGGATATTTATTGAAGAGATGTACATGGTAGCAGCTGTTTATTTGTAGGGCATGGATAAGTAAAATATGGGGCAGATACGCAGCAGAACACTGCACTGCTGTTAGAAGAGATGGACTGGATGAGCATTGTGGTAGGCTGAATAACAGTGCTCCAAAAATGGCTACATCCACATGTCCACAACCTTTGCAGCTGCCCTTAGGTTAGCGATCTTGAGATGGGGGTGGTGATCCTGGGTTCCTAAGGTGAGCCAATGTGATAACAAGGCTCCTTATCAGAGGGAGGCAGTAGGATCAACAGTCAGGAGTGGAACATGTGATGAAGGAAGTAAAAGGTGGGCGTGAAGCAAGCAATCAGCCATGAGCCAAGGAATGTGGGTGGCCTCAGAACCTCCAGAAAGGACCAATTCCTAAAGTCAATAAAGGGCTCATTGACTTTAGCCCAATGAGACTGATTTTGGACTTCTGACCTCCAGGACCGTAAGAGAAAATTTATTTTTTTTTTTTGGTGGAGGCATAACTAAGAATCTTTATTGATGGACATTTACATTGTTTTCAATCTTACCCTTTTAAATAGATCACAAAATGTACATATGTCATTGTGTATGTGTTAGTTTATCTTTAGGATAAATTTCTAGAAGTGCCTGGTTAAAGCACATACAGTCTTACATTTTTGATAGATTATTTGTAATTTTGCCACATTGCCCTCCAGAGGGTTCGTAACTATTACATTCCTGCTTGTTTTCCCACAGTCTTGCCAAGATAGTCACCAAACTTCTGGATTTTTGACCTTCTAATGAGAGAAAAGTAATATTTCCAAGTATTTTTAATTTGCATTCCTTTTGTAAGTCAACATTGATCATCTTTTCACATGTTTAAAAATCATTTGCAGTTATTTTCCTGTGAACAATCTGTTCATATTCTTTGCTCATTTTTCTACAGGGTTGATGGCCTTATTGATTTGTAGGAGCTCTTTATGTAAGAGATTAGCCCTTTGTAATAGGAATTGTGAATTTTAGCAAAATATTTATGACTTCTAACCTAGGTTATCATTCATTTATTTGCTTTGCCTATAGGTGTGTGTGTGTGTGTGTGTGTTTGTGTGTGTGTCTGTTGGCATAGAGGATTTGTAGGTTTTTGTATAGTCACTGTAACAATCATTGTTATGGCTTCTGGATTTTAGGTAATAGACCTTCCCACTTACAGGTTATAAAAGAAATGTGCTACATTTTAGATAATTTTTTTTTTGTTCTTTGAAGCCACTAAGTTTGTAATAAGTTATTAGAGCAGCATTAGGAAACTAACATAAGCATACAAGGTGTGTAGATGTTAAAATCAAGCAGTTGAGTAAAATAAATTTTAAAACATATGACATTTTTTTCTAGGATACACACAGACCCAAGGACTATAAGAAGTATATTCAGGAAAAGGGAATGGGAGTGAAGATGATGGTAGAGTGAAAAGACAAAATAATTAAAATAGACTGTCTTGTCCAGAGTAAGTGTGATATGAGCCATAAAGAAGACAGTATAGTGAACACATCTCTGCATCTGAGATCTCCCATAACACTCCTCCTATCAAATTGAAAACAAAGAAAGAAGGAAAACAATGGAATAGAACTGGCTGAAAAACACAGAGCTGGTTCTACGGAAAGACTTAGGTAAACCCCTGGCTTTTGTGACCACAGAAGAAAGGGAAAGGGAAGAAAACTGGGTAACATTATCATTTGGTGTAAAAAATTGGTTTGGCTGCAGATATAGAAGATACTTAGAAATTAAATACTACTTAGATGAAAAAACATTTTTTGAGGAGAATTGTAAATTACCAAAATTGATCCAAGGAATGGCTTAAAAAGCCCCAATGTGGTGGAAAATCAAAGAGGAATTTAAAATGTTCTCCCAAATCTAATCCTCCAGAAGCCAGATCCAGAGATTTCAAAAATAACCTAATTTCATCAATATCTTCAATAAATAGGTGAGTCCTTAATCTGTTCTGCAATGTGGAAAATGACAAAAACCTTCTGTCCTACCCCTAATAGTAAGCCCAGGGAAGATTAGCAGTGTGATAAAGAGGAATTCCTGTTTAAGAAGCAGGTGACCTGTTTTCTTTTTTTTTTTTTTTTGAGACAGAGTCTCGCTCTGTCGCCCAGGCTGGAGTGCAGTGGCCGGATCTCAGCTCACTGCAAGCTCCGCCTCCCGGGTTCACGCCATTCTCCTGCCTCAGCCTCCCGAGTAGCTGGGACTACAGGCGCCTGCCACCTCGCCCGGCTAGTTTTTTTTTTTTTGTATTTTTTAGTGGAGACGGGGTTTCACCATGTTAGCCCATGTTGGGATGGTCTCGATCTCCTGACCTCGTGATCCGCCCGTCTCGGCCTCCCAAAGTGCTGGGATTACAGGCTTGAGCCACCGCGCCCGGCTGGTGACCTGTTTTCTAAGCATGCACATTCCACTTGTAAACTGGATGCTCTTGAGCAGTTATCCTAATATCCCCCTGCCTTATATACTCGTCTGTCAAACAGGTGTTTAATAAATGCTGACATTAGCTCTGCCCTTCATCTCCCAGCTGTTCTCTGATCTTCACTATTGGGTTTGCTGTTGCCTCCCCTCCCCCTATAATTCAGAGCACATATAGACTGGGGCTATATGCAGTCAGAATTGGCTCAGACACTGGAATGGGATGGAGCCTATATCCATAGGCTATATCCATAGTCTCCACAGGCTGGGATGGAGCCTATATCCATCCATAGGCTCCATCCCAGTCTGGTGTCTGAGCCAATTCTGACTGCATATAGCCCCCGTCTACTCTTCCCCATCTCTTCAATCCAAGACAGACTTTATCTTTGTGACTTTCATAGATTCTGGATGAAGAGGAGGCAGGGCTGACCACTGAACACCAACACTATTCCCTAGCAATCAAAGCTCCCCACATCCCACACTGTTCACCTCATCCCCCAAATAGCTTCATTTTCATGTCAAGGATTCTGTCTTTCTTCTTGCCAATCTGTCCATTTTTAGTCCAGGGTTTCCTGACTTGGTGACTATGGACACTAGAAGGTTGCAGGTATCAGTAGCAAGGGATTTCAGAATGCTTTCTTATACAAATGTTATCTGTAGATTGAATATCTCATACACATAAGTGTTGCTATTTTTCCAAATGAACTTCTATCAGTCTGAGTTCAAGCAAGAGACAGAAACCACATGGTAATGTAAATCAAGAGAAGTTTAATATAAAAAAATTATTCAGCGGTGATAGAAGAGTACCTATAACAATGTAAAGAGAACTTTCAAGGGTATCTGAGGATTGAGGGAGAGTACCCAAGGAAGGACAACTTGGAAAGAGGGTTCTCTGCCTAAGGCTGGGGTTCAGGCCTTGTTGGAGAAGGTGTATTTGCAGTCCACCAGATGTCAGAGAAGCCTCCTATTTTCCAGGACCAGAGCTGTTCCATAGCTGCTGGGCAAATAGGATGCAATCTCTTGGAGCACAGGCACACTGAGGCTGTGGCTAAGTGCATAGTCAGGCCACTGCTGGGGACATGAGGCCTGGAGCACACAGTGCCTGTGTTGCAGGGCTGTGAAGTGGCCACAGGCTCAGGATCAGGCCAAATAGTCAGTGAGGGACTGTGCCTCTGGGCAGATGGTAGGGGCAGGGCACACAGCGGGATGGTCTTATACATAGCACCACTGATGGATAATGCAGCTGGAGCAAGAAGAAGAAAAGTAGCACACCAGAATCAGGAAGAGAAACTTGCTTTCTTTGCAATGCTGCTCCAGTGGCATCTGCTGACAAAGCTTAACGCTGTGCTCACTGTAAAGGAGAAATGCTTAAAGAGTTTAGTGCATGTTTGTAGAGCAGCTGCTGAAGAAATCTGGAACAAAGAGGTAATAAATTGAAAACTGGCATAGCGCTGGTAGAATTAGTGAAATATAAATTTATGTTAAATCTCTGCTGATTCCTAGTTGATTTTTATCGTTATATATTTTTAATGAACAGATTTTTATTGTTATATATTTCTCAATTAACAGATATAAAGAAGATGACAATTAGCATGTGGGGAGTCCACAAGACATTTTGATGTGAAATGTGGGTCCTTCTTCTTGACAAGGTGGGAATATGCTGCTCTAGCAAGACTGCAGTGATGAATCCCAGGTGACGCCCACCTGTTGGCTTGACTCTAAAATAGCGTCTTCCTGTCCAGCTGTCGGGTTTTTGTAACTCATACTCTTAACTCTAGTGTGAATCATTTGCATAAATTATGGTTGCAATTCCTGAGCTCCTGGTGTATCACTTCTTGACCTTCTGAGTCCCAGGATGCAATTAGCCCTGCAAATACCTGACCTTTTCTCTAACTATCTGTTCATTGTCTCAAAAAGCAGTCTGGCCACTTGTCCTTCTCATGAACTAGGACAATTGATTGAATGAATGAGTGAATGAATGAATGCCTGTCCCCCTCCTCCATGGTTTTGAGAATTATTATTAAAAATGCATATAAAGCCTATGTCGAAATGTACCAAGCAGCATAAATCATCATAACTGTTATTACTGATAATAGCCACACTTTTAAATGAGGCTTTATTTGCCTTTCAGTAGATCTCATTTGCAAATGGTGGTTTAAAAAAAAAAAATAAGTGGTTTCTACTTATAACCAAGCTCATTGGTAACTAAGCAATTCAAAAATTCTGTGGCATATATATTGTCAACAAGACTCTGTTTTTAGACTTTGCTCACTTGCAAACCCATGTCTAAACATTGCAGCTATAGCAACATGCAAGCCCAGGTGCTAAATCACCTGGGAAGATAGAAACCATCTCACATTGCATCTAAGAACTCTGACCTGAATTATATTTTCCAGGAAGTAGGTGAGAGTAGGGGAGAGGAAAGAAGAAGGGAGAATTAAGAGCAAAAGTTAGTTTCATTTAAACTAAAACAAGTAGGTCAGCTGACATTGTGCTAAGTGAGCCTGCTCACTTTTCAGGTTAAAGTTTTTCCTTAAACTCAATTTTTTGGTAAAAGAAAAAAGAATAAGACAACTCCGGGATACAAATTGTGAAACTTGTAATGATGATGTGATACCTTAATTTGGTTAAAATGCATGACAGTGTAAGTCAGGACAACCTTCGGCTGACACAAATGAGGAGTTATGCTCAAGTGCACAAAAGCTTTCCCATGAGCCACTTGTTTTTGGTTTTAATAAGGCTTCATCTCTTTAAGTGGATTACCAGTAAATTCTTCTGCTAGTTAATACTAGAAAACAAATGGGAAGCCTGAGGTTTTTCCCCACAAGATGGCTATTTCTAATATCAAGATTGTCACAGCCATTTAGGGGATGGGAGCACAAAGTCAAGAGAAAGCATCAAAAAGTGTTTTGGGGTCGGGAAGTAACATGAAGAAACTCGTGCTTAAAGAAGAATATGTTTGCAGGTTCGTGATGTACACAGCTAAGCAGCCTAATAAACCGATATAGTAATTCAAGTATAAAAGCCCTCAGAAGTTAACTAGTCAAGCCCCTTTCTAGTACAAAGGAGGAAACTGAGCCCCAGAGATTAGAGAGGAACTTGCCTAAAATCTCTTACCTGGTTGTTGGCAGAGCTGTGTACGTCTCGTGACCAGTCTAAAAAGTTTTGGCTACTATTCTTTTCACCAAATGTCACTGAACTTTAGAGGTGACATGACATTCTCATTTTTAATATTTTATATTTTGAGGTGATCTAAGAGTTGCAGATCCCAGGTGGTTATTTTTCTTTGGGATCTTAGTTATAAATGTTCTTTTCTCTAACTGCAACCTCCTTATAGATTTCCTCTCTCTTTCCTCCAAGTCTACTCCAGTTGCTTTTCTTTTTCTTTTCTTTTCTCTCTCACTCTCTCTCTTTTTTTTTTTTTTTTTTGGCGGTGGGGGATGAAGTCTCGCTCTGTTGCCCAGGCTGGAGTGCAGAGGTCTCAGCTAACTGCAACCTCGGCCTCCTGGGTCCAAGCAATTCTTATGCCTCAACCTCCTGAGTAGCTGGGAATACAGGCTCACATCACCACTCCCAGTTGATTTCTGTATTTTTAGTAGAGTCGGGGTTTCGCCATGTTGGCCAGGATGGTCAATCTGGCGACTTGAACTCCTGGCCTCAAGTGATCCACGTGCCTTGGCCTCCAAACGTGCCAAGATTATAGGCGTGAGCCACCATACCCAGTCTACTGCAGTTGTTTTCAAACCAATCATAGCATAACAATTTTGTAACATTAGACATATTTCTTAGCTATTTTGTGTCTCAATTTCCACCATAATATAGAGAAAACAATACCACCTACCTCATGGGGCTGTTTTAAGAAAAATTAGTTAACATATATATAATACTTAGCGCCTGGCATATCAATGCTATATAAATTTTACCTATTTTTAGAGATAGAAATGTAAGAGAAAGAGTTTTTGTGATACTTTGTTTATTTGTCCTATTCTGAAAAGTTCATGACACCTGAACCTGATTTTACATGAGCTGATAAAGACTTGCTTGAAGGTCCTGAAGTTAATTCCATTCTTAAGGACTGCATAGTGAGCCTCCAAAATGCACATGGGATGTTGCAGGGGAAGGTCTAGGATGGAAAAGATGGAAGGAAATGTCAGCTGGGGGATTGGGTGAATAAGAAGGTGAGAGATTAGAGAGAGGGAGAGACCCATGTGAGGAGCAAAGAGCAGCAACTCTTTTAATCCCAAGGAGTGTGTGTGTGTGTGTGTGTGTGTGTGTGTGTGTGTGTGTGTTCCAGGTATGGTATTATGATCACAACTGCGATATTATATTCATCTGATGCTCAAATCTCCAACCGCTCACCTCTTATGTGAGTAAAAGTTCTGTATCTCCGATAGTCTGTGAGACATCTTCCCAGGAATATCCAGCTATTCACTCAGCACAACATGAGTTCATTTTTTTAGAGCCACCTCTGTTCAAAAACCCTATTTATGCCATCAGTAACACCTTCCCTCCAATCACTCAGGCTTAAGATCTGTATTTATTTGCAACTCTTTACTCTTAAAATTTAAGCTGTAATGTATGCTAGGTAAGTGATCATGAGTAGACTATTTATATTTCTGATCTTTGTTTACTTACTTGTAAATCATAGTTAATTTTAACCACCATATAATAGTTGTTGAAAAGAATAATAGAACTACTACAGTAGTAGTATTTTTCTTTTCAACAACCAGTACAAGGTAGTGGAATTAACTACTAAAAACTATTACCATAGTATTAGTAGTAATGTGGCAGAATAGTATTAATATTAGTAAGAATAAGTATATGGTATTAGAAATACAATACTACTCATAATAATGGCTAACATTTATTAAGTTCTATTTTCTCATTTAATCCTCATAACCACTCTATTGGGCAGGTTGTATTTTTATCCTTAGGTCATAGAATAAGAAAATGAGGCTTATGGAGGCTCATTCACCTGTTCAGTAAATGTTTACTGGGTGTCTAGTCTGTGCCAGGAACTCTTCTAGAAGCTTGAGATTCACCACTACAGAAGATAAGGTCCTCACTCTTATAAAACTTACAACCTAGTGGGGAAAACCAAGTCAACAAATGAAACGATTACAAACTGTGAAGAATCCTGTGAAGTAAACAACAGAGTCTTGTGAGAGGGAGTAACAGGTGGCTGGGCCTGCTTTAGGTAGAGTAAGTCATGAAGGCATCTGGAGGAAGGTGACCTTTAAGCTGAGACATAGGGATGAGGAGGATTCAACCCTGAAAAGGCCTGAGGGGAGAGTGCCAAGGCCTCTGAGCAGGAAGGAGCTGGCATACTTGAGAGACTTCAAGACAGGCAGGGGCTGAAGAAAAGTAGGGGCAGGAATGTTGGGGAGGATAAGGATAGGGAGGAGGGGCCTGGCCTAGAACATGGAGAGCTCCATGCACCACGGCCAGCAGTTTGGAGTTTTATTCACATGCAGTGGCAAAGCTAAATACAGTGAAAGCTGAGCAGCGAGTGGCTGATCTAAGTTAAAACTTTTAAATATTCCTCTGGCTTTATTGTGGCAAAAGGGTGTATGAGATAAACCTGGGATACTAAATAGGCACCTATTGCAGTAGTCGAAGCAGGAGATGATGGCGCTTGGACCAAAGGAGCGAGGAGAGATGGATACAAGGGGATAGGTGGGGCCTATGTTTCAGCTGAGAGCTGTAGAGGAAAGCGAGGAGAAGGGAGGAGCCAGAAAGATGTTTCTAGCTTAAGCAACTGGGTGAATGGCAGTGCCAATAACAGAGTTAGGAGGACCAGAGTAGTAGAAACAGGTGTTAAGAAAGAGAAATGGGACATACAATCAAGAGCTCTATTTTGGCCATGTAAAAAAAAAAGATGATCCAATCGTCAATTAGAGAGTCGAATACAAGAATCTTGATGAGGAATCTGGCTAGTGGTAAAAATATGGGATTATCTGCATATACACTGTTTAGAACCATTGGCCTGCAGGAGAAAATACACAGAGAAGAGAAGGTGCCTCTGTTCTGAGCTCTGTGGAGCCCAGACATTTCTGAGACAGGCAGAAGAGAAGAATCCAGGTGTGTGAGAAGGGAAGCTTGTCCCACAGCACCCGGTTAGTAAGGAACTGACTGCCGATGCAACATTTTTGAGGAGTCTTACAGAGTGCCCTGCCCCCTGCAACCTCAATTACTGCAATAGCTCCTTCCGCCTCAAGCTCCTCAGTCTGACTTTCAAGGCCGGCTTTGACTCTTCTCTCCTTTTCCAACCTACTTCTGACACCACAAATATTCCTACACACCCTATAACTTACAAAGCTCTAGAAGCCTGTAGGATGCACTTTTATGTAACAGTAACCATTGCAATGATAACATTCATTCATTCAACACATATCGAGTGCTTGCTGTGTATCAGGCCCCCTTCCAGCCTCCGAGGAGACTCCAGACAACAAAGTCTCTGCTCTTGTGGGTTGACAATGGGGAGGGGGCTTCTCTAGTCTGTTTTTTTTTTCCATAGATCCCTTATTGGTCACACTCATTTCCATCTCTACAAATGTTCCCTCCTTCCTTCTCAGCCTCTTTCCTCCCCTCCACTTATCCAAATCCTCCATTTTCCATAGAAGCCAGCCAGGCTGAAAATAGCATGTTATGTTCCCACATGTGAGCACTGATATATCTAAACATAAACACTACCTTATCACCGCTACTTCCTCCCACAGAGATGCACACCTACTACCGAGAGACCTCCAAACAGAGACATCAACATAGAAACCTCCGCAGAGATAACCAGATCTCCATATTGCAAACCCATGCAAAAAGTAACCTAGAGAAACAGACGCCCAGATGAAGAGGGGTGTGAGTACAAGCTTTGGTGAGTAAAACCAAAGGTGAATTTAGGGGGAAATGGGTACCGTAGAGAAAATGAATAGGGCTAGAGGAGATAGAGGAGAGGGTAAATAAAGGTCAACAAAGCAAGTTTAGGACATTCAGGCAGAATGCTAAGCCTGGATAGCCCCTAAAGGGCTTTTGGTGGTATTCTGAGCTCCCATGCCTAGCTCATTACCTACTGCCAAGATGAAAAGGCAGGGCTAGCCATGTTCAAAGCTTTTCTCAGGAGCCCAAATTCAGGGAAAGGCTGTTGCAAGGAAGGTCAGTGCATCTCCATCCAGCACAGGCTATATTAGGGAAATTTCACTGGGTGTTAACCTATTTAACACTAAAGCCTTCTCAACGATGTAGATTAGTCTAATGCTCTCTGATGGGGTTACGTAAGTAATTCTCTCCTCCGCTTACCTATAGCTAACAAACAACTTCCATTAGCACAAGTGACCTGGTCAAATAGTGAATTGTGATTTAGTACATGCGAAAACTCATCTATATCAAACAGTGGGGCACTGATTAGTTTCCTTCTATTCCAGCAGATGGAGCTACCGCCTGGAAGGACTCAGTGTGCTTCAGTGGCTGATGCCCACTCCTCAAAAAACAAAACCAAACCCAAAACAGCAAGTGGTGTAGAGAGAAACAAGAATTACCAAAAGGGAAAAATTACTTGGTCTAGAATTATTTTGTGATTGTCCAACTACCTGCACCAGTGTCTGACCGATAACCCATACTCAGTAGATAGTGAATGAATACATGTGACATAATCTGATGACCAGACTGTAGCTTGAGTTTAGAATAGTAATTCTGTCTGCCTTTTTCTGCTTTGTTTTTCACTCCTGTCCCTTTGATCTTTGTATATTCCTATCCTTTGGACACCTACCTCCATCAAAATGTCACAGAAAAATTCTGTGAAACCTGACTGCAGGGTCAAAGTGATGTCAAAGGGAGGTTTGGGGAGAGGCACGTGATAAAAATAGCCCAGCTGAGGTTCCCATCTGTTTCCCATGCCGTAGCACTATGCCCTAGGCGGTGTTTCTCGAAGTATTTCCCCAGCGTCTGCATCAGTATCAGCTGGGTTGTTTGTCAAAAATTCCAATTCCCAGGCCACACCCCAAAGAATCTGATTCAGTGCTGCTGGGCTGGGGCACTCTAAGTAGTTCTGCAAAATGCAGCTTGAGAATCCCACTTGTAGGTTAAGGAGAGTGAACAATCTTTTATCCTTAATCCTGAAATCTAAAGAGTAGTGAAAACTGAAAACTGCTAGGCTTTCAGAACTCATTTTGGTGGCAAAATCTGATCCATGAAGTGACATCACACTATAAATGATCCTTATTTATTGCACATAATGTGGACATTCACACACTTTGCTGCAGAAATATTAGTGTGTTTGATTAGAAGTAGCTTTCCCTGACCCTACTGGGAATGTTAATGGATGTATAGTAGGTACACTGTGCTGAACTGTCTTTCTAAAATCCAAAGAATTCTTTTTTTTTTTTTTTTTTTGAGGTGGAGTTTCACTCTATCGCTCAGGCTGGAGTGCAGTGGCGTGATCTCTGTTCACTGCAACCTCCGCCCCCTGGGTTCAAGCGATTCTCCTGACTCAGCCTCTTGAGTAACCGGGATGATAGGCGCGTGCCACCATGCCCGGCTAATTTTTTGTATTTTTTCTGTAGAGACGGGGCTTCACCATATTAGCCAGGATAGTCTCAATCTCTTGACCTCGTGATCCACCTGCCTCAGCCACCCAAAGTGCTGGGATTAGAGGCGTGAGCCACTGCGCCCGGCCCAAAGAATTCTTGAATTCAGAAACACACTTGACTTTAGGGGGTTCAAGTAAAGGGCACCTGTACTAAATCCTCATGTGCAGTCTCTAGGTGGTGTTTGAAGCAGTACTATTTGATTCTTTTAACAAAAAAAGCCTAATAAAAGGAATGTTGGTTTGGGAGCCAGAAGACTTCATCTTTCTGGCTTCAATTCTCTACCCTGAGAAGCAGATGGCATTTGCATCTTCTGTCTCTAAAATTTTGATTCCACACCTTCTTGCTTTCTTAAGAAATGTTCAGACATTACTGCCATAAAGATGAGATTGTTTTGTATTGTTGTTTGTATTACAAATTTAGAAAGGTAAAAATTGTTTTCTTTCTCATAGGTTTCCAGCAG
Organism: Papio anubis; assembly: GCF_008728515.1. Lineage (NCBI taxonomy): Eukaryota > Metazoa > Chordata > Mammalia > Primates > Cercopithecidae > Papio > Papio anubis. The sequence continues at coordinate 124,841,326 of NC_044981.1, forward strand.
ATTCTTGGCTGACATTTCTGTCAGTGATGTGAAAGGATATTTACCCAGATTCTATAGATATTTTGGTTAAGCACTCAACAAACCTACAATGAAACTACCAGCATACAAAAGCAATTGTGAACTCCAGAGAGTGCTAGAAAACATTATGGAAGACGGTATGGTTTATGTTAATTATAGAGGACTAAAGAGATGTAAAATAGGAGAACTGAAAAAGCCTCCACTTCCAGTGGCTCTTAGCGTGTAATTAGTCCAAGGGGCAGCAAGCTGCCTTCTAGCAGAATCCTTGTGATCCCAAAGCCTGCATGAGCGGGGCCCCTCTCTAGTGCTTTATACAGTAATTAATATTTAAATGATCTTGCTAAAGCCCTGTCAAGTCCTGAAACAAGATTTTGAAAAACAAAAAAAACCCATAAAACACAAAATGAACAAAAACATGAGCTCTGAGTTTGCTCTGTTGAAAGCAATGGGTGGAATTGCGTCTCCCCATAATATGTATGTTGAAGTCCTAACCTCCAGTACCTTCGGGTGTGACCTTATTTGGAGATGCAGACATTACAGAAGTAATGAAGTTAAAGTGAGGTCATTGGGATGGGCCCTAACCTGATACAACTGGTAATTTGGACACAGACACGTTCAGGCAGAACACCATGTGAACATAAAGGTGGTCATCCACAAGCCAAAGGGGAGAGGCCTGGAACAGATCCTTCCCTCACAGGCCTCAGAAGGAACCAACCCTGCCAACATCTTGAGCTTGTACTTCTGGCCTCCAGAACTGTGAGACAACAAATTTGTGATCTTTTGTTACAATAACCCTAGCAAAATACACTGTGACACCCAGTTTCTAATCTGATGACAAAGGGAGGCATCTACAGTCTCTGAGGATGTGTGTATTTGGGTACTCATTTCACCACTGTCCCACTACCATTTATGTCCTATTCTTTGTTTTCCATTTGTTTCATCTTTCTAATTTTATCTTCTATTTTTAAAAAAGTTTACTGTACTAGACATAACTTTATACGCTGTCTGAAATTCTTCTCAGGTTTACAAATGATATAAATTCATAAACAAAGATTATCTGACCTTAAGCACATATGGCATACGTGGTTGGGATGAAACAACTAACTAGCAAAATATTACTTTATAAAACAAATTAAACAGCAAAAAATTAAATAGTAAACTCCAACTCTCCTGGACCATTAGAGGAGGAACTGCAAGGGATGACGAAGATTTCATAGAGCAAATGATTTCTGCACTCTGGGAAAGAATTCTTCAGGCAGCACACCACTTTAAAATGGTGCTTGACTCACCGGAACATCAGGGCTGTCTTCAACTTTTCACAACACAGAGCAGAGAGAGAGGAAGATCACTTCTGGATGGAGTGTGGCAGGAATTTTGTGAAGTGTATAAAGAAGCTAGCAAGTGTATAAAGAAGATAGCCATTTACTAAGCATCTGCTATGTAGCAGGCACTCTGCTAGACATTTGTTATGGAATGAATCGTTTAATCCTTATAATAAACTTGCAAGGATATATTTTAGCCCACCCACATTTAAAACCAATAAATATGTGGCTTAGAAAAGTAAATTAACTTGTCTAAGATCAAGTAATTAGTAAAAAGTTGAGCTGGGATTTGATATAAAGAAAAATCTGATCTAAACTTGACAAGATTTCTGCTTCTCCAAATTGCCTCCTTAAAGTTTACACATTGTTTGGTCTCTTCCATACACATCAAAATTATCAATACCTATAGAAATGTCTGATGAAAAGTCTTCCCTTAAATTAGAATATTTAGAAACTTTAGGCCCAGAGACTAAGAAATATGTGAAGTTAGTATAAAAGTATGTAAAATGTTTGTAAAGAAATGATGATACTTTCGTAGACCAATGTGGCATGTAAAACATGGGCCACAGAGGAAGATTAAGAAAAAAAAATATGCAATCATAATAATAAAAGTGGAGTTACTCCAGACTATGCTTTTTGCCAATTCTTTAGTGAGAAGGGATTGATAGTTAATTACAGAACCACTTTCTATATTAATTCTAGATATTATATTCTAATGCTTAGAAAGTAGACTGTGGAAGAACTAATAATTGCCCTCCCGGACCCAATCTCTTCTTCTCATAAGAGAATTTATGGTTGCCCAGCTAAAGCTTCTATTTTGCAGCACTCTTTGCAGATAGATATAGCTATGGACTCAGTTCTGGCCAGTGGACTCTGAATAAAGGTACTGTGTGACACTGTTGGCTGTGCTCTAAAGCTAAGGGATGTGCCATCTCATCCCCTTTGTTGTGCTCCCTTTGTTGGCTGGGAAACTGGTAGGGTAATAGGAGTTAAGCCAGCCATTACAGACTTTCAGATGGAAACCAGTTGTTGAGGATGAGAGAGCAACATAAAGAAGACCCTCAAGATTGTGGGGCTAATTTACCAGCCTGAATTGCCAACCTGCGTTTTTGTATTACAGGAAAATAAAGTGTGTGTTTTTAAAGCCACAGTTATTTTGAGTCTCATTGTAACTGTAGCCAAACCAATAATCTAACGAATAAACTATATTCTAACTAATAATTAAACAGAACACTCCATTCCCCAAATCTCCTGAATACGAATGTATGCAAGAATTCTCCATGTAGAACTATATCACTTATTTTGGTATTCATATTATGGTCCATTTTCTCCTGACAACTCATTAGGACTTGTCATTTCCTTGGTTTCTGAACTCTCTTCAACGAAAAGTCTGCCAAGGGATTCTGGCTTCTCACGTTGTCTTAGGAGTATCTTGACTGGGTCCAGAAACCCTGGGTCATTCCTTTTAAGTGCAGGATAGGTACAACTGGGAAAGTGAAGACACTATAGGATGATCTAATATTTATTAGTGATTTTGTTTATGCCCAAACAGTCCAAAAAGTGTCTGGAAATTTCTTCCATAATCTGATTTATAAGAACCCTTTGAAACCTGGGCAGCATGTTGGATCAGGATTTTCTCAGACTTGTCTGAGGTTTTTAGATCTAGTACATGGGCAGCTTCCTGAAGAGGGGTACAGGGGGAAGCATGTGTGTGGAGGAGGTGCTATAACCAGAATTCCCCTATAGTTGCCTTTTCTAAAATAGGGTTTAGAGAAGATGTGGGAGGAGTCCCCCTAAACCACTAAAATGTCTCAGTTGTAAAACTGATGACTCTTTGGTGAGCACACAAAGCCAACAGCTTCACGTTCTATAGTCCATTTAGACGAAGAAAGAAAAAGTAAAAGGGCATTTACCCAATTTCTGTGGATGATTGAACAGGCTATTGCACTATGCAAAACTAGGAAGTACTAAGCAAATACTAGAAAACTTATTACAGAGTTTGAAGCAGAGTTAGTTTCAGGTAGGATCAGGAATTGCAGATAACCTCTTGAATTCTTTGTCTTCACTTTACATATCCTATAGCAGGAAACAAGGGGTCAGCCTCATATAGTGGATGCTAGAGTTTAGGGGGGCAAGGTGGGATGGAGGAGGCAAGGAGACCACCTGGGGATATTAGCTATATCCTGCCTTATAAAAAATGCTATAGGGGGCCGGGTGTGGTGGCTCACGCCTGTAATCCCAGCACTTTGGGAGGCCGAGGTGGGTGGATCACGAGGTCAGGAGATTGAGACCATCCTGGCTGACATGGTGAAACCTCGTCTCTACTAAAAATACAAAAAAATTAGTCAGGCAAGGTGGTGGGCACCTGTAGTCCCAGCTACCTGGAAGGCTGAGGCAGGAGAATGACATGAACCTGGGAGGCAGAGCTTGCAGTGAGCTGAGATTGTGCCACTGCACTCCATCCTGGGTGACAGAGCAAGATTCTGTCTCAAAAAACAAACAAACAAACAAACAAAAAACGCTATAGGGAGTTCTTCAAGTTGAAACAAACAGCAAAAAATGCTAACAATGTGAAAACATATGAAAGTATAAAACTCACTGTAAAATAAGAATATAGTCAAATTCAGGATACTCTGATATTGTAAAGTACGCGCATAAATAACTTTTAACTCCAATATAAAAGTTAAAAGACAAGAGTATTAAAAATAACTATATCTATAATAATTTGTTAATGATACATGATACACAATAGAGGTAAATTGTGACATCAATAACATAAAATATGGGGAAGGAAAGGTAAAGTGTAGAGCTTTTCTAAATTTGACTACTTAATTTTATAGTGAGCTTTATACTTTCATATGTTTTCATGTTGTTAGTTAGAATCTTTTCGTTTGTTTTCATGTTGTTAGTTAGCATCTTTTCATTTCAACTTGCAGAGCTCCCTTTAGCATTTCTTATAAAGCAGGTCCAGTGGCAATGAATTCCCATATGCAACTGAAGTTGAGTTGTTTTCTGCTTAAAATAGACTATTATAACTACAAGATGCTTTATGTAAGCCTCATGGTAAGCACCCACCCAAAAGCTGTAATAGATACACAAAAGATAAAGAGAAAGGAAGCAAAGCATACTACCATCAAAAATCATTACATTATAAAAGAGGGCAATAGAGGAAGAATGGAAGAAAGGAACTACAAAACAGTGAGAAAACAACATGGCAGTAATAAGTTCTTCCCTATCAATAATCACTTTAAATGTAAATGGGTCAAATTCTCAAATATAAAGTCATAAAATGGCTGATGGATTAACAAAAGACCTTATGTGCTGCATACAAGAGACTCACTTTAGCCTTAAAAACACACACAGGCTGAAAGTAAGGAGATGGGAAAAAAATATTGCATGAAAATGGTTACCAAAAAAGAGCAAGAGTGTCTATACTTACATGAGATAAAATATACTTTAAGTCGAAAACTGTCACAAGAGTCAAAGAAGGTTACTATATAATAATAAAGAGACCGATTCATCAAGAGGATGTAACAATTGTACATATATATGCACCCAACATTGGAGCACCTAAATATTCATATATTAAGCAAGTACTAAAAGAACTGAAAGGAAAAATAGACAACAACAAAGTAATAGTACGGGACTTCAGCACCTGACTTTCAACAATGGATAGATCATCCAGACAGAAAATCAAAAAGAAAACAGCAGACTTGAACAATGCTATAGGCCAACTAGACCTAATATACATATACAGAACATTCCACCCAACAGCAGTAGAATACATGTTCTTTTCAAGTGCACATGGAACTCTAGGATAAATTACATGTTAGGCCACAAAACAAATCTAGGAAAATTAAAATCTTATCAAATATATTTTCTAACTGCAATAGTATGAAACTAGAACTCAATTATAGGAGGAAAATTGGAAAATCCACAAATGTATGAAAATTGAACAACATACTCCTGAGCAATAAATGGGTCCAAGAAAATATTTTTAAAAATCTTGAGACAAATGAAAATGAAAACACAACATACCTAAACTTATAGGATGAAACAGAAACAGATGGAGAGAGAAGTTTATAGTAATAAATGCCTACATAAAGGAAAAAAAAAGATCTCAAATAAATAATCTAAACTTACACTTCAAGGAACTAGAAAAAGGAGAACAAACTAAGTCCAAAGTCAGCAGAAAGAAGGAAATAATAAAGACCAGAGCAGAAGTAAGTGAAATAGAGGCTAGAAAACCAAAAGAAAAATGCAATGATACTAAGAGTTGGTTTTTGGAAATAATAAACAAAATGAAGAAACTAGGTAAATTAACTGAAGAGAGAAAGAAAATTCAAGTAAATAAAATTTTACATAAAAAGGAGATATTACAATGATATCACAGAAATACATAGAATCATAAAAGATTACTATTAACAATTATATGCCTGGCTGGGCATGGTGGCTCACACCTGTAATTCCAGCACTTTCGGAGGCTGAGGTGGGTGGATCATGAGGTCAGGAGATCGAGACCATCCTGGCTAACACAGTGAAACCCTGTCTCTACTAAAAATACAAAAAATTAGCCGGGCGTGATGGCGCACGCCTGTAGTCCCAGCTACTCGGAAGGCTGAGGCAGGAGAATGGCGTGAACCTGGGAGGTGGAGCTTGCAGTGAGCCGAGACTGTGCCACTGTACTCCAGCCTGGGTGACAGAGTGAGACTCCATCTCAAAAATAAATAAATAAAAATAAATTATATGCGAATGATTGGGTAATCTAGAAAAAATGGATATATTCCTAGAAACATACAATTTACCAATACTAAATGATGAAGAAATAGAAAATCTTTACAGGCAAAAAACAAGTAAGGAGATTGAATCTGTATTTGAAAAATCTGTTAGTGAAGAAAAATCCAGGATCTGATGTCTTCACTGGGGAATTCTATCAAAGAATTCTTCTTAAAGAAGAATTAATGCCAATCCTTCTCAAACTCTACCAAAAATTTAAAGAGGAGGGAACACCTTCAAACTTACTTTACAAAGTCAACATTACCCTGATACTAAATCTGGAAAAAGACATCACAAGAAAAAAAATTGTAAGCCAAGATGAACAATGATGTAAAAATCCTCAATAAAATACTAGCAAGCCATATTCAATCGCATATTAAAAGATCATACACCATGATCAAGTGTGATTTATTCCTGAGATACAAGGATGGGTCAACATACACAAATCACAATGTGGTGTATCTGTTATGTGATACACCACATTAACAGATTGAATAATAAAAATAATATAGTCATCTCTATAGATGCAAAAAACCCACATTTGACCAAATTCAACATCCTTTCAAGATTAAAACTCTCAACAATGTAAGTATTGAAGGAATGTACTTCAACATAATAAATGCCATACATGACAAGCCCACAGATAACATCACACTCATTGATGAAAATTTGAAAGCTTTTCCTCTAAGATTAGGAATAAGATAAGGATACTCACTCTCAATACTTCTATTCAAGGTAGCATTAGAAGTCCTAGCCAGAGCTATTAGGCAAGAAAAAGAAATATAAAACTTCAAATAATAAAGGAAAAAGCAAAATCACATGATCACATGATCTTATATATAGAAAACAGATTACATGATCTTACATGTAGAAAACCTTAATGACTATAGATTCAATGCCATTGCCATCAAGCTACCAATGACTTTCTTCACAGAATTGGAAAAAACTGCTTTATAGTTCATATGGAACCAAAAAGACCCCGCATTGCCAAGACAATCCTAAGCCAAAAGAACAAAGCTGGAGGCATCACACTACCTGACTTCAAACTATACTACAAGGCTACAGTAACCAAAACAGCATGGTATTGGTACCAAAACAGAGATATAGACCAATGGAACAGAACAGAGCCCTCAGAAATAATACCACACATCTACAGCCATCTGATCTTTGACAAACCTGACAAAAACAAGAAATGGGGAAAGGATTCCCCATTTAATAAATGGTGCTGGGAAAATCAGCTAGCCATAAGTAGAAAGCTGAAACTGGATCCTTTCCTTACTCCTTATATGAAAATTAATTCAAGATGGATTAGAGACTTAAATGTTAGACCGAAAACCATAAAAACCCTAGAAGAAAACCTAGGTAATACCATTCAGGACATAGGCATGGGCAAGGACTTCATGTCTAAAACATCAAAAGCAACAGCAACAAAAACCAAAATTGACAAATGGGATCTAATTAAACTAAAGAGTTTCTGCACAGCAAAAGAAACTACCATCAGAGTGAACAGGCAACCTACAGAATGGGAGAAAATTTTTGCAATCTACTCATTTGACAAAGGGCTAATATCCAGAACCTATAAAGAACTCAATCAAATTTACAAGAAAAAAACAAACAACCCCATCCAAAAGTGGGCAAAGGATATGAACAGACACTTCTCAAAAGAAGACATTCATACAGCCAACAGACACATGAAAAAATGCTCATCATCACTCGCCACCAGAGAAATGCAAATCAAAACCACAATGAGATACCATCTCACACCAGTTAGAATGGCAATTATTAAAAAATCAGGAAACAACAGGTGCTGGAGAGGATGTGGAGAAATAGGAACACTTTTGCACTATTGGTGGGACTGTAAACTAGTTCAACCATTGTGGAAGACAGTGTGGCAATTCCTCAAGGATCTAGAACTAGAAATACCATTTGACCCAGCCATCTCATTACTGGGGATATACCCAAAGGATTATAAGTCATGCTGCTATAAAGACACATGCACACATATGTTTATTGTGGCACTATTCACAATAGCAAAGACTTGGAATCAACCCAAATGACCATCAGTGACAGACTGGATTAAGAAAATGTGGCACACATATACCATGGAATACTATGCAGCCATAAAAAAGGATGAGTTTGTGTCCTTTGTAGGGACATGGATGCAGCTGGAAACCATCATTCTCAGCAAACTATCGCAAGAACAGAAAACCAAACACCACATGTTCTCACTCATAGGTGGGAATTGAACAATGAGATCACTTGGACACAGGAAGGGGAGCATCACACACCGGGTCCTATTGTGGGGAGGGAGGGATAGCATTAGGAGATATACCTAATGTAAATGGTGAATTAATGGGTGCAGCACACCAACAAGGCACATGTATACATATGTAACAAACCTGCACGTTGTGCACATGTACCCTAGAACTTAAAGTATAATAATAAAAAAAAGAAAACCTCAATGACTACACCAAAAAAAAAAAAAAAACCCCAAAACTGTTACAATAAATAAATTTGGTAATGTTGTAGGACACAAAATCAACATACAAATATTAGTAGCATTTCTGCTACTAACAATGAACATCCAAAAAAATCTAGAAAACAATCCCATTTACAATATCATAAAAATATTTAGGAATGAATTTAACCAAAGAGATAAAAGATTTGTACATTGAAAACTATAGGCCGGGCGCGGTGGCTCAAGCCTGTAATCCCAGCACTTTGGGAGGCCGAGACGGGCGGATCATGAGGTCAGGAGATCGAGACTATCCTGGCTAACACGGTGAAACCCCATCTCTACTAAAAAATACAAAAAACTAGCCGGGCGAAGTGGCGGGCGCCTGTGGTCCCAGCATCTCGGGAGGCTGAGGCAGGAGAATGGCGTAAACCCGGGAGGCGGAGCTTGCAGTGAGCTGAGATCCGGCCACTGCACTCCAGCCTGGGCGACAGAGCCAGACTCAGTCTCAAAAAAAAAAAAAAAAAAAAGAAAACTATAAAACATCTATGAAAGAAATTGAAGAAAAAAATTGGAGGTATCCTGTGTTCATGGATTGAAAGAATGAATATTGTTAAAATGTCCATACTACCCAAAGTGATCTATAGATTCAATGTAATCTCTATTAAAATTCCAATGATGTTTATCACAGAAATAGAAAAAACAATCCTAAAATTCATATGGAACCACAAAAGACCACAAATAGCCAAAACAATCTTGAGCAAAAAGAACAAATCTGGAGGCATCACATTACCTCAGTAATTGAAAGAGTATATTATTGGCACAAAAACAGGCATATAGGTTAGTGGAACAGAATAGGGCCCAGAAACAAATCCACACATTTATGGTCAATGATCTTCAACAAAGGTCCAAAAACACACAATAGGCAAACGACAGTCTCTTCAATAAATGGTGTTGGGAAAACTAGATATCCACATAAAGAAGAATAAAATTAGGCATTTATCTCAAAATGGATTAAAGACTTAAACATGAGAGCTGAAATTGTAAAACTACTAGAATAAAACACAGGAAAAAAGCTTCTTGACATTGGTGGGCTGGGCAATGATTATTTGAATATGACCCCAAAAGTATAGGCAACAAAAGCAAAAACAGACAAATGAAATTGCACCAGACTAAAAAGCTTCTGCACAATGAAGAACATAATCAACAGAGAGAAGAGACAACCCACAGAAATGGGAGAAAATATTTGCAAACGATTTATATGGTTTTGGGTTAATATCTAAAATATAAAATGAACTCAATCAACTAAATAATAAGAACATAAATAACCCAATTAAAACATAGGCAAAGGACTTTATAGACATTTCTCAAAAGAAGACATATAAATGTCCAACATATGTAATAAAAAAAAGCTCAACATTACTAATCATCAGGGAAATGCAAACCAAAATCCCAAGGAGATCTCACCTTACACATGTTAAAATGACCATTATCAAAAAGACAAAATGTAACAAGTGTTGGTGAGGATGTGGAGAAAAAGAGCTCTGGTACACTGTTGATGGAAACATAAATCATAAATTGGTATAGCTATTATGGAGGTTCCTAGAAAAATTAAATATAGAAGTATCATGTGATCCAGCAATCCCACTTCTGGGTACATATCCAGAGGAAATGAAATCAGTATGTTGAAGAGGTATTTGCTCTCCCATATTCATTGCATCATTATTCACAATAACCAAGATATGGCATTAATGTAAGCATCCATTGGTGAATGAATAGATAAAGAAAATGTGACACACGCACATACACACACACACACACACACACACGCAGAGGAATATTATTTAGCCCCTCAAACAAAGGAAATCCTGTTGTTTGTGGTAACATGGATGAACGTGGAGGACATTATGCTGAAAGAAATAGGCCAGGCACAGAAAGACAAATACTGTATAATTTCATGTATTTATCTAAAAAATGTCAAACTCAGAGAGTAGAATGGTGGTTGCTAGGGGGTGGGTGGAAGGGGGAGGTATTGTTCAAAGGCTACAAAATCTCTGGCAGGATGAATAAATTCTGGGGATCTACTATGCAGCATGACAGCTATAGGTTATAATAATGTAATGTATACTTGACGTTTGCTTAGAGTGTAGATCTTATATATGCTTGTCACATATACACAAAAAGTTAACTATGTAAGGTGATGGATATGTTAATTAGCTTGATCGTGATAATCATTTCACAATGTATACATATATCAAAACATCATGTACACTGTAAACATATGCAATTTTTATTTGTCAATCGCACCTCAATCAAGCTGAGAGAAAAAGGACATTGGGAGGGAATTATTTTGTACGGAGAGAAAAAAGTATAAATTTAATTTTTTTTTTCTTTTTGCCTAATATAAGAAGTCTGTTCATCAAATTGACAAAGTCTAAGGTCCTAGGACTGAATATTTGAATAATGTCATCACATAATATCTCTAAGTCCTAGGCAAATATTAGGTGAAAAAAATTAAACAGATATGGCTCCTGCTTTTGACAATAAGTTCCGAGTAAACAGTCTTGTTTACTGTTTACAGATGACAGTGATCTAGTTTGAAGAAAGCTGTAATGCTATAAGCTATGAAGTTGGTGTTTAGACTACAATATTATTTTCAACATTCTTGCTACCCTCCCAACATTTCTGCTGTGGTTGTATCGAGTTGAGCTACAATTCAGAAATATATGGGTTATGAACAGAGGCAGTGGCTTATGCTTGTAATCCCAGCTCTTTGGGAGGTCTAGAGGGGAGGATCACTTGAGGCCAGGAGTTTGAGACCAGTTTGGGCAATATAACTAGACCCCATCTCTATTTAAAAATAAAAATAAAAATAAAATTAAGAAAAGAAATATATGGCTTAAAAAACTTTCTCCAGAAGGAAAACAGGTTATGCAAGAAGCAGCCTGTTTTAATAGAAAGTAACTGTAGGCACCTGAAGACTACCTCTGCATGTGTTTATTTTTCTTTAGTTGGCAGGGCATTACTGGTAGAAAAATGAGTATTCTATAACAAGTTTGAGTGAATAAGCTCCACATGTGGTCTCAAGCCAAGTCCCATCATCACATCTGGCACGAGAAAAACACCACAGTTCTCTGAACCTTTTCCCCAGACTGCCTGAGGCTCTCTGCTCATTGGAAGGAAGCAATGCTGATGCAAGTTGGTTTCCAGACTGAAGTTGATACTCAGCCTTGCTGGCCAGCTCTCTTGTTTGGCAGACCAAGGTCTTCTCATGCCTCAGGCTAAATAGCAAGGAAATGCCCAAGGCCAGAATTATTTGAAATAAGAGGGAAGTTGGAGGTGCTGCCCAGTTCATGACTCAGTGAAACCAAACTCTGAAACACAGCAATCCAGAATTGAGAAGCTAAAATAGAAAGGCCTGAATGGAGCAGTAACCCAGCCAGGACTTGACAAGAGTATTTGGAAACAGGTGGCATAAAAGATTAAATATACCAGGCCTGAACGGGATTAATTAAGAATGGCAGGGGCCAGCTGAGTCAGGAACACATGGGCGGATCTGGAATAAGGCTTGGTTGATAAAGATAGGTGAGCCCAAAGTGCTTCAGATTATATAAATGATCCCTACCTTAAAATTTTGTACTGTAGCCCACATACAGATCACAGACACTAAAATCACAGAGAAATATTTGCCAGAAGCCTTTCTCTTGACCCCGCTGACTTGTATTCTACGGATTGTCAGCAGTGACCTGGGGCAAGAATAAACAACAGGAAGATAGACGTCCATCTGTTTTTCTAAGACAGGAGGAGATAGATACGAACTTAACATTTTTATTAGAACAAAAAGAAGAAATACATTTTAAGGCCTAACCTGTTCAACTTAATACTCTAATGTCATTTTCTTACTTTAACTTTTTTGTTTATTGAAAGTCTAACTAATGTAGTTAAGTAATAGAAATCCTCCACAGAAGGCAGGGGGCCTGGCTCTGTCACACAATCAACATGGAATCCTAGTCACCAGAGTTAGCTTTTATGAACTTCTGGTTTACCTTCCTGAAAAATGGTTTTGTTTTTGAGGATCAAATATGATAATATTTATGAAAGTACTTGGAAAACTATAAATTGTTATATAAATGGAATGTATAATTTTATGAAATCATTATTCCTTTTTTTTTGAAATGGAGTCTCACTCTGTCGCCCAGGCTGGAGTGCAGTGGCGAGATCTGGGCTCACTGCAAGCTCCGCCTCCCGGGTTCACGCCATTCTCCTGCCTTAGCCTCCCGAGTAGCTGGGACTACAGGCGCCCGCCACCTTGCCTGGCTAGTTTTTTTGTAATTTTTAGTAGAGACGGGGTTTCACCGTGTTAGCCAGGATGGTCTCGATGTCCTGACCTCGTGATCTGCCTGCCTCGGCCTCCCAAAGTGCTGGGATTACAGACGTGAGCCACCGCGCCCAGCCATGAAATCATTATTCTTTGCTCACAGAATCAGAATCATGGCTTGATTACCCTGGGGACCAATTGGGTTTTTTGTTTTACTAAAAACAAAGAAAAAGAAAAATAAACTTTGTTACTTATCATTGACTTATAAAGAATTGTGCTATAAGTCAAATTATTTAAACCTAGCCTAGCAATTATCTTTCTTTTTCCTTGTTCCTGAAAGGTAAGATTTTGTACACAACTTGCTACTAAGTACTGCTGCAATTTGATTAGGAGGCTTAACCCTTGAGCATCACAAAGAAACATCTTTTATGTCTTCTGAATAATAAAAGGGAAAATTCATATTCTTACATTTCTTTGAACAGAAACATGTCTGAATGCTTCCAGTCAAATATTTAAAAGACAGTGGAATAAAATATTTAGACTACATCTGATAGACAAAGTATTGGCAGTTTATAAAAGAGCCCCTCAAGATAAACAAAAGACAATCCAAAATAAAAATGGCCAAATGACATAAACAGGCAATTCCTAGAAGTGAATGTGCAAATGATTAATAAACATATGAAATTTAAAAACCAATGAGGTATATTTGCACCCAACAAATAGTGCGCAATGAAAAAGACTGATAATATGTGATGCGAATGAGAATACGGGAAAATAAGCAGGCTTATATATTGGTAGTTGGTAGTACAAATTATTGCCATCTTTTTGGAAAGACTCTGTGGATCAAGTAATTCTAAATATTAGTGCCAGAAAGGATGGTTGACTACCATCTTCATTCACTTATTCATGAAACAAATATTTACTGCACGCCTACCTTGTGCCAGGGATACAGGCTTACCTCTGTATAATAAATCTCTGCCCCTGTGGAGTTCACAGTTTATTGTGGGAGAGACAGACAATAGCCATAATAAGTAAGTACAGTGCATAGAGTGTAAGGAAGTGATATGTACAATGGAAAAAATACAGCAGGCCAGGGAACACCTGTAATATTGATATGAGAGTGTGGGCAGCAACTTCAGATGGGGAGTCTATATAGGTCTGGACTGAGAAAGTGAAATCTGAGCTAAGACTTGAAGGAAATAGGGAGTGCGTCTGAGGATGTACAGGGGAATAAGGTTCCAGGTAGAGGAAACAGCCGGTATAAACATAAATAAGTAAATATAACAAAGTGGTTGAATATAAATAGAAAGATGTCAATGAAAGAAGAGTGGATGGAGACTTCCTTTCCAAGGTTAACAGTTTCCTTTCTGCATATTTTCTTCATTTATTTATTCAGTTAATGGGATCTGTGTCTGTAACATCTAGGAGGGTGTGTTGATCTGTCAGTTATCAAAAAGAGTCTTACTTTTGGTCAATCAGGCATGCTCATAGAGTCCAGAGACTTTTGGCAAACTACTTCCTTATTTTTTTTCCATGAAATTGGTCATCAATCCATACAGAGTCCACCTGCAACAAGAGCAGCTTGAGTGGAATCACTGAATCTCCTTATCTGGTCCCCTCTCTTGTCTCCTTGGAGCTTTTTTTTTTTTTTTTTTTACTTTTCTGCCTCAGAATCTGCTGGCAGCTTCAGAGCCTAAAGATTTTGCCAACTCCTTTAGGTCCTTCATATTGTTCAGTGAGGAACCCTTATGAGGGCAACAGACTTATCTCTTGTTAGTGTGAACTTCTGTTATTGCATTAATATTGTGGCATTAATTTTGCTAACAAAAATGCTATTACATTACTCTGTCGAATCAGAGACCTCTATAATCATATAGTGGTAATCATTATACTTGACAACATTACGATAGATTTTCCTGTACTCCTTTACCATCTCTTCTGACCATTTCTCATACTTCACAAGTTTTCTAAATTTCTTTTGAGGTATAACGTACTTTTTAGTATAGAGTTTGGTGGATTTCAAAAGAAACATGCCCTATTTACCACCCAGATTAACACTGCCAGCACTCCAGAAGCCTCTCTCTCATGCCTCCTTTCAGTCAATAACCACCCCAAGGTAGCCAATATTCTAATTTGGATCACCATATGTTAATTTTTGACTGTTCTTTAGACTTTATATAAATAGAATCATTTTGTAGGTACTCTTTGTACAACATTATCTTTGTGAAATGTATCACTCTTGTAGATAGCAATAGTTTGGCTGGGCGCAGTGGCTCACACCTGTAATCCCAGCACTTTGGGAGGCTGAGGCGGCTGAATCACAAGGTCAGGAGTTCGAGACCAGCCTGGCCAACGTGGTGAAACCCCGTCTCTACTAAAAATATAAAAAATTAGATGGTCGTAGTGGTGGGTGCCTGTAATCCCAGCTACTCAGGAGGCTGAGGCAGGAGAATCGCTTGAACCCAGGAGGCGGAGGTTGCAGTGAGCCAAGATTGTGCCACTGCATTCCAGCCTGGGTGACAGAGTGAGACTCCCTCTCAAAAAAAAAAAAAAGCTGGGCACGGTAGCTCACACCTATAATCACAGCACTTTGGGATCGCTTAAACTGGGGAGATGGAAGTTGTAGTGAGCTGAGATCGCGCCACTACACTCCAGCCTGTGCGACTAGAGTGAAACTCCATCTCAAAAAAAAAATAAATAAATAAAAGCAATAGTTTGTTCTTTGTCATCAATTTATAGTATTCCATTGTGTAACTATACCAAGATTTATTTGTTCTACTGTTGGCAGACATTTGGGTGGGTTTCAGTTTTTGGCAATTGTGTGTAAAACTGTTACAAACATTCTTATAACATACTGCTTTGTGAATATATGCATTTATCCTCCCACGCAGAGTGGCACACTTCTGCTGTAAAAGGCCAAATAGTAAATCCTTTAGGATTTGCAGGTCATATGGTTTCTGTCTGTCGCAATTATGCCATTGTAGTGCCAAAGTAGCTCTAGAGAAGACATAAACAAATGGATGTAGCTGTGTTTCAATAAAGTGCTATTTACAAAGATGAGATTTGACCTGTACACCATGGTTTGTTGAACCTTGCTCTGCTCTTAGGTTTATACCAAGGACTGGAAATACTGTGTGTTAGGTAGTGCTGTGTGTTATACACCAAGGAATGGTAATGCTGTGTGTTAAGATGTTCATTATGCTTTACCAGTTTTCTAAAGTGGTTGTATCAATTTACACTTCCACCAGCAACGAATGGAAATTTCATATATTCACCAACATTTCCCAAATATTTTTAAATTCCTGAAAACATTGTATTTTCTCTCATTTGTAAATCAGTGCCATTATTGCTATAATAGTAAAATGTTATTTTTTTCTTCTCTAAGGAGTCACTATGTCAATGACCTGTCACTAATGCCTCTTATTCTTGCAAAGGAATATTGAAGACCCCTACATTGTGCTTTTCTGCCCCTTTAATTTGATGCAAAGAGCACCTTATTGGCAGTTGGGAGACTTAAGCTTAATCACACTATGACTTTAGTATAGGCACTTCTGTGTCTCATTTCCCTTTTCTTCCCTTTTTTTTTTTTTTTGAGACGGAGTCATGGTCTGTCACCAGGCTGGAGTGCAGTGGCGCAATCTCGGGTCACTGCAACCTCTGCGTCCTGGGTTCAAGCAATTCTCCTGTCACAGTCTCCCGAGTAGCTGGAACTATAGGCAGGCACCACCATGCCCAGCTAATTTTTGTATTTTTGGTAGAGATGGGGTTTCACCATGTTGGCCAGGATAATCTCCATCTCTTGACCTCGTGATCTGCCTGCCTTGGCCTTCCAAAGTGCTGAGATTACAGGTGTGATCATTTTCTTAATCTGTGAAATGGGGCTAAAAACATGTGCTCTGGCTATTATTCTGGGTTTTTATAACAACAAATGAAAAAAAGATGGATAAAATTAAATGATAAAAAACTAATTACACTACACGAACTGAAAAAAGCCATGTTATAGAACAATATGTCTAGTATGATCCCAAATGGAGGAGTCGGGCGGGGAGCTGGGGGGTGATGATGAATATTTAAAGGTATAGAAAAAAATGCTAGAATAATATTTCCCAAAATATTGAAGTGCAATTTTGGGTAGATGATGTAAAGCAATAATTTTTTCTTCTTAATGTTCTGCAAATTTTCCCAAAATTTCTGATATAAACGTGAATTACCTATATAATCAGAAAAAAAAGTGAATGCTTAGAAGTACACTGTAGATTGAGAGACTGTGCCTTCTCCCCCTCGCTGGGTGGCCTCACTTGCACTCCATCGCTTGATCCTTGGCTGAACAAATTAACAACACAAACTAACAACAACAACAACAAAAATAGACTATGACAAAGTAAGGAATTATCATGATGGGCATTAATAAGCAGTGGGAGGCCTCTGTCTTTGGTTTTGTAAAACGTGATTTTGAGTATTCTCTTGGCACTTAGGGGCTTTTGAAATATTATATTGTGTCAGGGCTTAGCAGTGGAAATAAGTCAAGGAACGATGTCTCAAAATTGCCTGAAAGCAGATGACAGAAGCAGTTTGCTTTGCTGGGAATCCTCAGCCTCTGTCACTTTGGGGTTGCACAGTGGAGGGAGGTGGGAGGAGCTTTGCTGTGGGTGGCAGAGGCCTGTCCTGATGCCAGTTTCTGCAGTGAATGCTGCAAACATCAAGAATGCAGAAGTGGCCCAGGCAGGCTCATTGGCACTCTAAACACAGCCCGACCCAAATTCAATGTGGAAATGAACTTTGAGGAAGAGTGTAAGGATGTGGACAAGTCTGGCTTTCTTTATAAAGTGACCATTATCTTTCCTATATATAAAATTTACAGAAAGAAACTGCTACATTTTCCCTTCAGGCCATGGTAAAGGTTAGAGACATGTATGAAGTGTATTTTCCAAAATGCAAACCTTTTTTGTTTTTCAAAGCAAATACAAGCTGTTTTATCAAGAAGTGCTGGCAAAAGTCCAGAAACTAGCACAGAACTGAGATGAAGGTTGAAAAGGAACGATTCAAAGGAAAACATCTATTTAAGTGGGAACCACACCAGCACGTGGGATTTGGCTCCCACCGGAGGCAGCCCGCAGACACCAGGTGTCACGTTTAACTGATAGTGCTTGTTGCTGACCCTGTGGGTGGCAGGAAGGAAGAGGAGTGACTGTGGCATTCGGCAGAGGATGAGCTTTGTCCTATCGCTGGCAGAGAAGTTGAATTCTTAGATGGCTCGACCACGGGGTTGTGTGGTGAAAAGGGGGATTTCCACTTTCAAAAATAGTATGACTTCAGTTAGGTTTGAGATTGCCTTTTTGGGAAGTTTATTATATTTAGAAACCCCCATTCCCCCCACCCCCCAATGACTTTTAAAGTCCATCTGCAGCATGGCACAAGTTTTCAAAAGTTTAGTGACTTAATTTACGCCGGCGTCCAATTTGGAGTCAATATGTTTTCTTAAAATGTCTGAAACAACCATTGCATTGACAAAAATACATTTTAATTAAAATGCTGAAAGTAGTCAAATGGCAAGGGACCTTTTTTCCTCTCCGGGTTTCTCTCTACTTTTCAAATTGCCTATTTTGTGGTCTTCACAAAGGGTATTGATATCCCAGCTCTGGGCAGTGTGCTCTGCTCGCTAGCTTCTGGGAGCCACTGCCTGGAGCCAGGCAGCCACAGGAATCTCCATATCACCTAGAGTATCAATTACACAAACTGCAAAAATAGAATCAACTAAAAGAATTCAATAATGAACATTTTTGTTTAAAAAGTAAAAATCAATGTATTGCATTTAGAAGAAAAAAATCCTTTTAAAATGTAGTAGTCCCATAAGGAAAGATGAGTTTTCAAAGATGTGCTTTTCACGGAGGCTAAGATGACGACCCACTTCCAGTTCAGCAGGACCCCCTTGGTATGTTTGGCCACCCAGCGCAGTGTAATGTGAGAAGGCAGGCAGATTATACATCGTGGATTTAATGTTGGATTTAGGGAGGCACATGGTCTGCCCAATTCGGTTTCCATTTTTTTCTATTCTCCTTGAAAACAACTTTTTCTGTGGAACTTCAATGTGCCGTTCCTCTCAGTAACTCCAGCCTGTAGCTAATTTGGACCAGGACAAGGAGAAAAGCTCTTTCTTGCTGTGAATTGCTAAAGGATTCCTAGAAGCTAATTCTTCGCCTCCATTTGAAAAGTGGAAGGAAGGTAAAGAATTCCTACTGATCTCCTGTTTGCTGCCTTGGAGCAGTGATGTCAAACTCTGTCATCAGCGGTAGCAGCTTTCTATCACATATTTCAAAATATCTCCTTTACCTGATTACCATTAACTTGAAATCACTGATTTTTTTTGGGTGCAGTCTCTGCCCCAAGTTTCTACAGAATGTTTTATAACAAATCTTTTGGGTTTTTTTTTCTTCCCAACTTATTAATCATTTGCCAGAATAAGCAGTAACATGACCAGCAGCCAGTCTTTTTGGGTAACCCTGTGACTACCTTTCTCTGCTGGTGGAATTTAGGAACCATGTGTAGCAATGCAACAACTGAGCCTGCCAATCTCTAATGAGAGCTTGGGCCATTTCAGGCTACTCTTTCGCCCTAAATTCCTCTCCTCTCATGGAAACTTTCCTTTCATCTATCCTATCCTTTTGCAAGACACATTCCAAGATGTTGACCAACTGATCTATTAATGAGCTTCTGGGAGTAAGTGAAAGGGAATTTAGGTGCCTATAAATGAAGTCTTATAAGTCCAACCCCTTTGTTTACTCAGAGGGCTGTAACTACAGCTGGCATGGGGGAGGGGAACCGGTCCTGGCAGGTCAGGATAAAGAGGTGTTTGGACTATTACCGCTTCCCTTAAGAGGTGGGCTTGGTTTAGTGATGGTGATTGGCACCCAAAACTGTACTTGGAAGCCAACCAGCAGTCTAAAGTTTGGAGGTAATTTTCTCTCTGAAGCTGGACCCCATCCCCCTTTTCCCTCCAGCTTAACCACTTTATTCCGGGTCAGGGCCAGTTTTGTTGATGTTTTTCAGAGTGCCACCTACAGGTATCAGCAAAACCCCTAGCACAAAAGAAGAGATCAGTGCCAGTGTCTGGGGAGTAGGGAGGAAGTGGGCTCGAAGGGGTGGAAATGGGAGCAGTTTTGGGGACAAAGCACACAGCCGGAGGCCTGAGAGGAAGACTTCCAGTGGGCAGGACAGTTTGGAGGTTCCACTACTGTAGGGAGAGGAACTGGAATCTGGTGGAAAGGGAAGGGAAAGGCAGAGTGGCAGAGCAGGTGCTCCTGCCGTGTCACCAACAGGGAAGGCTGGCAAATCATATCGCCCTTCCAGGACTCCGTTTCCTACTTGGCAAAGTGAGGGAATTAATTTCTTTGGAGCAATGCTTTCTCTTTGAGGTTCCTTCATCTAGCTTTGCCTTTGAGCAAGATGAGTTTTAGTGGAGCTTCTAATCCAACAGAAAGCTCTTAAAGAGAAACGTCGACAGTTCCTGGAAAGGGAATACTGACGGGATTTGTGAATGGCGAGGAGAAAGAAAAGACTGAGAACTGAAATTGTGAGGAGCAATACAGAGGGGTGGGTGAGGGTGGCTCTGCTGTGCACTAGCTGTGCCTCCTGTGGCTGTGATAGCATCGCTCTGAAGCTTTCTCAGCTATAAAACATAAAACCAGGATAATACCAGGACCTGTTGAATTGGTACCTGTGCAAATTGTGAGGTTACCTGACGATGAATGTGAAGATCTCAGCTCAGAGCCTGGCATGTGGGTGAGAAATGTTGGTTGCTGCTGTTAGGCACATGAGGATGGAGTATGGAGTACAGGTAAAGGAAGGAGAAGAGCACATTGAAGACTTTCGAGGGTGCTGTGGCTTAGGGAAACTCCCACTGGAGGTACGTGATCCACACAGACAATGAAGCAGTCTGGGTAAATCAGAAAAGACCCTGATGAAGGAAACCTATCAGAAATAGATAGATATCCCAGGCCAGTGCTATGCCAGGTTACATTGCAGCCTGCAGCAAAAGGAAAACTCAATATTATTGACCTCAGGTTTATTTAAAATTATCATATTTTGCTCATCATGGATTTTTTTTTTTTTTGCATTAGTGTCTATTTTTAAAAGACACATTAAAATACTATTTATCTTAGTTACTGAGTTTTTGGCCAGCTCCTTAAATATTGTGCTTATGGCAAGTGCTTCACTAACCTCATCCTAGTCACAGCCTTGTCTAAAACAAGGTTGAAGACTTGATCAGTCATCAAAGTCGATTCTATAACAAAACTGTGGTAACTTGGTATAGAAGGCCCAGAGCCATCTAAATGATGACAGCAGCAAGGACAGAAGGAAATGTCTTTTTTTCTACTGACAATGGAAGGAAGTCTGAAAATACGAAATACCCCATCCTAGCACCCACTCCATAAAGAAAGAATCTGGGCCTCTTTAGATCCAGATTCTGGGAAAATTACTACAGCATCATTAACATAGCTTTGCTCCAGAATGCCAGGCATGAGAAAACTCTAAGGAAGCTTTCTAACTTAGGGAAGGAACATGAAATGCTTTACAGGATTTGAGTAGGAGGGGGTAGGTCAAAATTCAGCTAGCTCCAAAGCTAGGTGGTCCAGGAAAGGTTCTCTGAAGAAGGAAGAGCTGTTCTTACACGGTAGCAGCTATTGGGCAATTTGGATTTTATCATGATGAATGAAGAGAAACAGAGGCTACAGTCTTGTGCAAAAGCGGGTGTGGAGAAATAGTTGCAAAGGATAGGACAGGCAAAGGCCACTGTGGATGATGCACAACCCTTCAGGGCCCCTCTCAGATCTGTCCTGGGCATTCACAGGCAGGAGTATTCTAGTAGATGTCCAGCAGGAAAATCAACATTTTCAAGGAACCTCTGATTATTACCTTACAGCTGGTGGATGACAGTATCTTGGAAAGTTCTTGTTTCCCTTAGGCTCTTATCTGATTTCAAGAGAGACAAAAGCACCATTTACAGCTAAAATGACAGGCAGCATAAGCAGCAAACCCACTCCACAATGCTCACTTCCGCTCTATGCTAGACCTGGGGGCTGCTCACAAGGGCCCTGCCCAAAAAGCTGATGCAGCAAACTCCAGGACACCTAAGTGACCAGAACACGACGGGAACAGTGCTTTGCTATCTATATTACTTCACAGAGCATGGAAAGGGTTTTACTGTGAAGAGATTTTACATGTATTACCTGGTTTTGATTTGCACTGTGGCACTGTGATTAGAGCAACAACTTTTAGTCATTTCTTTTATGGACGAAAAGACTAAACCCTTGAGTGGTTAAGTGGCTTGCCCAGTGTCACTCAGCTGGTTAAGAAAAAGGCTGAGGACTGAGTTTTTAAATTCCCATACTGCAGTTATTTCTAGGAGGCCACATAGTGGAAAAGTTTGCAGCTATGTACCCCTCTGACCCGGTAAGACCTCTCCTTCTTTCAAAAGTCATCACGGTGCTTTTGTTCCCTGACCTCCCTGAAGCAGGTTGGGAAAAGGGCGATAACCTGAGCCCATCAGCCAGTCTTCATGGGCCAGAGTCCCCCAAGCTTCCTTTCGACCCTTCCTTCTTGCCTTCATCCCAGGGAAATATCAATATCTAAGTGACCCCACCACCAGCCACCAAGGACATTTCTGATTGGACTCTGTGGTCTAATCCTGGTTCTTTCTCTATTGGAAGGGAAATACAGCAGAGGAAAATCCCCAGTGTGTCCCAGACAGTATTCAAATGTATTCATTAAGTGATAAAATATTGGTTCAAAGCCAGGGACTCATCATCATTATCACTGTCATTATCAATAAGTGCTGGAATTAGAAGGAACATAGAAGACTCTCTGTCTTCAGGGAATTTCTTGTAAACAGGGGCATCGTAGGGAGATTTTTAAACAGAAAATCTACACACTCTGTGATTGCTGAGGGGCAAAACCGAGTCAAGGTGCAATGGGAACCGAGAAGAAAAGGGGCCATGATATCCCTGGGGGTCTAATGAATTAATTCCCTGAAGGCAGACCCCTTGTGAGGTTGAGGCCACGTGTATGTACATGTGTGGAACATTCTGAAGGGGGTTCATTATATATAAATGGATCTTACTTAATCTTTTAGAATTATGCTTGGAACTACAGGGTCACCCACATTTCTATGGCCAGGATTGACCAAAGAATTAAGTAGTTGAATAAGACATTCAGTGACAATTTTGACTTTATCATGTCCTTGGGGCATGGTTCTCTGATCTGCTTTATAATCAGAGTAAAATGCAAACACAATTTGTTGAATGCCTACGCTATGTCAGCTAGTCTGGGCACTCAGGTAATTTCTGTGAACAAAACAGAAAAACGAGGCTTATATTCTAGTGGTGTAAGTTGGAGATCATCTCAAATGACATATGCTTCCCTTGAGCAGTGGTTCCCAAGCTGCCCATCAGAATCACTGGGGACCTTTCAAAAAATTCCCAAACCTGGCCAACCCAGGCCAAATTCAGAATCTCATGGGTGGCTTATAATTTTTTAAGTTCCCCAGGTGATTCTCACGTGCAAGGTGGGTTGAAAACCACTGCCCTCAAAATTCTGGTGGACTTCCCTAAGGAGGCATGTCTTCCCCGCCCCACTTCCAACCACCCTTCGAAAATCATTTATATAATTCACAGATGACTCAGAGGGACACTTTCAAAGAAAGTTCCCAAACCTGAGCCAAGGTCACCAGGCCAGAATTCAGAATCTCATGGGTGGCTTATAATTTTTTAAGTTCCCCAGTGTGTTTATTCTCACGTTGCAAGAGTGAAGAAAGTTGAATATTACCACTGCCTCTAGCAAAATTCTGAGTGGACTTCCCTAGGGGAGAGAGGACATTGTCTTCCCCGCCTCCTTGTGACTTCCAACCACTCCTTCGAAAATCATTTAGCACCTGGACCAGTCTTCATTCTTCTAAGAAATATGAATATCCAGGGGCACATTCAGCAAAGAGCCCACTGAATGGGCTCTTTCCTGGGACCCACTCACTGCCAATATATGTTTTCTGCACTCCATCTCCGCCATCCACTCCCGCGGCCACCCGCTGGACACCACCACTACTGCTACTTCAAATAAGAACTTCTCCATTGAGAAAGCCTCTCCTTTAGTGCACAGGCTTGAGGTCCCTCGCTGAAACCGTTCTCCAATCTCAGCAGCCTTGGTCAGACCACCAATATACTCACTTGCTTTTTTCTTTTTCAGTACCTCCCTCTTTCATTTCCCTTCATGCCTGGTTTGCATCCCTTGGGCCATCATTTTCATCATTATGGGGCAAGTACCATATTTGTAACTCCCATGCCCACTTCTCTAAACACTCTTTCCCTCGAACACCAGCTGACAGTCTTGCTGTTATTAACGTCTGAAGCCCTCTTCCCCCACCATTTTGTCCAATTCCTGATCATCCTTTAAGTTTCAGTTTAATTACTTCAAGAGGTCCTCCCTGACCCTTCAGTCTAAAGGAGGGACCCCCGTGTTACACCATTCCTTCTCAATTCTTATCATAAGTTGTATTTGTACATGTATTTCGGTGCTTTGTTTAACATCTCTTTCCCTGCCAGGCATGGGCATGGGGCTGTATGTTTTGATTACTGCTATATCCCCAGTGATTGACACACTTCTGGCACATAACAGTTACTTTATAAGTACATGAATGAATGAATGAATGAATGAATTTATTCATTCAAAGTCACCTAGAGTTATTTAGTGGCAGAGCCACAACTTACCCATTTGACTACGGTTTGACCTTTGAGATGATTTTTGCGATTAAATTTTGCAATTGAGCCCCCTCAGATGCTCATTTGCATGGGCCCTATTGACTGGACTCTGCCAGAGGTAGAGTTTGCCCAGTAGTGAATCCTAGAACCCCATGTGTCCTACATGATAGCATCAACCAATTGTCCATGGGGATGAGTTATGAACCCAAGAGGCCAGAGTGCATTGCAGCGGGGTTGAGGGTTACACATTTTAAGAAGCTACGCCTCTGGCTCTGCTGTCAGCCCTAGAGATGGCACCTTTAATTTTTTCCTAGACTAGGCCAAGGGTGCCTTGCTTAATGTGTCATTTCTCTAATCCAGTAGTAAGTGGGTCTTTTACATGCAATTTTAAACCTTTCTTCACATAAAATGTTTCTTTACATAGAAGGACCTTATAATTCCTGAATGTCCTCAACTGCTCTTGAAAAGGTCACCTTCAGACTGGCCCCCAGCTTTCATATGAGTCATTATGCTAACACTTTTCCCTATAGGTTACTTGAGATCCCTCAGAAATCTCAAACATGTGTTACTACTTTGAATATTTATTTAGTTTCTGAAGGAGAAGGCTGAGCTAGAGACCTGGAGAATGAAATAAGGTATTAGTATCTACTGCCTTAATTGGTTAATTGATTGAGCACAAATGGGAGGCTGACTGTGCTCAGAGTTTTATAGAGAGTAACAAGATGAATGAGTTGGAAAGTTTGGGCAATTGGCCATCCGAAGAGAACTAGGGAAGAAAGGTCCCGTTTGTTGTCTGCGTGGTGTCCCACCAAGGACAGCACATGACAAGTACTTCTGTCACTCACAGGTGTCCAAATGGAACACACAGTTGGGTAGCCTTCTGTAACTACCACTTTCAAGTAGCCTGTGTAACAATGGCTTCCAATCTCACACTGATTTTGATGCTTGAGCCCTTACCCTCTAGAGATCTAATGAAGAGTAACTGGAGAAGTTGGATGTCTGTAGCATCAAAAGGCTCTCCAGGTGAATCTGAAGCTCTGCCGGCATTGGGCGTTTGCCACCTTCATAGACATCTCTGAGCAGGAGGCCTCTGGTGATTTAGGTTACTGATGGTATATATATTTTTTTAGTGTCAGAATCATCTAGTCCCTGTACTTTAGAGTCCAGTGTTTCACAAACACACAAAGAATATAAATCTATT
Organism: Papio anubis; assembly: GCF_008728515.1. Lineage (NCBI taxonomy): Eukaryota > Metazoa > Chordata > Mammalia > Primates > Cercopithecidae > Papio > Papio anubis. The sequence continues at coordinate 124,867,163 of NC_044981.1, forward strand.
GACAAACACACGGTTGCCTTTGTTGCTTGGAATTTGCTGCCCAGTGCTGGCCTAGTATATAACCCATAAACTTAGACATCCACTCAACAAGCAATGCTCTTCAAGCCCCAGGGAAGCTCTGTAGTGTCAGGGGCGGGCCTGCATGACAGCACAGAAATCCAGGTCTTTTCTGAGGATAAGTCCCACTAGGCCCCACATCACACATGTTCCTTTTTACCCTTAGCCTATCCTCTTTTTCTGTCTCACAAACCAGCTAGGCTATCTTTTAGGTCTGCTAAGATGTTTTGATAAAAAAAGGAATGATCCACTGGAAGTTCATTTTCAGAAGATCTGTTGTCTTTTGATAAAGAACCCAGGGAGAAACCAACTGGTGAAAGCTGTAGCTTTGTTGGGGCTGTTAGTCTTTATTGAACCATGAATTCCCCTGGACGGAGGCCTAAGCAGAAATCCCTCATTCTTTACATAAATAAACAAATAAATAAAATATTTTGGCTGGTACCTAATAAAAACACACACAGGCAAATAAAGTTTAGCACATATTCTGGAAACTCCCAGCTTTCAAACTTCAATAAGATAGTCAGTCGTAGGGTATCCAGCCCAATTAAGGCATATACACAAAATCCCCTTTTAGCTTAAAAAATAACGAATAACAGGGTCTTTTTCTTTATTCTAGACCCTTTGATTGTGGTTTAGTGGCTAAGACTGAGATTAGTGAAGAGAAATATTACTAATCTGAAAACTTTTTTCTTGGGAGGAAAATGCCATGAAGTATCAAAATGTCCTAAGCAATTATTCAAACAACACAAAACAAAACAACCAGGCTAAAGATGATCTTCTAGCAAAGGATTTTGCCATGCTTGACTTCTGTGCTTATTTTGAAAGGAATGAGGGAAAATAGATGGGCATCATACCCCCACTCTGGCCATATGGTTTTAGTTTTATTTGGATCAGTTTGAACAGAAACTTTGAAAAGCAGAGACGACAGACACAAAGAAAGAGAAAGAAAAAGGAAGAAAGAAAGAGAAAAGAAAAGAAAACAAAGAAAAGAAAAGGGAAGAAAAGCAGCGATTGTTCAGATTTCCGGCTTTCAAATAATGCCAAACCAGGATATATGCCCAGGCTATTTTGGTCTCAAGGCCCAAGGACAAAATCACATAATGAAGAATCCTCAGCAGACATAACTTACTTTTAGTGGCATGCATTTCCCATTTTGAGTTTAGAAACTCTGGTCTAATGTGACAGAGGTACAGATTTTAAGATCTTTGGGGCCCTTTTGCTTTTCTTCAAAAGCACATCATGCTGTGATTCTCATGGGGGATGGTTTTGCTCCTCCTAGGTGCATTCGACAATGTCTGGAGACGTTTTTGGTTGTCACAGATTGGAGATGGGAGTGGGTGGGGATGTGGAGTGGGCATTTTCTAGTCTGGAGAAATCAGAGATACAGCTAAACATCCTACAATGCTCAGAACAACCAAAAAATATCTGGCCCAAAATGTCAATAATGCCAAGAATGAGAAACCCTGACGTAATGGGCCCCCTTAGCTGACTACAGAAGTTACTGTGTGATGGACACACTCCCCGGGAAGACAGAGATTAAATAATTACAGCTATTATTCATTGATGGTTACTTGTGTACCAGATGCTTCATGCACATTAACATTTTAAATTAATAGACTTTAATTTTCAGTGCAGTTTTAGGTTTACAGAAAAATTGCATAGCAAGTTCTCATATGACACCACATCCACCCCTCAGTTTTTCTATCACTGACATCTTGCATTACTGTGGTATATATACTACAATTGATGAACCAATACTGATATATTATTATTAACTGAAGTCCATAGTTTACATTAGGGTTCACTGTTTGTGTTGTAGATTCTATGGGTTGTGACAAATGTATAATGTCACGTGTCCACCATTATAGTATCAAAAAAAGTAGTTTCTTATCCCTAAAATCCTTTGAGCTTCTCACATTCTTGCCTCCCTTCTTCCCCTCAAATCCTTGGCAACTACTAATCTTTTTACTGTCTCCATAGTTCTGCCTTTTCTAGAATGTCATTTAATTGGAATCACATAGCATGTAGTCTTTTCAAATTGGCTTCTTTCACTTAGTAATATGCACTTGAGCTTCTTCCAAGTCTTTGTGAGTTGGTAGTTCATTTAGTCTTAGCATTAATAATATTCCATTATATGGATATACCACATTTTGTTTATCCATTCACTATTAAAGGGCATCTTGGTTGCCTCAAAATTTTGGCAGTTATGATGAATACAACTTCTATAAACATTTGTGTGCAGGTTTTGTGTGGAAATAAAATTTCAGCTTATTTGGGTAAGTATCAAGAAGTGCAATTGCTAGACTGTATGATAAGACTATGTTTAGTTTTCTGAGAAACTGCACACTCTCTTCCAAAGGAGCTTTGCCATTCTGCATTCTCATTAGCAATGAATGAGGGTTCTGTTGCTCCACATCATTGCCAGCATTTGATATTGTCAGTGTTCTAGATTTTGGCCATTCTAATAGGTGTGTAGTGGTATCTCAGTGTGGTTTTAATTTGCAATTCCTTGATGACATAAGATATTGAGCATCCTTTTATATGTTTCTTTTTTGTCATCTGTATATCTTCTTTGGTGAGGTGTCCAGACATTTTGCCCATTTAGAAATTTGGATTGTTTATTTTCTTATTGTAGTTTTAAGAATTCTTTGTATATTTTGGACACTGATCCTTTATCAGATATGTGTTTTACAAAGATTTTCTCTCAATCTGTGGATTTTGTTTTCCTTTTCTTCATAGTATCTTTCACAGAGCAGGAGTTTTTAATTTTTATAACATCTAACTTATCAATGTTTTCTTTTAAAGGTCATGCTGTTGGTGTTGTGTCTGAAAAGTAATTGCCCACTTGAAGGTCACTTAGATTTCCTCTTATGTTTCTTCTAGGAGTTTTATAGTTTTGTGTTTCGCATTTAGGTTGATGATCCATTTTGAGTTAATTTTTGTGAAAAATGTAAGATCTGTGTCTACATTGATTTATTGAATGTTCCTTGTGTACCAGAACATTTCATGTCTATATATATTTTTTATTTATTTATTTATTTATTTATTTATGTATTTATTTTAGATGGAGTCTTGCTCTGTTGCCAAGACTGGAGTGCAGTGGTATGACCTCGGCTCACTGCAACCTCCACCTCCCAGGTTCAAGGGATTCTCCTGCCTCAGCCTCCTAAGTAGCTGGGATTACAGGTGTATGCCACCATGCCTGGCTAATTTTTGTATTTTTAGTAGAAACAGGGTTTCGTTATGTTGGCCAGCCTGGTCTTGAACTCCTGACCTCAAGTAATCCATCTGGCTTGGCCTCCCAAAGTGCTGGGATTATAGCGTAAGCCTTTGCGCCCAGCCAATGTACATTATTTTTAATCCTCATACTTCTTTTCAAGATTGGTACTTTCATCATTTTAAACTTGAGGAAGTAGAGGCTTAGAGGATTAAATATCATACCTAATTTAATTATGTACTAAGTGACAGAGGTGAGATTGCAGTTAGGTGTGTCTTGAGTCTGACTCCCAAAACCATAATCTTTCTACAACACTATGCTCTCTTTCAAACTGAAACAAAGATCCTTTTTGGAATGGGTTTGTAAAGTCTAACCTTTCACTCTAAAAATCCAAATCCATTTCCGGGCAAAATTAATTTTGAAATTAAATAGCTATTTGAAGCTATACTAGAATACTGAGACTCACACTGTATAACAGAAATTCAGGGCTTGACTTATCCAATAAGCTACAATGTATGCAATTAAGTAATTCAAGAAGAGACCACAAAACACTAGTGTGGACCCTCAAAATGTTGTGAATGAGACGTTTCAATAACAAAGATGCATTAAAGTACGTTACCTAACAAGTACCTGGAGGTAGGGAATCCAGTCCAACAACATCATCAGAGACACTTGCTTTCTCTCACGTTGAGTTCTATAATTCTTAGTGGGCTACGCTTCTGTCCTCGTGCTTGTTGGTTCATGACGGAAAAAATGGTTGGTCCATTCATCACAGCTATACTCTACACAGAAAGAAGGGGAAGAGAATGGCACCTGCCTCCTTCTATTTATTTTATCTGGAAAGAGAGACCCACTGATATGGTTTGGCTGTGTCTCCACCCAAATCTCATCTTGAATTGTAGTTCCCATAATCCCCACATGTCATGGGAGGGACCCAGTGGGAGGTGATTGAATCATGGGGGCAATTACCCTCATGCTGTTCTTGTGATAGTGAGTGAGTTCTCACAAGATTTGATGATTTTATAAGGGATTTTTCCCCCTTTTGCTCAGCACTTCTTCCTGCCACCATGTGAAGAGGGACGTGTTTGCCTTCTATCATGATTATAAGTTTTCTGAGGCCCCTCCAGCCATGTTGAACTGTGAGTCAATTAAACCTCTTTCCTTTATAAATTACCCAGTCTTGGATATGTGTTTATTAGCAGTGTGAAAATGGACTAATACACCCTCTCACAAACTTTCCTTTACATCTCACTGTGTTACACGGCTGCTTTTAGGTATTCTAGACTCTATAATAGAGGCTGGCAAGAAACTAGGGGGCTGAAAAAAGGTGTTGAATGTATCCACTTAAAAATATCTGTGGCTGGGCCGGGCGCGGTGGCTCAAGCCTGTAATCCCAGCACTTTGGGAGGCCGAGACGGGCGGATCACGAGGTCAGGAGATCGAGACCATCCTGGCTAACAGGGTGAAACCCCGTCTCTATTAAGAAATACAAAAAAAAACTAGCCGGGCGAGGTGGCGGGCGCCTGTAGTCCCAGCTACTCGGGAGGCTGAGGCCGGAGAATGGCGTGAACCCGGGAGGCGGAGCTTGCAGTGAGCTGAGATCCGGCCACTGCACTCCAGCCTGGGTGACAGAGCGAGACTCCGTCTCAAAAAAAAAAAAAAAAAAAAATCTGTGGCTGGGCATGATGGCTCATGCCTGTAATCCAGTCACTTTGGGAGGCCGAGGTGTGTGGATCACTTTAGGCCAGGAGTTTGAGACCAGCCTGGTCAACATGGTGAACCCCTGTGTCTACTAAAAAACACCAAAATTTCCTGGACATGATGGCACATACTTGCAATCCCAGCTACAGAGGAGGCTGAGGCATGAGAATCCCTTGAACCTTGGAGGCAGAGGTTGTAGTGAGCCGAGATCATGACACTGCACTCCAGCCTGTGTGACAGAGTGAAACTCTGTCTCAAAAAAAAAAAAAAAAAAAAAATTGCCTTGGGAACCTCTTATCATAAAAGAGTCCTTCTCTTTCATCCTATCTCTTGCCCAACCTGTTCCTGTGTATAAAACCCCCAGCACAATGACTGCTTAAACTTCCCGTCCAATTCTGGCTTCTCTAATCATTAAGTACAGTTTTCTCGGACTATATATATTTACTTAGAGAACCACTGGAACTGCCCACAGAACCTCAGTAAAGAAGCTAGACTGGTGAAATGGGAACTGCTACTTTAGAGAAAGAGGACCTCCATTGGCTGTCGCATCGTCACGTAGAAGTCATTCAGTTCAATGAATTCATAAGCACCATGTTAGTGCCAGGGAACACATCAAGAACAAAGAAGAGAAATATATACTAAGGGAAAAGGGATCCAGTTGTTACACTAAATCTCAAAAAAGCTTTCCTTTTCTCTGTGGTCATCTCCAATACCCAGTAGAGTACACACTCAGATGCATTTTGGAAGTCCTACCCAGAGTAAGCAGAGAAGAGAAAGAAAAGAAAAGACATCCAAATAAAAAAAGAGGAAGTTAAGTTATCTCTCTTCACTGACAATAAGTTTCCATACCTTGAAAACCCTGAAGATTCTGCCAAAGGACTTTTAGACATGATAAATGACTTCAGCAAAGTCTCAGGATACAAAATCAACATACAAAAATCAGTAGCATTTCTCTATGCCAATAATGTTCAAACTGAGAATGGAATCAAGAATGCAGTCCCATTTACAATAGACACACACACACATACACACACACACACAGAGCTAAGAATACATCTAACCAAGGAGGTGAAACATCTCTACAAAGAGAACGCTGAAAGAGTCCATTACTGCTGAAAGAAATCATAGATGACACAAACAAATAAAAAAGCATTCCATGCTCATGGTTTGTAAGAGTCAATATTGTTAGGATAAAGTAATCTACATATTCAATGTTATTTCCATCAAATTACCAACATCATTTTTCACAGAATCAGAAAAACTTATTCCTAAATTCATATGTAACCAAAAAGGAGCCCAAATAGCCAGGATAATCCTAAGCAAAAAGAGTGAAGCTGGAGGCATCACATTACCCAACTTTAAACTATGCTACGAGGCCACAGTAACCAAAAAATTATGGTACTGGTACAAAAATAGACCTATAGACCAATGGAATAGAACAGAGACTCTTGAAATAAAGCTGCACAGCTAAAGAATACCCTATCCAATAAATGGTGGTTGGACAATTGGCTAACCATATGCAGAAGAATGAAACTGGACCCCTACCTCACACTATATACAAAAATTAACTCAAGATGGATTAAAGACTTAAATGCAAGACCTCACACTATAAAAATCCTAGAAGCAAACTTAGGTAATACTCTTCCAGACACTGGCCTAGGCAAAGGATTTGTGATGAAGACCCCAATACAACACAACAAAAAAATAGACAAATAGGACTTAATTAAACTAAAGAATTTCTGCACAGCAAAAGAAACCATGAACAGAGTAAACAGACAATCTACAGAATGAGATAAAATATATGCACACTATGCATCTGATAAAGGGCTAATATCCAGAATCTAAGGAACATAAATAAATCAACAAAAAAAAAACAAATAACCCCATTAAAAAGTGGGCAAAGGACATGAACAGACACGTCTTGAATGAAGAAATACAAGTAACCAAGAAACATGAAAAAATGCTCAACATCACTAATAATCAGAAAGATGCAAATCAAAATCACATGAGATGCCATCTCATACCAGTCAGAATGGCTATTACTAAGAAGTCAAAAAATAACAGATGTTGGTGAGGTTGCAGAGAAAAGGGAATGCTTATACAATGTTGTTGGGAAGGCAAATTAGTTCAGCCCCCATGGAAGGCAGTTTGGAGATTTCTCAGAGAACCAAAAATAGAATTACCATTTGACCCAACAATCCCATTACTGGCTATATACCCAAAGGAAAATAAACTGTTCTACCAAAGAGACAACTGCACTTGTATGTTTATCACAGCACTATTCACAACATCAAAGACATGGAATTAACACATGTGTTTATAAACAGTGGATTGGATGAAGAAAATGTGGTACATATACATCATGGAATACTACACAGCCACAAAAAAAGAATGAAATGTCCTTTGCAGCAACATGGATGCAGCTAGAGGCCATTATCCCAGGCAAATTAATGCAGAAACAGAAAATCAAATACCACATGTTCTCACCTAAAAGTGAGAGTTAAACATTGGGTACACATGGGTGCAAAGATGGGAACAACAGACACTGGGGACTCTAAAAGCAGGGAGAGTGGGAGGGGGCAAGGGTTTAAAAATTACCCATTGGGTACTATTTTGGCTACTTGGGTGACAGGATCATTAAAAGCCCAAATCTCAGCATCACACAATATATCCAATAACAAACCTCCACATGTACCTGCTGAATCTAAAATTCAAAAACAAGAAACTAATGTATTTCATCATCCAACCTGATATATACACATATCTTTTTATATTCTCACAGGCAGTTAGTACTTACAGTATGTGGACCATTATATGAGTTCAGCACTAAGACTACAAGTGACCTGATACTGAACCAAGAATGTCTTTCTAGGTCAAGATGGGTCTATGGCAGAGACATTTAAAATCCAGTGCAAGACCACTGCTTGGATATATCAGTGCAAGTGTGAGCACGTTAGTGGGGGAACAATATTGTGAAGCAGAATGATTTTTTATAAGTACAGAACACAATACATTCCTTTTCTCAAGAAGCCTACCTTTTAATTGGGGAGGTCACTCACTCACACTGGCAAGTTGAAGGGGGGCATTGGGAATATAAATGCTAAAGAGATACACAGAGGGGTGATCATAAACTTGGATGGGATTAATCAAGTCTTTTAGCAAGAGGTAATATTTTCAATTATACTGATAAACGCAAGACTGCTTTTGTAGTTCAATTTGATTTCAAAGAGCTTAATTAAGAGAGTTAAACATGATGGAGGATATGGTAGACAGACAAAAAAGGAAGCAATCGTGCCTGTTGGATAAATTCATCAGTACACCCTCAGGGCCTGCCCAGGAAGAATCTCTAAACAGGAAATGAATTAAAATGAAAAGCATGGCCACCAGAGAAGAAGAGCTCAAGGGGCAGGATGAAGACAATTTGGCCCCGGGATCCTGTTGTTTCCCTAACACGTTCCCTGACTGTCCTCCTGCCAATGGACTTGCTTTGTAGCATGAAGGTGTTTCCCCAGCACTAACAAATGGTGAAGATGCCAAAAAGGAATGAAGCTTTAGCCGTCAATCTTCACTATCATTCATTTCCTAAATCTGCTTGTTTTTCTGCTTGGCTTGAAGGGAGGAGGGTGTTTTTTTGTTTTTTTTTTTTTGTTTTTTTTTGTTTTTTTTCCCTGCAGAACAGCCTGGTGAGAGACTGTGGCTGTCTGAAGCGTAGAGGGGGATTCGCACTGCAGATGGCACCTGATCTGAGTGTTTCAGCTGCAGCCAGCTGAAAGTCATATGGCCAGACAGGGCATTTCACATCCTTTAACTTCATTTTGGTTCAATCAGCATTGTCCAGTGCCTACACAGAGGTTGCCCTCTAATGTGGAGGCTGTGCTGGGCATTGGGGATTAAGAGGTGAGTGCAGCATGCTTGCCCTGTGGGGTTCACAGTGGAGTCTCTAATATAAGTGTCTGAACAATGGAGGTAGGAAATCAGGAGAACACAGTGAGGGGCTCACAGCCCCCCATGAGGGTCATGGGAGACTTGTGAGTGGGCAATAAGCATTGAGTGCCTGTAAACAGCACTTTTTAAGAATGAAAACAACTAAGCCTTTGTTTACTTATAGGAAAATAAAATGGGAATAGAAAATATCCTGTTACTAAAAAGACGATTGGCCGGGTGTGGTAGCTCACATGTGTAATCCTAGCACTTTCCAAGGCTGAGATGGGAGGATTGCTTAAGGCCGGCAGTTCAAGAGCAGCCTGGGCAACACAGATCCTGTCTACAAAATAAGTAGGTAAAAATTAGCTGGGTGTGGTGATGCATGCCTATAGTACCAGCTACTCAAGAGTGTGAGACAGGAGGATCCCCTGAGCCCAGAAGTTTGAGGCTGTAGTGAGCGATGATAGCTCTACTGCACTCCAGCCTAGGTGACAGAGCAAGACTTTGTCTCCAACAAAACAAAAGAATAAGATGACTGGGTTGGGGAGGAGACTCTGAAAAAGTTATGAATTTGAAGCTACATAGTTCAACTGGTGAAAGCAATGAATAATCCCCAAACAATTAATTTATAGGTGCCACAACAGCAGATATGGCTACATTATACTTGAAACTAGAAGTTTTAAAGTAATAGATGATAAGGCAGAGACAAGGAACCTAGAAACCCTATTAGCTAAGTAATACCTCTGGAAAAACATAGTATGGTATTGTAAGAAAGAATAATATAAATATGTATGGATGTGTTGGCTTTATTTTAGATGATAGAAATTCCCTGGGTTTGTGTTTCTATAAATGGATTATACTTTGGAAATTGTGCTTGAAGTCATAAAGTGGAGAGGAGCACAGACGAGCACAGAAAGGGACCTCAGCCAAAACTGGGATGAGGGTTTGCAAGTCACTGTGGTTTGACTTCCTCCAAGCCATCCTCAGGCCCTTCCTCCTCTCCCTCCTCCCAGGAGGCAAGCAGAACAGTCATGCAGTCTCTTTCCCACCCTCCCTTGGAGCTGAGGATGGCCATTTCACCCATTTCTGCTAAATGAGGCATTAAGTAGATTTGCAGGAGGACTTTTGGGAAAGTTATTTTGCTTTCTGATTAAAAGGACAGAACCTTTCCCTTGCCTTTGATTCCAGCTTGAGATGCTGAATTGAGGACAAAATCTTACAACCATGAAGCAAAATCACAAGGACAAAAAACAATACTTAGAGGTTATGCAGCCCTCTAAAGGACCCGGGAAGGGACTACCTCAAGACTTCTTGTGAACATTACCACTGAAAACATGAATTTTTTGGTATATGCCAATAAAAACATTCTTAATTTCTATAGAAGGATTAAGAAAGATGCCAACTGGTAGAAGCAAGATTTTCTGATCTCAACCCCGCCCCTAATCATACGCCTTCCCCTTCACCATTTCAGTTAAGGTAGATGGATGTTCTACGACAGATACATAAAATATACGTGAATGTCGTCTGAAAGGAGATAAATAACTGATGTTTATTTTCTATTTAGGTATGCACAGCTTTTATTGATGAAGAAAAGAACCGAGGAAGGAACCGAATAGTAGATAAATAGATCACTGAGGAGAGTTATAGCATGTCTGCCTATGATGTCTTCAGTAGTTGCCATCTTGTTGAGAGTTGGGATTGAATTACCCCATCTTTCAAGACCCACTTGCGCCGTCGGAGTAGGAGCATCTGAGCAAATGGGAAGGCTGTATTCTTGATTTCCTACACTTTGCTTCATTTTTCTGTTGGAGGTGAGCCCCGGATATTGGTGTTCTGTGTACCTCTTCTTCCTCTTCTGTCTGCCTTCCTCTGCTTTGACCTCTTTCTATCTCATCAATTTCTCACTCAACAAGAGTCCAACTGGCATCCCTACCTGCCCCTCACAGGGCACCTCTCTGCAATGGCACTGCTCTTCCTCCTTGTGTGCTTGCCTGTTCCCTCGCCTGGCTTCTCTCGCACTTTCTCTCCTTTCCCTCCTTTTTGTCCTTCTCATTTTGTTGTGTTGTCCCGCTCTCTCCTCTCCCCCTCTACTCCTTCCCTCTTTCCTTTAAAGAGGAAAAGGACAGGTAATAAACCATGAAATTACACCTTCTATTGAAAATACTCATGATTGGTTAAGCAGATTACTGAGCAGAATTGGAAGTACCAAAGATGGTGATGAAATGATGAAATTCTCACACCCTCTACTTTTCATAAACTGACACGATTTAACCTTCTTCTACTTTAAAACCACAAAAGGAGAGAGACTTTCACTACTGCTTCATGAGTCTCCTCTCTTCCACTCAGTTCCTGCCTTTATCCAGCCTCCTTCTTTGGAGGGTCATTTTGATCATCTGGAGTGGTAGACCGTGGAATCCACATTCAGACACCCATCAACGATCAGAGGTGATGACTTAGGCAAATTAAATCTGAATCTCAGGGGCAAGGCTCAGACATGGATTTTTTTTTTTTTAATTCCCTAAGTAAATAAATTTGTAGCCAGATGTGAGAACCAATATTCTACCACATGCATTCTCAATATAACGCTGCCCATTACACTTGTGTAAGTTCAAGTTGGGCCAAGGACATAAGGAAACCCCACGTTGGTTTGAGAATGAAGCAGAAAAAAAACCTCCTCATGAGGGTATCAGGACTTCCCAAAAGGGTAAGAGGGGGCTGAGATGACAATGTGTAGGCGCTGCCCACGTTCAGGGGTATGCCCGAAGCTAAAATTATTTCCAAAAACCCCTACGTGACCACGGACAGCTCTGAACCTGTCATGCTTATATTTAGAAACAAAGCAGTACATACATGAAGGGATTCGATCAGACATAGTACAATTAAAAGAAATAGCTTATCTCTACCCTATAAAGAAAGGAAAATAAAGTATTATACACTAGTCATCTTGTTGAGAAGTACCCAGAAAATAAATAAACTTAAAAAAAAAAAAAAAACCTCAGTGGGAGCTAGCACAGCCATTTCTAGGGTGGGTAATTTTGCAAAGTTTTCCTAGGTAGTTTTAGTGAAACTTTTAGGAAGTTTTGGGTTCCATTTAATGATTCAAGTTTAGAGTCCTGGGGTGTGTGTGTGTGTGTGTTTGTGTGAGAGAGAGACAGAGAGAAAAAGAGAAAATGACTACAGAATGGATCTGTTACACAGTTGGTGAGAGTCTATATTGGAACAAAATCTCTGGAAGATAATTTGGCAATGCTATTTAAAAAATGTAAAATTTTGCATTTGACTTCCAGAAACTTATTCTGAGGGAATCATCATAGGATGATAGAAAGTCATTAACTATTTATAATAACAAAATATTGAATACAGTACATATGCAATAAAACTGATTAATTATAATACATACAATGAAATATACAATGCATTCATCAAAAATAATGTGGCAGAAGAATTTTCAGTAATGTCAAAAAATGGTTACCTACATAGTTTGTGAAAAATATTAGGTTGCATAACTGCATGTACAATATGACCTGTTTGTGTTAAAAATATGTATTCACTTCTAGAAAAAAGCCCAAATGAGTATAATATCAAAACATTTATGGTAGTTATTCACCAGAAAGCAAAATCTTTGAAAATAGGAAATAAGTAGTGCATTTAGAGCACATGGTAAGTCATTTAAAACTATATTGTTGAATTCTAATTAATTGTGTGATAGGATTATGGGCATTGTGATTTTCTTCTTATGTCTATTCTCTAAGTTTTCTGAATGAATAAATATTACTTAACTGAGAAAACAGACTGAAATTTATATATATTGACAGAGAAATGAAATAAATATATAAAATAAAATTGATTTTTTTTAAGTGGCAAAATAGCAGAATAATGAATACCTTTTGAGTCTTTAATGTATTTTTAAACACACACACATGCACACATCTTCAAAGTCACCCTTCAGATGACACAATTGTGTTTATGAAGAACCCAAAAGAATCCGTAGATATTAAAATGCAAATATTTATGTAAAAGTCAATTGCATTTTTATATAACAGCAAACAAGTTGAAAAAAGAAACCAGCCTATAATCTCAGCTACTTGGGAGACTGAGGCAAAAGGATGGCTGGAGGTCAGAGATTTGACCTGATCAACATGGCGAGACTCTACCTCTTTAAAAAAAAAAGGAAAGGAAAAGAACCCCCTCCCCCATTTTTTTTTTAAAGGCAGCAGTCACAAAAGCAAAAAAGTTAGAAAAGGAAACCAAATTGAAAAAAAAAAGACAATAGTCACAAAAGCAATTAGAAACATAAGATACATATATAAACCTTTTTCAAGAGAGGAGCAAGAATGTTATGGAGAAGATTGTAATATTTTAATTATAGAGCCCACATGGTGTGGTTTCAGACTGTGGCTCCCCTGAATTCATGGAAAAAATAAAATCAAATTCCTGCGTATTCTTACCATATCCCCAAATCAATTTCAGAGATATTAAACATTTAAATATGCAAACCACAAAAAACCATTTTAGATGAATAACACCTTTGGAAATGAAAAGATTTCGTAAATAAGGTTTTTACTCATAAAGGAAAAAAATTAAAATTTGACAATGTTAAACTTAAGACTTTCTCTGAAAAGTCAGCTGAAAATTTGGAGAAGATATTTGCAACTGTATGTCTAACAAAAAAAGTAATAAAAGTATATAAAGGCAGCCTACAAATTAACAAGAAAATGAGTGGCAAACAGAACAGTAGAAAAACGATGGAAAATTTTTTTTTTTCAAAATACAAAAAAGTAATTGACATGGTTATGTAAGACTGAACTTCACACACCCTTCAATCTGCCAATTTTACTCCTGGATATATATCCAAAATAAATTTTAGCATGTGTTTACCAGGAGACTTGGACAAGAATATCTATTTGATTTGTAACAGTAAAAACCTGAAGCAACACAGATTCAGGCAAATGGGATAATGGGTAAATGGAATTGAACAATGAGAACACTCAGACATAGGTAAATGACAAGTTAATGGGTACAGCACACCAACATGGCACATGTATACATATGTAACAAACCTGCACATTGTGCACATGTACCCTAGAACTTAAAGTATAATAAAAAAAAAAGTGTGGTATATTCATACAGTTGAATACTGTATAGCAGTGAAGATTAAGAACTATACACTATACTCATCAACATAGGTGGTACTGAATGAAAAGAGCAAGTTACAAAAGAATAATCATATAAAGTTCAAAACCAAGCAAAATCAAATAGTACAGTGTTCAGGGATAAATGCCTATGTGGTAAAGCTAAAAAGAAAAATGAAGGCATGATAAACCCAGTTTTTTCCTCAAGAAGCCTACTTTCTAATTGGGGAGGTGGCTCACTCACACGCACTAAATCATGTCTCTGGATTGGGGAAGATGAATAGATTGGGGGAAAGGTACATGAGGCTTCAAAGGTGTTGCTAATGTCTGATTTCTTAAGCTCAAGGGTGGGTATGCAAGTATCCATTTTATTATTATTCTTAGACCTTATACTTAGGTTATAAATATGCTTTTTGTATTATTTATTTACAGTTTTTTGTTACAGAATAGAAACATTGAAAATGAGGGAAAACTTTATTAGAACCAGTTTGAGCAGTCTACACATTTCTCTTAGAGACAGCATACGATGGGTTTTTGAGATAGAGAATTAGGGTTTTTAAACATGATTGTGCACATTTCTGAGACCCAGTTTCCTTGTTTGTCAAATGGGGGTAATACTTAACTCATAATGTATTGTTAGGATGAAATTTGATCATATATATTTTTATAAACCCTAGCTTATGTACTGTCATATATTAAGTATGTAATGTATATGGGTCATTGTTATTATTATTAAAATATTATTACAATAGTGAAGAGTTCTTTAAAAATAAACAGAAATAGAAATTACAATTGGTCTTTTGAAATGAAATATACTGACGTTATATTAAATGAATGCTGCATTATTTATAATATTGCTCTCAAATGTGAGGAGTATGCATGTGAGGAGTATGTTTTATTCGAAGGACTAAAAATAACTGCTGTACATCATCTAAATTTTCTTACATTTTGCATGGGACATTTACACATAGCGTGTATTTTGTCCATCACATCAGGTTTGATTACTAAGAATTACTGTGGGTCTTCAGAGAATCGGCATTGAAGATCATTCCTATTAATGTTCACCTCCCTTCCAAAGGAGATAAAGGAGAAAAGTAAGATAAAGTTTAAAGAGGAGATTTAAGGTGACAGGTCTGAGCAGACATGGCCAAGAAGTGACACTTCAAATTACCCAAGGACCTAGAGACAGGCAGAGACCTTTGAAGGTCAGGGTTTTGTATGGGCGCACCATCTGGATGACTTCATTTAATGAAATTATATAAAAGCGAGTGGGTTTTACAACCCCACAGAGGTGGGCTTGGGGTAGCTTCCACTGAAAAGTCAAATTACTTCACAGAGAAACAAAACAAAACAAAAAAAGGTTATGTTGCTGAAACTTTTGAACCAAAAGGAGAAGACAGAATTTCCTCCAATCACAAGGAACCAAGAAAAATATCACATTTCCTGGCTGCCCACTCAATTTACCACCCCCCACCCAGTCCCCTTTAGTAACAGAGAAAGAAATCACAGTAGTGAATTAATAAAGCAGTGAGCCAGACTTTCCTTCCTCGTGTGATTCAGCCCCGCAGTTGGGGTGGCGGGGTGGCGGGGGGGCGGGTAGGGAGCGAGTTCTTTAACACTGAGCGCTCTGGACTGGCTTTCAATATTAGACATCCGGAGTTTTTGAAAATTAACACTGGAACAAAAGTGACTGTCATACTCCATGTCCCCTTCACCCGCCCTCAGTCAAAACTTTATTTTAAGGTTTCTTTGAGGCTGATTTAAAAAAAAAAAAAAAGAAAAAAAAACTTAATGGGAAACACTATCTAGAAATGGAGAAATCAAACCAGTACTAAAGCATGCTGTAGCAATTACCACCACCCATGATTGATTTTACTATAGGAAAAATGTGTTTTACCATAAATGACACTCCTTAAACTCCGTAACCAGCCTCCTTCCTCTCTCTTTCCAGCATATCTAGTTAATCATACATGACTGCAGCAAGGTGATGCAATAGTTTCAATGTAACTGCCTTATCTAGGCATGGGATGAGAAGACCTGTGTGATTGAGGAGCTGGAGACACTCACAGCGTGGCCCCTTGGGCATAAGAATAGTGGTGAGAGTTTTTCCACTGAGTCTTGCAGGGGTATCTGTGGTACCTGCACCTTCTGGGAGGTGCCACCCAGAAACCCGGAGACCAGACAGGACTCCAGAGCACTGTGCTGATTTTCTTGCTCTGGGCTTACATTTCTGAGATAAAGATCTAAGAATTAATTCAATTTCCAGTCCCCTCACTCGCTTTGTGCATTTTCAAAACCTGAAAAGACCTGCCTAAAACAGCATGCACATCCAGAGGTACTCCTGTTAACCGCTAGTGGCACTGATGACTATGAGATCCCCACTGACAAGGAGATGTCCCTTCATTTTTGAGTCCCCCGCTGACATTCTCAGGATGATGTCTGCTGGAGACACACTTCTAGTAGGTGAAATTCACACTACCAGGCAGGGTGAACTCTTCTAGACCACCAGAGAAAAAGCAACACTTCATGCTAAAACTTGGACAATACAAGTGTAAAAAGTACTACCTGGGGCCAGGTGTGGTGGCTCATGCCAACACTTTGGGAGACTGAGGTGGGCCAATTTCTTGAACTCATGAGTTCAAGACCAGCCTGGGCTACATGGTGAAAATATCTATAGATAGATAGATAGATAGATAGATAGATAGATAGATAGATAGACAGACAGACAGACAGACAGACAGATAAAAACAAATTTTAAAGCCAACTACTGGGGGGTGGTTGTCTCTCCCAGCAGAGAATGAGGGAATCCTCCAAGCACAAATCTCTGAGAAATTCACCATTATCATTCTCTAGCACATGATAAAGCATTCTAGAAAGTGCCCAAAAGCTGCTCTGTCACCCAGGAATAAGAAGCCTCAGATGTGAGCTGGGACTAAAGGTACCTGGACAGCTGCCCTCTGAGGAGGAGAGGTTGGGCCTTGGTGCCCAGAGCAGTGGTGAGTAGTCATCTTATCTCTTTCTACTTCCTCTGTGAAACCTCTGCACTGGATTTTGACATTATAAATCAATATGATGCTATCCACTATATGCAATTCACAGAAGCACTATGTAAAATACTTGAATAGAGATTCTGTCTTCTAGTTACAAGTTGTTCTTACTGTTAAAAAAGAAAGGCCGGGCGCGGTGGCTCAAGCCTGTAATCCTAGCACTTTGGGAGGCCAAGACGGGCGGATCACGAGGTCAGAAAATCGAGACCATCCTGGCTAACACGGTGAAACCCCGTCTCTACTAAAAAATACAAAAAACTAGCCGGGCAAGGTGGCGGGCGCCTGTAGTCCCAGCTACTCGGGAGGCTGAGGCAGGAGAATGGCGTAAACCCGGGAGGCGGAGCTTGCAGTGAGCTGAGATCCGGCCACTGCACTCCAGCCCGGCCGACAGAGCCAGACTCCGTCTCAAAAAAAAAGAAAATTGGTCTCAGTTGTTTCTTAAAAATGCTAACATTTACTTCAAGAAGAAAATTGCGGGCTTTAACTTTTGTGCATTTGATTCTTCCACATGGTCATTCAAGGAACTAGGGTAAATAGAAAAATAGTTCTTATAATTTAATGCTGCTTTTTAAAAATAGATACTGTACTGAATTTTTTGCTAATTAACAACTTCAAAGCCTTTTATGGAGGATGTTTGCTGGAAACAGAAAGTATTTTTATTTCACTGAAAAACGTGATGAGATTTGGGTTTAGGATTTTGGAGGGAGGACCTGGAGTATAGTACAGTTGTTTAACAAATTTGTCAATATGTTCTTTTAGGATACCATATTTGGTCTTGTTAAAGGAATTCTTTTCTATCCTCAAGTCAGAAAAATATTCACCCATATATATTCCTCTCATAAAGTTTTGTTTTTGACATATAAATTCCTTACTCTGTCTATAATTGATTTTTAAGCATACTAGGAGCTAGAAATCCAAATTCAATTTTGTCTATATTTATAATCAGTTTTCCAACTGTACTTTTTAAAGATTCCTTCCTTTCTCTACTGTTCAGCTATGTCACCCCCATCATGTGACAAATTTCCATGTATTAGTGTGTCATATGAAGTGATAGTCTCACTGGTGAGCAAGGAAATCCAAGTCAAGACTGTTGAGATGTCATCTACACCCTCTTAACTGGCCTCTCCATTCTATTCCACTGAAAATTTGTCAGTTCTTTTGCCAGTACGAAACTATTATTTATGATAAATTGTTCTTGTAGGATGAAGACAGCTAGCTCTTAGTGTATTATCTTTCTAAATACAGTTAGATTTGGTTTTCCAAGAGTTTGTTTCTTTTATGTTGGAAAAAAAAAAACTGATGGCTGATTTGGGCCTGTATATATACATTGATGGCTGAGTTTGGCTTGTAATTTTCCTTTCTCATTCCATTCTTGTCTAATTTTGGTAGCGAGGTCATACTGAATTCATAGACTGAGCTGTGGAGTATTCATTCTTTCTCTATGAATTGTAGAGATACTGTAAGAGATAGGTTTTCAAAAAATCTTTTTAAAAACATTACAAAAGTAATGTAAACTCATCGTCAGGAATTATAAAAACACCCAATATTACAAAGAACAAAACAGAAGTAATTTATAGGCATTACCATCCAGAAAGTATTGTTAAATATATTTTGATATATTTCCTTCTAGAACTTTTTGTTAGTCTCTGCAAGATATGTCCAATTTCCTCTTTATCTATATCTGTATACACGTAATATGCACACACAGAATTCTGACCATAGTAGCATATACTATTTACTAACTCTTTGATTACTTCATTAGAACTTTCCATGCCTTAAATATTCTTTAAAAACAGAAATTTTAGTACCTATTAAGCTGATTAATAAAACAAATTCAAATTAAGCTCCCTTTGCATCCCAAATAAAACATTTAATTTTTTAGGTGAGTGGTTAATGTTTAAAAACTCAGTAAATAATATGTCAATACATATTTTCACTTCCTGTTAAGCTTTGGGCACCTGCCACCTTCATTCTTAGCTCCATCCTGGTCCTGATGCAACTAGCCTGACCAAGCCTTGAAGTACATCAGGTGCTGTAACCCTACTCATAGGTACAATCTTGAATTTGTGCTGGATCCAAGGCCATTGCGTCTGGGGTGAGCTCCAACATCTTTGAGCCCCTTGAGCTGTATCCTTTCTCTTCCTCCTGGCCTTCACTGAGCTTGCTCTGTCCATGTTACTAGGCAGCTTGCCTTGATTAACACTGAAATCCCTATCTGGGCCTGGAGCCAGGTCACGAACTGCACTCAGCTTCTCTGGGTCTTGACAACATGATATCTTATTGCCAGATATGTGTTCATTTATTCTGTTTATCAGTAGGTCAAGTCAATAAAAATATATTGATTGCCTATGCCATGCCAAGCTACTATGTGGGGGATATTACTGTCTGGACTTTGATCTGCTGTTGAGATGTCAATCCAAACAGCTAGATCTCATTAAACCCTGCCAAATGCCTGATTCCGAAATTCACCATTGGCTGGACAGTCTGTTTTGCTCCAGATTGGACCTCTTAGATACTGATAGCATGTCAAGCTTACTATATCCCTTTTGACACCATAACTTGAAAATCTAGCTATCCATCTCAGGTCCCAGTTCTACAGACAGGTTAGTCCCCAGTAATTCTGGCTTCTTTTCCTATCCTCATGTCTCCCTCACCAATATCCTGCAAACTTTCCAGGTAAGCCTTCTTAGGTTCTGACCTTTACTACATTTATGATTTACGAAAATATCTTTATATATATTTTCCCATTCTAGTTTTGAATCTTAAAATAACTCTTTGAGATGGGGGGGAGGCTTGTTAAATTTCTGTTTCACTAAAGAGGAAACTGTCTTTAAGAAGCCTAATGACGTATTTATGTTTAATAAATGGCCTCTTTAGGATGTGAACTCAGACCTTATCTCTCATTTTAGTGTTCTTTACCCTGGGGGGTGGGGTGGCTAACCTTCACTTTGAACAGACCTTATAATTCATTTCAGGAAGCAGCCAAGTCTTTGGTATGAAGGATTAATGTGTTAGACCTCCTAGGATGACACTTTAACCCCCAAATAATTACTCCAAACACATAAATATTACATACTATGTAGTTAGAAGGATAAAAATCAGTAGATGTAGGGCCAAGCATGGTGGCTCATGCCTATAATCCCAGCACTTCGGGAGGCCAAGGCAGACAGATCACTTGAGGTCAGGAGTTCGAGACCACACTGGCCAACATGGTGAAACCCTGTCTGTACCCAAAATACAAAAAAAAAAAAAAAATGAGCCAGCCAAGTGGCACATGCCTGTAATCTCAGCTACTTGGGAGGCTGAGGCAGAATTGCTTGAACCCAGGAGGCAGAGGTTGCAGTGAGCTGAGATCACGCCACCACACTCCAGCCTGGGCAACAGAGTGGGACTCTGTCTCAAAAAAAAAAAAAAAAAAAAAAAAATCAGTAGATGTAAAGGACCTTTGAGCAATGTGAGAATATGTTTCTTAGCTAGGCATAGACCTATCAAAGGGAAAGCTCTGTGTGGGATCTCTTTTTTAAAAGAATTTAATTTTTATATTGAAACATAATTGTACATATATCTGTGCTACATGTGATATTTTGATACATGCATACAATGTGTAGTGATCCAGTCAGAATAATTAAGATATCTGTGACCTCATGTAGTTATCATTTATTTGTGCTAGGAGCATTTCAAATGTCTTCTAGCTATTTTGGAATACACATCCTATAGCCTTTCTGCAGACTGAAAGTCGGCTTGGCTACTTCAGAGTAGAGAAGTCACCCACCCCAATATACATAGTACATAGCAGTGTTAGGTGCCACCACCTTCAAGAGCACTTCTCAGCTTCCCTTTCTCTGTTGGGGCTGAAAACTTGGAAACAGCATTGCCTGACCTGTGTTTCTAGCAAAGTTCTTGTTTAGAGCTCACCCCCAAGAAAACATCACCTCCAAGAAAAAATCACCAGAGATTTGGAAAGCAAAGGAGAAGGAGAAACCATTATCTTCTGGTGACAGCTGTAGGTAGTGGATGTAGGCAGGAAGAAAATGTCGTCAAATGTAATTCCTGAATTTTCTTACTTTTGAAAATCATCAGCAATTTATCCTGAGCTGCTCTTGCCCAGCAAAAGTCTATCAGTTATCTTAGCATCTCATTTCCTATGAAAAATCCTTTCCCGCTTAGAATTTCTAACATGGTATAGTTTTCCCCCAGTCTAGTTTCAACTGATTATCATATTTTCCCCATGATTTTGTCATTTTTACATTTATTTTATTATTTTTTTTTTGAGACAGAGTCTGGCTGTGTTGCCCAGGCTAGGAGTGCAGTGTCAACAGTCTCAGCTCACCGCAGCCTCCGCCTCTTGAGTTCAAGAGATTCTGGTGCCTCAGCCTCCTGAGTAGCTGGGATTACAGGCCTGCACCACCACACCTGGGTAATTTTTTTGTATTTTTAGTAGAGACTGGGTTTTATCATGTTGGTCAGGCTGGTCTCAAACTCCTAATTTCACGTGATCCTCCTGCCTTGGCCTCCCAAACTGTTAATATTACAGGCATGAGCCACTGCGCCCGGCTACATTTACTTTTGTTTCTCTGGATGGGAGCTCTTCAAGGCATGGATGTGTCCTATTTACTTTTGCATCTTCAATGCTTGCAATATAAGAGGCACTCAGTAAATGTTGTTAAAAGGGAACCTAAAAAATAAATTTGGGTGGGAGGAGGATGAGATATTTTGGAGCAAATGAAGAACCGAATATCCTGAGCGAGGGAAAAAAGGAAATCTTCAAAATGTCACTCTTTAATTCTAGAGTTGTTTTGTATGGATCAACTAGCTATTAGCAATTAAAGCACTACCTTGATGAAAAAATCCTATGCGAACACCTCCTCTTTATAACAAAGTTGGACTTCTAAAAAATCACAAAAATATTTGTACATCATGCAAATTCAGACTGACATGCTTCATTAATGTTTGATTCAATGGTGACATGCCTTCTAATGAGGTATATTAGTGGTGATCACCACAAGAGAAACTACTCATATTTAAACTTTTTTTGATCCCATGGTTGGAGGTACAGAGGGCAGACACTGGGCAAAAGATGAAATTCTGATCCCTAAAAAACATCTTACATCTCAAACATTGTCTCAACATTCACTTTTAGAGAAAGTCCATACTGTGTCAGACATATGGTTAAGCATTTGAGACACAGAAAAATCAAGTTCCTCTACTTTAAGAAATTCACATGTATGATAAACATTAACCAATAATTATAAAATCATGACAGAAAGCACACAGGTTTCAAGGAAGTACCTAGGAAAAGCAGTTAAATCAAATTGGAGAGTGTGAGACCACCTGCTTCTTGGATTAAAGGACTCTAGAGTTGAGTCATGAAGGATGCATAGGGCTTGGCTAAGGAATAAAGGTGGTGCAGTGGTGGGAATGGCAGAATCAGGCTCTGGATGGAGGACTCAGGGCATTCCTGGATTCTCTGTGGGTATGAATAGAGGCAGAGAGCCATTGGCCCACATATCACCAAAAGGCCTTGTGAGCCACATTAAGGAACTTGGACTTTGGAAATCTATTGAGGGCCATTAAAAATAAGTCTTATGGTCAGTGGAATTCTGCCCAGAGTTTAGAGACCTGGACTTCATTCAAGTCTTTGTCCCTGAAATCCTTCAGATCTAGGGTGTTCCATGGCCCCAGGAGGAGAACATGATTAGACGGATATTTAGAAAGATCCCACTGGCTGCATTTTGGCGGGTGGTTTGGAGGGCCTATGACTGAAAGTAACAGGACTAGTTATGGAGCTTTTGGGGTGCACCAGGTGAGGAGTAATCTGGTGCATGGGCAATGGTGTACTAGACAGATTCAAAAGGTTCCAAATGAATACTCTCTACCCTTCTTCTCTTTTTTTGGTTAATTAAAATTTTTTTTTTTTTTTTTTGAGACGGAGTCTCGCGCTGTGTCACCCAGGCTGGAGTGCAGTGGCGGGATCTCGGCTCACCGCAAGCTCCGCCCCCCGGGTTTACGCCATTCTCCTGCCTCAGCCTCCGAGTAGCTGGGACTACAGGCGCCCGCCACCACGCCCGGCTAGTTTTTTGTATTTTTAGTAGAGACGGGGTTTCACCATGTTAGCCAGGATGGTCTCGATCTCCTGACCTCGTGATCCACCCGCCTCGGCCTCCCAAAGTGCTGGGATTACAGGCTTGAGCCACCGCGCCCAGCCAATTAAAATTTTTTCATTAAAATTTTCTCTGCACATTTCATTTCATTTTCATTTACATTAAATAATTAATAATCTAACTTTTACTGATGGCTTGGAATATATGCATGCTATATTATTATAACATCTGTTAACAAATTCTCTGACAATCAGGTATTTTCTTTCATATACTTTTAGATTGGAAGAGACATTCGTGTGTTTTGTTCAGACGTGAAATATCAAGCTGTTCTTTTCTTAAAAATACAAAATCCTACATAGATAACAAAAGAAGCTTAAAGTTGGTTTAAGCAATATGTTTCTAAACTCGGTGGTTAAATAATTATAGTACAGTTTTCACAGACCCACAAATGATTTTGCTGCCTCTGAGGACATGTATAGCTTGTGCTGGGTCAATGGGGTCGAGCCTCTTGTGGAGTCAGAGGCCTCTGTGTCAACAATTTCCTCTCTATTCTTTGAAACTACTCCTGTTTTGTTTTGTTTTGTTTTGTTTTTTTCACTGCCAAAAAAAAAAAAAAAAAAAAAGACTGTTCCTTTTTAATACCTGTGTTAACTGTTCTTAAAGTATCTACTTTAAGAGTCACAAACTTGTTGATGTCTTTAAACCCTCAAGAATGGATAAAACTACCTGCAGACTTTTCAGTTTTCTAAACTTAAGTCACTTAAAAGTTTATGTTTTCTAAAGATGATCATGAAAAGTGTTGAGTACTAGCTACTTCCTATTTTCTGACTCATTATTCTACTGGAAAATCTATAAAACTGGAATTCCCAGAGAAGCATATTCAGTAAGCTAGTTCAGTATTCAACCAATATGTTAATTAATCTCACCTTCATGAAACTGTTGGTGTGAAGAGACATGGAACAGCCAGGGTCTGAAGGATTTCACCGGCAAGTCTTTGAATGAAGTCCAGGTCCCTAAAATCAGAGCAGAGGTTCACTGAATCATAGGACTGGGAAGATAATAGAACATTCATAAGATAAGTGTGTTTTTGTTGGGGTCCGCGTGTTTCCTAAACAAAGGAATGAACACACAAGACAACACAAGACAAGACAAACATGGCGGCAGCCTCGAATGGTGCACTCTGCTTTATTTTATACAGTCGTTTGTGGAATGTTGCCAAGTCACAAGACACATTGTTGTTTTTCTGACCTTTCCCTGACTTTCTGGATTTTCAAGATGTTTACACATAAACAAGCCCCCAACGCCCTGCTTCGTTTGCAAGAGCAGGACTTATTGGGAACGCCCTGCTTCATTTGCAAGAGCAGGACTTATCGGGAACGCCTCGTTTGCGAGCATGTAGTCCTCTACATCCTAATATTAAGAAACATGATGGCTGGGCACGGTGGCTCATTCCTGTAATCCCAGCACCAAGGCCAAGGTGGGCCGATCATTTGAGGTCAGGAGTTCGAGACCAACCTGGCCAACGTGGTGAAACCTCACCTCTACTAAAAATACAAAAATTAGCTGGGCATGGTGGCAGGTGCCTGTAATCTCAGCTACTAGGGAGGCTGAGGCAGGCAAAAAGCTTGAACCCAGGAGGTGGAGGTTGCAGTGAGTCATGATCAAGCGCCTGTACTCCAGCCTGGGCAACAAGAACAAGACCCTATCTCAAAAAATAAAAAAGCTTGGATTCCTAATATGAAATGACTAAAGAAAGAAGTAGAATAAATCTCTCTTGCACTGTCCCATCCACTCACCCTCTGCCTTTAAAACATGTTGGGGTCCGCGTGTTTCCTAAACAAAGGAAAGAGGGCAGCCGCCATGTTTGTCTTGTCTTGTGTTGTCTTGTGTGTTCATTCCTTTGTTTAGGAAACACACGGACCCCAACATAGGAAATTCCTGCTTGTTTGCTGTGCTTCTTCAGGCTGTAAATCGTATCTCCTCTTGTTTTGATTCTTGTGTAGTCTGACAACAGCTGGATGTCCTTCTTACTATAATAAAGTATTCCAATAATAATTGAAACTCTACATGCCAAATCTTACTCCAACAAACTCTAAGGATTTCCCAGATTACTGACTTCTAACTCAAGGTTTTGGATAGTAACTGGAGGTAATACCTTGGAAATAGATTTTTCTCTGGGAGTTAAATAATAAACCAGTTCAGATAGGTATGGAGTCGCCAGAAGAGACAGACTATGGCTTAAAATTGAAAGTGTTGACCAGGATTAGAAGAAAGTGGGCCAATCAGAAGGTGGGGGTGGTGACACAGAGAACAGGCAGAGTTTCAAAGGCAGAGACATTGGCGGGACTCATCAAGCCATGTATGTGGAGACAGTATCCTGAAGGACTGTTGCTGAGTAAGGAGAGAAGACTCACTCTATGGGGACATGGAGATGGATATAGCCCAATATGCAGAAGGATGCTTCAATCACACAGACAGTCCCTAGCTCCCCTCAGTCTGACTCCAGGCTTATCAGGCACCCTGATAATAAGCATTGCTATGGAGTGTGCCTCTAAGGAGGGGTGTCACTGACTGGAGAATACAGTGTTTGTACCTTTTTGATAATCAGTGGATCTTATGAAAATAATCAGTATCGGGAGCAGCATATCTCTGATCTTGGCTAATATGATATTTTCTCTGGGACACTAAGTTTTTATGGCACTTCTATACTAAAATGGATTCACAATGGTAATAAATGCCACCTAGTGCATGTGCACATGACAAGCTGGTCACCTGCAGAAGAAGGTGCCTGCCCTCTTGTAATGCCCCAGGTACACACTGTAATTTTATTCACTTTCCCTCAATTGCTCTTTGAAAACAGTACTCTTTTGGCTACTAGCAATTCCAAACCCTGGCTGCATGTTAGATTCACTGGAATTAAAAAAAAGGAAATACCCAAGACAGCCATCACAGACCAATTAAAGCTGGGAATCTCTGTGCATTGGCATCACTTAAAAGCCCTCCTGGGTGATCCCCAGGATTGAGAACCCTTAGCTGGGTTATCGATAAAAAGAGCATTATCTGGTGGGGTAAGGGGGAAAATTCCCTGATATATGTTTGAAAGCGTTTAATGAGCATTTTACAGATGAGGAAACTGCGACTCAGAGACATGAGGCAACTTGCTCAAGGCTGAATAACTCATGGGTAATGGAGCTGGCATTTGAACCGAAATATTTCTTATACAAAATGTCATGTTCTTTCCATGATATCTGGGAGAATGCAGGGCAGAAGGCACAAACTCTACCAGGTTCTGATGAAGGGAGAGAAGAGAGGATGGCAAAAAGGGGATAGGGAGTATACAGTGGAGTTTTCCAGAGGCTCCATGTCATGTCGTGATGTCAACATTCTGGAAGCTAAGAGTGCTTGCTTGTGAATTCTGGCTGTGACATTTTTCTCAGTTTTAATTTCTAAAATGGTAAATATAAACAAATAAAAACACATATAAACAAAAGCTCTCTAGAGTCTTGAATAATTTTTAAGACTGTAAAGGAGTCCTAGGACCAGAAAGGTGTCCCATTCTAGAGAGACTAGGAAGCCATAATATGTATATGTGTGTGTGTGAAGGCGAGAATGAATACTTAACTCGGTTTATTCTAAAAAGCATTGCATATCATATTGGGAATTGGACTCCAAATCCTTTTTTTGTTTGTTGTTTTGAGGTGGAGTCTCTGTCACCCAGAGTGCAGCAGTGACATTTTGGCTCACTGCAGCCTCTGCCTTCTCCTGCCTCAGCCTCCTGAGTAGCTGGAATTACAGGTGCCCATCACCAAACCTGGCTAATTTTTGTATTTTTAGTAGAGACAGGGTTTCTTCATGATGGCCAGGCTGGTTTTTAACTCTTGGCCTCAAATGATCTGCCCACCTCCGCCTCCCAAAGTGCTGGGATTATAGGCATGAACCACCACGCCCAGTCCCAAATCCTTTTGATCTCATACCATCTTTAAAAACATTTTTTGAGCATAATTTTACAAAATATGAGTTATTTCAAATCAATTATAATGTACTATTATTTAAAACTTTAAAAATCACCAAATAGAGGAATTTTAAAACAATGAGATACAGATGAAGTAGGTAATATTTTAAAATAATTATTTTTATTAATGGTAAAAGTATATTTTAACCTCAATAAGAAATAGTAAAAGATTAGTTAATATGCTTTATCAAAAAAAAATGTCTATCACTTTGTGAGAAAGCCATTCCAAAATTATTCTAAGTTCTTTTTATTGTAATCCTTGACGATAATGACTGTCAGGGCTGAAAAAGACACCTCAAGAAAATATAAAAAATAGAAAAAAAATAGAAGATATGTAGAAAAAAAATCACTGGGTGTATCTGCTATTTCATGGTGAATCACATTTCATTGTCAGTTATCAAGTATGAAGAAGTTTTTGTTGAAACTCAGCTAGTAAATTCCTATCTTCTCTGATGTCAGTTAGTCGGGAAGTTATAAAGATAAGTTGAAATTCTCAACAAATGGGTTCAAAATCTCTTGAAACCCTTCATTTGGGTAATTTTTAAGCTGACTAGAAAATTTGGTTTGCAAGTTTAAGTGTGCAGATAATAGAGTTTGTAGGTGGCACATCTGCATCATTTCTGAATGAATGAATGAATGAATGAATGAATGAGTGAAGGTGCCTCTGGGACCCTTCTCTGAGCTAAGTAAAGCATACAGTGACAGTGACCCATAGACGCTGTCAACTTATATACCAAATATTAGCAACATGTGGTTTATATCATAATTTTTAAGATGAAAAAATAAACTCAGAGGTGTTCTATTTTGTTCCTGCACCTCCTGGCGGCATGCACCCTGCTTTGGGCTTTGGGAGCAATACAAAGCCACCAAGAAGTCTTAATTAGAGGAAAAGCATGTCCAGGCCCATGATTTACAGGCGTAGGTCACTAATAAAGATACAGCAAAAAGTGGGTTGGAAAAAGGGATGAAGGAGTTTCCAGCCCAAGCTAGAGCAGCAGAATGGGAGGGAGAGGGATGGATTTGAGAGAGACATTTTGGTGATACACTTAAAAGTTTGGATATGAGGCCGGGTACGGTGGCTAACGCCTGTAATCCCAGCACTTTGGGAGGCTGAGGAGGGTGGATCACTTGAGGTCAGGGGTTCAGACTAGCCTGACCAACATGGTGAAACCATTTCTCTATTAAAAATACAAAATTAGCTGGATGTGGTGGCACACGCCTGTAATCCCAGCTACATGGGAGGCAGAGGCAGGAGAATCACTTGAACCTGGGAGGCAGAGGTTGTAGTCAGCCAATATCGCACCATTGCACCCCAACCTGGGAAAATGATAATGCCCCTTCCTCCCCGAGCATGGGAAGAAGAGGGTGGGGCATGAAATGTAATGAGTTCAGTTTCGGATGATATGAGGTCCCCTTCCCTCCCCCCATGTGGTATATGGGAGGCTTCCTGCAGCATTGGGAGTGAATATCTGGGCAAGCTGAAGCAAAACCAGCTCCTTCCAAGCTTTATTTTTCAGGCTTCTAATCCCTAGGCTCTTTGTCTTTTCGGAAAGTTATTTATTTCTTTGAGACTCTGAAGAAAGCCATGGGTTCCAGTTCAGAAGAAAGTGAATGTACACACCACAGCATAAATTTGTACTTGTGCTTTATAGGACACTCAGCCCCAGAGATCTGTCCATGTCCAGATGGGAGCCCTGCTCTAACTGGCTCCTTCAATGACCTCAAAACCTGCTCTGTTTCCCTATGTGCCAATCTTCTGAGTCAGAGATAATTTGCTAATTATAAGTCACTTCCTATTTTAGAAATCCTCATGACTTATGGTCAAATGCTAATGTTCATCATGCTGATTGATGAATTGTAATTTCTAATGCCGGGTGTGAGATGGCAGATAAAATGGAGACAAGAGGAGGTTCACTCTGAGACTTTGATTCCTCTGGGCCAGCATTCATATGGCTCATCCAGGATGGAATGCAGTAGGAAACACACAGCACCACCTGCGAATGATTCTTGCCTCAAGGAACCAGAATCTAGTAAGAAGTACAAAAGAACAAGTTAAATGACACCACAAGAAAGCAACCAGCCAATCCAGAATGTGGGATACTGTATGAAACAGATGACCCCATTGCTCTAACAAATGAATGGCATGAAAAATTAAAAGAGAATATTCCAGAAAAAAAAAAAAAGAGCCTTGGCTGGGTATGTGGCTCATGCCTGTAATCCCAGCACTTTGGGAGGCTGAGGCAGGCAGGTTACCTGAGGTCAGAAGTTCGAGACCAGCCTGGCCAACATGGTGAAACCCCATCTCTACTAAAAATACAAAAATTAGCCAGGCATGCTGGCACATGCCTGTAGTCCCAGCTACTTGGGAGGTTGAGGCATGAGAATTGCTTGAATCCAGGTGGCAGAGACCTCAGAGAGCCAAGATTGTGCTACTACACTCCAGTCTGGGCGATGGAGCAAGACTCTGTCTCAGTGGCTGGCAAGAAGCCAAATAGGAACAGCTCTGGTCTGCAGCTCCCAGCGAGATCAGCACAGAAGGTGGGTGATTTCTGCATTTCCAACTGAGGTAACCAACTCATCTCACTGGGACTGGTTAGACAGTGGGTGCAGCCCCATGGAGGGTGGGGTGTCACCTCACCCAGGAAGTACAAGGGGTTGGGGAACTTCCTAGCCAAAGGAAGCCGTGAAGGACTGTGCCATGAGGAAGGGTGCACTCTGGCCCAGATACTACACTTTTCCATGGTCTTCGCAACCCACAGACCAGGAGATTCCCTTGGGTGCCTATACCACCAGGGCCCTGGGCACAAAACTGGGCGGCCATTTGGGCAGACAGTGAGCTAGCTGCAGGAGTTTTTTTTTTTGTTGTTTTTTTTTTAATACTCCAGTGGTGCCTGGAATGCCAGTGAGACAGAACCATTTGCTCCCCTGGAA
This sequence comes from Papio anubis, assembly GCF_008728515.1. Classification (NCBI taxonomy): domain Eukaryota; kingdom Metazoa; phylum Chordata; class Mammalia; order Primates; family Cercopithecidae; genus Papio; species Papio anubis. Next base: position 124,897,285 of record NC_044981.1, read on the forward strand.
AGGGGGACGAAGCCAAGGAATCAAGTGGTCTAGCTCAGCAGATCCCAATACCATGGAGCTCAGCAAGCTAAGATCCACTGGCTTGAAATTTTCATTGCTAGCCCAGCAGTCTGAAGTCAACCTGGGATGCTCGAGCTTGGTGGGGGGAGAGATGTCTGCCATTACTGAGGCTTGAGTAGGCAGTTTTCCCCTCACGGTGCAAACAAAGCCACCAGGAAGTTCAAACTGGGTGGAACCCACTACAGCTCAGCAAACCCACTATAGCCAGACTGCCTCTCTAGATTCCTCCTCTCTGGGCAAGGCATCTCTGAAAGAAAGGCAGCAGCCCCAGTCAGGGGCTGATAGATAAAACTCCCATTTCCCTGGGACAGAACACCTGGGGGAAGGGGCGGCTATGGGCACAGCTTCAGCAGACTTAAACATTCCTGCCTGCAGGCTCTGAAGACAGCAGCAGATCTCACAGCACAGCATTTGAGCTCTGCTAAGAGACAGACTGCCTCCTCAAGTGGGTCCCTGATCCCCATGCCTTCTGACTGGGAGACACCTCCCAGCAGGGGTTGACAGACACCCAATACAGAAGAACTTTGGCTGGCATCTGGTGGGTGCCTCTCTGGGATGAAGCTTCCAGAGGAAGGAACAGGTAGCAATCTTTGCTGTTCCACAGCCTTTGCTGGTGATGCCCAGGCAAACAGAGTTGGCAGTGGACCTCCAGCAAACTCCAGCAGACCTGCAGCAGAGGGTCCTGACTGTTAGAAGGAAAACTAGCAAACTGAAGGAATAGCATCAATATCAACTAAAAGGACATCCACACAAAAACCCCATCCAAAGGTCACCAACATCAAAGGGGAAAGATAGATAAATCCACGAAGATGAGGAAAAATCGCACAAAAAGTTTGAAAATTCCAAAAACCAGAACACCTCTTCTCCTCCAAAGGATCACAAGTCCTTGTCAGCAAGAGAACAAAACTGGATGGAGAATGAGTTTGATGAATTGACATAAGTAGGCTTCAGAAGGTGGGTAATAAACTGCTCCGAGCTAAAGGAACATGTTCTAACCCAAAGCAAGGAAGCTAAGATGCTTGAAACAAGGCTAGAGAAATTGCTAACTAGAATAACCAGTTTAGAAAGGAACCTAAATGATCTGATGGAGCTGAAAAACACAGCATGAGAACTTTGTGAAGCATACACAAGTATCAATAGCTGAATCAATCAAACAGAAGAAAGGATATCAGAGATTGAAGATTAACTTAAGGAAATAAAGCATGAAGATAAGATTAGAGAAAAAAGAATGAAATGGAGTGAACAAAGCCTCCAAGAAATACGGGACTATGTGAATAGACCAAACCAACGTTTGAATGGTGTACCTGAAAGTGATGGGGAGAATGGAACCAAGTTGGAAAACACTCTTCAGGATATTATCCAGGAGAATTTCCCCAAGCTAGCAAGACAGGCCAACACTGAAATTTAGGAAATTCAGAGAACACCACAAAGATACTCCTCGAGAAGAGCAACCACAAGACACGTAATCTTCAGATTCACCAAGTTGAAATGAAGGAAAAAATGTTAAGGGCAGCAAGAGAGAAAGGTCAGGTTACCTACAAAAAGAAGCCCATCAGACTAACAGTGGATCTCTCTGAAGAAACCCTACAAGCCAGAAGAGAGTGGGGGCCAATATTCAACATTCTTAAAGAAAAGTATTTTCAACCCAGAATTTCATATGCAGCTAAACTAAGCTTCATAAGCAAAGGAGAAATAAAACCTTTTACAGACAAGCAAATGCTGAGAGATTTTGTCACCACCAGGCCTGCCTTACAAGAGCTCCTGAAGGAAGCACTAAATATAGAAAGCAAAAACCAGGACCAGCCAATGCAAAAACATACCAAATTGTAAAGTCCATCAACACTATCAAGAAACTGCATCAACTAACAGGCACAATAACCAGCTAGGATCATAATGACAGGATCAAATTCACACATAACAATATTAATGTTAAATGTAAATGGGCTAAATGCTCCAATTAAAAGACACAGACTGGCAAATTGGATAAAGGGTCAAGACCCATTGGTGTGCTGGATTCAGGAGACCCATCTCACATGCAAAGGCACACGTAGGCTCAAAATAAAGGGATGGAGGAAGATTTACCAAGCAAATGGAAAGCAAAACAAAAAACAAAACAAAACAAAACAAAAACAAAGAAGGGCATTACACGATGGTAAGGGGATTAATGAAACAAGAGCTTGCTACCCTAAATATATATGTACCCAATACAGGAGCACCCAGATTCATAAAGCAAGTTCTTAGAGACCTACAAAGAGACTTAGACTCCTCCACAATAATAGTGGGAGACTTAACAGCCCACTGTCAATATTAGACAGATCAATGAGACAGAAAATTAACAAGGATATTCAAAACCTGAACTCAGCTCTGCACCAAGCAGACCTAATAGACATCTACAGAACTCTCCACCCCAAATCAACAGAATATACATTCTTCTCAGAACCACATTGCACTTATTCTAAAATTGACCACATAATTTGAAGTAAAACACTCCTCAGCAAATGCAAAAGAACAGAAATCATAGCAAACAGTCTCTCAGACAACAGTGCAATCAAATTAGAATTTAGGATTAAGAAACTCACTCACAACCACACAACTATATGGAAATTGAACAACCTGCTACTGAGTGACTACTTGGTAAATAACAAAATTAAGGTAGAAACAAATAAGTTCTTTGAAACCCATGATAACAAAGACACAATGTACCAGAATCTCTAGGACACAGCTAAAGCAGTGTTTAGAGGGAAATTTACAGCACTAAATGCTCACAGGAGAAAGCAGAAAAGACCTAAAATTGACACCCTAACATCACAATTAAAAGAGCTAGAGAAGCAAGAGCAAACAAATTCAAAAGCTAGCAGAAGACAAGAAATAACTAAGATTAGAAGAGAACTGAAGGAAATAGAGACACGAGAAACCTTTCAAAAAATGGATAAATCCAGGAGCTAATTTTTGAAAAGATTAACAAAATAGATAGACTGCTAGCCAGACTGATAAAGAAGAAAAGAGAGAAGAATCAAATAGACACAATAAAACATGATAAAGGGGATATTACCACAGATCCCACAGAAATACAAACTACCATCAGAGAATACTATAAACACCTCTACCCAAATAAACTTGGAAATCTAGAATAAATGGGTAAATTCTTGGACACATACACCCACCCAAGACTAAACCAGGAAAATTGGAATCCCTGAATAGACCAATAATAAGTTCTGAAATTGAGGCAGTAATTAATAGCCTACCAACCAAAAAAAGCCCAGGACCAGGCAGATTCACCACCGAATTCTACCGAAGGTACAATGAGGAGCAGGTACCATTCCTTCTGAAACTATTCCAAACAATAGAAAAACAGGGACTTCTTCCTAACTTATTTTAAGGCCAGCATCATCCTGATACCAAAACCTGGCAGAGACACAACGAAAAAAGAAAATTTCAGGCCAATATCCCTGATGAACATCGATGTGAAAACCCTCCAGAAAATACTGGCAAACTGAATCCAGCAGCACATCAAAAAGCTTACCCACCACGATCAAGTTGGCTTCATCCCTGGAATGCAAGGCTGGTTCAACATATGCAAATCAATACATGTAATCCACCACATAAACAGAACCAAAGACAAAAACAACATGATTATCTCAATAGATGCAGAAAAGTCCTTCAATAAAATTCAAACATCCCTTCATGCTAAAAACTCTCAATAAACTAGGTATTGATGGAACATGTCTCAAAATAATAAGAGCTATTTATAACAAATCCACAGCCAATATCATACTGAATAGGCAAAAGCTGGAAGCATTTCCTTTGAAAACAGGCAGAAGACAAGGATGCCCTCTGTCACCACTCCTATTCACCATAGTATTGGAAGTTCTGGCCAGGGCAAACAAGCAAGAGAAAGAAATAAAGGGTATTCAAATGGGAAGAGAAGAAGTCAAATTGTCTCTGTTTGCAGATGACATGATTGTATATTTAGAAAACCCCATCTTCTTAGCCCAAAATCTCCTTAAGCTGATAAGCAACTTCAGCAAAGTCTCAGGATACAAAATCAATGTGTAAAAATCACAAGCATTCCTATACACTAATAATAGACAAACAGAGAGCCAAATCATAAGTGAACTCCTATTCACAGTTGCTATAAAGAGAATAAAATACCTAGGAATACAACTTACAAGGGATGTGAAGGATCTCTTCAAGGAGAACTACAAACCACTGCACAAGGAAATCAGAGAGGACACAAACAAATGGAAAAACATTTCATGCTCATGGATAGAAAGAATCAATATTGTGAAAATGGCCATACTGCCCAAAGTAATTTATAGATTCAGTGCTATCCCCATTAAACTACCATTGACTTTCTTCACAGAATTAGAAAAAACTACTTTAAATTTCACATGGAACCAAAAACTAGCCCATATAGCCAAGGTAATCCTAAGCAAAAACAGAAAAGCTGGAGTCATCATGCTACCTGACTTCAAACTGTACTACAAGGCTGCAGTAACCAAAACAGCGTGGTACTGGTACCAAAACAGATATATAGACCAATGGAGCAGAACAGAGGTCTCAGAAATAACACTGCACATCTACAACCATCTGATCTTTGACAAACCTGACAAAAACAAGCAATGGGGAAAGGATTCCCTATTTAATAAATGGTGCTGGTAAAACTGGCATCCATATGCTGAAGCTGAACCCCTTCCTTACACCTTATACAAAAATTAACTCAAGATGGATTAAAGACTTAACTGTAAGACCTAAAACCATAAAAACCCTAGAAGAAAACCTAGGCAATACCATTGAGGACATAGGCATGGGCAAAGACTTTGTGACTAAAACACCAAAAGCAATGGCAACAAAAGCCAAAATTCACAAGTGGGATCTAACTAAATTAAAGTTTCTGCACAGCAAAAGAAACTACCATCAGAGTGAACAGGCAACCTACAGAATGGGAGAAAATTTTTGCAATCTACTCATCTGACAAGGGGCTAATATCCAGAATCTACAAGGAACTTAAATTTACAAGAAAAAAACAACCCCATCAAAAAGTGGGCAAAGGATATGAACAGACATTTCTCAAAAGAAGACATTTATGCGGCCAACAAACATATGAGAAAGAGCTCATCATCACTGGTCACTAGAGAAATGCAAATCAAAACCACAATGAGATACCATTTCATGCCAGTTACAATGGCGATCATTAAAATGTCAGGAAACACCAGGCATGGTGGTTCACGCTTGTATTCCCAGCACTTTGGGAGGCCCAGGCTGGTGGATCACAAGCTCAAGAGTTCAAGATCAGCCGGCCAATATGGTGAAACCCCGTCTCTACTAAAAATACAAAAGTTAGCCAGGCGTGGTGGCGGGTGCCTGTAGTGCCAGCTACTCGGGAGGCTGAAGCAGGAGAATTGCCTGAACCCTGGAAGGTGGAGGTTGCAGTGAGCTGAGATCACACCACTGCATTCCAGCCTGGGTGACAGAGTGAGACTCCGTCTCAAAAAAACCAAAAAACAAACAAAAAAACCAGGAAACAACACATGCTGGAGAGGATGTGGAGAAATAGGAACAATTTTACACTGTTGGTAGGAGTGTAAATTAGTTCAATCATTGTGGAAGACAGTGTGGTGATTCCTCAAGGATCTAGAACCAGAAATATGACTTGACCCAGTAATCCCATTACTGGGTATATACACAAAGGATTATAAATCATTCTACTATAAAGACACATGCACACGTATGATGTATGTTTATTGCAGCACTATTCACAATAGCAAAGGCTTGGAACCAACCCAAATGCCCATCAATGATAGACTGGATAAAGAAAATGTGGCACATACATACCATGGAATACTATGTCACCATAAAAAAGATGAGTTCATGTCCTTTCCAAAGACATGGACGAAGCTGGAAACCATCATTCTCAGCAAACTAACACAGGAACAGAAAACCAAACACTGCATGTTCTCACTTATAAGTGGGAGTTGAACAATGAGAATACATGGACACAGGGAGGGGAACATCACACACTGGGGCCTATTGGGGCTTGAGAGGTAGAAGAGGGATAGCATTAGGAGAAATACCTAATGTAGATGACAGGTTGATGGATGCAGCAAACCACCATGGCACGTGTATACTTATGTAACAAACCTGCACGTTCTACACATGTATCCCAGAACTTAAAGTATAATAAAAAAAAAATTTAAAAAAGACTCTGCCTCAAAAATAAATAAATAAATAAACAAATAAATAAATAAAAAAGAGCCATATAACTCATTGCAGCCTTCAGCAGTCCTCCCACCTCAGCCTCCTGAGTAACTGGAACTAAGGTGCCTGTTCACTCTTACTGCTATCTAATAATCCATTGTATGAATATACATCACAATGTATTTCTCTTTTCTCCTGTTAATGAACATTTGGATCATTTGAAGTTTGGAGCTGTTATGAATATTGCTGAGATGAACATTTTACTACCATTTTTTGGTGAACATATGTATGTATTTCTGTTTTATGGGTGTATAGCTAGGAGTAGAGTGTATACCACTGAGTGTATACCTAGGATTGGAATTTTTGGATCATAAGGTAGGTATATGTCCTAATAAATATTGCCAAACATTAAAAAAAGAAAAACAAAAAGAGCCTTAATAAATGAAAGCAGTAAGACTTTGTCTTGTATGGTAGATAAACTGAGAAATTAGAATACATACTTGGAATTTGGATATTAAAGAAGAAAATAATTTAGCTGGCTCTGATAATGGTGGTTATGTTAAAAGGACATATTCTGATGAATTGGAGATGCACACTGAAATATTTATGGGTATGAAGACACAATATCTGGGATTTGCTTTCAAGGAGTCCAGGAAAAACAAAAAAGAGGATGTGATAGATGAAACAAATTGGGCAGAATGTTGGTAATTATTGAAACTGGAGGATGGCTATAGAGTGGCTCTTTTTTAAAAAAATTTATTTATTATTATTATTATACTTTAAGTTCTAGGGTACATGTGCATAATGTGCAGGTTTGTTACATATGTATACTTGTGCCATGTTGCTGTGCTGCACCCATCAACTCGTCAGCACCCATCAACTAGTCATTTACGTCGGGTATGACTCCCAATGCAATCCCTCCCCCCCCACCCCATGATAGGCCCTGGTGTGTGATGTTCCCCTTCCCGAGTCCAAGTGATCTCATTGTTCAGTTCCCACCTATGAGTGAGAACATGTGGTGTTTGGTTTTCTGTTCTTGTGATAGTTTGCTAAGAATGATGGTTTCCAGCTGCATCCATGTCCCTACAAAGGACACAAACTCATCCTTTTTTATGGCTGCATAGTATTCCATGGTGTATATGTGCCACATTTTCTTAATCCAGTCTGTCACTGATGGACATTTGGGTTGATTCCAAGTCTTTGCTATTGTGAATAGTGCCGCAATAAACATACGTGTGCATGTGTCTTTATAGCAGCATGATTTATAATCCTTCCTCTTTGCAGATGACATGATTGTATATTTAGAAAACCCCGTTGTCTCAGCCCAAAATCTCCTTAAGCTGATAAGCAACTTCAGCAAAGTCTCAGGATACAAAATTAATGTGGAAAAACCACAAGCATTCTTATACACCAGTAACAGACAAACAGAGAGCCAAATCATGAATGAACTTCCATTCACAATTGCTTCAAAGAGAATAAAATACCTACGAATCCAACTTACAAGGGATGTAAAGGACCTCTTCAAGGAGAACTACAAACCACTGCTCAGTGAAATAAAAGAGGACACAAACAAATGGAAGAACATACCATGCTCATGGATAGGAAGAATCAATATCGTGAAAATGGCCATACTGCCCAAGGTAATTTATAGATTCAATGCCATCCCCAGCAAGCTACCAATGAGTTTCTTCACAGAATTGGAAAAAACCGCTTTAAAGTTCATATGGAACCAAAAAAGAGCCCGCATCTCCAAGACAATCCTAAGTCAAAAGAACAAAGCTGGAGGCATCACACTACCTGACTTCAAACTATACTACAAGGCTACAGTAACCAAAACAGCATGGTATTGGTACCAAAACAGAGATATAGACCAATGGAACAGAACCGAGTCCTCAGAAATAATACCACACATCTAGAGTGGCTCTTTATAGTACTTGTTACTTTTTAATTAAAGTTTTCTACTTTAAAAGTTAAAATTTAAAAAAATGATTATAAATATATTTTTAAAGTGTGATTCTAAAATCTGACTGATCATCCGAATCACCTGAGGAGCTTAAAAAAATAGATTCTGGGAGCTGCACAGTCCTGCGGAATCAGTCGTCTGTGAGTCCATTTGTACTGGATGGGAGGTGGGGATGAAGGCTTGCGCATGGAGGAATGTGTTATTTTTTAATTTCCTAGTTGTGGCAGCCAGCACAGCCATGCTGCCTCCTCTGCTTTGTCTGACCCAGGAGATCTTACATCAGTCTTCCTTCCTCCCTGCCTTCTTCTCTCTTTCCTGTCTTCCCTCCTCCTCCCTGTTGTTTTCTCTTTCTTCACTTTATGAAAGTTTAGGACAGGAAACTTAGAAGGGCCACAGGGTCCTAGCATCCCTTTCCTCTTCCCATCAGAGGAAAAGTGTCCTCATTGTCAAGCGGGGCCTTGTGCTTGAGGACCGGGCCTGGACCTCATACAGTTATTATTTATGAAAAGCTGCCTTGCTACCATGGATGAGAGATGTGTGCATTGCTCAGGTGCGCCTCAAAATAAAGCTGCTTAGGAAGCACAGTCTTAATATCCGAGCCTTTCTTCTTCTTTCAGCATTCATCAATTGAAAACATCACAATCTGTTCTTAAATAATTTATTTTTTAATGTTGACTCTTGTGAAAAGTTACATTTATTTAGAAATACTTGAAGAAATCCAACAAAGAATAGGTGGCTTTCTATTAGGGACAATTAAATGTGCAAATTTCAAATACTTTTTATAATAAGTATAAATAATTCAATTTTTTCACATTAAGAATGGAGATAATGATCAACACAAAATATTAAGGTATCAACTTTAGGAGAATAAGATGAAAACACTGAAGTTTATTTGATATCTTTGGAAAGAAATTATAAAGATTTGTCTGGGAAAAAACTTAGGCAGCTCTAAGGGGAAAGCATGTCTAATAATATGAGTAAAGGCTGTGTAGAGTTATAGATCACATATATTTTCAGGTCATAAGCACAGACCCCCAAAATGACAGCCTTTATCTCAGGGGAAAATACATTTCCCCTCCTTTTTTTTTTTTTTTTCTTCTAGAGCAAATATGACAGCAACCACAAAGCACACAGAGAAACTGTAAGCTAGCAACAGAAAGAGATTTCCTCATACTCATGGTTACTGGCTTTTGCTGTCCCAATACCAGGGTACCATGGGATGCAAGGGACTTCCCAGCCCCCCAGGACACAGTGTTAACACAGAAAATAAAACCATCACAAAAGACCATATCTTTCCCTGTGACCATCCCCAATCTCATCCCTGCTCCTTCCCTATCTCATCTCCAAGGAGGTAGGACACTCAGAGGCATTAACAGAATACAGAGGATGGTTTTTTACTACATAGCTGGAGTTTCACAAGGAGAAGCACGAAACTTTGATGAATATATATACCTTGGATGCAATTCCTTCTTTCCCGGGGAGGCAAGCAAAGTGTACCAAAGAGGCCAATTTACCCGCTGTGGTCAGGAACTTGCCCACAACCTGACTCAAAGCAAATATGTTCTCTCAAGAGGACACTGCAGCGTTTCCCCCAGAGCTGAAGAAATATCTTCACTTAAATAATCTCGAAGTTTGTAATAAAATAAATAAAGTGAATTACACAAACAGGACTAGAGCTCCCTTTAAAAAGGCAGCTGGTTGAGTTTATGCAAGCAGTGTATATACAAGCTCATGCCCCAACAACAACCAGAAAACAGGTTATTATTATTTAGCCTTCCTATTATACTTCTAGGGCAGCATTTCAATATAATTTAAAAAAAAAAAATCCCTCATACATAATGTAAGGGTATACTATACATGTACACACTTTTACTCCTCAGTTCAAGCTTACTTCTTTAGAAGTAAAGACAGTAATAACCCAAAGAGTTACACGTCTTCCCGCTAAAATATTCTTTTAAAAGGTGCATATTGTAAAGAGCAGCTTGTTTTTCTGTCAACGTGAACATGTTCAGTCTCAGCAGCCTCAGAATCACAGTCCATGATGGTTCTGCATTTCTGCCGGGTCCTCAGGAAAGCACCCGGGCAGGTAGGGAAAAACCATGAACTACAAACACTCTCTGAATACATCCATTTTCCCTGAGCTTCCTTGAGCTTCTTGCAGAGGGCCTCACTGCCATGAGGATCTGGCTTCACATCTCTGAGAGATGCTAGGGGAGGGGAGGTGGAATGGCTCTGGCTTCTCCAACCCACCCGACTGCGTGTCTTTTCCCTTCTCAGCCAAGATGATGAAGCAGTCCTGATGGGCAGGGTGCAGGCGCCTCGGCCAGTCCCCGCACACCTTCCAAGTCCAAAGAAGTTCCTGGCCTCTTGCCTGGTAGGAGAGGAGGAACCTTGGGCTGAATCTGACATCATCCCTTGCCAGTTACAAGCTTTGCTTTCTAAGGCCACCTGGGAGCACTCCCTGGTTACCAAACCTGAGCATCGTGGGCACCACAAAGAGCTTATCTTTCCTCTCCTGCTCGGACACCCTTGAGCCCGCTGTTGCAGTGGCAGCTGAGGGTTCAGAGGATAGCACCATGATGACTGACAGCTCGAGGCCCCACTTCTTGCAGGAGGTGACCCGCCTGTTTCCGGTTAGCCATACATCTGCTTGAACTGAAAGCACTCGTTGCAGTAGCCGTTGCACTTGGCATTGCCAAAGTGATCACAGGCGGGGGCCCGGCAGCGCTGCTTGGGGGGGTCTTCGGGGGCAGGCTCACCCCGGTGGGCCCCGGGGCCCATCCTCGGGTTGGGATGCTGGCACTCCATGCAGAGTTCCTCGCTGCGGCAGGCCAGGATGTTCTTGCAGGAGGCCCGGGCGCACTTGGGCCTTGAGGTGCTCTGTGTGGTTCGAGGCACATCTCTGCGCTGGCTCGATCTCTGAGTGGAAAGAACAGACAGATCATTAAAAAGTCAGGAAACTGTGGCTCACATTTCTTAGGGACAGCACAGTGAAATCTCATTGGATAGTGTGGAGTCTACAAAGAGCTTTACCTGCCTGAGCAAGGGAACAGGAGAGCACCGCAGTCTGTGAGCCAGAGCTCTTGAAGGATGTTTCCTTCCAATCTCAAGGAAAGCTGACTTGACCCCCAGGGAGGCTGAGGAAAACCGTCAAGCCTAAGTTGGCCTGCAAACTTTCCCTGGCTCTCTTCTGTTGGGACCAATAACCACTGTTCTTAGATAGCTTCTCTACCATTATGTGAACAACAGGCGACACACCTGTATCTGTCAAAGCTGGCTTTTCTGATGTACCATTAAGCGCAGGCCCCTGGGAAGCTCTGTCTGTTGGCTCCTTGTGATAAACGATTATTTAAGAAGAGCTGCTTTTTAGATGTCTGTGCTTCTCTTACAAATCAAAGAAGCCTCTGATCACTGTCTGGCTTTCTGGGGGCTGGAAGAAGTTTTATGCAATGGCTGTGTTTCTTTGATGTTAAAATAAATTCGAAAGTATTCTTGGAGCATGAAAATCGGTGGCAGCATTTCGGACCTGGGGAGCCACAGTGACATGGACATTCCCCTTCAGGTTCTGAACTAATCCTTTATCATGAGGGGACAGAACCTGGCAGAGACGAAAGCCTGCTTGTCACTGTCGGAAGCCAACGCTCCAGCAAAAAGCACCGGACACACGGGAGGGAGGGAAAACTCCTCAAAATGTCTCACCAGTTGCTCTTCTGTCCTTTTGGCCTCATGAAATCTCTGATTCTGAGCTTCAATGAAACACTTCTGGCAGTATCCTTCAAACATGGTGCTTCCAAGGGTGCCGCACTCCCTCCCCAGGCACGGAATGGTGTTCTGGAACCTGGAGGCTGTGGGACTGGCTTTCCCTGAGGCAGCGACCAAATCTACACGAGAGTGGATGCTAGTTAGTACCACATAGGGGTCACCCCACAGATACAGAGATGCTGACATTAGAGAAATAAATGGGTTCCAAATACAGATTAGGCCAGCCTTAAATATATAGAAATATATATATGTACATATTTAAGTATATAAATTCAGCAAAAGAAATAATAACAACACTATTATGGAAACATCTTTGGCTTTACCAATCTCTCATTTTGAACTTGAAGCACTGATTGGTCACAGGAACAGGGCAAAGAGCAGGCATTACCTGGTCACCCTTCTTTCAAATGAGAGATTTCCAAAACCACATCTGTTTCCTTACAGTGTCAAGAGAGACTTCCTTCTCTCCAGTTACTACTCTTCAGATTTTAAGATTGTTCTATTATATCTAAGTTGCAAAAGAAGTCTAGTTTAAGACTGTCTTAGATACGCCAGACCTGAATGGTCTAGTAAAAGCAAATCCCATGAGCTCTGTCTACAGGGCACTCTGGTTTTTGGAATGTGATATGAGGAGCTGCTACAACCACACAGTGCCTTTTGCCTCCATGGGCAGCTGGCAGGGCCACCGTGGCTGTCCCATGCACAAGCCAGTAGAAAAGCACGGTAGGTCCTGACCACTCTGCCTGACTGCCCACACGGGATTTTTTCCTTAAAGATCAGGAACAAAACCTCTTCTGGACAGTAGCTGCTATGTTAGGAAGTCAACCATTTCACTCACGTTTGTTTTCTCTGTACTCGATGAAACACAGTGTGCAAAAGCCCTTGTTTTCTGGAGTCCCAAAATACATGCAGCCAGCTTTTCTGCACTTGCTGGTCCCCGTCCTGTCCCCCGGAGTCCGTGCAGCTTGAGACAGGCAGCCAGCGGGGGCGTCATTTCCAGCTCTGTGGCAAGAATGCGGGGAGGGACTCCGGACGAGCTGTGAGGGATCTGACTTGGAACGCTGGTGACAGGAGGGAGGGAGGCTGGTGCTGAGGCTGGAGGAGGCCTCTGCTGTAGTCCTTTTGAAGCAAGTACTGCAGATCCCATTAAATGTCCTGGTGACATCCTGGAGGCAGGCTTGGCACTTCCCGGGATCCAAGTGCCTTGTGTGGTCTGCGGCGTGGCTGGCGTGAAGTTGCCGGGCGTTGTGGCAACGTTCACAAAATCCGTTGTGCTGCACATTCAGTGTGAAGGGGCAGCCGGGGCTTCTGCACTTCATGGCAGTGGTCTCACTGAACAGAAAAGGGCTGGGTGCTGTCGGTGGAGCAGAATGAGGCCCCCCAGTGGGCTCCTCGGGGTTCCACGCCAAGGGCTCATAGGCTTCTCCCCGAGAGGCCCCGAGCGCCATGCCAGGGAGCCCCTCGGGGCCCGGCTTGGAGTTCAGCTTTGGGAGTTTGTTTTGATTCTTTTGCCGCCTCTCTGAGCACTCATGGCATAAAGGCTGGGTGTTCACAGACATGAAGAAGGGGCAGTTGGGCGTTTCACATTTTACATCCATGAGAGAAAGCTGGGGCAGGGAAGATTCCATGGGATTCTGGGCATGCATCTCTCTCCTCCCCTGCTCGCTGTTTTCCTGCCATTTCTTGTACTCATGCTGAACAAGCTCAAAGTAATCATCTACCAGATTGATTTCTTTTGGTAAGTTAGCTTCATCCAACCTGAAGACCAAAAAGAAAAAATATGTATGAGACTACACAAAATCACACACAAGATTTTACATCATTAGCCTACAGAACAAAGTTTTAGAATATGGATTATGGCAAGAATTGCAGAACCATTAACTGAAATGCAGGCCTGTGATGAAGAGCTCACACTTTTCACGTAACATGATCTGACACATTTCCCAACACGTTCTAGAGTCAAGAATGATGTCAGTTAGTTTGCTAAGACTTCCTTATTTTTAAAATCACAGTTTCATTTAATCAATCTTGGTCCATCCAAAAATTATAGATAGTTTTAAAACAAGGCCTAAAAAAAAAAAAAAAATCAGCTGACTCTTTAATTTCTCAGAGATCAAGTTTTGAGTAAAACATCACTCAGGCCATTCGTTTGGGACTAGTCTACTTTATAGCACAAACTACTTTGGAACCTCAGGTTGGGTATTTTGCTATTACTAACTTTAAACTTGTGTCTGGTCTCCACCAGCATTAGCAGCCATGAGTAACTAAGATGCAGACACACTCAAAGGCACTTGTCTATTTACTGTTGACTCTGTAATTTGCTAATGTCCACGTTGAGCGACAGATTCTCTTACGGCCTCCTTGTCATCTCTTGTGCATCTCAAGTGCTCAGAAACAGGCATCTCTTTAACATAAAGCCAACGTTTAAAGACCAGATACCTGCAAAATGGGCATTCTGGGGCTTTCCTCCCATTCCATGTGGCAGAATCATGAGCTGCAACAGGAACAATTCTACAGCCCCAGCTATGTCTGATGTGCCTGTTCTTACCAAGAAGCCAAGAGAGAAAGTTTTTCGTTTCCAAGTGTTTTCACTTGCTAGTCTTTTTAATACGTACCAGAGTAATTAAAATACAAAAACAAAAAACAACAACTATCCTTGATGTAAATGCACTTTGAAAACCCATAATTCTGCAGTTCTGGCTTTTGGGATCCAGATATGGATAAATGACTTATTTCGATTTGAAACCCAAGTTAGTACGGCCTTACAGAATCCTCTCTAACCATGCACAAGGCTCTGAATTTGTTTCCCACTGGCAGAAACTGGCCACAAATCACTCTACTGTTGAGCTTCAGGGTGGCAGCAACTCAGGTGGCTGAGGTTAAAGACAGTTACAGATGACACAGGAGAGAGCTGAACATAAACTGCTTACTTTGCGGCATTGATGAGATGAGTTGTGCCATGGTCCCAGCCTTGGACAGGGATTTCTATCACCATTAAGTACTCTTTTAAGAGCTTCTCCTTCATCTCATTTTCAGGATCTGTCAAAAAGTGAACTTTCAAGTCTTCAAATCTTCCTCGGTCTCTGTTAACAAGTGGAACAGCTCGGATTTCTGAGGGAAAAAAAATAACACATAAGTAAAACCGTATTCTACTAAACAAGGCCATAGGTAAGTAGATCTCATTTTGAAAGTGTGTAAAATATATAATTTACAGAATAGAAAACTATTCTCAGCCACAGTTAAACCCAAAAGGGAAAACAAAATACGCTACAATCTCATATAAAAATGCACTGTTTTCAGGAAACTCACAGAATATTAACCAGCCTGGAGGGGGTGGATCTTATTGGTTGAAGTCCCAGGCTTTAGAATCAGACTGACCTGAGTTTGAATCCTGGCTTTTGTCAAGTTGTGTGACATTAGGCAGGTCAGTTGACCTCTCTAAGCTTTAACTGTCTAATCTGTAAAATAAGGCTACCAAGGCCTACATCTCACAAGAATGCTAAGAGGATAAAAATGCCATAAAATAGTATATCCAAAGCACAGTGCTTATTCCACATGAAGCTATTAAAATAACAGCTAATAGGCCAGGCACAGTGGCTCATGCCTGTAACTTTGAGAGGCCAAAGCGGGAGACTGCCTGTCCCCAAGGGGTTGAGGCTGCAGTGAGCCATGATTGTGCCACTGTACTCCAGCTTGGACAACAGAGGGATACCCTGTTTCAAAAAGAAATAAAAAAGCTAACCTGACAGGCATTTACTTGCTCCATAATAGGCACTGTGTGCCTTAATTTATCATGTATGAAAGTACTTTCCAAGTCATATTCAAAAAGATATGAGGGTATTATGAGTTACTGCTATTGCATTACTCTTACTAACCAAGCAAGTCACAGAACAATGTATTTAAATAAAAATAATATACTTAAATAAGATTGTTTCAATAAGAAGCAAAAAAACCCTTGATGTTTCAGTGTCTAGTTACAAATCTGAATTAATGCAGTTTTCTCACCAGGCCCACTGTCCTTCAGGGTCACCAAGGGTACAAAATGATGGCTGTCATAGCCGAGAACAATGGGGTATCTGTAGCATTCCTGGGCAGGCCAATGGAGAGGCAAGTAAATTCCACCCACTTTCAAAGGGGCGAAATTGGAACCTGATTCCAAACTTCTTAGCATTTTGTCTGTTCAAAGAAAGAGAAAGAAAAATGAGGCCCTTAGGTGACTTTCATCAAATTCCATTTCACTCTGTTACCTGAACTTTGGCAGTGTGGTTTTCTCGACGAGCCAAGCCATAAAGCTGAAAGCATTTAAGTACAGATATGTGATCTATAGGCATCTCACCTGAAATGACAATGATTGGCCTTCTGAGGATGTTGCAAAGGACAAATATGTGTATTTCTTCCAGTGAGTTGTACTGAAGTCCACTTCGGGCCATGGGTGTGTCTGTGGAAGCCATTTTGATAAGGTTGTCCCATTCATCATTCCAGTTCTAAGGGGAGGGGGGTGAAAGAAAGGAAAAAAAAAGCTTGAATGTACCCTGTACTCCCTGTACTAAAAAGTCATTCTGACATCACTCTACAATTATTCATTTATATAACTCAGCTTATTTTTCCCCTTTCATGAAACCATCATTCAAATGACCACCCTTTTTTTCCCCATTTCCATTTTCTTCCTTTACTTTTTTCCACTACAAGGCAAACTCAAAAGTTGGGGAGGACGGGACAGCACCTGCTTTAAAAAAAAAAATCCCTGATGAGGTATCACATTGCAGCCCCTTATCCAAATGTTCACAAAAATTCCAAACTTGTGACTGAGGATGGTGAGGCACGTGTCTTAATCTTATTGGCTGGCTCAGCAAAGCTAAGGGCAATCAAACCGAAAAACAACAAAACACCAGTGTAAAAGGCCATGATCAAAAGACTTGCTGCTACAGGGAACAGATGCACAGCTGGGAATCTGCTAACCAAAAACAGGGCAAAAGCCTTGGGTGAGCCCCACTGGAGGTTTCTGGTGTTTTCCATTGAGTATGCTTCGCTTAGACAAATTCATATGACCTAGTCCATCAGATGCTACCAGAGGGCAGGGACTCGTCCAGGGGTACCCTATGCCCACCATAGAGCTCTGTCAGTAGACAATTAGGAGGAAAAACATACCCGAGTATCATAGCAAAGCCCCGTTTCAACAAATTCCTGAGATTTGAGAGACTCCAGTTGCCAGCGGAATTTAAAGTTGCGTGTGTCTGTTTCCTTGAGCGTGCTGAACAGCGCCTTCCTCAGTACCAGGTCTGTGTCCTGAACGCCCCACATGTACTGAGAAGTGGCATGCATGAGGCAATTGCCATCACCTGAGGACAGAAAGGAAAAGAGAAGGAGTCAAGTTATCTGCATGGAAGGCCCAGCAAAGGTTTCAGAATAAACCAGCCCTACTGCTATTCTAGTGGACTGAATGGTTTAATTTGGTTTAATTTCCTAGTCAAGGGCAAACTGATATTTCATAAGATGATGACAGCTTTAAGGAAAAAACAGTTCTTTTTATTCTTCTTTTTAATGAATGACACCAACTGCAAAGGAGCCAGGGGACCTTGGTTCTAGCTTAACTCTGCTCCTACCTAGTTCAGGTGACCTGGGGGAAATTCCTTGAGCTCTCTGGGCATTTTTCCTGTTTGTGAAATGAGGGCAGTGAGTGACGGTCTCTAAAGCCCCATTCCTTCCTACCATCCCCTGATCTGCCGGTGAAGGCACTGGCATGGCTGCTCTCTAATTCTAAGGAAGCGCACACAAGGCTGCACGCACAAACCAGGAAGCAGGCATGGCTTGCTAGACAGGGATGGTCTGGCTGTGACTCAATGGCAAATGACTTGACCATTCCACTTTAGCCTTTGGGCCCTGGGAGTTTCCTCTCCTGGTGTGTAAAGTGGCGTTGACAACACTGAATTACCTATGGCCTGCTAGTCCAGCTCTCAAAAATGCCTTATGCAAAGCTGCTTGTTAGTAACTGTAAAGTACAAAAGTTAAAAAGCACCTGGGTGTCTAAATTTGAAAATAATTCAGTGTTTAAGGCTGACATTTTGAGAAAAAAACAAAAAACAAGTTTAATTGTATGCCATTAATTTGTGACATTTCCAGTTTAAAACTCACAATTCAATGGGCTGCATTTTTTTTCAACCCCCAAACAATAAATCTTTGGGGGGAATGTTTAAAACAAAAAACGTTAACTCCTTAATCTCCTTTGGCAAGTGCAAAATAATTTTTATAAAGAAAAGTTAAACTGTTTCTTATATTACTCTATAAGTAGGGCAATAAAGTTATTTGAAATTTTATCAAATTGTAATTATAGTCAAACTGTAAAGAAACCAAAAAACCTCAAATATATATCCACAGCCAGTATTCCTTCAATTTATACATTTAGAAAAACTAGCTAAGTATTCAAACAAATGAACAAAAAAGATCACCCAAGCCTTGTGTCTTGGCAGACGTGTAGCAATGATTGCATTCTGTTGAAATTTCCCCTTTGCAAAATCTAGAGCAAAGATAAGGCTTTTTTTCTTCTTGTGCTTACTTTCAGTTCTTTATTGAGATGCACCAGTATAAAATTCCCTAAGTAACATCTGGAATTCCCCAGTGCTAAGTTATTTGACTAGCAATTGAGCAACAGCTATTGTACTTTTTGTTCTGGTGTGTAGACATTTAAACTGCGAAGTGCACCCTGGACTTTCCAAGTGGGTGTGGTCAGGGTGAGCTGGAATAGGGCTACTCATTATACAAGTGAAATCGCTGCAGCCAATAGACGCTGGAATTTTTCACATGAAGTTTCAATTTTATGCCACCTACTCCCTTCCTCATTCACCACAGTCTCATATCCTCAAATGCAAACTTGTGAATCACCCCCTCCCCAAACAGATATTGCCTTTGAAGAACCCTCCTATCAAGGGAATGATTAATTTTTTTTAAAAGGTGCTAATCAAAATCAAATTTAAAAAGTCACTTGTTTTCCTCCCCTCCCTAAATATCTTTTCTTCGTTTTTTAGAATCTTAAGGAGTTTTCTTGAAAGTGAAGAAACAAAAGGATTCTGAGTCCAAAAATGATTTCCCAGAAAATGTTACACAAATACACCTGCTTTTGTAGTTTTATTTCTAGTGTGGCTCCTTGTTGATTTAAATGACATGTTTGCAAAATAAGTGTTTCCTATTTATATTCCTTTTTTTTTTTTCTAGTGGAAATAGAGCATTTCCTTTCTTAAGGAAATAAAACAAAAAGTCAGTTAATTCTCTTAATAAAGTTTTCCCCTTTCTACCACATTTTTAATTCAGCAGAATCTTTGTTTCTAACTCCCCCAGAGTTGACTCCATCTCTTTTTGGTAACAAATGGGAGAGGATTAAAACCACAAATTGTCAGGCACATAAACCCCGTGATGATGACTTCACATAATTACCTACCTCTATGTATCACTTAATTTAATGCCAAGAACAATGCAGACAGTAGCTATCCCTAGTTTTCTTTCTATGTATGTTTCTAAGAATCAGTGTTTCATAAGTCTAGGCAAGATGTTGGGGTAATGTACAAGAGTCCCCAGAATCAAAATTTAAAAACCCATGTCCACTAATCACTCTAAGTTACCCAAGTCAAAAAAAGCCAAAGTTAATGTACCAATGAAGTTAATTAAGTTAGTGTTCTTATCGTAATCATTGTCAACAAGGATTTTCTTCCCTTGGACATATTATTTCTATTAGGATGGTTTCGGACTGTCACAGATATAAGGACCTGAGATTCCTGCTCTTATGTAGACTATGAGCATTTAATTGATCTTGTACAGTCTACTTGCTTATTGTCATAATTATCCACATCCATAGAGTAGAA
The DNA here is from genome assembly GCF_008728515.1 of Papio anubis. Lineage (NCBI taxonomy): Eukaryota > Metazoa > Chordata > Mammalia > Primates > Cercopithecidae > Papio > Papio anubis. Next base: position 124,917,121 of record NC_044981.1, read on the forward strand.
TTTTGTGCCTGCATGGAACAGTATGCTCTGACATTCCTGTTAATGCACATATTCTTACCCAAGGGAAATGATTAAAAAACAAAACAGTAAAGCTTGGAATAGGAAATAGCTACTAGTGGTAAAGGCCATTGGCAGAACAGCACAGACAGGAAGGAATTCAGTGACTAAGAACCCCTAAAAATATTGAAGGTAAAGTCTAAAATTCATGCTAAAAATTTCAGCTATCTATTTCACCTTGTAGGGCATAGGCAATAGAACCTAGGTCAGAGAGGAGGAGGAGACAAACGAAGTTCTTCATGTCTTCAACAGCCATTCACTGGTTAACCCATAAAATGCTACCAATTCAAGAAGTGTAAGAACATCACAAGCATTTTCTAATGACAGTGGGAAACAAATGTACTACCAGTTTTCACACCATGCTTTCCTTTTGAACTTAAAGGCTTTTAACATTTCCATTACGGGCCAGTGAAGGGTATTTTACAGATGATTAAACATTTGCAAGAATGAGAAACAAATTGCCTAATCGGGGTATGGTGTTTACAAATGCATTCTCCAAGCCTCAATGTGCTCTGCAATATACGCAATCAGAAAATATCCTTAATAAATAGATTCACAAAACAAGTCTGCTATTATCACATGCCCCGAATAGAGATTCTATACTAAGGTCTCAATACTAAATCTCAAGACTGATTTGAGCTTGGACTTGTGCTATTAAAGCTTGAATGGGGACCCAGCAGGCGGAAGCTATCACCCAGGCAAAAGAAGCACAACAGATCAAGTCTTACCGTTCGTTTTCAGCGCCACAAGCTTCCTGACTTCTCGACACCAGTTGAGTTTCTTCTGGCTTTCCAGGGAAGCCTGGATGTTTTTGTCGATGAGGGCTTTGTGGATGATCTCCCGAAACTGAGGACAAAACTGGCAAGTTCTGAACATTTCCAGTGTGTATCGGTGCATGGTTTTAAAATGATGAATGATCCCATTAGTAGGTTTAAAAATATCTTCTGGAGTTCTCTCCCGTATCTTCACAGCTTTCCGCATATTGCTCAAATACAAAGCCTGAGGAAGGACTTGTTCAGCCATTGTGCTCTCCAACACCTGAAAAGGAAAGGAAAAAAAAGCCATTCCATTAGCCTAACTTTAATACGACTCCTATATAGCTGCCTGCAGGAAACCCCAGTGTTTGATCTTGTCATTACCCTGATCTGTAGGCAAAAGATCTTAGCACCTCTACTCCCGGGATACTAGCTGGCCCCAGAGATTAACTCACACTGGACTGTTTTAAGTTACATCACTTTAAAAGATTAGCCTAAACAGGAGAAGGAAGGCAGAGAGTGGGTACTGAGGAGGAGGGGAATAACCCGTGTTTTCAGTAACTTTTGTCAGGGAGCCAACCCTGTCTGTCAGCAACAGGTACTGCTCCTCAAAACCAACTTAAGCTCCCGTTTCATTCTGAGGCCACGCTGAACAGCGCTGGATTTGGGGAGTACCGGATGCCAGTTAAGGGCTCAACATAGCCCTGACAAGTCTGTAGCTCCTCCCCTCAGACCACCACCAGGCAATCCTACTCTTGGGCCAAATCTTGAGTTGTCACTCCCTCCCTATGCTGGAAGGACAGTAAAATACTTTATGAAAAATCTTGCAATTTTATGCTATCACTTAGGCTGCTGGCTGGTGTTTCCTCTGTATCCCCAAAGAGAAGTATTTATAAAGTGTGTATTCATAAAGTTTATTCTAATGTTTATAAAGAGTTAAAACCGAATGTTTTCTAATCAATAAAAAAGCCCATTTCCACCAAGATACTTTGTAATTTTAAGAGCAGTCAGCATTCCTTCAGAACCTCCCAATCGGACTTCATATCAGAATAAGAAACAGACTAACAATAGGCTAGGCATGGTGGCTCACGCCTTTAATCCTGGCACTTTGGGAGGTCTAGGTGGGAGGATCACTTGAGCTCATGAATTTGAGATTAGGCTGGGCAACATAGTGAGACCTAGATCTCTACAAAAACAAAAAATGAAAAACCACAAAATAATAATAGAACAATAAATTCTATACTTCTAAGAACAGATATTGGAGCTCAATCATTTTAACTCAACTGCCAATGAAATTTTATCATCACCCTCCAGATACCAACACAGGGGCATGTCTGCCTGGCTTTTCACCCTGAAATCTTTAAGCATAATCAACTAGTAGAAGGAATGAAAGTCTAGAAGCAGACAAGGAAAGAAGTTTCCACCAGGAAGCCACTCTGGCAAATGAAGGAGGAAAGGCGGCAAAGACCAGCATCTACAACCCATGCCAACAGTGCAGGATGATGCAAATTAACATGATGTGGGATCTCTCCAGTATGGAACAGTGTAAAAAGCCAGCTCTGATTCACTAGCCCTTAGTAGGGTGTCTGGTCACAATTCCTAATTTCCAAGAAGATGAAGAAGTTTTCAGAGCACAAAGACATTCCCTAGGAAATTTCGCAGTGATTGTTAATTCCATTCCTGCAGCATCCTATTTGCCAGGGCAACTCTCCAGTTAATAAAAATGTTAAACCTATGGAAGAGGGAGGAGAAGAAATCTAGATTTTAGGGTAGCTACTCCTGCATGGGTCTACACTCTCTTAACACCACTAATAAGGTGGTCTAAATTCTTGTGGCCCACTCAAAGGGGAGAGGTTGGACTAGATGACCCATGGTTTCTCCTGAGGAGTTTTCTGGTGATAGTTTTAGATTAGGATTCTTAATCTGATTGCTGGGAAAGGCATAGTGGGAGTCATTCTCTGGATCAGATGGTGCTCTCTTTTGATGTCAGACGTCCTCTACAGGTGGAATTGGGCAAAACCATAGCAGGACAAAAATAACACATACACCTTTCCTTTGTGGCACAGCAAAAGTCTCTCTCACGATATCATCCATCCATCCATCCATCCATCCACCCACCCACCCACTCATCCACCCAACAAGCACTACCTGACCACTACTGAAGGCCAATCACCATGCTTGATGATGGGACTAAAAGTCAAAGATGACCTTATTCCCTTCCTTGAAATCACACTACCAACTTAGTCTGCAGCTAAGGCAATGGAGTTACAGGTACTGCTCAGATCCCACAGCCATTCAGGGGCAAAGTTTTGCCTAGGAGCCAGGTCTTTCAATACCTGCCCCTTGCAATCCCACAACACCAAATCTGTGGCTACAGTGCCTGCCACAATCAGATGGAAAGAGATGGGCAATAGGAAGATTTTAAACAAATAAGGTGTTATCTCTTTTTGCTTGTCTGACCCTTTTTTCTCTTCTGAATCTAAAGATTTTTCACCAAAGATCTAAAATAGTGAAAGCTGTAAACCATAGGCAAGACATGCAAATGTCAATATTGGATACCCCAGTGTGATCTCATTGGTAGGTTTAGCCTTGCACAGCCTGTAAAACTGCCTCCTTAGAAATCAAAACCCACTGTCCAAGTTTCCAGTTCTTGGATCTCTCTACACTTAAGATTAAAGAATAAATGTTTCAGATACATTATAAAGTGGCAAACAATGCAATATTACCCTTAACTTTTTTTTTTTTCTTAACATTTGTTACCTCACTGTCTTATTTAAAGGTAATTTCTCAACTTTTGTCACTAGGATTCTACAGAACTTCTCCATTGCTCAAACTCTTCTCCCCCTTGTTTTGTTTTTCCACTCTGGGCAGATATTTTTGTCTGCGTTGTGGAAATTGATGAATTATTTATCAACAAATACCTCATCCAAATTTGGGGATGTGCCTATCAAAAATAGTACTAAGAATTGAAAAAAAAAAAAAATCAAAGCAGCACCTTAAACAATGAGAATGAGGCATTCATTGGCTGCTCAATAATCCAGTACATTAAGGTTGCGGGTCCAGAAGCCCCTTTAATTAACAATGGTTCCGCCAAAATGCTGCCCTGAGACACTTGACCAGACTGGCTTTCCAAGGCAAGAAGATCTGAGGCGAGGAGAACTGAAAACAAAGCGGGTTCAAAAAGAGTTAAGCTCCTTCCTTACTTAATGCCACTGCTTTCCTGAGAGGCCAGGTGGCAGGATGTGGGACGACTCCGGCTGACAAAGACAGTCTAACCGTGGGGTAGGGGCTGGAGCAGGCGCCAGCGACCCACGTCTACATGCATACTTCTCTTACACTGCTGCAGCTGGAAAAGCTAGACCCCGCGCCAGGACCCCAGCCCTGTGCACGGAGCCCTGAGCGTCTGGGAAGCTGTCTCTGGGACTGAAGCCCCCCACCTCCGCCGGGCTGGCAGCCACTGCAGTACCCTACTCCCCGTCGGGCTGGCCCTGCACAATTTGGGAAAAAGCCGCAGCGCTTCTGCAAGGTCTACGTGGCCAGGAGCATGCAACGCTCGGCTCCCAAAAAGACACGAAAGGAGCAAAGCATCAACGACCACCCGATCAGAGGGCCCGAGGGGCGCCTCTTCACCAGTCAGCTGCAGCTTAAGTTCCGTGCATTATCCGAAAGGAACAGCTGGCTGGAGGTATCCAGGGCTGTCACTCCAACCTCTGGAGCGGTGACCTCAACTCCCAGCACTTCAAAACCCAGACAGAAACAAACGTCCAACAAACTCCCACTCCAGGAGCGCTGCAAAACCAACGCCAGGTAGACGGTGCCAGCCCGGGGGTCGCTGCCCAACATGCACCCGCAGCCCTTGGCTGCGGTGAGCCCGAGGCAGACGGCACTGGGAGGCGCAGTGGTTACCTCTCCGGGCCCCGCGATCCTTTCGCAAAGTCCCAAGTCCGGGTCAAAGCAGGAGCGCCCAGCAGGCGGAGGTCGGGGCCGGGACCGGGCGGAGGCGACGCTCCATGGACGCCCGGGGTCGGGCTCGCTCGCTGGCAGGGTCGGCCGGGGGTGTGATCTCTCTTGGCGGCCGCTATCGCCGCTCCGCCCCCGCGGGCTCCAAGCTCGCTTGGCCCGCCACGAAGACTGCAGACTGCGCAGTCTGCTTTTCCCCGTTTCAGTTGTATGCGGGTCGTAGGCCGGGGATTTCCACGGTACTTTCCAAAGTCACGTGACTCTCTGGGTAGGGCTGCGAATTGCGTCCCGCCGGCCGCCAGAGGGCGCAGGGGGCGAGGGGCTTTCGCGGCCTCCGCCCGACCCGGCCTCCGGGCCCCGACCCACCCCCTTTCCCTGCCCCGCCCAGCTGCCTCGCCCCGCCCAGTCCCCGCGGGAGCAGGGAGAAACTCCCTCGCCCCGCCCCGGGGTGTCCCCGCGTGAGTCACCTGGGCATTTCGGAAGCTGGGGTCACGTCACATCCATGTGGAAATCGCGGTGATGGGAACTGGAAATGAAATAGGTTCTTTTTCGCAGTTGTTTTTCTGCAGAAAATCATCAACTGTGGAGAAGAAGAAGGGAAATAAGAAAAAAAGAAAACCCTAAAAACCACCCTGGCGTCCGGGCCCGCAGGCCTCGGGCTGGCTCTGAAAAGTTTGGGCTGTGCACGTGATGAGCGCGTAGGCGGGAGCCCCAGACAGGACCCGGGCGGGAATTTTGAGAAAAAGCAGCAGTGACAGCCTTTGGTCCCCATCTCCATTGTTCCTGCCAGCTCTGGACCCCAGGCTGCATGAGACGTAGGTCCCAGGGAACACCCGACCCCGTGGCCCCAATCTTAGGTAAACTTAGGAATCAGAACAATATTCACCCCTATGCCACCCTTGCTCCATTTCCCCTTCTCTATTTCTGCTCACCAAGCATCCAGCTGACATTGCATTCAAGCAGCATTTCAGCTTAGAAATCGCTTCTAGTCCATCACCGTGCTTGCCATGTGTCTCCAAGGCTTTATTAGGTGTGTTTTTAGTTGTCCTGATTATCAGTTCACCCCAGGGTGCTGATGGCTGATAATACTGGCGCTCCCCTCCCCACCCCCATGCGTTGCATAGGGAGAGTGAGTCATGTGGAGATGAGTGCAGTCCCCTGGGCAATGGGGGTGCAGGTCCTGTGCAGGGAGGAGGCTTAGGGTACTTTTACTGTCTTACTGCCCTCTAAGCACGGGACCCTTTGGATCATTTACTAGATTGGCTAAAGTAGAACCAGTTGGAAATATTCTGTACTGTGGTCCCTTTAATTACATTTAAGAATACTCGTCAGGCCATATATCACAGGTTTTTAAGTATCCTTCTCTCGCCCGTAAGTACCTGCAGAGATGGGGATGCGAGCTGGGTGGAGGATGGCACTGTTTTGGCAAAAAGAAGTTTAGAGCAGGCCGGGCGCCGTGGCTCACGCCTGTAATCCCAACACTTTGGGAGGCCGAGGCGAGCAGATCACGAAGTCGGGAGATAGAGACTATCCTGGCTAACACGGTGAAACCACGTCTCTACTAAAAAATAGAAAAAAAATAGCCGGGCGTGTTGACAGGCGCCTGTAGTCCCAACTACTCGGGAGGCTGAGGCAGGAGAATGGCGTAAACCCGGGAGGCAGAGCTTGCAGTGAGCCAAGATCGTGCCACTGCACTCCAGCCTGGGCGACCCAGCGAGAATCTGTCTAAAAAAAAAAAAAAAAAAAATAGAAGTTTAGAGCAGGGTGTCACTAGTGGCCTCTCCGAAGACTGGTTCTGGTCTTAAAACCGATGGCTGGAATTTCTTCCAGTTCCAAACCTCTCGTTATTTGTCCTCTCTTCTTGTTCACAAATGTGCTATCAACATTCAAACAATGGATAGTCAGCTATCCATTGTAAATGGACCTTGCTGGAATTCAGGGCTAGCAGAAATGACAGGGTCTAAAATGACATTGATCAACTACTTGCTATATGCTTATATATGCTTTTTATATGAAGCTTAAAAAGCTTGAGACATTTGCGCAGTTTCCACAACCAAAAGGGGCAGAGTCACTTGTGGCATTAAGCCTGTGTTACTCCAAAGACCCTAGTGACCAGTCTTACTAGACCATTCCTCTCAGGAAAGATCCTGTGAGACAGGGACTCTTTTGGTGCCCTGTCTCCCAGCCTCCCAAAACAGAATGCAGCTTCAGAGGTAGAAGGGTCTTGGTTCCACCTTCAGGAAACCTCCTGGGCTTCATTTGAGCTGACAGAAGATCGTGTATCTGAAAGACCCTGCCTGGAATGTTAGTCCTCACACCACTGTCCCGCTGGTGCTCCTTTGTAAACAGAGTTGGCCTGCTCCCTCTCATCTCTGTCTGGCTCCATGGCTTCAATTCCTCCTGCAGCTTCCACTGCCCCTGTCTGGCTCATGTCTTGCTCTCTGGTGTGATGAGCTGGGAGTACAGTAAGGAGGAGTGGCAAGCCCGAGGGGCCATGTCCATACCTGCCACTGCCAACTGTCCTGATGTAAATGCTTTGTCATCTTGCCTGCCAGGATTTGTGACAAGGTGATAGCAGTCAAAGGCAGGAGTGGTCTGTAGCCCTCGATTTTGTTCAAACTCCACTTTCCATGATTCTACTACTGGGCTTGTGAATTGCCACTCCCACCACCAGGCAGTCTTTACTGTCCTTTCCACCTTCTAAATCAGCGCTGTGTTGGGCTGTACCCTTGGCTTTCCCCCTTCTATTATGTAACGCATTGATAAGACCAATGACAATTTTCTTGGCGAAACAAAAGGAAAGAATAGAAGAGAAAGAGAGAGTATAGATGGAATGACTTCTTATGGAAAAAAGGGGAAATACAATTTGGGGAGATTTGTTGAATAAGTTGAAACCAAAGAGATATAGAATGCCGAAAAGCCTTGAAGGAGACTTTAATTTGAGCTATAGGCCTTGTCAAGATGGACAGAACTCTTTAAAGAAGAGAATAATTATTAAAATCTAGTAGACACTTAGGAGAAAAAATATGTCTCCTTATTAGATGAAAAACGAATTCTGATTATGTGAAATATTTTTGGAGAGTTCCTAAGTTACGTGCCATTTTGACACCAATGCGGGGTTTATGGGTCATGAACTGTGTAAAATGAGCACACATGACCTCTTGTAATTAAACGGTTTCTGTGAGACTGTGCTTGCAGCCTGTATCCCTGTACTATGCAGTAAAACAGATGTGCTTGCCAAGATGGAAATTGGGGAGCAGGAAGAACCTGATGAAAGAGAGCACTACCTGTGACAAGTGAGAGGCGACCCTGCTGAGCTCAAACATAGTTCATAAGCCTTTCTTAATCAAGAATCAGCAACAGTTTAGTGGTTGTTGATTCTTTTTATTGAGATGGAGTCTTGCTCTGTCGCCCAGGCTGGAAGTGCAGTAGAGCGATCTCGGCTCACTGCAAGCTCCGCCTCCCGGGTTCACGCCTCCTGCCTCGAGTCTCCCTCGTAGCTGGGGTTACAGGGCATCACGCCACCACCCGCATGGCCCCATTTTTGTATTTTTAGTAGAGACGTGGTTTCACCGTGTTAGCCAGGATGGTCTCGATCTCCTGACCTCGTGATCTGCCCGCCTCAGCCTCCCAAAGTGCTGGGATTACACATGTGAGCCCTGGTTGTTGATTCTTAATTAGCATGCACCTGCAGTCCCAGCTACTCGGGAGGCTGAGAGGAAAGGGTCCTTTGAGTCCAGGAGTTTGAGTCTATCCTGGGCAACACAGTAAGACCCATGTCTCTAAAAAAAAAAATAAATAAAAAAGAAGAAATTATATATTTTTAATAATCAGTGACACTCTCTTTCTGAGAGTGTACAGAATTCCAGGGCATGGCAGTCATGGGCCAAACTAAAATTGGACCTTTTGTGTCTTTTATACAATTGCCTCCACCCCTTTTCCCTGCACTATACTCTATTGGAAAGGCAGATCATACAAAACATATTGGGAAGCACCCTTAGATAACTATGGCAGCTTAGTTATTACAGGATAGCTTTGAATCATGGTTCAGATTTTCAAATTCTGCTTCAAACATTACTAAAGAGTGATGTTTGCACATTCAAGATCACTACAAAGGCTAGTTCTGAGAATAAAGAGCAGCTCTCTGTGGATTATAAGCGTGAGAACTGGGATAATGATGTCATAGATTTCATCATCTTACGAATGCCAAATTCTACTGAATGTTGCTTCTTATCTAGGGACCTCAGATCCTTTACAGGTGTTATCTGGACCGAATGGAGAAACCCAAGACCCACCATGGCGGAGGGACAACTGATGTCCTTAGTGACCCCAATGAGTCATAGTGCCAGGAACAAAGACCCTCCGCTGGGAGGGAGGCAGTTGGTGTAATGACAAGTACAGTTCCTTCTGTTCCACTTTGCCTGAAAGCATGGGATGCTGACATCTCAAACTTGTCCGAAAATCCACTATCCCTGTGAATTCTGTTTTATTTCCTGTCAACACTTGGCTGAAACACTTGGCAAAGTAATTTTTATTTTACATCATAAATATAAATATTCAATTCTTAGTTTCATTTCTGTTTCTGCGAATGCTGCTATTAATGACCAAATAGGATGACAGAAAGCCCAGAAATGAGTGTTACTAGGAACTAGCTAGAATGCAGTGTTGGTTTTAGCAACAAGCCATGTGTTTCTGAGATAAATTAGTTCTTGTTACTTGGAATAGTGCAAGCCATTGTGAAAATTTGCCTTGACATTCCCCTTTCTCTTCATTTGTCCCTCAATCCCTTCAATCTAGTTTAGGGTCTCTATAATCCTGCTCCTTTGGCTGTGAGCCATCTCCATAAAAAAGAAATTTTAAAGGCTTCCATTCTTTCGGAGACCTGTTTTCCGGGACTGGCTGGTAAGATAAATCATGCTCGTTTTTCAAACAGATTGCGATGTGTTACTGTGTTATATTTCTTGAAAAAAATGTTCTTATAGAACTTCCTAGAGCTTAACGGTGGAAATTCCAAGCACTTTAGCAGGCTGGAGAAAGAGCTGTGGTATTTCTATGATTCTTAGAGTCCATGTTTATAAGACACACTATGGATTTAATAACAAGATTGGGAGGGGGACAACCTCATTGTATGAAATGTATACACGTTTCTTCCTTTACTCACTTAGCCTACGTTTGTTGATGCGATGACATTTCTTTTTCTTCTTCACTGTCACCATTCATGTTTGATTTGAAGGCTTCTTGGAGTTTTGTGATTCCTCTGAGCTGATTTTGATCTTTGACAATTGTGTACTGCAGTGCTCAGATAGGCTGTTTGCAGTAATCTGCCTCTTCTGGCCTTTTTCGTAATTTAGAATTGACCATAACATTACATATTCCTTTAAACTTCTCTTGAAGGTCTGCTGGAAACAGAGATAGTCCTTGAAGATGCTCTGTTCAATAACAGCTTTGGAAAGGAATTTGGCTCCCTTTAAGCCTTTCATCGTGCGATTGGGTCTATTCTTCCATGACACATTTAAACAGCTTTATCTCTATATAGGGACCAAACGGGCCATTGCTTTACTAGAAACAATGGACTTTAGTTCTGCGTTTTTCTCTTGTAGCTTTAGTCCAGCATCATAATGTATCTTTTGAAAGATATTTTGTACAAGAGATAGAAATCCAAATTTAAGTTAAATGGAACTTCTTGTTCAGCTAGCCATGTAAATGAGTCAACAGGGTGAGTCTCCATGTTCCCTGATTATGCTGAGCTCAGGCCAGCTCGCCTCAGGGTCCTGCACTTACTGTTTTCTCTACAGGGACTGCCCTCTCAACTGCTCAGCACTCAGCTTTCTGCTTACATGTTATTTAATCAGAGAAACCTCCCTGACTTACCCCACTTCCTGATCTTTCTGTCTTGTTTTCTTTGAAGCGTTTATCACAATGGAAAATTCTTTATTTATTGGTTTAATTGTTTATCATCTACCTTTCCCTACTAGAATGAGACTCTTTGAGAGTCTGTCACTGATGTTTGCCTATCATTGTACTCTGTACTCCCTGTGCCCAGAAATGTACGTGGTACAAAACAGGCACTCAGTGAATAACAGTTTGTTAGATGAATGAAACGATTGGGTGGATGAATGAAAAGATACCTTTCCTTTGGACATTTTTAAGCTTGCAAATGCACAGGCAATGAGAACCACCTCTCTTCACTCTCTGGCATTTGAGGCTTTCTATGTAAAAATTTAAACTAATCACTATATTAGAAATACTAAAATGTTAAAAAATAGTATGTTGTAAAATAGAGGAAATATAGTATTTTGAGAGTCCAAACACGTTAATGCAGTTTACTGAGCCTAAGTGTTGGGTTAATCCTAGTGATTTATCTTTTTAGGTAGGTAAGGGAATAAACAGAAGATCAGAAAAGAAGAGGTACTGCTATTACATTTTAAGTTTCCAAATATACTACTAAGTGTCTCTAATAAAACTTAACTCATTGAAGAAGAAAATAGTCTGACTCTAAAAAGAGTGTGTGTTCCTGAGAAAGACTAGACCAGTTATTTTTCCCTTTCATGTTTGAATGAATAACCATCAGCAAGGGAGAGATGCACTGACCCTCTGCCAGGTATGTTTAGTATGGATGTTTATATGCTGTTGACAAAAAAAAAAAAAAAAAAAAAAAGCCAATCTCTGTAAAATATTTAAAGAGATTTATTCTGAGCCAAATGTGAGGACCATGACCCATGACATAGCCTCAGGAGGTCCTGAGAACATGTATACAAACAAGGCGTTTGGGTTACAACTTGATTTTACACAGTTTAGGGGGCAGAATTTATAGGCAGACATCAATGTATATAACGTATACATTGGTTTGGTCCAGAAAGGTGGGACAACTTCAAGGAGGGTGTTGGGCTTATAGGTGATAGTTGAATTCAAAGGTTTTCTGGTTGGCAGTTGGTTGAAAAAGTTAAGTTTCTTTCTAAAGAATTGAGACAGAAATGCCTAGGGTTAAGATAAGAGGGGGGGTTGTGGAGGCCAAGGTTATTGTTATGAAGATGAAGTCTTCTGGTAGCAGGCTTCAGAAAGAGTAATAGGTGGTAAATATCTCCTATCAGACCTTAAAAGGTGCCAGACTCTTAGTTCAATCTCTCCTGGATCAGGAAAAGACCTGGAAAGGAGAGATAATTATCTACTGAATGGAGAGTTTCCTCACAAGAGACAGCTTTGCCAGGTCATTGCAAAATGTATCAAATAAGTATATTTGGAAGTAAAATACTTCGATTTCTTTCAGGGCCTCCTGTCATATTGCTATCTTATTGCTACAAAAAGTCTGTTTTGTCAGTCTTAAGATCTCTGTTTTAATGTTAATGCTGGTCAGTTGTGCCTGAATTCCAAAGAGAGGAGAGTATAAGGAGGCATGTCCGACCCTCCCTTCCCATCATGGCCTGAACTAGTTTTTTTAGGTTTCTTTGAAATCCCCTTGGCTGAGAGTAGGGGTCCATTCAGTGGTTTGGGGGTTTCGAATTTTATTTTTGTTTAGAATATTTATTATTCTTTTGATTACAGTAAGTTGGCTGTTTTCCCAGATTAATGTCTAGACGTTTTAAAATGTTTTTTCATGCACTTTAATTTTTTAAAATTTATTTGTAAATGAACTTACATGCAAAAGTGTTAATCTTTTGTTTTATGTTAATGGGAATGTTCTTATTTTTCTTAATTAGTTCTGCTCTCATAAAATCCCTAGAATTTAGCCTTGTTGATTTCTGGTTTTTATTAGAGAGCATTTAGAAAATTAGGAGAAAATGTTGCAGTTGCCATATTTTTAGTATATGCTTTGCAGGGAGGAGGAGAGGGTTGGGAAAGGGTTGCTGAATTTTTCATACTTGAAATAAATCTACCAAATCTATCTTGAGATATGTTCAGCTCTCTACAGAAAACAACTGGAGAAGCGTTATGCTTCATCTCTACAACGAAATGTGATTTTCTCTTGAAATAAGTTACTTTTATGGCATCTTAAGAAGTACCCCTGGGAACACTCAACTTGTTACAATTCAGGTGTGAAATAAACCTGTAAGAAATGCCTTGATTCTTGAGGCTTTCATGGTTGGTTCTTAGGTTCTCTGGTTGAACCAAACAGTCATTGTTTGGTTGGTTCTCAGTGGTGTCAAACATCCTAACTCGAGCAAGTATGGGATTTGAGATTTTTGAAAAAGATTTTTTTTATGAAATAACTTAATTCATATATACATCCCTGGCTTTGAACTTCGAGAAAATTATTGTACTTCTTGGGTGGCTGAAAAATTCTTGGCCTTAGGCATTTTAACTATAATTGTTCAGAATCGCACAGCCTGCTACGTCTTATTCCCTTGCTACAGCCGTTTACTTTGTGATAACTGAGCGAACAATGCAGAACTCTGGATGCTGCTGTTTTCAAAGTGCCTTTCTAGTGCTAAATTGGATAATTTAAATAAAAAATTCGCCACAACAAAACATTAATAACTTTCTAAACTAATGATCATTTACTCTAAGCCTTAAAGCTTCTGTTTGTCTGAGTTGATACCTGTTTTTTTTTTTTTAATTTTCAAATTCTTAAAATTTTTATTATTTATTTTTAGAGACAAGGTCTCACTCTGTCACCCAGGCTGGAGTATGGTGGTGTGATCATGGCTTACTGTAGCCTTCACCGACCCTTCTGCTTCAGCCTCCCAAGTAGCTGGGACTGCAGGCTTGCGCCACCATACTCAGCTAATTTGTAATTTATTGTAGAGTTGGGGTCTTGCTTTGTTGCTCAAGCTGGTCTTGAGCTCCTGGCCTCAAGAAATCCTCTTTCCTCGGCCTCCTGAAGTGCTGGAATTATAGGCATGAGCCAATGTGCCTGGCCAATAACTGTTTTTTTGTTTGTTTGTTTGTTTGTTTGTTTGTTTTTATGTCTTTAAGGTACAAAGTCTTATAGAAATCATTTTGAGAAACTTTAGAAAAAACGGTGGAACTTTCTGCTGAGCCAAGAGATTAAGAGATTATTTTTTTTCCCTCCTTAAATTGGCCTCATTTTGTTCATTTATAAAATGAAGGATCTGGATTCATTGGTCCCTAAGTCATTCCAATTCCACTATTTTATCTTTCTATGATTCCATCAAGAAAATTGTATATGATTTGATATTACAGTGGATAACATTTAATATAGGAATCTGAGTATAGGGTCTGAATCACACTGCTGGGTTCAAAGCTTCTTCTGCCACTTACTACTTAAACAACCTTGGGCAAATTACTTGCTTCTCTGCTTTGGTTTTGAATTTGAAAAATTGGAGATAATAATAGGACTTAGGGTTATTAGGAGGATTAAATAAGTTAATACATGGGATGTGCTTAGAACAGTGACTGGCACATAGTAAGCACTCAATAAATGTTAGTTGTTATTTGCTGACTTTATTGACAGGAGAAGTCTTTTTATTCTAAGGTTTGCTTGGAATTAATAAAACTAAAAGCTACAATAAGGCACTTTATGGTTGCTTTCCATATCTTGGGGGTAAAGGGTTTTTTTGCAAGGGAGTTCAAGAATTCCTTTACACATTTACTTATTTTTACAGGTATAGAACTATTGAATGGTAGAGTTTGAGATCTTAGAAACCATCAAGACTGATGATTTTCAAGCTACTTTCTACATAGGAATCCTAGAGTTCCTTGGAGAGGATATGAAGGTTATTCTCAAGCCATGCAGATGGATGGGCAAGAAAGGATGTGCCTCCATGGTTCCTCTTCAAATTCAACCAAAACAGTCTTGCTTCCACTGGCTTTATATAATACTGTAATTCTTGATAATTAATCTGATTTAACACAAATTTCCTCATTGAGTTTCTCCTCATGAAGAAACTGGGCCCCAGTGAGGTAAATCGGAATGACAGGAACACATAGCCGGTTAGTGCAGACCAGAAATCAAACCCAGGCTTTCTGACTGCTCAATAGACCACATTCTACCATGCTACCATGGAAACTTTAAAATAGATGAAAGTAAAAACAAACAAACAACAACTTAAAAAAAAAAAAAACAACCCAGAGCCTCTCTAGGAAATACCAATGTGCTTTTGCCAAGTAGGGTTTCTCTCACTTCATAACAGCAGTAAACACTAAACCAAGGGAAGGCAAATTTAAAGGTTAGAAAAGATAACCAGAGATTTGGCCAGGCACGGGGCTCATTCCTGTAATCCCAGCTCTGTAGAAGGCTGAGGTGAGTGGATTGCCTGAGGTCAGCCTGGCCAACATAGTGAAACCCTATGTCTAAAAATACAAAAATTAGCTGGGCATGGTGGCGTGCACCTGTAATCCCAACTACTAGGGAGGCTGAGGCAGGAGAATCACTTGAACCAGAGAGGTGGAGGTTGCAGTGAGCTGAGATGGCACCATTGTACTCCAGCCCGGGCAACAAGATTGAAATTTCGTCTCCAAAAAAAAAAAAAAAAAAAAAAAAAAAAAGAAAAGACAAGATGACAGAGATTTACTGGGGCGCTGGACTCCTGCCTGTAATCTCAGTACTTTGGGAGGCTAAGTGGACGAATCACTTAAAGTCAGGAGTTCCAGAAAAGATGCCAGAGGTTGGGCCTTTACATTGTTTTGTAAATTCTTCAAACCTTAATCTTATTTAACTTCCCCACCCATACAAAAATTAATGCAGTAATTGCTTTTTAAGGAAGCATTCCAAGGGCCAAATAATTCATATATGTCAAGTACCCTGGGATTCAGGAAAGAAAAATTCCCTATAACTCTAAAGCAAGGATTATAATTTGAGGTTTCCTGACAGTTTTTGTAAGAAAAGAAATGCCAACCTTTCTTTTCTGGGCCCAATGCCAAGTTAGGTAATAACCCTTGCCCATTTTCTTTCCCCAAGCTGTTTTAACTAGATAAGAACTCTGCCTTCATTTCCTTTTGTGAACTGACTTGGGATGTTGCCACATGCCCTTCAACTACTGTCAATGCTCAGTTTGCTGAGTGCTTTTCCCTTCAGAATGGAAAAGGTTTTGCCATAAATATCTAGCTTTCTTCAAGGTACAAAATGTTTTCCAAGGAGCAGAGGACAGAGGGAACAAACTTTCATGTTTCCCAATTGCATTAGTCTGTTCTCATGTTGCTAATAAAGACATACCCAAGACTGGGTAATTTATAAAGGAAAAAGGTTTTACTAACTCACAGTTCCACATGACTGGGGAGGTCTCACAATCATGGTGGAAGATGAAGGAAGAGCAAAGGGATGTCTTACATCGCAGCCAGCAAAAAGAGAATAAAAGCCAAGGGAAAGAGGAAACCCCTTATAAAATCATCAGATCTCATGAGACTTATTCACTACCACGACAACAGTACAGGGGAACAGCCCCCATGATTCAGTTATCTCCCACTGGGTCCCTCCTGCAAAATGTGAGAATTATGGGAGCTACAATTCAAGTTGAGATTTGGGTGGGGACAGAGCCAAACCATATCACCAATGCTAGATCCCTCAGCTTCAAGTTGGCTCCAGTGATCCTAAGAGGATCAAGGACACTCTACCTCCCTGCTTGTCCTGGATGTCTCTGACACATGTTAAGGGAAAAGCATTAATAAAATGCTCAAGAAACAATTGTTCAATAGGTCAGTCTTATAGTCAATACTTCATTCCATGCTGTGTCCCCTACTCCTTGAAAAACTGCCCAAAGAAACAATGGATCCACGGAGTCACAAAAACAGGGCATCCAGTGGCCCTCCCCATCTTACCAGCAATGTGACTTTCTCACAGTATAACGACAGCAGTGCCCAGATCCCGATATAAGCAGGGGTCTGCACTGAGACAGAGCTGAGTCCTAGTACCAACTACCCTCCTTATAGCAGTGTTATTTTAGGCAAGTTTCTCAACTTCTGGAAGGTTCTTTTCTCAGGCTTACATAGTTTTTAACTTAAAAGATCTTGGAGATGTCCATATCAACACGGGCAGTCTACATTATTATTTTTTTTAATGGCTGCACAGCATTCCATGATATGACTGTACCATTATTTAACTATTGATGGACATTTAGGCAGTTTCCAGTCTCTTTCTAGAGGAGCCAATGCTGCAATGTCGTGGGTCATAACTTTTTCTTTTTTTCAAATGTGGTCTCACTATTTCATGCAGGCTGGAGTGCAGTGGCATGATCACAGCTCACTGCAGCCTTGAACTCCTGGACTCAAACAATTCTCCTGCCTCAGCCTCCAGAGCGACTGGGAGTACAGGTGTGTGCCACCATGCCCGACTAACTTTTTAAATTTTTTTTGTAGAGACGGGGTCTTGCTATGTTGACCAAGCTGGTCTTGAACTTCTGGCCTCAAGAAATCCTCCCACCTGGGCCTCCCAAAGTGCTGGGATTACAGGAATGCACCACTATTCCCAGCCTTAAATAACTATTTTTATTTCCCTTTCTGTAACTGCTCAAGTCTTTTATGCATTTTTCCTTGGGTATTGGCCTTCTTACCAAAGTTTAAGAACTATTTATGTATAGGGATTAATCCTTAGTCTGTTGTACGAATTGCAAATATACATGTATTTTCATTTGTATATGCAAAGTTTGTCTTTTAACTTTGTATATGGGATAGTTTTCCAAGCAGAGTTTTATTTTATTTTATTTTTCATCTTGCATGTCTTTCCAAAGGACCAAGCAGAGTTTTTTAAGAGTTGTTTTATGGCTTCTGGGTTTTTAAAGTCATATTTAGAAAGATCTTTCCCACTCTGAAATTTAAAAAATAAATAAAGTCTAACAATTAAAAAAAATTATGGCTTTGTTTTTCATATTTAAATATTTGTTCCATCTGGAATTTATTTTATTTTAAGCTGTAAGTAGAGACCTAATTTTATTTTATTTCTCCAGATGGCCACCCAGTTGTTACAATACCATTTACTAAATAATACATTCATTGCCAACTGAATTTAGCATATACTAAATTTCCGTGTGTGTTTTGTTTGTTTGTTTGTTTGTTTTTGAGACAGTCTCACTCTGTCACCTAGGCTGGCGTGCAGTGGTGGGATCTGGGCTGACTGCAACCTCTCTGCCTCTCGCGTTCAAGTGATTCTTTTGCCTCGGCCTCCCAAGTAGCTAGTACTACAGGTGCCTGCCACCACAGCTTGCTAATTTTTGTATTTTTAGTAGAGACAGGGTTTTGCCATGTTGTCAGGTTGGTCTTGAACTCCTGACCTCAAGTGATCCTCCTGCCTCAGCCTCCCAAAGTGCTGGGATTACAGGTGTGAGCCACTGCACCCAACCCTTCTGTGTATATTTTGATGTATTGACTTTCTAGTCTGTTCCATTAATTTTTTGTCTGTTCTTAGGCAAAGAAAGCATTGTTTAAATTGGAATTTTGTAACATGCTTTACTATCTAATAGATTATCTTCTAACTTTTTTCTAGAATTTGCCTGGCTAATGTTACTTGTTTCTTCATATGAACTTTAGTATCCATTAATCTAGTCTTCCCCCAACTCCCAACAAAATTAATTACTATTTTGTGAGGGGTAGTGCATTAAACTTATGAATTAATTTAGGATGACTTTACATATTTATGATATTGGACCTTTTTACTGAAGATTATGATATGCCTTTCTATTTAACTTTTTGTGTCCCTCAGTAGTATTTTGAAGTTTCTATGTATGGATGTCATAGAGTGTTTAAATATGAAGAGAGGATAATAATGGTACTTCCTGCAAAGACTTATTATAAAGATTAAATGAAGATAATAGTCAGTGCCTGGTCATAACACACACTTAAAAAATTAAAGCATGACAAATACACACTTATCGCCATATCCTGGACTATGTGTGACTAATCTAATAAGATAAATCGGTCTTTCAATAATCTCAAATTTCCATGGTTGTGACTCACACTTGGCTCTACCCTTGAAATAGGAACTCTTTTTCTACTTATGTCGCACTCACTGTGTCCAGCTCACCTCTGTGAAAGGTGAATTGAGACAACCAGAAGTCCCACCAGGGGTAACTGTGGCCATCCTTGGATAGGAGACATTCAGGGTATGGCTGCCCTGCTGATCAAGGGAAGTATCAGGATCCAGAAAGAGGTGACTGTATAAGAGTCACATTTCACATCTCTCTTGACAACTCTGGAGAGGATGAAGAAAATATTAAAGATACATTATAGCTTTCAAAGCTACTTTATTTTTGTTTTGAAGGTAGAGGATCTCCCTCCATAGGATAACGGGGGGGTTGATAAGATTGCTCAGTTGTCAATCACACGGAGTCTGGATTTATTGTCTCCTGACACTCAGCACCCCATATCCGTATATGTAATACACCTTATGGCACACTCACTGTATAGTAGGTATTGAGCTGTTTTATTTGCTTTATCATATTTAATTTTCTGAAGTAGGTATCATTATCCCATGGTACAGACAAAATAACTGAGGGTTAATGTCACAGCTCTAGAAACTGGTAAAACTGCAGCTGGAAATTTGCTTGTCTTCAAAGTCTCTGCTATTAACCACAATGCTTAATTTAGCTGATTTTGAAGAAGCTAAATAAAACCAACTGTAAAATAAATTGAAATATGATTTGACTGCATGTCAGAGCATGCTCCTTCATCTGGAACAGAAGCATTGTCATGCTAGGTATTATTAGCGTATACCTTGTTTTTGTTAATAAAATTGCACCATGACTGAGGGCTATAGTTCCTGGTCTATCTTGAAAATCAGTCTGAATATCCTAGGAAATTCAACTATCTTTTCGGTTGCATTTGCAGGAGGATAAGGTTTTCATTTTTATGTGAACAGAAAATGCCATCCTATCAATATCCAAGGAGTAATCTGTTTAATGGTCTTAATTTTTTAATGCCTTCATTTGGCAGAAAACTTATTTATGTCACACTTCCATTTGGCCTTTCCCAGGTAACCTATTCAACCTCTGAGAAACACATCAGCAAGTAGGAAAAATGGCCAGCAAATTACTTATTCCCCAAGGGAAAAGCATGTGGCCAATGAATCAGGGGAAACTGATTGCCCAGGGAAGAGAACACTCAAGGCATTTCAATATGAGTCACCAAACATAAGGACTACCCCATGATCAAAAAAGGTGAATGAACAAAGCCAGGATTCCTTTTATAGTTTCCATCGATGCAGTCAGCATGGGATTGTTCCCACACAGGCTGGTGAGGTCTGTCTTGTAAAGAGTGAGGCTTTGTCACTAAAGTACCCAAAAGGATGCTCTGTCAGAGAGCATGCTACAAGTAGGAATGGAGGGCCTAGGGCATGGGAAGCAGAACTGGGTGGGTGGGAAAGGTATTTGGAAGGTCAGAATCACATCGATGGTTGAATGGGGGAAAAGGCCTGGAGGCCGGGAACAGAAGTATGTGGAGACACGCATAGTTACAGAGCTGGCAGGAGATGGTGGCTGGACTAGATGTCAAAGGACCTCATTTCTACAAGAACTGGGAGAGCAAACCTGGAACTTATTCTTGGAGGAAGTGGAATATTTAGGGTTTTAGGAAGGCAGACACTTGGACAAAAAAACTGACTACTGGGGTGTAAGGGGAAGACTTGTTTCTAGGAACTGTGTCTGTTTTGATTCTGTTTTGCTTATTGCTATATTGTTTCCAAGAGGAGGCCCTCTGCTTGGCACATGGGAGGCAATTAAGTGTTTGTTGAGTGAATAAATGAGGCATAGGGCAGACACCCAGTTTCAGAATGTAGGGCATGTGGTGAAAGCAGGTCTCTGAGTGGGGTTGACATGATGCCAACTCACCTGAGCAATGACTAAGGACATGGTTATTGCAGAGCCTCGGGTGGGGCTGAAGCTGCAGGTGGCATGTGCAGTGGCTGGGTGCAGGGCATAGTTGGGGGAAATTAGGAGGATGAGGAGTAGGCAGGAAGCTCCTTACTTATTCGATGACAGCTTTACACATTATTGGTCTTCACTTTTGATCAAATATAATGAAAATGTTTCTCCAGTTTCCTCACTTTCCATGGAACTTCTTACTAAGGAAGTCACGCGTCCCAAATGTCCAGGGTTCACAATTTTATGAGCTACCATTTAGTTTCCATTTATTTGCTTGCTCTGTGGCTGGTACTGTGATGAGTTCAGTATAGTCAATATCTCTATTCCTCCCAGTAATCTTTAGAGGTACTACTTTGCTTGTAAAGTCCCAGCTGCTGCTGCTGGTGGTGGTATCTGCACCACATGTGGGGTAGCAAGAATCTACAGCAGGGTTGGCCAGATAGTAAATATTTCCAGCTTTGTGGGCCATATGATCTCTGTCACATTTCTTCAACTCTGCCATTGAAGTTTGAAGGCAGTCATAGATAATACATGGATAAATGAGTGTGGCTGTGTTCCAAGAGAACTTTATTTGTGGACACTGAAAATTGAGTTTCACATAATTTTCATATGGCACAAAGTATTTTTTAAGTTTTTTCAACCATTGAAAATGTAGAAAAGTTAATTCATGGGCTATAGTTCCCTGATCCCAGTCTAGAAAATTCAGTGGCCTTGATCCCAAAGGGTTGAAGAGCTTCCCAAAGAGGATAGCCCAGGTTCTGAGATTTTGTGAAGTCACCACCAACTATAACAGGTGGCAGGCAGGTGACTACGATGAGGGAGCGCCTCATCTAGAATGTGGGGTCAGATTTGCCTGTGACAGCCTTTGTCACTTCCAGCAGGATGACACGGCAAAGTTTTTAATGTCTTAGTACCTTAATTTCCTCATGTCCAAAGTGAGGCTAAAAACAGGGTGATTGTGACAAGAAAAAGAAATTAGTTAATGCAGGGAAAGTGTTTGTGATGCCTGACAGAGATGAATTGCAAGGTTAGACCTACAATCTTAGCATCACTGACTGAAACAGGCTGTGAGGACAAGAGTCCCTCAGAACCTGGCTGGACCTCAGAGTCAACCCACTCAAAGATGACCTGAGAGAGAATTTGCTGATCGCTACACTGCAGTTGTCAACAATCATACAATTTTAAGGAAAATTCTTTGAGGAATTCAGAACTAAGTTCAGTTCTATAAAGTGCAGGTGAGGTCAGCACAGAGTTCTTATGAAGATGCCTTTATAGGGCAGGCAGCAGAAACCCTCAGGAGGACTGTTGGCAAGACACAAGGACACGGTTGGCATTAAAGTAATCAGAACAATGAATATAGCTGACAGTTATATAACATTTATTAATATCCTCTGCTTGGCAATGGTCTAGTGTTTTCTAAGCAGAAAATATGTAGGTCTAGTTTACTCCCATGATCACTTTGTAAAGTAAGCACTATTATTAAACCCATTTAATAGATGAGGCAACTGAGACCAAGAGAGGGTAAGTAACACGCCCAAAGTCATGCTTTCTTTAAGTGGCAGCACAATCTGGCTGCTGCATCCTTGTTCTTAGTCTCCAGGCTGAGAGTCTTTACCCCAGGCTCTCTAGTCCTCTGGATAAAATTAGCTTGGCCAGACTTGGGGACGGGGGGATCAGGGGTTTCCTTCCAGGGAGCAAATGGGGCTCTGGGGATTTGCAATACTTTTATGTCACTAGGTTATGACAGATAGCAAATATGATTCATGTGCAAATGGAAATAACAGATTTTGCCTTTGTATTTCACATTTACTAACCTCTCAAGCTGGAGCTCTGGTCTAGTCACACAGCATACTGTACAAGTTCAGACTGTATCCTGCATTTTGATGTAGATTCATTTTCAGAAGCGGGTCGGGGTGGCACACATATTTTTGTCTTTTTTCTGTGTGGGTGATGACCCTGGCCTCATATGTGAACTATGCACAGACAATATGAAACAGAAAGGTGCCCGTTATGGATCAGAAGGAAATGTCACTTGAACCAGGGCTCCTGAAATTAGTGCCTCTGATTACTTGGATCCTATGAGTCTATAGAAAACTTTGGGTGATTCCCCACATCATGACTGTTGTTTTTTCCCATCAGTAATCTAAAAGAGTTTTAGAATTTTTTTTCTGTTTTATCTAGTAATTAAACAGATCTTCCAAAACTGGATTTGGAAAAGGAATTTTCAATAAGGGTATTCCCAACTGCATATGCCTCAGAGGATTTGCACTGGAAAATTGGTCTCACTCTATGCCCATATTTGGGAGCTTCCTCATTTGTGAGATCAGATTTCCTGGATATTCCAGAATTGCCTCCACCACGTTTTTTGTTGTTGTTGTTGTTGTTTTACTTGCAAAAGGGACACTGAACCTAGAAATGTTATGTTACCTTTTCTCAAAGGATAAAGAATGATATATGAACTGCCGATCTTCATATACAAACTGTGTTCATAAGCTTTGACCACCATCCAGTGTCATGTCTCTTGGTTAAGCAAAATAATCTTACATTCTCTAAATTTTCCAAGGACTTTTTTTCAGCTGATTAGTGGCTATGAACCTCTACATTAATTCCTAAGGAGTTATAGATATGTCTTGGATTCTAGCCCTGCACATAATTAATAATTTTATGAATATAATGATAGTGAGCCCTTAACCACACATACATAACTAACTGGCATTTGTTATGTAGATTTTCTTTCTGTTTTCGTTTTTATGGATTTAGTACGTAGAGGTGAGTTTTTTTTTTTAATGAAAACTGTTTTCATTTTATAAGAAATGTGCCTTCAGCGATTCAAAGACTGAGCTTGCTTAATTTCTGTGGGATACACAGCCAAGAAAATCACTGGAAATAGTTATTTAAATAAGAGTCACACAAAAAAAGTCCTGAATTGCCTTAAACATACTTTGTAATAATGTCTTCGTATGTTATGAGAGTCACTGCAGTCAATTATAAAAATACACAGAATACCAGGAATTCCTATCCCCAGTCCAGCCTCACTTGTAAATATCATATGACCTTAAATAACTGACTTGGGACAGATCCTTATGGTAGTAAATGTTGATTTTGTATTCTAGAAAGGGATTGTTTGTAATTCATCCAAACACATCCCGTTAACTATATACTCACAGGAGACTAGGGGAAAAACAAGAAAAGCAATGCTAAAATATATTTTCCAAAATACGTTAAATTTCAGCCGGGCCTGGTGGCTCACATCTGTAATCCCAGCATTTGGGGAGGCAGAGGCGGGTGGATCACTTGGGGTCGGGAGTTCGAGACCAGCCTGTCCAACGTGGCAAAACCCCATCTCCACTAAAAATATAAAAATTAGCCAGGCATGGTGGTGGGCGCCTGTAATCCTAGCTACTGGGGAAGCTGAGGCAGGAGAATTGCTTGAACCTGGGAGGCAGAGGTTGCAGTGAGCCGAGATCGTGCCACTGCACTGCAGCCTGGGAGAAAGAGCCAGACTCTGTCTCAAAAAAAGTAAATTAATGAAAATAAAATAAATAAATAGAGATAAAATCTATTGAATTTGAAAAGAAATCCTTAAGGCAAAATGATTTCTCAAGGTGTTTGGATATTCAGTAAACAGATAACCTGACCAGCATCATAGTCTGGGGAAGGCAAGTGTGAACTATGTTATTTAGGTTCCCCTTGGTTTGATGAGGAATTTATTATCTACTATGAGACATGTATAACTCCCAAGAATCTATACTGAACAACCCAGGACAGTATACATTGAGAGCTATGTTGTGGTTCTCTGGGGCTATAGGAATTCAAAGGAGCCTAAAACAATAGACAAGAAAGGGCCAGAGGCTGAAGCTCCATGGAGAAACTGATAGTTGAGGCCGGTCTTAAATGACAGGGACAATGCCCAATGTGTTCTGGAGAAAGGTGAGGGCCTTCCAAGAAAGGGAGGCAATGTGGGCCAAGTCATGGAGGTGGGAAAATGAGGCCGACAGGTTAGTGGAAGCATGAAAGAACTAGGCTTCCATGAGCAGAAGCGAGCCGGGGCCCAGACGCATTCTAGAGGCCACTGCAAGTCTGTGGAAGGACTTCAGTTGTGGTAGGGAAGGGAAATGGAGCCTCTGAAAATTTTAAGCATGAGTCCTGTGATAAAAATGGTGTTTAAAGAAGATTGATCTGGCAGCGAGGTACTCTGGGAGAGACTATGTCTCCCACTGAACTTCTGTTTGACCTCAGAAACACCTTCTGTTTCCCTCACTGTCCTGGAACTCTTTACTAGGCTTTCCTCCAGCTCCTCATCTATCCTGGCACAGAGCTCAAGCTCAGTCACATTGAGCTACACCGTCATTGGTGCCTGATAGTTCTCTTTCTGAGTTCACCCACACAGAAAAATATATAGCAGCAGCCTATAAATGTATATGCTGTAGAGTCTTAATTTGGGAGATTAACTGTTTCACCGTCCAGCGAACCATTTACTTTCACATTTACTTACACATTTAATCTAATATTTTAAATTCATTTTAAATATCAAAATAAATTTAATATTTTTAATGTATTTCTGGAATATTAGTTCAATATTTTATATCAAAATACTGCATACATTGCATTGTGCCACTTGTAATCCTCACAGACCAAGGGTAGGTAAAAATGCGTCAGTGGGTCCTCTATTAGGTACTGAGTTGTATTGATAGACAAGGCAGGCAGGGTGTCTGCCCTCAAAAAGCTTATCCACTGAGATTGGCCATAAGCAAATCATTACAAAATACTGAGTTACAATTGTGGCAAATGCTAAGAAGTACTAGGTAATAGGGGGAAGTTTGACAGAGAGTTCTAACACAGACTTAAGGCCCGAGGATTTGGGGAAAGTCTTCTTGGGGAAGTGATATTCAAAATGAGATCTGATTGGAGTGGAAGAAGGTTGAGCAGAAGCCGAAGGGTGTTAGAAATTCTGAGAAGAGGAAATTGCATTTGTGAGGGCCCTGGGGTGAAATAAAGTCCAGGGCATTCAAGGAACTGAAAGAAGGCCCGCTGGGCTGGAGTGGGGAGGCTGGGCCAGGGCCGCAGGAAGAGAGGCTGGCAGGAGGCAGATGGCACCCATCCTCATAGACCGCAGGAAGGGCTTTCAGGATGCATCTCCATCTTCCTCAGATGGTGCCCTCTACCCTCCCCTGCATGAGTCACAGTGACTTCCTCATCCATGCTTACCGTCCTCTCTGATCAAATTCTCAAATCTAACTTCAGACACTACCCGAGCCATATCAGTGCAAGTAGCCCCCTTGGAGCACAGCCACATCTTACAACTCAAAGTCAACTGAAAGTGCTCTCCCTCTGGCATCCTACCTGTTGAAATTCTCTACCCTGACCATAGCCACTTATCCCTATGTCTCCCACTGAGCTTCTGTTTGACCTCAGAAACACCTGTTCCCTTCACTGTCCCGGAACTCTTTACTACGCTTTCCTCCAGCCCCTCATCTATCCTGGCACAGAGCTCAAGATGAGTCACATTGAACTGCACCGTCATTGGTGCCTGATAGTTCTCTTTCTGCTTGACCTTCTACCACTCTCACATTCCCACACTTTGCTCTAGAGGAAAGATGAACCTGTTTTCTCAGCTTCACTCCTAAGCTCTTCTGGGAAGCTTAGGTCACCGCCTGGTGATGTTACTACTGATTCATGTGGCTAACTTCAACTTGACCCTCCTACCATTTGATAACCACTTATGATTGATTGTTTATTTCATTCCTCTTAACCACTTTTAGATTTCAAACTTTTTTATCCTAACTCCCCACCCGGATCCCCCTCTACATTTGTTTTCTATCTCAGGGATGGGCACTCCATCCTTGATTTCCCCATGCCAGGAACCTGGTAGTTCTCTGGACTCCTCCTTCCTCATCCTTATATTCAGATGGAAGCCGAATCTCATTAATTGTATCTATTAAGGCCCTCTCTTTTCAGTTTCCTTTTCTCTATCCAATAGTTGTTTCCCAAACTCAAACTGTCACTGCTTTTCTTGCTTCTCATCAGGAATTCTTCCAATTCTTCCTCCACATGGCCTCAGATGTGAAATCTTTGTTTTAAACTCATCAATGACTTCCATTCCTGTAGGAGGAAAATCCAGCCTCCTTATACAGAAAACAGTAGCCTGGCCCTCACTCACCTCTCCATTTTTTTTTTTTTTTTTGCCCAGGCATGCCACCTCCTTCTCCTACCCCATTCTCTCCTTGAACCTTACACACTAGCGGTTTAAACTTGCCCTTCCTCTAACTCACTGTGCTACTGGCTGCCTCTGGACATGGTGCTCCCTCTGGCCAGAGTGTTCCCACCCAGGTTACTCTTTACATACTTGAAATCTTTGCAATCCAGTACACAAGTTACAAGAAACCTCTTCTGAGCCACCTTCTCTCCCTCCTCCTTAGGTAGTCCTGATCACTCCTTCCTCTGTACTCCAGTTCACCCAGTGGATATTTCTATTAGAGCACTTATTGTACTTAGTTGTAAGAATTTGTTTGCAAGTCTTTCTTCTTTAAAGCCATTATGTACTCTTTGAAAATGGGTTTCTGTGTTACTTGACTTTGCACGCTTGGTGCCTAGCACAGCTCCTGGCCTGCAGCAGTCACTCAAAGATGTCACCAGACCAAAGGACAATCTCTGGCTTGGTGAATGATCTCATGGTCTACCTTACTGAGATGAACTCCTCCTCATGTGGGACCCTTCTATCTCTTTCCTCCACTTCTTTTCCAGAGGAAGGTCTGTATGCCTCCTCTCTTTCTTCAATCTTGTTTCAAGGAAGAAATGTCCATGAACCTCTCCAAGGTCCACTGCAACCCCCGTGGCCAGGATCCAGCAGGCTCCCATTTCTCCTGTGCTTCACTCCGTAAGTATTGCGCCTGTCTTCCAGCTTTTGTTTCTTCTTCTACTTTGTCTTTTCTTTCTTGCCTACAAATAGGCTCTTTCTTTCCTATTAAGGTAAAATAAATCTCCTTTCCTAACTTTTCCTTGATCATCCTGTCTACAGAAATTTCCCCCTCCACCTCTATCCCTGTGCCTGCTTGCTCATTTACATAATTACTTTCTTAATTGTAGTTATCACAACATAATTCCTTAATTTTCTGTTAACTCATTTTTTGTCCCCACTAGAATGTAAGTTCCATGAGGGCTGGCACCTATCCCCAATGTCTAGCAAATTGCCTTATGCAGAGACTTTATTTATTCAATTTACCTGTTGGATAAATAAATGCATGAGTGAATAAGTGAATGAATAAATAAATCTATCTATCTTCTATTCAAACCCCCTTGAAATCTGCACTTGTAATGCTCTTTCCAGCCCATCTGGCTTCTAGCTCAATGCTCCACTGAAATTGTTCAGTGTTTCCCAGTGACTCCTTTGTTACCAAACCCGGTGGCCTTGCCATTTCTGTGCTGTTTGATAAACCTTCCTTGAAATTTTCTGTTACTGGTTTCTGAGACAATACAATGACATGGTTCTTCTCTCACACTTCTGATCATTCCTGTCACTTTCACTGACTCCTCTTCTTCCACTCAATTTCTTAACTGTTTTCTGGGAACTTGTCTATTCTAACACTATGCAACTCAGTTACCTCACCTATCCCAGATACTTCAACTGTGATCTCCAAGTGAATGAACTACAAACCTGCACCTCTATCATTAGCCTCTTTCTGAGCTCCATGTTGGCCTTGTGTATATTTCCAAATGCCAGTAACCCCAAACTCACCACAACTCCAAAACAAATCTACAAACTTCCCTCTTCCTGGGTTCCATATTTCAGCCAATGACAACATCCTCCTCCCACTCACGTAGACTTACATCCTGACTCTGATCATCTCTCTGGCACTTCCCACTTATCAGTCACCAAGTCCTGTCAATGATTGTACTGCAAGATCTCTGACTTTAATTGCCATCCTTTCTTTTCCATTGGAATTCAGCCTTCATATAATCTCTAAAGCAACCTTCCTGAGATACCAATTCTGAACACCCCAAGCCTCTGTTCAAAAAACCGTGATTGCATAGAAAACTTTTGGAAGGATTGATAAGAATGTACAATTTGAATTTTGTACCATAATCGTGACTTAGTATTATAATTTTATAAGAGTCTAATTTGAAAATCCTTTTATTGCCTGCCAAATTTATAAACTTCTCCACTAAATCATTTTTCCATCCACAATATGATGATCCCAACCTAACTTTCCACCATTAGTTTTCACTTACTCCATGCTCTAGCCAAATACATTATTTATTATATATGCTCCCTTTTTTTTTTTTTTTATTCATGGTTAAACTAGTATAGGAGTAAACAGGTAGAAAAAAAAGATGCCTTTTAATGTAATTATCATAAAGCATTGGTCTTCAATGAAGTTTATTTGCACATGTATAGCTCAGAAAATTGAGTTCATAAGGACCCTTATGGAGTCCATTGCACCTTTCACCACCTCTACCAGAACAGGCATGGATATGGCTGAGAGACCTACATACAGTTCACATCACAGGACTCTGTGCAGACAACCCTCAGTACCAGCTCAGAGCTGGGTAGACTCCCTGAGTGGTTAGACCCAGAAGACAGACAACAATCATTGCAGCTCAGTTCACAGGAAGCCACATCCACAGAAAAAGTGGGAGAGTACTACATCAAGGGAGCACCCTGTGGGACAAAAAAATCTGAACAACAGCCTTCAGCCCTAGACCTTCCCTCTGACAGAGCCTACCCAAACAAGAAGGAACCAGAAAACCAACCCTGGTAATATGAGAAAACAAGGCTTGTCAACACTCCCCAGAAATCACACTAATTCACCAACAATGGATCCGAACAAAGAAGAAATCCCTGATTTACCTGAAAAAGAACCCAGGAGGCTAGTTATTAAGCTACTCAGGAAGAGACCAGAGAAAGGCAAAGTCCAGTGCAAGGAAATCCAAAAAATGATACAAGAAGTGAAGGGAGAAATATTCAAGGAAATAGACAGCTTAAATAAAAAAACAATGAAAACTTCAGGAAACTGTGGATACACTTTTAGAAATGCAAAATGCTCTGGAAAGTCTCAGCAGTAGAATTGAACAAGTAGAAAGAAAGAATTTCAAAGCTTGAAGACAAGGTCTTCAAATTAACCCAACCCAACAAAGAGAAAGAAAAAAGAATAAGAAAATATGAACAAAGCCTCTAAGAAGTCTGGCATTATGTTAAATGACCAAACATAAGAATAATCAGTGTTCCTGAGGAAGAACACAGTGCTAAAAGCTTGGAAAACATATTTGGGGGAATAATTGAGGAAAACTTCCCCAGCCTTGCTAGAGACCTAGACCTGTAAATACAGGAAGCACAACAAACACCTGGGAAATTCATCACAAAAAGATCTTCACCTAGGCACATTTTCATCAGGTTATCCAAAGTTAAGACGAAGGAAAGAATCTTAGGAGCTATGAAACAGAAGCACTAGGTAACCTATAAAGGAAAACCTATCAGATTAACAGCATATTTCTCAGCAGAAACTCTACAAGCTAGAAGGGATTGGGACCCTATCTTCAGCCTCCTCAAACAAAACAATTATCAGCCAAGAATTTTGTATCTAGTGAAACTAAGCATTATATATGAAGGAAAGATACAGTCTTTTTCAGACAAACAAATTCTTAGAGAATTCACCATTACTAAGCCACCACTACAAGAACTGCTAAAAGGAGCTCTAAATATTGAAACAAATCCTGGAAACACATCAAAACAGAACCATTTTAAAGTATAAATTGCACAGAACCTATAAAACAAAAACACAAGTTAAAAAGCAAAACTAAAAAACAACAAAGTACACAGGCAACAAAGAGCATGATGAATGTAATGGTACCTCACATTTCAATACTAACATTGAATGCAAGTGGCTTAAATGCTCCACTTAAAAGATACATAACCGCAGAATGAATGAGAACTCACCAACCAACTATCTGCTTCCTTCAGGAGACTCACCTAACACATAAGTACTCACATAAACTTAAAGTAAAGGGGTGGGAAAAGGCATTTCGTGCAAAAGCGAGCAGGGGTATCTATTCTGATATCAGACAATAAAAACTTTAAGGCAACAATGGTTAAAAGAGAAAAAGAGGGGCATTATAAAGTGGTAAAAGTCATTGTCCAGGAAACTATCACAATCCTGAACATATATGCACCTAACACTGGAGATCCCGAATTCATAAAACAATTACTAATAGACTTAAGAAATGAGATAGACAGTAACAAAGTAACACTGGGGACTTCAATACTCCACTGACAGCACTAGACAACTCATTAAGACAGAAAATCAACAAAGAAACACTGGATTTCAACTATACCTCGGAACAAATGGGCTTAGCAGATGTATACAGAACATTTCATCCAACAACCACAGAATACACATTGTATTCAACAGTGCATGGAATTTTCTCCAAGATAGACCATATGACAGGCCATAAAATGAGCCTCAATAAATTTTAAAAAATTGAAATTATATCAAACACTCTCTCAGACCACAGTGGAATAAGACTAGAAGTCAACTCCAAAAGGAACTTTCAAAACCATGTAAATACATGGAAATTGAATAACCTGCTCCTGAATGAACATTGGGTCAAAAATGAAATCAAGATGGAAATTAAAAAATTCTTTTAACTGAATGACAATAATGACACAACCTATCAAAACTCTGGGATACAGCTAAGGCGGTGCTAAGAGGAACATTCATAGCCATAAACACCTACATCAAAGAGTAAGAAAGAGCACAAACAGACAATCTAAGGTCACACCTCAAGGAACTACAGAAACAAGAACAAACCAAATCCAAACCCAGTATAAAAAAGGAAGTAACCAAGATCAGAGCAAAACTAAATGAAATAGAAACAAACAAACAAAAATATATAAAAGATAAATGAAACAAAAACGGGCTCTTTGAAAAGATATGTAATATTGATAGACCATGAGCAAGATTAACCAAGAAAAGAAGAGAGAAAATCCAAATAACCTCACTAAGAAATGAAACAGGAGATATTACAACTGACACCACTGAAATACAAAAGATCATTCAAGGCTACTATGAACACCTTTATGCACATAAGCTAGAAAACCTAAAAGAGATGCATAAATTCCTGGGAAAATACAATCCCTTAGCTTAAGTCAGGAAGCATTAGATATCCTGAACAGACCAATAATAAGCAGTGAGATTGCAATGGTAATTAAAAAATCACCAACAATAAAAAGTCCACGACCAGAAAGATTCATTGCAGAATTCTACCAGACATTCCAGACATTCAAATAACGAGTACTAATCCTTTTGAAATGATTCCACAAGACAGAGAAAGAAGGAACTCCCCTCAATTAATTCTATGAACCCATGTCACCCTAATACCAAAACCAGGAAAGGACACAACCAAAAAAGAAAACTACAGACTGATATCCTTGATGAACATAGATGCTAATAGATGTTAAAATAGATGCTAAAATAGAAATAGATGTGAAAATCCTTAACAAAATACTAGCTAACAGAATCCAACAACGTATCAAAAAGATAATCCACCATGATCAAGTGGGTTTCATACGAAGGATTCAGGGATGGTTTAACACACACAGGTCAATAAATGTGATACACCACATAAACAGAATTCAAAACAAAAATCACATGATCATCTCAGTAGGTGCAGAGAAAGCATTCAACAAAATCCAGCCTCCCTTTATGATTAAAACCCTCAACAAAATCGGCATACATGGGACATATCTTAATGTAATAAAAGCCATCTATGACAAACCCACAGCCAACATAATACTGAATGGGGAAAAGTTGAAAGCATCTTCTCTGAGATCTGGAACAAGAAAAGGATGCTCACTCTCACTACTCTTCTTCAACATAGTACTGGAAGTCCCAGCCAGAACAATCAGACAAGAGAAAGAAATAAAGGGCATCCAAATGGTAAAAAGGAAGTCAAACTGTCTTTGTTTGCTGATGATATGATCATTTACCTTGAAAACCGTAAGGACTCCTCCAGAGAGCTCCTAGAACTGATAAAATAATTCATCAAAGTTTCCAGATAAAAGATTAATGTACACAAATCAGTAGCTCTTCTATACACCAATAGCTACCAAGTGGGGAATCAAATAAAAAACTCAACCCCTTTTACAATAACTGCCAAAAATAAATACTCATGAATATACCTAACAAAGGAGTTGAAAGACCTCTACAAGGAATACTACAAAACACTGCTGAAAGAAATCATAGACAACATCAGCAAATGGAAACACATCCCACGCTCATGGATGAGTAGAATCAATGTTGTGAAAATGACCATAGTGCCAAAATCAATCTACAAATTCAATGCAATCCCCATCAAAATACCACCATTATTCTTCACAGTTAGAAAAAAAGAGTTTTAAAATTCATATGGAACCAAAAAAAAAAAAAAAAAAAAAAAAGCCCGCATAGCCAAAGCAAGACTAAGCAAAAAGAACAAACCTGAAGGCATCACACTACCTAATCTCAAACTATACTATAAAGCCATAGTCACCAAAATAGTGTGGCACTGGTATAAAAATAGGCACATAGACCAATGGAACAGAATAGAGAACCCAGAAATAAACCCAAATACTTACAGCCAACTGATCTTTGACAAAGCAAACAAAAACATAAAGTGGGGAAAGGACACCCTTTTCAACAAATGGTGCTGGGATAATTGGCTACCCACATGTAGAAGAATGAAACTGGATCCTCATCTCTCACCTTATACAAAAATCAACTTGAGATGGATTAAGAGCTTAAACCTAAGACCTAAAACTGTAAAAATTCTAGAATATAACATTGGAAAAACCCTTCTAGACATTGGCTTAGGCACAGATTTCATGACCAAGAACGTAAAAGCAAATACAATAAAAGCAAAGATAAATAGCTGGGACCTAATTAAAGTAAAGAGCTTTTGCACTGCAAAAGGAGCAATCAGCAGATTAAACAGATAACCCACAGAGTGGGAGAAAATCATCACAATCTATACCTCTGACAAAGGACTAATATCCAGAAATTACAACAGTCAAACAAATCAGCAAGAAAAAACAAACAAACAACCCTATCAAAAAATGGGCTAAGGACATGAACAGACAATTCTCCAAAGAAGAAATACAAATGGCCCAGAAACATATGAAAACATGCTCAACATCACTAATGATCAGGGAAATGCAAATCAAAACCACAATGCGATAGCACCTTACTCCTGCAAGAATGGCCATAATCAAAAAATAAAAAAACAGTAGATGTTGGTGTGGATGCAGTGATCAGGGAACACTTCTACACTGCTGGTGGGAATGTAAACTAGTACAACCATTATGGAAAACAGTGTGGAAATTCCTCATGAATAATTTAAGTTCTTAAATAAAATTTAAGAACTAAAAGTAGAACTACCATTTGATCCAGCAATCCCACTACTGGGTCTCTACCCAGAGGAAAATAAGTCATCATTCAAAAAAAAAAATACTTGCACACACGTTTATGGCAGTACAATTCACAATTGCAAAATCGTGGAACCAACCCAAATGCCCATCAGTCAATGAGTGGAAAAAGAAACTGTGGTATATATGTATAATAGAATACTACTCAACTATAAAAAGGAATGAATTAACAGCATTTGCAGTGACCTGGGTGAGATTAGAGACTATTATTCTAAGTGAAGTAACTCAAGAATGGAAAACCAAATATTATATGTTCTCACTGATATGTGGGAGCTAAGCTATGAGGATGCAAAGACATAAGAATGTTACAATGGACTTTGGGGACTTGAGGGGAAGAGTGGGAGGCAGGCGAGGGATAAAATATGGTGCAGTGTTTACTGCTCGGGTAACGGGTGCACCAAAATCTCACAAATCACCACTAAAGAACTTACTCATGTAACTAAATATCCACTGTACCCCAATAACTTATGGAAAAGTAAAACAAAATAATAAAAAATAAAAAATAAAGTGTACCAGAGGTCATCTGCTTCTAGTTTTAAAAAAATTGAGCTCAAAGTACATATCTATAGATGCACCCTGAATTGGAAACATTAATTTGCAACTATTCCATAGCACGACTCAAGTTTCTTAAGATATGCTTAATTCACTGAAATGAGGCCTCGATGCAAGATGTTCTTCAGATGTCTGGAAGGAACCACAGCAATGATGATTTGTGTTTAGCTAATTTGCTATTAGGGTTCCTGTTTCCCAACATCCATAGATTCCAGGGTCCAGGGCCCAGTTCCAGTGTATGGAGGACTTCTGGCAGTCAGTCACCTTACTTTTTCCTGTTCTGGGTGTTGAATTTCCAGGCAAACAGCCAACCATCTGGACTGTGAACCTGATCACTTGCTTTTCTTTTTCTCTTCCCACTCTGCTGTATACATGCTGTACATTTTCAGGATGATGATTTCCCAGTCAACCAGAGGATGACCTAGATCCATATATGCTCATCTCTCCCCCATTCCAGAGACAACCTTCCTTTCCAAATTAGAAAATGAGCTGTGCATGCCACTGTCTGCCACTAGCTCTAAAGTTTGGAGGTCCACATCCCCTAACTAGAATTCTATCAAAGGGAAAGAGAACTACCCATCCACTAGCATCTGGTTGACATCCTTCCTTTACCAAGCTATGGCTACTAATTCATACCTCAAGGAAGAACATCTGGAATACATAAAAAAAATCTTTTCAAATCATTTTATTGTTTTCCTTCTTATTAGAGAAATTTATTAGAAACCCAATATATTTTTCTAATTACAATACAATTACTCTCTCACTGTACAACTACAATAGTATGGCAATAGAGTGTTGTGTATGAAATAGGCTGTTTGGGGAAATCTAACAACCTTTAATAGTTTTATTTTTACAGGAAACCATATTTTGGTTTTCAAATAGCCAAATGTATGCAAGCTTTTGAAACATAATTACAGATGTTATGATTTAAGCTTTCTAACACACATGTATATATGCACATACTTATGGACAAAGGCTGAATGGAAACATGGAAAAAGGAAAACTGTCAATGTGCAAAGTGTTGACAAAATGTTCTCCTTAATAATGTTATTATATTCATTTATGCAATTAAAAATTACCTTAGCAATAGATAACTGCAAAAAAATTGTCATCTCCTCCCTAAAGGTCACCCTTCTGCATAACCATGATACGCTTTTCTATGTTCTCATAACATCTTATATACAAATCTTAATGTAATAGTCTCATTGGAGCATAACGTATAGTTATTTGCTTATGTGTCTATTTTTCCAATTAACTATAATTTATTTAAGGACAGAGATTATCTCTTGTTATTGTCTGTACACTATACTAGTTCAATAGCACACTGCCATGGAGTAGGTATTTAGCAAATTGTTGAATGAATGAAAAATGAATGAGTAGGTAAATTTCTTCATATGGTGTAGTGGAATTAACACATTCACATACTCAGCCGGTTAGGATAAAAATACATAAATATCATCTACGAAACTTGAAAACTTTGGTCAAAGCAGAAAATAATGTTTTTTGAAGTAGAAATTACAAATAATTTCTAAGTGCATCTGGAGGAAGAGTAAACAAGAGATTTAGGGTTTTGTTCCTTTGGCGTATTCCCTGATTTCAGGCCTCAGATGTTTTCACTTCCTCAAATTTTTGTTTTTGTTTTTGTTTTTGTTTTTGTTTTCTCAGCTTTTCCTGATAAAACTATTTCCTTTCTCCAAGGTTTCAAAGGTTTTGACCTGATCATGTATTACCCGAACCATGAGGACTCTGATGGAAGAGTTATCAATGATGACAACTTTGGTGGAAATGGTCTATAGATTCAGGCAGATATGGCTGCATCACCATCGTATAAGGGAGGAGATAAGACTCCTAGAGGGAAAAAATGTAGGGTAATAGGGTTTGGGACTGAAGAAAGGACCACTGGAAATGTCTATGGTAAAAAGATCTTAATTAAGCAAATGAAATATTATGAACAGAGCAATGTGAATCAGTTAGTTCAGTATTTCCTAAACCTGCTTGATAACAAGTGATCACCAGGAGGTGATCCTCACACCCATATACCCACATCTACCTCTGTGCCTATAGAGCCTTCCTTCCTTCCTTCCTTCCCTCCCTCCCTCCCTCCCTCCCTCCTTCCTTCCTTCCTTCCTTCCTTCCTTCCTTCCTTCCTTCCTTCCTTCCTTCCTTCCCTCCCTCCCTCCCTGCCTCCCTCCCTGCCTCCCTCCTTCCTTCCCTCCCTCCCTCCCTCCCTCCCTTCTAGCATATTCACTAAATGTGAATGTCTATGATGGGAATAAGATTGCTCATCATTGTGTAGGGAGTTAAAGGAAATACAAAATGTAGTCCCAGACTCTACAGGCTACTACTTGATGCAATTTACAAATTTGTAAACTTTCATTGCTGATTTGAGTATTTTACCTAGCTGCATAATCAGGCATGGGGTGTGTGTGTGTGTGTGTGTGTGTGTGTGTGTGTGTGTGTGTTTCTGTTGTTTTGTTTGCTTGCTTTTTAAACCCTGCTGTAGTTTGGATATGGTTTGTTTGTCCCTATCAAATCTCATGTTGAAATTTGATTCCCAAAGTGGTGGTGTTGAGAGGTGGGGCCTCGTGGGAGGAGCTTATGTCATGGGGTAGACCCCTTGTGAATGGCTTGGTTCTTGTATTAGTCCATTCTTATGCTGCGAATAAAGATATACCCAAAGCCAGGTGCGGTGGCTCATGCCTATAATCCCAACACTTTGGGAGGCCGAGGCAGGCAGATCACCTGAGGTCAGGAGTTTGAGACCAGCCTGACCAACAGGGAGAAACCCCATCTCTACTAAAAATAGGAAAAATTAGCCGAGTGTTGTGGCACATGCCTGTAATCCTAGCTACTTGGGAGGCCAAGGCAGGAGAATTGCTTGAACCTGGGAGGCAGAGGTTGTGGTGAACTGAGATTATGCCATTGCACTCCAGCCTGGACAACAAGAGTGAGACTCTATCTCAAAAAAAAAAAAAAAAAAAGACATACTTGAGACTGGGTAATTTATAAAGGAAAGAGGTTTAATTCGCTCACAGTCCCACATAGCTAGAGAGGCCTTACAATCCTGGCAGAAGGTAAATGAGGAACAAAGTCAGGTCTTACATGTGGCAGACAAGAGGGTATGTGCAGGGGAACTTCTCTTTATAAAGCTATCAGATCTCATGAGACTTATTCACTATCACAAGAACAGCACAGGAAAGACCCACTCCCATGATTCAGTTGCCTCCTACCGGGTCCCTCCTACAACATGTGAGAATTATGGGAGCTACAATTCAAGACAAGATTTGGGTGGGGACACAGTCAAACCATATCAGTTCTGTTTTCAAGGAATTGAGTGAACTCTTGCTCTCCTGAGACTGGATTGGTTCTGTGGGGAACGGATTAGTTCCTGAGGGGCAGGACTATTATAAAGTCAAGACACCCCTTCGGTTTTGACCCTCTTTGCATGTATCTACTTGCCCTTTAATCTTTTCCACCATATTTTGACACAGCACACAAGCCCTCACCAGAAGCTGAGCAGATGCTGGCACCTTGCTTCTTGTACAGCCTGCAGAACGTGAGCTAAATAAATCTCTTTTAAAAATAAATTACCCAGTCTCAGGTATGCCTTTATAATAACACAAAACATACTAAGTCAAATAGCAATTGAATAATGTTGGATAATCAAGCCAAATCATTAAATCTCTTTAAAAAGTCCCCAATTCTTTTCCACTTGGGAATTTTGAAGGAAAAGTTGAGTATTTTATATATGATAATGCCTTTTCTTAAAAAACTGTTTCTGCAAACTCCAACACTATTTTCACTCTGTGCATTCAGTGTGCTAAGGGAGCATCTTGGAAATCTTTGGTTTGAATTAGCTGTAACTTTAGCTTCTGCCGATATTCTGACCAGCACCCTTTTCATTTTTAGGCCCTTTTTTGATCCAATCAGTCGCTTACTTTTTGAAATTTAAGTTTCTGGGTTGCAAATAAGTAATTTGTATTTGTAACATCATTAATAAATGAATACATGCCTCTACTCGCAATGGATTAAGAGAAAATAAATATAACACTACAAATGGAAGCCTGTGGTAAGGAAGTCTATTGAACTTGAATTGTGTGAGGCCTTCATGTGCCCCTGGATCCTCTCTCATTTATTTATTTTGAGGACAGAGCTAAGCACTAGCAGGTAGTAATACATAACAACTCTGATTAGTGCTAAAAGGTTTGTGAATTTAGTATGAACTCCTCCACCGAATAGTAAACTTCTTGAAGGGAAAGACCTGGCCTTACTCCCCAGTACTTGTCAATAGAGAGTGTCACACAGTAGATACACATAGATGTTTGTTGGACTTAAATTTGATTAAGGGATTCCTAGGAATAATTGTTTTCTCTAGGTATGAGTCACAAAAGTGAGGTAATTGGTTCTTAGGTGAGTTATAATTTATTCTCTTTCCACTCCTCCAATACATTGGCGAAAAGCAATAATAACAAGTGTTTGGTTAGCTAGTTTTTCACAGAATTAATCCAGTTTACTGCTTGTAAAACTTTTGTCTCTCTTCATGCATCTTTTCCTAATATGGTAAATAACGCATTTCAGAGAGCGTTTTCTTGACTTGGTTTTACTATTAGTTAATTCTTTTAAAATGTCCCATTTTCACTATCAGAAGTTGTTCACTTCTTGTTGGGAGCTGTGGTTTATTGAGGAGGGGGAGTTCCTTTAAGGCTAGTAATACTTTGGAATCCCCAGGGATGGTCCATGACAAAAGAGATTAGAATTCTGAAGCAACACCCTTCAAACCACAAGTAGTCTGTCTATCATCTGAGTCATAGTCATCAACCAGGTCTGACTGAACATAAAAAGGGGGGAGAAAAGGAAGAAATCCTCATAAAAGTACATTGTACCCAGTAAAAAATTATTGTCATGCTTTAGAATTTTGACAATCAACCCACTGAAACATTTTATACTTAAAATTCCAAAGAGATTGCCATATCAAGTCCCTACCATAAACTTTCCTGTATTATGTTAAGTATTTTTAGTTTTATTAATTTTGTTGAACACCTATTCTTTAAGTTGGTTTATAACTTCCTTGGTGGGTATTTTTTTTTTTTTTCCTGAAGAAATGTTTCTAACATCTCAAGATTCAGATTACTTAAGGTACTTTTTATAGGTATCTACATTCCAATGAAATACAAAAAATTGAATTTATCTGAAAAAACATAAGCCATCAAATCATTTGTCAGAGCTGATCTATGTGGATGATAGGTCTGCATAGGCTTATAGATCACAGCTATGCACCTTAATCATTGAAGGGGTCCTGGAAGGGAAATTTATGTTATCTTAGAGAGCAACAAAAGCCAGGGGACAATCAAATGAAAATCCTTTTCCTTTCATAAATAACTTAATAATTAGCATTTATGAGAATAGCTGAGTAATTTTGGCTATTAACCAAACCTTTTTTATCCTGTTTTATGGCCCAGGCTTGGCTGACAAGTTGCCGAACCGTGAGTGTATATATAAATATATATATATATATATATATATTTTTTTCCTGCTGTCACAACCACCTGTTTTAGACTTAGCTTTCATTTTGTATGTGTGTGTGTGTGTGTGTTATCTTTTGCTCTCACAGGCAAAAAAAAAAAAAAAAAAAAAAAAATCCTTAATTTGTAAGAAATACAATTTCTTACAAATAATAAATAAAATTCAGGTTCATGAGCCCTGAATTTATATGCCAACTTTAGAGCTTTTTAGCAGTAGGATTTGGGCTACTTACTTAACAGACTCCCTCCTTCCACTCCCCCTCCTCACAAAGTCATCCTTACCTCTAAAATGCAGGTAATTAGACTGACCGCCTAGAGTTGTAATGGGCAGATGTGAAAACATAATGCTAAGTTTCCAGCATCATGGTAGATGAACAGATGGTGATGTCCTCCAGCAGAAAGTCAATGTGGCCTACAAGAAAGGGCAGGGGAGAGGGGCTCCCAAGACCCACATTGAAGTCCTGGCTCTACAACTTACTAGCTGCCCACATTGGGAATTCTCCTAAACCTTCTCTGCATCTCAGTTTCTTCATTTGTAAAATGGGCAGAATATTCCTTAATCTACCTCTCTAAGTGGTTTAAACAAAATAATTTTGTGAAACTGCCTTATAAAAATGATGAGATGTTAAAATGTTATGAATATGATGACAAAATTTTTGGAGTTAACTTTTTTTCCCTCTGGGGAATAGTATTGTTTCAACTGGAGTTCAATGGTTCCCTTTTGCTGAAGGTAGTGGCATTTCTCTCTTTTTTTTTCTTTTTTCTGAGTGACTCAGTTGGCACTTGTTATGAGCTATCTTGTAGGTTTTCTTTTTTTTTCTTTTCTTTTCTTTTTTTTTGGCACCTCGACTCTGTTTTCATTTTTTCAAGAGTAAGGACCCAATTTTAAACTTTGTGGGCTGCATGCTGAGAGCTCGTAGGTGGAGCTGAAGGGGAAATCCTCCCTGGGGCACCTACTTAGTGTGGGAAGGGCCAGGGTTGTGGAGTAGAGCAGAGATGGTTTTCAGAGAGAATAGGAAAGAAAAACAGGAACTTTGATGACATGGAGAAATTCTGAGATGCAGGGGAACATTGAGGGGCTTCCATGGACTTGCCATGATCTTAGCAAGAAAGAAGGCCAACAAGATGAGGGAAAGAGAGTGGAAGGGAGTTGGGATCTTAGGGGCTATATGTCAAAGTGTCATGTTAACAGAATAACCAGTATAAAGCTGACACTAAAAAAGTTTCTTAACTTTGAGATGAGTAGAAAATATTATTTCATTATTTCATTATTCATGTCATATAATATTAGCATAGATAATAACATATAATAATAGTAACAGCATGTATTAGGTACTGAGAACAGCCTTACTAAGTAGATGCTATGATTATCCTTATTTTAAAGATGAGAAAACTGAAATTTTGGAAGGAAGTTCTGAAACACTATTGTGGGGCATAGAGTATCAAGTTTAGTAAGGAAAAGTAAAATGATTATAAGAGAGAATCGAGGGTCCAGCTGAAGATGGATGGCATGAGTTTAAGACAAAACTCTCAGCACAATTCCATGTTTACCTCAGCAATGTACTGCAACTTGGTGCAGTTGGTTGAGTTGACTGAGACTTAGAATACAATGGTTAGGAAAACATCAACCTCTTTGCGCTCCACATTGGACTTAATGACTATGAGTCATGTCATACAGAGGAGGCAAGTTTTTCAGTGGAGATAGGAACAACTGAAATATGTTCTTCAGCCTAGTGGAGACAAGTAATTGTCATTGGCCGGTGAGTGTTTGAGATACTTCAAAGCATGGATTGTGCTTCACCCCGCCCTCTCTAGCTAAACTCCTTGGCTAATGGCCTGCATGATCTTAACTTCATTCTGGAAATACTGGTTAAGAGGATTCGGGACAGGCCATTTGGAGGCTGGTGAACCTGACAACCTACGCAACCTACATTTGCACAGCCCAGTTATTTTCTGACTAATGGGTCAGAAAGAGGGGGCAGAAGAGGAGAGAGAAATCTTCACCAAACAAACAGCTGGGCCATCTGGGTGGAGTTGCTTAAGGCAGTCGCAAAAAACCAATCACATCATTTATCTCTCATTTAATAAGGGCAGGGCAGGGATACTAGCTGTGAGACGCTTCTGCTCCGGGAAAGGTAGGAGCATTTGAACAATCTCCCCAGTATAGGGGAAGGGGGACATTGGAGTAGAAGTTGGATTGTTGAGTCACAAACAAATAGGTATCTTTTTATTCTAATTAACTTGAGAAAGAAAGAATTTGGTGTTATATCAACCCAGTGCTTAAACTTTTTGCGTTCATTCTATAAAAACTATTTGTGAAAATTGTGCCATTATGACTTATTTTTTGATCTGGATAATGGAGCATTCTCTAAAGGGAGCAGATGGATTGATGAGGAGATTCAGAATAGTGTCAATTGTTAGGAAAGAGGGTGTCCCTGTTGGCCTGGGGGTGAGGGGAGAGGCTCTGACAAAGGTGCTTGGTCCTCAGCCACGCTGTATGTAGTTCTTGTCTGCCTGGGTCCATGTGAAGAGACACTGCCAGATTGATTTGGGATGTGTCCTAGGCAGTGAGACTCTTGAAAGTGCATTGGTTGATTGTAGTGCACAATCCAGTTGAGAACCACTGTTTAGGGAGCAGGGTGCCTAAATTATGATATAAAAAGAGGCTTTTTATGGGAAAGACTCTCTATCTCTCTTCTTTAGCACCAGGAAAGGAACTAGTATTAGTGATAGGAAGTGATAATCAATGGGAAGCCAATTGGGGCTCAAAGGAAAGAAAGTTTTGATGCTTGGTACTGAAATGGAAGTGGCGTGGTAAGTGGAGAAGCCCCTGATGCGGGAGATGATCAAGGAGAAGGTGGACAACCATTGACTGGGAAGGCTGAACTAGCTCAGTGATGGCTAGATAGTGTCAGGAGGACCGGAAGCAACCTCAAGTCCCTTCCCCTTCACTCAGAGCCACTCGGTTTTCTCTCTTTTTCTGTATTGGGTTGGGTTTCCCCATAAAGATTTTCTTTGAAGAAAGAGTCTGCTGAAAAAAAAACTTTTAAAACCACATAACTAGTTGACCTTTATGGCTATTACCAACCTGAAGTTCTATAGCATTAAACCTTCTCTGATGTTTTCTAAGAAACCAGGCTACTGATTGATCCATTCTTCCAAAGGCCAAGGGGGAAAGGAAGGAGAGCTTAGAAGGGTGGAAAGCATGAGTAGAAGAGGGAGACTTCTGTTAGCTGAGGGCCCTTAACCCTGTCTAGGCTTGGAACCACCTGGGAACTTTTCAGTAAGACACCCTCCCAAACCAGTGATATCAGTCTCTGGGGATATATGCCCGGGTATGGGTATTCGTGAAATGCAGCAGAGTTGAGAACCACTGGCTTAATAGATGGGCACTGAGGAGAATTCTTTTTATACATCGAAGCCAAACATGTTAGACAACCAACACGACAGTTCTTAAACTCCAGGTGCATCAGAATCACCTAGACTTGTTCAGACAGATCGCTGGGCTCCACCCCCAGAGTTTCTGATTTAGTAGGCCTGTGACAAAGCCAAGAATTTGCATTTTTAACAAGTTCCAGGTGGTGCTGACACTGCTGATCTGGGGAACCACACTTTGAGAACCACTGCTTTAACAAAAGGAATTTACTTTTGACCTTAAAAACAACTCCCTAACATTGGCAAGTAATTGATAGTGTGCACCCTTGTTATGATATGATGAGAATGGCACTTGGCCTCTGTGGTCTCCCTCCCATCAAATGCATTAACCCAGTCTAATCATGAGAAAAACATCAGACAAATCCCA
This sequence comes from Papio anubis, assembly GCF_008728515.1. NCBI lineage: Eukaryota > Metazoa > Chordata > Mammalia > Primates > Cercopithecidae > Papio > Papio anubis. The sequence continues at coordinate 124,960,971 of NC_044981.1, forward strand.
ACAGAAGGACATTCTACAACATACCTGACCAGTAATCCTCAGAACTATCAAGGTCAGCAAAGCCAAGGAAAGTCCAAGAAACTGCCACAGTTAAGAGGGCCCTAAGGAGACATGACTACTAAATGCAATGTGGTATCCTGGATGGGATCCTGGAGTAGAAAAAGCACAGTAGGGGCTGGGCGTGGTGACTCACCCCTGTAATCCCAGCACTTTAGGAAGCTGAGGCAAGCAGATCACTTGAGGTAAGGAGTTCGAAGCCAACCTGGCCAAGATGGTGAAACTCCATCTCTGCTAAAAATACAAAAATTAGCTGAGTGTGTTGGTGGGCACCTGTAATCCCAGCTACTTGGGAGACTGAGGCAGAAGAATCACTTAAACCCAGGAGGTGGAGGCTGCAGTGAGCCAAGATCATGCCACTGCACTCCAGTCTGGGCAACAGAGTGAGATTCCATCTCAAAAAAGAAAAGAGACAAAAGACATTAGGAAAAAACTGAGGAAATAATGTATCAATACTGATTCATTGGTCGTGACAAAGGTACCATATTAATGTAATATGTTAACAATAGGGGAAACTCAGTATTAGGTAGGGAGCTCTCTGTACCATTACTGTACTAATTACATTAATTCTATAATTTTAAAACTATTCTAAGATAAGCAGTTTATTTGGAAAAAAAAAAAAAAAAAGAACTTCCTGACTGCTACAATACAGACCATTCCCGATCGTGGTTATGGAGGAGGTATCTTCAAAAGCATCAAGGTAAAAATATCAAATAATTGTATTTGTTTGAATGAAAACTTATCTGGATATAGGAGGTGAGTTACATAACATACCTTTATCTGTTTTTCTACGTGCTTATGTGACTCAGATGATTGTGTGACTTTGAAATAATTTTTAAGGTCTATACTTTATATATACATATAGCATATAGATATTATACATAATACAAATATAGTATACATATGTGTATCAGCATACTTACAGATGGTATGAAAGATAAGGTAGCTGATGCCTCTCAGTTTATTAGGATGCAGCTGCAGTGGGAATACAATTTTAATTAGAAAAGGTACCTGTCGTAATGACTTAATATTCTTGGTAGACATTTTCAACCTTTTGATTATGCCTATCTGGAAACCATCACAATGGTGGTCTTTCTTTCTCTCTCTTCTTTTGTTTTGCAGTTGCAAGAGAACCTGCTTCAGGTGGTCTAAATGAAAGAGAATCCGAGTCCTGTGCTTAGGTAATATTTAGCTGCTGGTTTATGGTTATAGATGACGTTATTCCATTGGCTTCAAGAGGGCACTTCATAAAATTCCTCACTTACTGATTCAAATTTTAATATATCCGTGGAGCACTGTGTGCTCACGGCAGGTGAGGATAGAGGTGAGAAGACCCAGCAACTCCCTGGACATCCATATGTGTTAATCAGCCAGGCATTTACATTGTTTCCCTAACTTGGCTTTAGTTCCCCTCAGCCTTTTGGGTGTTGGTCAGAGATCGTGGTTATGGAGGAGGTGTCTTCAAAAGCATCAAGGAAAAAATATGAAATATTCTGATATTTGATACCAAATATCAAAATTTGCCATGGTGCCCAGCATGGCTCAAGATCAGAAGTGTCAAGCACATCTGGTAAGGGAGATAATAATAATTCAAGGGCAAATGAATTGCCCCATGGACAGTGGATTGCAGTATGGATTTGTTTGGACCACTTATCTTTTCTTTTGAATTGACTTAACTCCTACGTTCTTAGGAGATAAGCAGGAAATCAGAAGCACTACTAGGGATTGGCACTGGTCTAAAGGACAGCTCTAAGGAGAAGCTTAGATACCAGATTCATCTTCCATCCAACAGAAGCTCCCCAGGGATAAAACTGCAAGGTTAAATGTGAAACTCAAAATTTGAAGCAAAAGGCTCTCCTCATCTGCACGTTTTTTCTTCCTAAATTGAGCAGTAATACTAGAAACAGAGTCAATTGAACCTTAATAGTTCCTCTGGGGTACCAGGCATCATTCTAATGAACTTGTTTCATCCTCACAGAGGCACAGATAAGGTAAGTAACTTGCCAAAGTTCACACTGCTTGGAGTAGAGTCGGGATTCTAATCTGGCTTGTCTGGCTCCAGAGCCCATGTTCGAACATTAGGCTCATTCTGCCTCTCTTGGAGAAGACACCAGACGTCCCAATCTTGGCTAGCCTGGCTAATCCCAGAGACCTCCACAGTTAAACAAGGTGTAGAAATAGAATGTCCCATCACTTAGCTATACTTCTATCCCTCCCCACTTCTATACAACTACCACTACCATTGCCACCAGCAACTGGTAAATATTGATGGAGCTTCTTTTCTTTGCCAGGCACTATAGAAACAAATTTTTTTAAAAAAGAGACTGCAATCCTGACCTCAGGAACTACAGAGGAGATAGACACCCAAGCAAATATGCCAACAAAATCCCAAATGGGGTCTAGGAAGGGGGAAAAAAAAAAGCTGGCATAGCCAGATGGGCAAGGACTCGCCTTGCTTCAGGGACAAACTTGCAGTAGTGATGAATTCCTTTCATTCTTAGCTTTCCTCCTATTACTTCCCTGATTTCTTTTACTTGCAAATAACATGTCTAAATAGCAGAGACTTGAAGTTCTCTTGCTGAGGTGCTGAGATGTTCAGAAGGGAAGTATTCTGTTTAACCAACAGATCATTTATAGATAAAGAGAGGCTCTAACTTAGCCTTCTTCCAGGGCAGGAATCTTCTGTTCCATATGCAATATCTTCTGGCAGCCTTGTCCTCTTTTTGTCCTTGTCGACTACAATAACAAAAAGCTGTTGCCGAGGCATTGCTATTGACGTGTTACCTTTGAAACCTCCCTCCTGTTATGGAATAAGCCTCTTCCAGATCATGGATCATTATCATCTGGTCTGACAAGCAGCCTTGTTGCCACGGAGACCCGAAGGGATCAGGCGTGGCGTTTGCTTGCATCATCATCCTCTCTGGGGGAACAACAAGGACTCTTCTGCACGTCACGCGTGGCTGTCCTGGGGCTGGCTGCCACCAGACTTTCCCTGCGGGTAAAACCTAAACAAATGACCAGCTGCAGATAATATCAAGACTTCTGTTTGATATGTTAATAGTGACAACCATATTTCCACAATTAACAACGGTGGGAAGAAAACACTGTAGTCACCAGACTTGGGAGGAGAGGGTTTGTATTCACATAAACACAACCTCACGTCACTGCTTGCCACCACAAAGGTCTCTGTTCACTGTTTTGTTCTTGAAGATCATCCTTGTGCTCATCCTCTGATCTTGAATTTCTACATAACTTTCTCAGTTTATATGCCCTGTGGCAAGTGCAGCAAGCACTGTTTCCTGTTTCTAAACTTGTAGAAAATCATCCATACATCTTACAGTTGTCAGTTTTAACCAGATAACAGCGGCACTTTGTTGCTGCTTTTTTATCTTTAGCTTAAGTTAACAGGACCTTGGAAGTAAAGTTGTAGATTTATTCAATAGAGTATTCTCAATTAATTTGGCTAGATTTCTACATTATTCAAAATCTAAAAAAGTAGAAATGCATGCTTATATGTCTAAGACCTGAAAAATCCGTGGTGACATCCCAAAATAAATGAAGATTTTAAAACAATAAATGACTTTTTTTTTTTTTTTTTTTTTTTTTGCTCTGTGCTTGGGGAGAAGAAATGAAGGAAACATCAATGTTGCTTTAAGGAATGAGGACCCCAAAAATAAGAATATATAATTATGGCAGATAGGGCATTATTCAGAATTGATGGGGCTGGTGTGCACACAAACATTTTAATAGTTCTAATACTTTATGTACACTCTTGCGATGAAGTGATGACTTCATTAATTGATTGAAGAATATTTATGCAATGCTACTATATGCTAGCTGTAGAACTAAGCTTAGTCTCTTAAGATCTTAACATTCTGAAACTATTAAAATGTGTAATCACCATTTGTAAAAGTAAAATATACTAATCAAATAATTTGGAATGTACATTACAGTAAAAAAAAAGCGGGGGAACATCCTATAAAATATCACTCAGAGATAACCACCACTTACAGACTGAAGTATATTCCTGCTTTTTGTGGATTGTGTGTGCGTATATATATGTTTAAGCAAAGCTAACAATATACTATTTTTATAATTTGGCATTTACTTTTTTCTTTTGCTTAACTTTATATCATAACCACTTTCCCACATTATTACAAACTCTTCATAAATAATCTTACTAATGATCATGTAATATCTTATTTGTAACAAAGACTATCTTTTTTTTTTTTCATCAACACACTGCATGGACAACAGATTTATTTTTTAAGTACAAAATCTTTCTTGGCTACACTAACCGATGTTTTTTGTTTTTGTTTTGTTTTGAGACAGAGTCTCATTCTGTCGCCCAGGCTGGAGTGCAGTGGCATGATCTCGGCTCACTGCAACCTCCGCCTCCTGGGTTGAAGCGATTCTTCTGCCTCAGCCTCACAAGTAGCTGGGATTACAGGCATGTGCCACCACGCCCGGCTAATTTTCATATTTTTAGTAGAGACAGGATTTCACCGTGTTGATCAGGCTGGTCTCAAACTCCTGACCTCAAGTGATCCACCCGCCGCGGCCTCCCAGAGTGCTGGGATTATAGGTGTGAGCCACTGTGCCTGGCCACTAACCAATGTTCTTTAGAAAAGTTAACCTCATTCGTGTTTGGGGATGACACTCCCGTTCTCTTGGAGATATAAGCGCATACACAGACACTCACCACAACCCTTGGAGCCTGACAGGCCGAGACCATAGATGACGACCATTTCTCATTCCCTTGTGGTGGGAGCTGTCCTCCTGATGGGCCAGGCCTTCATGTCTTCACTGACGAATTCAAGACACAGCACGTCGGATTCAGCGTCCCTCAGCACCGCCACATAGCCATCCTCCCATGTGGGAAACCTCTGCTTCCTGGTGGGAGGTCTCTCGCTAACTCCATGAGGAGCACCGAATATGTGTCAAGCACTGACCTAGAACAGAGGCCAAACACAAGGCAAATACAATTCTTTTTTTTTTTTTTTTTTTTGAGAGGGAGTCTCACTCTGTCACCCAGGCTGGAGTGCAGGGGTGCAATCTTGGCTCACTGTGACAACGTCCGCCTGCCGGGCTCAAGAAATCCTCTCATGTCAGCCTCCCAAGTAGCTAGGACCACAGATGTGCACCACCACGCCCAACTAAGTTTTTGTATTTTTGGTAGAGATGGGGTTTCACCATATTGGCCAGGTTGGTCGCGAACTCCTGGCCTCAGGTGATCCTCGGCCTCCCAAAGTGCTGGGATTACAGGTGTGAGCCACCACGCCCATCCCCAAGGCAGATATAATTCTTACCCTTGCAGAAGTTACAGTCTTGGAGGAGATAAGCATTTAATCAAGTAATTATGACATTTGCTACAGGAGTGCATAGCAGAGGGGACTTAACCAGAGGAGGTGACATTTAAACTAAAAATGTGGAAAACCTGTGAAATTAATCAGAAGAGGAGGAAAGCAACTCCACTATGTTTCCTGCTAGGTCTAATCTTCCCAAGAGATGCTTGGACTTTCTTCATCACCGCTAAGAAATATGAGCACACTCTTAATTTAGGTCAAATTTTTTCCCTCCTAGACTTGCAATATGTTGTTCCCTTTTTCTGGAACACATTATGATACTTTTTCAAAACAGCAAGATCCTTTTACTCCCATTGTTCCTGCTTCTTGAAGTATTAATCAGAATATTGTGTCTGCCATCCCCTTCTTCTGGTCATTTTCACACAGTTTTCACGAGTTAGTTTAAATGTCACCCCCTCTGGTTAGGTCCCTCTGCTATGCATTCCTGTAGCAAGTGTAATAATTACTTAATTAAATGTATATCACCTCCCAGCCTGCAGTTCCTCCCAGTATTGGAAGGATAAGAATCATATCTGTTTTGTGTTTGGCTTCTGTTCTAGCTCATTGTTTGACAGATACTAGGTACTCAAAAAATATTGAAATGAATAGTGGGCATTTAGGGTGCCTCCACTTTTTTTTTAAATAAGCGGTGATGAAATGAACATCTTTTATGCACGATGTCCATATTTTGGAATTTTTAAATTACTTTCTGACGATAAGTTCTTGGAAGTAGAATTACTAGGTCAAAGGATATAAACACTTGGAGTCCTCTTAGGAAACAGCACATCGCTTTCCAGAAAGTTTTATACTCCTACAAGCAGTGTATGAGATTTCCTGTTGCATTGTGCTCTTATGAACATGATTAGGCAAAGAAATCATTTTTGCTAACTTGATAGTAAGAAAAATTCTCTACTGCTGTTTCACTTCTGCCTTTGTTAAGTAACAAGATGAACATTTTCCATCTGTTTTTTATTTATATTTGCTCTATTGTGAGTTGTCTCGTGTCCTTTGCCCATTTCTATTCTGAAATCTTCATGTTTTTCTAATCAATGTTTATAAGCTCTATGTTTCAGAGATATTAGACGATTGTTTCTTATTTTTTACCGTAGATTTTTCTATGTAGATGTTTGTATTTTAGTCTGTGCCCTTCTTAATGTTCAGAAGTTTACCATTTCTCGGTGGTCAGGTCTATTATCATTTGCCATGGGATTTCTTACATGACAAACTCACAGTGCTCTTCACCAGCAGTGATCAAATAAATATTCAGCTATTTTTTTGGCATGTATACAGTTTGATTTCTTTGCCTCTGTGTGTGTGTGTGTGTGTGTGTGTGTGGTATGTGTGTGTGCGTGTGTGTGTACTTGTGTATGTGCATTTATGTGCACATGTACTTAGGTCCCATCCACCGATAATTTAATTTGTCATCTGGCAGGAGGGGAGGGCTTTCTTTTGCAAAAAGGACCGACCAGTTGTCTCACCATGACTTGTAGATTTTTTGTTTCCCAATGATCTCAGGTGTCTCTTTTCACTAACTTAAAAATCAATATTATTGGAGCATATGTATGTCTTCCTGGAGTGGGTCTGGTCCTTTTTAACCATCTAGGTTTTAGGGAGAGTCTTTGAGAAGGCACAGTACCTTCTTCTGCTTCCATTCTTCTCCCCACTCATCCCCCTGGCTCTGGGTGCCTCTGTTCAGCAGCAATTTCACTGAAGTTGGACTCTGAGCATCTAAGGAAAGCCGGAAATCTGAAACAGTAAAGGCACAGGGCATTTGCATGAAAGCCCATCAGGCTAATTTGGCCATGTTTGTAAATGTGTCTTTCAGGCATTATCAGAGCAAAGCTTTAGTTTGTCTGGCATTGGACCATTTTTAAAAACGTATAGCCTATGAATAGATGACTGCTAAAAAGTAAGTGCTATGGCAAAAGACAGATTATCTAGTGTTCCTGGATAATCATTTGAATGTTCAGGAGACCCAAGTCTCTCTGGTGATAGTTTCTTCTTTTACACAACATCGCAGAGCTATGCAAAAGGGGGAATGCCAGTCTTAACTAAGACAAGAGCCGACCAAGTGTTTCCTTCACAGGAAGCCACTAGCCACGTACTCAGAACAGTAGGGGGAAGAGATATCTTTATATTAAGTTAATTTGCTCTTGCTTTCTTCTTCACCTTCTTGCTCACCAGCTTTTGACTCAGTTACAATATTATAACTGTTGGTCCCTGAGAAAATCAGAGTCACAGAATTTAACTTCTCAAGTTGTAAAGCATTCTCAATACTAATTTGATGCATTTTCCGTAAATCAATATTGGAAACAAAAATGGGTGATTATTTGTATATTTCAAGAAGCAGGAACAATGGGAGTAAAAGAACCTTGCTGCTTCAGAAAAGTAGAATAATTTATGTCAGAGTGCTACAGGATTGAAATGGAAACATTTTAATTCCTGTGCCCTGCCCCCAAAATGTGGATGAGGATTTTCCAAAACTGATGAATTCAGCCTTTATCCAGAACTTAAATATAATGTCCCTCCCCAAGCCAAATCTTAGATGAATGTAATTAATATTCTTATTTATTTATTTATTTATTTATTTATTTATTTATTTATTATTTATTTCGAGACAGAGTCTCCCTCTGTCGCCCAGGCTGGAGTGCAGTGGTGTGATCTCGGCTCACTGCAAGCTCCGCCTCCCGGGTTCATGCCATTCTCCTGCCTCAGCCTCCTGAGCAGCTGGGACTACAGGCACCTGCAACCACGCCCGGCTAATTTTTTTGTATTTTTTAGTAGAGACGGGGTATCACCGTGTTAGCCAGGATGGTCTCGATCTTCTGACCTCGTGATCTCCCTGCCTCGGCCTCCCAAACTGCTGGGATTACAGGCATGAGCCACTGTGCCCTCCCTAATATTCTTTTTAAAAAAAAATCTATAGAAATTTTTGCCCCTGGGTGGCTGTTAGGGCAAGGGGTTACAGGTATTTAGAATGTCCTAAGTTGTTGTAGGTTTATTAGCAAGTAATAGATAACAAGTAGCAGAGAGAGCCCCACCTTAAAGAATACAGAGCCTCATCCCCAGCTCTACTCACCCAGTGCCCATCTCCCTTACCTGCTCTTCTTTTCCTTTTCCCCACTGTACTTATCCTCCTCTAACATACTATTATTTCTCTTGTTCTGCTTATTGTCTGTTTTCTGTCTCCTTCTCTCTGAGGACAGGGATTCTTACCTGTTTTATGCACTAACGTATTGTGAGTGCCCAATGCCATGTCTGGCACATGATGAGGCACTCTGTCAATATTTGTTGAGCTCAATTTAATCAACTCTCATCCCTGAAAAGAGCAGGGTTCTGATGAGGTGGGAGTCCTTCTGCTTAATGATGTCATGCAGGACCTAGCTCTTTATAACTCTACTTCTTTTTATTTTTATTTTTATGTTGGCTCTATCCTAAGTCAGGCACCTTCTGTGATTCCTAGATGACTCTTGCTCCTTTTTCAAACACACCAAGAGGGACAGAGGGACTTTGTCTTGTATTCCAAAGCAGAGATCCTGAGACTCACGCTGAACAAATGGGCTTAGGTCACAGTCACTCTGGCTGGGGGGGATAGAATGTGCTGATGGCTTAGCCCAGGCCACGTGTTCCCTTCTTGCCACTCAGATGGAATTAGCCTCTCAGGTATCGTGTGGATCCCCAAACAAAAATCGAGGGGCTGCTGGAGAGGGAAACATGGAGAATGGATGCCCACACTACTCGACAAGCAAGAACAGGTTAATCAGTTAAAAGTTTACCATTACAGGCTGGGCGCAGTGGCTCACCCCTGTAATCCCAGCACTTTGGGAGGCTGAGGCAGATGGATCACCTGAGGTCTGGAGTTCGAGACCAGCTGACCAACATGGTGAAATCCCATCTCTACTAAAAATAAAAATATTAGCTGAGTGTGGTGGTGGGCGCCTGTAATCCCAGCTACTTGGGAGGATGAGGTAGGAGAATCGCTTGAACCCAGGAGGCAGAGGCTGCAGTGAGCCGAGATCACACCATTGCACTCCAGCCTGGGCAAAAAAGAGCAAAACTCCTTCTCAAAAAAAAAAAAAAAAAACAAGGAAAAATTTACCATTACAAGTAAACAGAATTTGAAAACTCCTTTCCCCATTCTACCTAGTTTATGTGACTAGAGATGAGGTTAGACTCAATTTAGGAGGCTAGACTGAGTTAATATTCTTCATGGGATGAATTTGAGATTTCCCAAGAGTGGGAGGAATCTCCTAAGAGAATTCAGGAAAGAGCAACCAAACAAGATGCTGACCTTAAGAATCAAGAGATTGTTGCCTCTTCACTCTTCCTGTGGATATAACTTACCAGAGTTTACTTGCTGGGTACACCAGACACTGCTCCTCTTCATTTCCAGGGATTTATTGTCCCAGTTAAGCGGCTGTGTAGAGAGGCTGTGAGTTGCAGTCAGTGGCCAGGAACACAGGCGCTTCCCCAAGCTGCTCCTGCCAACGTGGAGATCGTTCCCTAGAGAGGCCCACCGTGATAACTGGTTCCTCTCCATGCCCTTCCGCATCCCTGTATTACTAACCCAGTGCTCACCGCCAAGTGGAATACTGTTTAATTTGGCCATCCATCATTCTATAACGCAGGGAATGGATTGCTCCAGGTAGGTCCTGGGATGTGGTGCCGTTTCCTGGGTTATGCATGAAGTTGACCTTTCTGCCAGAGAGGGTAATTCCATCCCCAGGATCTTAGGCTCCTTTCTTCTTCTCAGCGTAAAGGAAGCACTCTCGTTTTCTAATACCTCAGCCTAAGAAAGTAACAGAAGTGATCATTATTTTCATGACCACAGCTGGCTCCCCAGAACAGTGTTGTTCCTTTGGAGCAGTATTAATTAATCAGCCATGACACCCTCTGAGGATGAAATCTGACCGCCTATCCATGCATGATCTAGGAAGGCCCTGCTTGCTTTGCCAACTCCATTTCTCTCCCATTCCCCCCCCCCCCCCGCCTTTTTTCTTTCCATTTCAGTCACACTGGTCTTTAAGTTGCTAAAATAATCCAAAGTCTTTTCTTCCTTAGGGTCTGAGACTGCCCGGATTCAAATTCCACCTTCACCACTTAGTAGCTGTGTGACAAGGGCAAGTTACTTAACCCTTCTGTGCTTCATCTTATACCTCTGTTACATCTTATACCTCTGTTAAGCAGGGTTAACAGTAGTTCCTACATAGGGTTGTGTTAGGATTAAAGAATAGAACATATGTAAAGTTCTTAGAATGTTACTGGTTCATAGTAATGTCTGAAAATATTAACTCCTCCTCCTCTTTGTACCATCCCTATCCTCCCCAACAAATCTCTTCTAAAAACCCCTCCCCTCCCTTTTTCCAAGTCTGGATTTCTAATATGTCCTATTAATAGTTATTATATAAACTGTCATAACCTTGGAGACCTTTTCTGACCCTCTGATCGAAAGTAGCTCCTTTGTAATTTTCTCTCACACCTCTGCCTGTTTCCTTCATAGCACTTATCTCAATTTGTGGTTGTATATTTATTTGCTTTTATTTCTTGGTCATCATCTTTCTCCATGACTAGGCTAAAAATGTCATGGTCAGAGTCCTTGGCGGTTTCACTCATCCCTGTGCACGTTGTATGCATCTACACAGAGCAGGCAAACAATACATATTTAGGAATGAAAGCCTACCTCCTCTGAGCAGTCAGCAGCCTACAAAGGGAAACTGAAATTCTGAATTCGAACTCTGTAATATGCTGGAGCAGAAGCCACATTGCTGGGCATCGGTGCTGGGTGTCCGCATTGTGGTTGGCATGAGGGGGTGGGGAAGGAAGCACTCCTCCTACTTAAAAGAAAACGCCATGTCAGTTGGACATCTCAGCTTTCCTGAGCCTCAGCTGTGGAAGTTCATGGAAGGGGCAAACAGGAGACACTGCTGGCCAGCCAGTGGACAGATGAAGCCATGGGCCAGCTTAGAGAAGGGATGTCTTTCAGCAGTACCTGTGAGACAACTTGTAGGGACCTCAAGAAATATTTGAAAGATACCTTACAGGGTAGAAAAGGTCCACCATCCCCAGGCTATGGAAAAAACCAGGGAAATTTGAGTTGGGGTGGTTCCTGTTATCTGTACAGTCTGGTAAGGCCAGGGGAAACTTGAATGACAGTATTCATTCTATCATGGCCAGGACTCAACCCTGTGCACAGAGTTGACAGAGAGAAATATTCCAGTGAAGGCCCCTACCAGTCACTGGGGGAGAAAGAGCAGTTATCAGTACTCCCATATCATTACCTGTGCGGCCTCCACCAGAGGCTTTGACCTTAACAGGCTGCAGGTTGTATTGGTGGGGAAAATTAATCATTTTCTTCTTCTTCTTTTTTTTTTTTTTGAGATGGAGTCTCGCTCTGTTGCCCAGGCTGGAGTCTAGTGGCGTGATCTCGGCTCACTGCAAGCTCTGCCTCCTGGGTTCACGCCATTCTCCTGCCTCAGCCTCCCGAGTAGCTGGGACTACAGGTGCCCGCCACCTCACCCAGCTAATTTTTTGTATTTTTATTAGAGACGGGGTTTCACCGTGTTAGCCAGGATGATCTCGATCTCCTGACCTCGTGATCCGCCCACCTTGGCCTCCCAAAGTGCTGGGATTACAGGCGTGAGCCACCGCGCCTGGCCTAATTGAATCATTTTCTATCATACTGAACCTTTAAATAAGTCACACTTCCAGCACTAGCCAATAGTAAAGGATATTAAATATGTTTCTATTATCTGAACAGGGAGGAAAGGGGTCTTTTGAGAAGCATATTTAGTGCACCGGGAAATTGTTCATACCAATACTTTTAATGCAGAGGGCATCAACCTGAGAGTCAGGAAGTCACACCTGCATCTTTCTTATCCCTTAATTTGTTCCATTTTAAAAATGAATAGCAGAAGTTTATAAAACAAAATGTAAATAACCTTCTCTTTCTCCCACTGCTCTTCTAGTCCGATTCCTTACAGGTAGTCACTATTAAAACAGGCCTGCAGCTGGGCGTGGTGGCTCACGCCTATAATCCTAGCACTTTGGGAGGCCAAGGTGAGTGGATCACCTGAGGTCAGGAATTCAAGACCAGCCTGGGCAATATGGTGAAACCCCTAAAAATATAAAAATTAGCCGAGTTTGGTGGCACACGCCTGTGGTCCCGGCTACTTGGGGCAGGGCGGGTGGAGGGAGGGAGCCAAGGCACAAGAATTCCTTGAACCCCGGAGGTGGAGGTTGCAGTGAACCGAGACTGCACCATTGCACTCCAGCCTGGGTGACAGAGCGAGACTCTGTGTCAAAACAAAAACAAATACAAAAACAAAAACAGGCCTGCAGGCATTCTTTCCCACTGTCTATGTACATTCATGTATACGTACCTCCAGCCCCTACCCATGCATGCATAAAAATTCTTTTAAAGAGATTATATTATGAACACCTTTTGCTGATACAGGGATTGCCTTACCTCCTTCTCAGGTCTGCAGTGTCTCCATGTTCAGAGATTGCGCTTTATTTGATCATCTTTTTATTGAAAGCCATTCTCTTATTGGTAGGTAAGCTGCTTCCATTATTTCTTGTCTACAAACTGCTACATTGAGTGTCCTTGTACATACATCTGTAGACTACATTCCTCCATGTGTATTTACTGGGTCAAAGTCATATGCATTGAGAAATCCAGCAGCTGGATTTAGATTGCACTTCTGCTTGGAAGTGTTAACTTGGGCATCCTAACTCGTTTGAATTAAGTTTAGACCAGCGAATCTTCAAAGTCCCTTCTTGCTCTAACGTGGGTTTCTGTTTGTTTGTTTGTTTTTTATTTGTTTGTTTGTTTGTTTTGATGGAGTCTTGCTCTGTCACCAGACTGGAGTGCAGTGGCATAGTCTCGGCTCACTGCAACCTCTGTCTCCAGGTTCAAGCGATTCCCCTGCCTCGGCCTCCCAACTAGCTGGGACTACAGGCACGTACCACCATGCTCTGCTAATTTTTTTTTTTTTTTTGTATTTTAGTAGAGATGGGGTTTCACCATGTTGGCCAGGATGGTCTTGATCTTCTGACCTCGTGATCTGCCCATCTCGGCCTCCCAAAGTGCTGGGATTATGGGCATGAGCTACCACACCCGGCCTGCTCCAACGAGTTTTAAGATTTCCAGCCTCCTCTAGGTGCTGGCTGCTTGAGGCTGATTTTTATACTGGGTTTTAGAAACTATTCTCTACCTAGAAGAGAGACAGAGAGAAGAAGTATTAAAAGCAAATGAGCAAATGCAGCTGAAAATTGACATGTAATTCATGGGAATTGGATGGAATTAAGCCAAGGTGCATGAAATACACTTCATATTGTGAAAGGATAGATCTAAAAGTGATGTGTTTGCCAAAAGCAGTCCACATAGATATTTCATCTCAAACAGTGTCTTGATATTTAGAGATGAGCGTTCTCAGTACTTAATGGAAGGCAGTATACCAGGGTTGGCGCTAACCCAACCCATAACCTTTGAGCCATAGTCCCTGTAACTGTGTCATCAGCTGGTTTCATAAGAGAACATGCCTAAACCTGCCCAATCCTTGGCTGGGGATGCTTTCAGGAAAATCCAGGGTGCTGTTGAAGTTTTGTAGGTGACTCAGGTAGTGGAATTCTGCTTTTGAGTCAAGACAGAATTTTAGCTTTGCCTGGTTGGGGGTTTAGTCACTGGAGCTAGCCCTCTAAGGTCATATTGAAGTAGGCAGAAAAATTGTCTACGGAATATGTTACCTTGAAAGATGATTTCATTTTAATTGAAAGATTCACGAGATTTTTCTTTATGATTCCACAGTGATTTTAGTTGACGATGTTATTATTCCCCTCCTTTCTAGGAATAATAGGTTCAGCCTTAGAGAATGACCATCATATTTCCATCGTAATCCAGAAACAACTATGATGTCCAAACCCTATGACATTGGCTTCCTAAATGAAAGCCAATGGAGAATCTTGGAGCAATTCATTCTAAATAATTGGTGAAGCTTTTTCTTAATAAAAATACAGAGCTTTCCAATTTAATTCAATAGTACTAGGTACCCACTCCACATTACTGAGATTTTTAAACTGTTATAAAATGAACATTTGGAGAGCACCCATATATCACTAGGCCTTAGGAGAAGAAAAAAAAAAACAACCCTGAAATCTTCTATTTAAAGAAGACATGTAAACATACCTATGAGTGCAGATCCAATTTCTCCAAAACAGTATGCCAAGAATAACTTCATTGAATGTTGTAAAGATACAACCTTAATCAATACATATCCTTTTTTATTTGGGGCTTAAAACTGCTGATCTAAAATGTTAATGGATACGTTTATTTCTCCAACACAAATTCATAATATCACCAATCCAGAAAGACTGGCATAAAGAAGTTGGCTATACACATGCTATTTATTATTCAGCTAATAGATGCCTGTGTCCTGTTTAGAATCCCCAAATGATTTGTAAATTATTACATGGAGTTTAGATTATTATTTCTACGTTTAGCCACCTTTTTATCCAAATACTGATTACTTTATTAGCATATTAAGTGGAAATGTGTTAAGCCTGCTTGGCCAAATAGTGAAACACTGTCCCAAAAAAGAAAAAATAAATAATAACTAAAAACAGTCTAGGCATGGTGGCTCATGCCTATTATCCCAGCACTTTGGGAGGCTGAGGTGGGAGGATCGCTTGAGTTCAGAAGTTCAAGGCTGCAGTGAGCTATGATTGCGCCACTGCATGCCAGCCTGGGCAACAGAGCAAGACCCTGTCTCTAAATAATAATAATAATCATAACGATAAAAACAAAAACCCAGAAATATCAGATGAGACAGGCTAGTGTTACTGTTCCTTTATCCTCTTTTAATGAGGATTAATTTAAGCCCCCACGTAGCAAAATAATATACAAGATATTTGCAGAAGGCAAACATTGACCTCCAGACTCCTCTAACTTTCTAGACGTTGTTTATTCTTGAGCCTCCAACTTCCCCATTATTTTGCTCCAATGACTTCCCCAATCCACGAAGTTTCCTTATTTGTATTTTAAACTCATCCTCTCTACCCTCATAGCTCCTTTCCTGTAATTCTGAAATTCCTTTTAAACTCTACTTGCATCATTTTGATTCCAGAATACGTACGCACTCGTTCACAACCATTTGCCTTACAGAAGACATCCCCGAAATGTGGCCCAAAGGAAGAAGCCCCTTGACGAAGGGGGTTGCCCAGATAAATGATTCATTGCCTAAAGTGATGGACTTTTTAAAATGTCATTTTTATTTTGGAATGTAGGAAACTGGTTTCGCTGTCTTTTGAAGCATCATCACAGAGGCATAAACTGAGGAGCAAAGCTTGTAACTGAGAGGTTTTAAATGAAAAGGGTAAGGGAAACAAACAATATCCCACCAGGAGAGAGGTCTGATAGCTCAAGTGTCTCTTTTCCTCTCCTGGTCGCCTCACACGCAGAGGCAGTCTTACTAAACGTGCTGTGCAGCAGCGACGTGACTCACAGTCAGCTAACAGAGCAGGAAGTCACCTGACGACAGATGGGAAAGTCCAGAGTAGATTGAACGTACTTTTTAAGAAAAGGAAATAAAGAAGGCAATTTGTAGGGCTGTCACAAGGTTAGAAACCCCGATTATATTTGATAGTTCGGTGCAAGGCACTAGCCTGGGAATGTATTAATCTGTGTATCAAGTAATTACTACCATATTTGCAAGCTGAGTAAGTAGGTTTCAGTCATTAAATAAAGAACAGCATTCTTGATTGGAAGGATGAAATTATGCAATCTTCACTGGATTGGGTTAAATAACAAATTAATATCTGGGGTCTTGGCAGGGACGGTCATATGCGAAACTGTGAAGCAGAACATTGTCTTTGTCAGTGTGGTTGTCTGTTTGGGGAGTTCTTCTCTTGTCCCAGGGGTTTAGGGAGAGAAATTGAAGTGTTTTAGTTAATCAATAAAACCAGAAATATATGAGGACTTGTTGTCTGCCAAGTCTTCTGCAAGGGAGTGTGGGGCAAATGGACAGGAAAAGATCCTTGAGGAGCTCTATCTAGTTGGGGGCAACAAGATGTAAGCATCTGGAAAGGTAAGTAACAGTGTAAGAGTTGTTTCAAAGAAGAACATGATGGATTACAAAATAGCAATGTCAATAGGATGTGTTGTGGGCATTCAGAGAAAGGCGAGGTTAGTGTGGGCAAGGTGGATAAGGGAAGTTTTTGGGCAAACAGTGGATCTAGAGCTATGCTACACTTTTAAATCAGAAAACATCTATAGGTAAGTAGCAAAGTCCAAATCAGTTATCCTAGGAATGGCAGCAGCCAAGCAGATATTTGAATGGGCTGGTGGTGCAAGTCCACAAGTCTAAAGATCTGGGTTAATCTTTGTTGAGAAAGGCTGTTGAACAAAGGTGTCTCAATTTCCTCATCTGTAAAATGGGTGCAAAAAATGTCCAACCTGCCATCCAGGTTAAAGAATTCTGTAAATCTCAGTGTAAACTATAACTTATGTAATAACCTTAAGCTATTGTTAATGGTAATGTATGATGATATTAGGAATATAATTTTGCATATAGAGATACTGCTCGACTTTAAGGACTAAAATGGTAATTTGAACAGCCATACATAGGTTATGAGGAAGAGTTTGAGGTAGGGGTGCTAACTATAAATATCAAATTGCAACATGTAGGTGACCAATGAGCACTTTCATCAGCTTGCTCTGGGGTCTTGCTAGAAGCAGGATGAGGACATTTGTTTTTCAATATTAAAACTAATAAAGGTATTTTCTTCCTTTCTTTCTTCCTTCCTTCCTTCCTTCCTTCCTTCCTTCCTTCCTTCCTTTCTTTCTTTCTTTCTTTCTTTCTTTCTTTCTTTCTTTCTTTCTTTCTTTCTTTCTTTCTTTCTTTCTTCCTTCCTTCCTTCCTTCCTTCCTTCCTTCCTTCCTTCTTTCTCTTTCTTTCTTATTTCTTTCTTCTTCTTTCTCTTTCTTTCTTCTTTCTTCTTCTTTCTCCTTCCTTCCTTCCTTTCCCTCTTTCTCTCTCTCTTTCTTTCCTTCTTTCTTTCTTTCTTTCTTCCTTTCTTTCTTTCTTTCTTTCTTTCTTTCTTTCTTTCTTTCTTTCTTTCTTTCTTTCTTTCTTTCTTTCTTTCTTCTCTTTCTTTCTTTCTTTCTTTCTTTCTTTCTTTCTTTCTTTCTTTCTTTCTTTCTTTCTTTCTTTCTTTCTTTCTTTCTTTCTTTCCCACTATCTCTCTCCTTCCTTCCTTCCCTCCCTCCCTCCCTCCTTCCTTCCTTCCTTCCTTCCTTCCTTTCTCCCTTTCTCTCTCTCTCTTTCTCTCTTTCTCTTTCTCTCTCTCTCTTTCTTTCTCTTTCCTTCTTTCTATCTTTTTTTTTTTTTTTCCAGAGTCTCACCCTATCTCCCAGGCTGGAGCACAATGGCGCGATCTCAGCTCACTGCAACCTCTGTCTTCTGGGTTCAGGAGATTCTCCTGCCTCAGCCTCCCGAGTAGCTGGGATTACAGGCTCATGCCACCATACCCAGCTAATTTTTTGGCATCTTTAGTAGAGACGGGGTTTAGCATGTTGGCCAGGTTGCAGGTATAATCTTTCTAAGGATCATTTTGTTTCCTCTGGCTGTGAAGATCGTTTGCTTTCAGTGTCCTACATGAACATTACATGTTTAATCTGAACTTACAGAGCCTGCCCATTGCATGGTATATGGTAAGAGCCTAGCATTGAATGGGGAGCCCATAATAAAGAGCCCATATATTGAATGGGAACTTTTTCTAGATTTAAGACACAATTTGGTAATCATTGCTTTTAATTTCTGAAGTGGGAAGCATTTTTTTCTCTTAACATATTGATAGGAAAATAATTCATGTATTTGTAGTGGGGTCAAAATTCACACATATGAATCACATGTGCACAAATAAAAAATAAAGAAATGCATCTTTATTTTCCTTCACTGAGCTCATCTTGCGCAGAGACCCTGTTTGCATTGACAACAGGGTTTTGACAATTTCCATTCTTGACATTTTTTTTTTGACAATTTCCATTCTTTCCGGGCTAAAATGGTTCTTTGGGGGTAAATATTCAGTCCATTGAAAGTTGAAACCCTCTTCCAGGGCAGTTTCTCCCCTCCCAAGAGTTCCTCTCTCTCTCCGTCTATTCCTAGATGAGAGAATTGTGGGCTGGCAGAGGGACGAGGGCCTCTGACCCTGTGTTGCCCTCTGCAGAGTCGTGGCTTCTACTGAGGAGCCTGCTCTCTCAGCTCTGCTGTTCACAAAGGAGTGATTATCCCCATGCACCTCAGGTGCCAAGCTGGGGTTCCTGGCTGATGTCAGGGGCCTCCTTACACTGTACGTGTAGGCCTGGACTCTGGACTCTGACCCCATCTAGTCAGATGGCCCTACTTGTACCTACATCCTCCCTCCTGCCCCCACCCCATCCTCCTGTTGCTGTCTTATTTCTATATTGTACCACGTGAGACTGTGGGAGCTGCCCCAGGCTGGTTCTCCAGTTCTAGATGACTGGAAATCTGTGAAAGACTGGCTGTTTTCCTGGCTTACACTGTGCTCACAGATCATCCCCCAACCTCTCTGACTGCCCTATGAGGTCTGGCCCTGCCCTGTCTTCCTCCCTCTAATTTGGCTCCTTTCCACAGCCCAGGAAGGCTGCCATGGGGCTGTGGTGGGGGAACCCTTCTGTGGCCAGTGCTGCCCATCCCTACCCTTTGATGGGCCCCCAGCATTCAGCTCCTCAGACCACAAAAGTGTCTTTTTAAATCATTTTTTTTTTCTGAGTAAAGCATGGCCTCTGCAGAACAGAGGTGTTTGCTTGCAGACTTTTGTCTACCTGCAATTTTCTAAGATCCACTTTCACACAAAGAACAGTAATGGCTCTCATTTTCACTGGATTCTGCCCATTAGTTCAATAGGTAGCGACATATAAGACAATTAGGGAAAAGGAATCACCAGAAACAAATAAATATTGACCTAATGTCTCAAAAATGTTATTCTTGTTACAAATGTTTAAAGTATTTTGGTAGCTGTGACACATTTGTGAAGTGGGTGATGGTGACATCGATTCTTTGGTTGAGAGGGGCTTGATCATTCATTCTACAACTCCCATGTTCCCAGGTTATGAGTCATTCACAAAATATTTATTCAGCAGCTATTTCATTCCAAACATGGGAGAAATAAAACCACGTTTCAATATCCTTGCATGTCTTTACATGTTACTAAACATGCTTCAGGTAAACCTCCCGGTATAAAGATTAATGGGACAGGGGTACGGGTAGACTTTTAGGAGCCCCAAGCAGTGCAAGAGCCTGGGAAGAAAGTGAAGTAGAACCTTGGAAGAGCAGTGCACCACAGTTTGAAGCAAGTGGTGAACAGTCTAGAAACAAGAGAAAAAGGGCTTTTCACCTGCAGGGACCAAAACCGAACCCAAGAGGCTCTGGGGGAGCAACTGGATGGAAAGGGCAAGTCCCAGAGGTCCATCCTGGAAGGAAGGGTCAAACCAGGGCAAGGAGGGAACTCCCATACCTTGATGCAGCGCCAACCTTACCTACCTTGAATCAGATGATTTTTTTGGTAACCAGTCCAATTTACAAAAGTATGTTTTTCTGCTGACTTCTTAGACTCTTACTGCTTTGCTTCTCACCCTGCCGCTTGCTTTTATTTTTTACTTCCTTTGTTTTCTAGAACTGGTGAATATTCAGGGAGATTTGAATGGAGACTTAAAAAGCCTGAGCAATTTAGAGTTGGGATTCAATGTCTTTGTACACTGTTATCCTTTCTACTTGGATAGCCCATTGCAAGCAGTTCTAACAAAAACCATGCACATGTGATATGAAGTCTATACATTTTCCTGCTTAGATACAGCAATGCTTCACCAGCCCATTGAGAACTACTCACTGATTTTCTAGCAGCACTGCATTAGTAAACAGGACTAATAATTTCATTCTGGCAATGTGAACCAGGTGCTAAACTTCAGTTGTTTCACTCACAATGGACTAATATGGGGGAAGATATTTTTAAAATTTGTGGTTTGAAAGTCTTTGTCACTTAATTGCAAGGAATTAATCATAGGCCTATTAGTCTGTTCTTGCATTGCTATAAAGAAATAACTGAGACTGGGTAACTTACAAGGAAAAGAGATTTAGTTGTTTCACAGTTCTGCAGGTTGTACAGGAAGCATAGCAGCCTCTGCTTCTGGGGAGGCCTCAGGAAGCTTCCAATCATGGTGGAAGGCAAAGGGGGAGTAAGACATCTCACACGGCCAGAGCAGAAGGAAGAGAGAGAGAGGCAGCTGCTACACACTTTTAAACAACCAGATCTCATGATAACACATGATCACAAGAATAACGCTGAGGAGATGGTGCTAAACCATTTATGAAGGATCCATCCCCATGTTGCAATCACCTCCCACGAGGCCTCACCTCCAACATTGGGGATTACAGTTTGACATGAGATTTGGGCAGGGACACAGATCTAAACCTTATGACCTGCCTTGTCCAATACAGTAGCTGCTGGCCTTGTATGGCTATTTAAATTTAAATTAATTAAAATTAAATTAAGTTAAAAATTTAGTTCTTCAGTCACCTAGTCACATTTTAAGTGCTCAATAATCACTTGTGGCCAGTGACACTTTATTATGTTGGGCACACAGTATCGGGCGGTAGGGGTATACAGAATTTATATCATCATGGAAAATTGTATTGAATAATACTAGTGCAGATATTTGTGCAAAAGTACAGCTAGAGGAAGCAGTGGTTCGGGATACTTTTGTTGTTTTTGCACAGGTGCCTTGGTTCCTAGTCCACTCCTCTTTCCCTTACACTGCACTATCTCCTAACAGTTGAGGAGAAGATAAATGATGAATGATAGGTTAACTGCCTCCGAGTAAACACCAAAGAAGCTCTTTCCACTAAATAATTTTCAAACCTAAATAGACCAAAATTATTCCAGAAAGGCACTTTAACTGTGCTTGCACCAAATGATAGTATCAATAGTTTTGCACAGTCGGTTTATGCCACTGAGTGTTTTCTCCAAGATGAGGTTTGGTTACAAAGATGCTTTAGGATCATTCTTTTAGAAGAAGTGTGTCATTGTGACAAAAATGTAGGTACAAATAATACAATGAAAATGATGAGAAAATGGCAAAGGTTGCAGGACAAACTGGATACATTGTTGGACAGTGGGAAATATTCTGAAGCACAAAGAATGAATTATGCAACCAGTGAAAAGTAATACATTCATACACTGCTCAACAATCAATAATAGAAGGAATAAAAAACTGATGAAATCGGGAAAAATATATCATTTATCTTGTGTGTGTGTGTGTGTGTGTGTGTGTGTGTGTATCAAATGTATATATATAGAGAGAGTTGGGTCAATTGTAACAAATGTGGGTGTCAGCCTTACTCTCGAGTACATGCTTGAGGTCCAGACCATTTCCGCCGCTAAGATATAGCAGATCAGGCAATAAATGAAAGATTTTACAGCGACTTCCTGGAGGACCATATCACGATAACCATCCAGACCCTTGCTAGACTGGCCTTCTGCCAAGGGAAAGGAAAGCAGGAGATTCCTGAAGGCCAAAGAACACCCTCCAGGAACTGGGCTTTTGAGAAGCAGAGAGGTCAGGTCAGCCTCTCCTCATATTATTCAGTGATGTCAGCATCAATTCACCAGGGATTTTTCTAAGGTTACAAGCTTCCTATGATCCCCGTCTTGGAGACCTTGAAGGCAGCCTTTGACCTTGGCAGCCACGTAGTGGTGGAAAGTATTGGAGGGATCAGTGTCAAGGCTTTGCGTTTGGCTTGTGGTAGCAAAAATAAAATAGGACCCGCCATGTCTCCCAGTCAACGCAGGTAGCCTACAGTTAATTTAGGAGAAGTCTAGAGTGCAGGTTTAAAAGTCTAAAGTTAAGCACGGAAAAATGTGGCTAAGGTTTCCATAAATGTAATGCCTGTTGGGATTTACATAACATCAAAAGGTACTTGCTAAGGGACTTCATAGAACATTGGAAAAACCATCAATGAGAGGTGGTTTTCCTCAGCAGGTTTTTATTGTAATTGAAGTTGCTTTATTTCAGAAAGAAGATGCCTGATGCAACTGCAACATATCCAAGTAAAGAGAAAATGTATGTCAACTTTTAAAGCATGAAAGAAATCATTCCTGCTTCTGTCTGGTAGGAATACATCAAGGAGTAATACAACATTTAACACTTTTGGTCTCCTTTTACTTATAAACAAAAGGATTGATGAATAAACTTTGAAAACCAAATCTGTTTTTGAGTAAAAGAGCTCCTAGATTAGAAAATTTTGCAAATGCTTTTTCACTTCAAATATAAAGCTGGTCTCTCACAGAGGTGACCTAACTTGAGAGAAGAGAGACTGGATCTTACCATTCTTCGTTTTCCTAAAGTGTTAGCGAGATAGCACGTCTTTGATATGTGCTTATTATTTGCTGACTGTGTGAAAGGAATAGTCCTTTATACAACTTGGAAGGAAAGAGCCCAGAACAAAAACAGTACAGTTCTGACATATTTGAAGTACAGGATGTTCAGGCAAGGGAGTGAAAGTACATTAGGTTTGTTTTCAATTCATAAATCATCTAGTTCCACAAGATAATTCTGTATGTTTTGGTTAGTTTAAGAAAAATACAAATGCTTGAATATGGGCAGCATATAATCTTTTGGGGGGGAAAAAAAAATCTTTTATTTGATTGTTCCCAGGCTTTCAGTTGAGAATTTTCCAGAGTGAAGTCACCTTCTTGCTGTGGTCTGCAGCTGTAGAAAGTCTGAAGTTAGAGTCTTTGACCAAACTCATTATTTTTTCCTCCAATGATCCTTTAGAGGATTTAACAAAACTTGAAATTTCACTAAAGAATAAAGGGAAATACAGTACAAGCTAGAGTAGCCCAAATCTTTGTTAAAGAGAAATTATTTTTATTGTGATTAACTCTTCTCAGACACTTAACTTTTCCAATCCAACCAGAAAGAAAGGATGGGAAGAAAGAGTCATGAGACCACTGCTAACCCAACATTTTTCTTCTTGTTTCTGAAAAAGCAAGATTTAGGAGGCTGCGGCCTCAGTTACCAGGCCATTGGCTTCTACCCACTGTGTGAAAGTCAAAGCCTTTCTCCCATTTATAGGTCCTCTTCTCTTTCTTCCTGTCTCTCTGCCAAGCAAGTGGTGTGTGTGTGTGTGTGTGTCCACTAAAGGACTGGTTCTCAGCTTGTGGTGATTTTGTCCCTTTTCCCTCAAAATCTATGACAATGTTTGGACACATGTTTGATTGTCACATCTTGGTACCTTACTGGTTTCTCATGGGTAAAGGCCAAGGATGCTGCTAAACATCCTACAAATGCACAAGTTAACCCACACCACAACAAATTACATGGCTCCAAATCCTGATCTAAAAGATTAGGTATGGAGGCCTCACTGGTCATTGATAGGTGTATGGGGAAGCTTCAGGTAAAGAATAGGTGATACTCCAAACTGTTTCTGGTAAAACTGTAAGATTTACGAGGTGGGTAGGCACATGGACTTTAGAACTGGAACCAGAGACCTGGGTTCACAGTGTAAATTCTGCCACTCAGTAGCAAGGTGTCATTGACAAGTTACTTAACTTCTCTGCACTTATTAGGGAAATATAATTAAAAAAAAAATCTCCTCCTGTATTAGTCCATTTTCATGCTGTTATTAAAGACATACCTGAGACTGGGAAATTTACAAAGAAAAGAGGTTTAATGGACAACTCACAGCTTCACGTGCCTGGGGAGGCCTCACAGTCATGGTGGAAGGGAAGGAGGAGCAAGTCACATGTTGTGTGAATGGCAGCAGGCAAAGAGAGCTTGTGCAGATAAACTCCCGTTTTTAAAACCATTGGATCTCGTGAGATTCATTCACTATCACGAGAACAGCACGGGAAAGACCCGCACCCATGATTCAATCATCTCCTACCAGGTCCCTCCCACAACACATGGGAATTATTGGAGCTACAAGATGAGATTTGGGTGGGCACACAGAGCCAAACCATATCACCTCCAAATCCACAAAACCTCTTTACAAAGGTAGGAAAGTAGAAAACAACTTCACTACTGAGTCAGCATTAAACCAGAATGCAGCAGGGACAGTGGCTCGTACCTGTAATCCTAGCACTTTGGGAGGCCAAGGCGAGTGGATCTCCTGAGGTCAGGAGTTCGAGACCAGCCTGGCCAACATTGTGAAACCTCGTTTCTACTAAAAATGCAAAAATTAGCCAGGCATTGGGATGGCCACCTGTAATCCCAGCTACTCAGGAGGCTGCAACAGGAGAATCGCTTGACCCCAGGAGGCAGAGGTTGCAATGAGCCGAGATCGTGCCACTGCACTCCAGCCTAGGTGACAGAGTAAGACTGTCTCAAAGAAAACCCAAAAAACAAAAAACTAGAATGTGATGTATATCACAGACAGGCAACCTGCTAAAGGCATGATAAAGAAAGAAATTTCATTCTTTTATATAGCTAAGTGGATCCAACCCATTACCTTGGATAGGTTTTGCAATTAAGGGTTAGGTCACAGGTAGGCCTATCTCTTCCCAGGACACAGGGAGACTGGCTGTTATCTTCCTTGATTATAGTTCAAAGAGAAGGCTCTCAGATACTTCAGGAAACATTCCTGAGTATTGACACTGGCCAGAGGTTTAGTTAGCCATTAACAAGGTTTATATACATTTGACAAGGACAGAGAAAGAAACTCTGAAGAAAAGGAAAGGGTGGGATGCTCCTTACCTTATTTTTAACAGGGGGAATTAAGCCTTATTTCTAATTTGCATATGTCCTTATATCCCTCAAGTGATTTGCCTATAAAAACAGGGTAATGGCTGGGTGCGGTGGCTCACTTCTGTAATCCCAGCACTTCGGGAGGCCAAGGCAGGTGGATCACCTGAGGTCAGGAATTCAAGACCACCCTAGCCAACATGGCGAAACCCCATCTCTACCAAAAATACAAAAAATATTAGCCAGTCTTGGTGGCGGGTGCCTGTAATCCCAGTTGCTTGGGAGTCTGAGGCAGGTGAATTGCTTGAACCAGGGAGGCAGAGGTTGCAGTGAGCCGAGATTGTGCCATTGCACTCCAGCCTGGGTAACAAGAGCGAAACTCCATCTCAAAAACCAACAAACCAACAAACCAACAAAAACAAAGAACAACAACAACAACAACAACAACAAAAACAGGGTGATAATAGTCCCTATTTCTTAGAGCTGTTGTAAAGATTAAAGATTATATGAGTTAACCTGTGTATAGGGCTTAGACCAGTGTTTGGCACTCAATAAATATTTGCTATTAATATGCTGCTTTAAGGTAAGCCCTGGTGATAGCCAGGGTTTTAAGATGTCCCCATGATTCCTGTCCTTGGCATATAAGCCTTGTATAATTCCTTCCCCTCTAGTGTAGGCAGAAGCTGTGAAGATGAAGGGATATTATTTTATGATGAGGTTACTCATCAGTTGACTTCGAGCTCATAAAAGGGAGATTATCCATAAAGCCCGAGTGAGACAGGGCTCATGGAGGAGGCCACATGGCCAGGAACTGCCGGACAGCCTCTAAAAACTGAAACCACCCCAGGTGCACGGTCAGTCAAAGAACTGGAGCCTCAGTTTTACAATCACAAGGAACTGAATTCTGCTGATCTCCAGAAAGGAATGCAGCCTGGCCAACACCTTTATTTCAGTTTAGTGAGACCCTGAGCAGAAGCTCCAGCACATCTGGGCCTAGACTTTGACCTCCAGAAACCTCGGAGTGAGCCTCTGGGCAGCCTTTTGCCCAGTTTCCCTTCTGTAAAGTTAATAAATGGAAGTCAAGAATAACTAGGCGGCTGTTTCCTGTAATTCTGAATTCTGTAAGGATCCCAAAGAGTGAGTGCTGGAAGAGTAGGGGTGGCTTTCTAAAAGAGACCATTTCAAGCCTGAGCACACTGGCCTGAATGTTCAACTCCCCTTTGATATTCACGCTTTTGGTGTTCCCAAGAAGGCAGACTGAGATTCGTGTTCAGCAGGGCTCCAAACGCTTGGTGGGTTTGGCTCAAAAATATCTTATTTATAGATACCTTTTTCTCTTAGAAGTTTAAATCACTTGAAATGCATGTAATTAATCTTAATGAACAAAGAGGGGCTTTGTCAGAGATCAGAGGGTTCTGGAAGGCTACTGACATGCCCAAGAACACGCTCTCAGGCACTAGCTGACTCCCAGCAGTGGTGAGCCTCATATCAGGTCCTTCAGCTTCAGGAGTGGGTTAAAATGGAGATGCATTCATCACCACTGGGCTCTCTTAGAGATTCTGATTAGAAAGATGGGTCCCAGGAGATTGCAATTTTAGCAAGCACTTATGACAGTTCTGAAAGTAAGTTGTTTGTGGGCTAAACTATGAAAAACTCAAGGCTTAAAGGAAGCATCACCAACAGCAAGTTAGAGATTAACTTAAAGGATCAGGAAGGGTTCCAGCAGGAAGCAGACTCCAACTCCTGTGATTGAAGAAAGAATTTCAGTGAAGAAATTTATGAGCATTGGGGTAGGTTTAAGGGAAACAATAGGGGTTGTTAAAGTATTCAGAGACTGGCAATGGCTGGAAATCGTCTCCACCCATAGGGCTGAAGGAACAAGGGGAATGTAACAGTGTCACTAAATCCCATTAAGTAATGGGGCTGATGCGGACAGGCCCTCAATAAAGGCTGTAGCCAAAAAGGGATGCAGCAGGTGCCAGAGACAGGGAGGGTGCATAAAAACAGGGAGGGTCAAACAGGGCGGGCACCTTCCGTGGCAGAACCCAACTGGAAGCCAGCCAGCAAGGGAGCCTGAATGCACAATCCCAAGGGGCAGCTTCTCAGTGCACTAAACAGGGCAGAGAAGGGCAGACAGGGGTGGCAGTGAAAAATCATTAGCACATTTCAAATCTTAAGAACAACATCACCAACATGAAGAATTGCTGGACAATTAAGGGAGTGGACTAAAAGAGAAGTCATCTCTACTACCACTACTGCCGAGAGCATCAGTTATAGGAGAGGGCCCAGGCCAGGCATCTTGGAATCAGGAGGGGATGTGGAGGTATAAAGTCTTGGGGAAGGAGAAATGAAGATGGCAGGGCAGGGCTATGGTGCTGTGCACCTGACAGATTAGCCTTTTGCAGTTAGCCCTGAAAACCATAAGAAATACATCTGAAAGTACTGTAACACCCTTTCCAAGACATTCAGAGTAGCACTCACTGTCTGAGCACCAATTCAGTGTCTTTCTTTGCTGAGAGCATTGCCAAAGCTCACTGCTGCCCCCTGGATAAAACAAACCAATTTCATGAACACTTGAAGCTCTCATCAGAAATTGTCTTATTATTGTAATTAATTACGAAGCATCTAAATTTCTCCCCAGATTATGACCACCATTAAGAGGATAGCCAATTAGAAACATTATGTAACCGGATCACATATGTCAGTTCATAGTACAGCTGAGATGTAGAGAAAAGGGAATTTCTTTATATTTTGTTTAATTGGCCCTCCCAAGTTTCTACCCATTGGTAAATGGCGGAAAGGCTAAATGTTCAATCTGACTTAAAGTTTAGTGTTCCAGTAATTTAAATAGTCCCTTAAGTCATCTTAAGTCACTATTGGATAAAGTTACTAAGTGGCTCACTTAGTTTGACCTTACCCCCTGTATTTCTACCTAGTTGAGATATTGAGGTCTAGGTGAAAGCATGGAAAAGAATGTGACTTAATGGTTCCATGTTGTGCTGATGGGCTATGGATAGGCCCCGGGCTCATGACAGTTCATGGGTTGCACTGATAGGAATCCATGTATCTGTAGTGGCCAGCCCCTTGTCCAAGGCTGTTGCCCTGTTGCTCTTCAGGGCTGAAACCTGCAGCTGGTGGTCTCCAGCTCCAGAAATGTTCTTAAAAAGAACTCGACATTCATTTCCTGATCTCTGCTTCTCTTCAACTCTAATGAGCTCTAGCCCTTTGGGTTTCTGCTGCCTCCATTCCTTGGCTTGGCTATCTATCCTGTGCTGTGGAGTCACCTTGCTTTGTCATAGCAGGCACTGTGGCAAGTCCTCCGGCTTTCATCTCAGCATCCTGTGGGGCAAGAGAATGAAGGGAGACCCCAGATTGCCAGCTAGCCCTTTGTGTCTGCTCATGTCCTTCTACCCTCTTAAGCACCTGGATGATCACATTTGGGTGTGGGACCATCTTCACTGTAATCCTCTCACTACCATCCAAATGGGCATGTGTGGCAGCCCCTCTCCTGGGTGATCCTCTCAATGTATCCAAAATATATACAGTTGATCCTCATTATTTGTAGATTTGCCTATTTGCTAAAATTTATTTTTAACCCTCAAATCAACACTTGTGCTTTTGTATCATTCATAGACACGCATGACATGGTAAAAAATTTGAATCACTCATCATGCACTTTTCCAGTTGAGGTCGCACCAGGTGAAGCTCTGCCTTTTTGTTTCAGCTCTCATCCTGCAATCAAAGGTCCTTCTGCCTCCTTAGTTGCACATCTTTTCATTTCTGTGGTTTTTCTTGGTGACTTTACTGTTTCAAATGGCTCCCCACCATAGTGCAGAAGTGATGTTTGGTGTTCCTAAGCTGAAGAATGCTGTGATGTACCTTACAGAGAAAAGATGTGTTATGGACTGAAGGTTTGTGTCCCTGCAAATTCATATGTTGAAGGCTTACCCAAAGTTTGGCTGTATATGGAAATGGGGTCTTTAAGGAGGTTTTAAGGTTAAAAGAATGGGCCTTATAACGTTATGGGGGAGGGGGTCATAAAGTGGGCCCTGATCTGATAAAATTAATTCTTTATAAAAAGAGCTTTCTCTCTCTTCTGCCCACCCTGCCCATCTCCCCCCTCAGTGGAAAAGCCACTCAGAGGAAAAGCCATATTTGGACAAGGCAACTGTCTGAAAGCCAGGAAGAAAGCCGTTGCCAGAAACCAAACCTGTGGGTACATTGATCTTGGAGTTTCTAGCCACCAGAACTTTGAGAAAATAGATTTCTGCTCTTTAAGCCACAGAGTCTGTGGAATTTTATTAGATCAGCCTGGGCAGATTGAGAAAACATGTCTTAGATAAGCTTCAATCAGACATGAGTTATAGTGTTACTGGTCATGAGTTCAGTGCTACTGAGTCAATAATACCTATTAAGTAAGGTGTTTAAAAATAGACACACACATAAAACAAGATTATATACTGATTGATTAATGAATTAAAAATACTTATTCCCTGTTAAGAGAAGGAAAAAGCTGCAGACTGAGAGGAAATATTTGCAAGAAGACATGTCTGGTAAAGAACTGTTATTCAAAATATACTGACATGGTTTGCATCCGTGTCTCCACTCAGGTTTCATGTTGAATTGTAATCCCCGGTGTTGGAAGTGGGTCCTGGTGGGAGGTGATTTGACCAAAGGGGCGGATTCTAATGGTTTAGCACCATCCCCCTAGTGCTGTCTCATGACAGAGTTCTCAGGAGATCTGGTTGTTTAAAAGTGTGTGGCACCTCCCCCTTCTCTCTCTTCCCCCTGCTCTAGCCCTATAAGATGTGCCAGCTTCCTCTTTGCCTTCTACCATGATTGTAAGTTTCCTGAGGACTCCCCAGAAGCAGAAGCCTATACAGCCTGCAGAACCATGGGCCAGTTAAACCTCTTTTCTTTATAAATTACCCAATCTCAGGTATTTCTTTATAGCATTCTTGTATAGAATGAACTAATACATATATACAGAGCTCTTAAAATTCAACAAAAAGAAAACGAATAACCTGCTGACAAAGAAGGGCAAAAGACATGAATATACACCTCATAAAAGAAGATATACGAATAGCAAGTCAACACATAAAAAAAGCTCCACATCATATGTCATCAGGGAATTGCAATTTAAAACAACAATGCGGGCCAGGGACGGTGGCTCATGCTTGTAATTCCAGCACTTGGGGAGGCTGAGGCAGGTGGATCACCTGTGGTCAGGAGTTTGAGACCAGTCTGGCCAACATGGTGAAACCCCATCTCTACTAAAAACACACAATTAGCCGAGTGTGGGTGGTGCATGCCTGTAATCCCAGCTACTTGGGAGGCTGAGGCAGGAGAATAGCTCGAACCCGGGAGTGAGCCGAGACCACGCCATTGCACTCCAGCCTGTGTGACAGAGCAAGACTCTGTCTCAAAACAAAAACAAAAACAGTCTTGCAGGCATTCTTTCCCTCTGTCTATGTACATGCATGTATACATACCTCCAGCCTCTACCCACGCATGCATAAGAATTCTTTTAAAGGGATCATACTTAAAGGGATTGTGCCACTGCACTCCAGCCTGGGCAAAAAGAGCGAAATTCCATCTCAAACAAAACAAACACAAAACAAAACAAAAAATGCAATACCACTACATGCCTATTAGAATGGCCAAAATCTGGAACGCTGAAAACATCAAATGCTTGTAAGGATATAGGGCAACAGGAACTCTCATTCATTGCTGGTGGGAATGCAAAATGGTATAGTCAGTTTGGCAGTTGTTTTTACAAAACTAAATACTCTTACCATATGACCTAGCAGTCTCACTTCTTTGTACTTACCTACATGAGTTGAAAACTTATGTCCACACAAAAATCCTGTACATGAATGTTTATAACAGTATTATTCATAATTGCCATAACTTAAAAGCACTCAAGATATCCTTCAGTAAGTGAATAGATAAAACGTGTGTATTTGCTCAGGCCAATATAACAAAATAAAAGAGACTGAGTGGCTTAAACAACAAAAATTTATTTTCTAACAGTTCTGGCAGTTAGAAGTCCAAGATCAAGGCCTCAGACGATTTCAGTTCTGGTGAGGTCTCTCTTCCTGGATTGCAGATGGCTGCCTTCTTGTTAAGTCCTCACATGGCCTTTTCTTGAGACAGCAAGCTCTGTGGTATCTCTACTTATAAGAACACCAGTCCCAGCTGGGTGCAGTGGCTCACACCTGTAATCCCAACACTCTGAAAGGCCAAGGCGGGTGTATCACCTGAGGTCAGGAGTTCATGACCAGCCTGGCCAACATAGTGAAACCCCGTCTCTAATAAAAAAAAAATACAAAAAATTAGCTGGGCATGGTGGCAGGCACCTGTAATCCCAGCTACTTGGGAGGCTGAGGCAGGAGAATGGCTTGAACCCACTAGACGGAGGATGCAGTGAGCTGAGACTCTGCCACTGCACTCCAGCCTGGGTAACAGAGCGAGACTCCATCTAAAAAAAAAAAAAAAAAAAAAGAACACCAGTCCCATCCAACGAAATCCCTATCATAAGACCTCATTTAACCTTAATTACTCCCTTAAAGGGCCTTATCACCAAATATAGTCCCATTGAGGGTTAGGGCTTCAACGTATGAATTCTGGGAGGACACAATTTGATCTAAAACCCTGTGGCACATAGAGACATTAGAATATTTGTCAGCACTAAAAAGAAAGCAGCTGTGAAGCCATGAAAAGACATGGTGGGATCTTAAACGCATAGTACTAAGATAAAGAAACCAATCGGAAAAGCTCCATACTGTATGACTCCGACTATTCTGGAAAAGGCAAAACATAAACTATGGAGACAGTAAAAAGATCAGTGGTTGCCAGGGGTTAGGGAGAAGTGAGGGATGAATAGGCAAAGCACAGAGAATTTTTAGGGTGATGAAAATACCCTGTATAATACAATACTATAATGGTGGGTATATGTCATTATGCATTTGCCACAACTCATAGAATGTACAACACCAAGAGTGAACCCTAATGTGAACCACGGATGTTGGGTGATTATGTAGGCTTATCAACTGCAACAAACGTACCACTCTGTGAGGGATGTTGATAGTGGGGGAGGCTGTGCGGGGAGAGGGGCAGGAGCAAGTGGTAAATGGTAGCTCTCAGTATTTCCTGCTTTACTTTGCTGTGAATCTAAAATTGCTCTAAAAAATACTCTATTTAAAAAGAAAAAATAAAGGCTGTGAACAGAGGCTCACAGGAACACAACTGTGTATTTCTCTTAAGAGCACTGGTTTAGTACTTGCTAATTCAGTGTTTGTGGTGGAGGGGAAGAATAATTTTTTTCTTTAATCCCCATAGGTTCTGGCCCCTGTAACAAAAGACAGATTAGCAAGAGAAAAACAAACAGAAGCTTATTAACAGATATATTTCATATATACGTGGGTGACACGCAGGTAATGAGAAGTTCTCAAAGAGGTGGTTTTGAATTCCAGCTCACATAGCATTTTCATCAAAGAATACTAAATTTTTAGAAAAGTGACAGGACAAAGGAAAAGGATTTTGAGTCCCTAGGGGTGGTAGTTTGGAGGAAGGCAAATTAATGACAGATAAAGGCCAGTTAGTAAAGCCCTTAATGTAGATTTCTCTGGTAACATTTTCAGGCCAATAAGGATCCAAAATTGTGCTCAGTGTTTACCTTTGTTCTCCCCAGTGAGGGCAGGGAGGAAGGAAGATGCCTTTTATCTTTGCATAACTATGTCTTGCTTTTAGGCCAACAGAGAGAGGGTAGAGAGCTTTTCTGTATCCACTTCTTAACTGTTCCAGCTCAACAATTCTTCATATCTGAGGATGACGTGTTCTGGTCTCCCACAGCAGTGACCATAATAAGCATAACTATGGAAAATAACAACAATTAGCTGGATATACTCCTACTCTAGGTCAAAAGTCAGGAAAGGACAAATGGGACATTCGTGTGGCTCTCCTGCCTCCCCCACCTTCCTCCTTTTCTTCTTCCCACTTCTCTGGGGTCCGAAAGGAACAGTCCCCTTTCCACACCTCACACACTGGCCTTCACTAACCCACTTCCTGTTCTTGAATTACCTTATCAGAACGCTGTGATCTGGCTGGTCGGGCAGACTCATCTGTAAGCTAAACAGCAGATAAAGACATGGAAATACTCTTTTGTCAAGGTATTAGGCAAGTTTATAAAGCTAATGTCATGCTGCAAAGTCCTATTATGGAATGCCAGAAGGTGACTATTATCTTCTATTTCCCTGGATTCCTTCTCTAACAATCCCCTTAATTTCCCCTGCATCCTTCCTTCCTTCTAGATATTCCAGGCCAATGAGGGGAAATTGATGTACTGGCCAGGCAAGAAGAGCAAAGTTCATTAATCATTTGTAACAAGTTGTCCTCATTTTCCCTGAAAGCCTCATAGAGCAGAGCTCTGTACCCTGAACGTGATAGGGGCTCAGTAAAAGACTTCACTAAGTTGGAAGCTATCAAGAACTGCTATGTGGTTGCCACACCTCCAACCTACAGGTGTTGATTAGTATCTTTTTTCTTTCCTTCTTCCTCCATCGTCACATCTTAGTGATCCTGCAGCCAAATATTCCTTTAAGGAAAAAAACCCCTTAAATACACAATCATCATGGTAACTGACGCCTTCTCTCTCCCATTCTGAAGCTCTGCCCCTCCCAAGAGGCACCGACTATCACCAAACCACATGGTTGGCAGGTTTTCATCAAATATCTTCATATTCTCTCAGAATGTAGGTGGCACTTGGGGAAATGCTCTCTAACAACTTGAAATGAGACTGCATTTGATGAGTGAAATTCAGAAAGGAGCTTGCCAGACCAGCACAGCCATAGAGAGTAACTCTACTGAATGACTACTGGTAAACTTAACAGAATGTAGGAACACAGAGAAAAAAGAAATGTCAACCAGATAGGAAATTAATCAGCAGCAGGCACAGATGACAAAAAGACCCATAAAAGCATGTGGCTAAGAAGAAGGTACTCTGTCAGTGACTATGTATTTGGTTTGTCTGGCAAGTCTATCTCTAATTTAGAAATGGGCCAGGCGCGGTGGCTCACGCCTGTAATCCCAGCACTTTGGGAGGCCGTGGCGGGTGGATCATGAGGTCAGGAGTTCAAGAGCAGCCTGACCAATATGGTGAAACCCCGTCTCAACTAAAAATACAAAAATTAGCCGGACATGGTGGCATGCACCTGTAGTCCCAGCTACTCAGGAGGCAGAGGCAGGAGAATCGGTTGAACCCGCGAGGCAGAGGTTGCAGTGAGCCATGATCGGGCCACTACATTCCAGCCTGGGCAACAGAGGAAAAAAAAAAAAGGAAAAGAAAAGAAAGAAAGAAATGGAAATAACAGGCCATCACGGTCTAATGCCATTGTGCCCTCATTATCTTTCTTGGCACTCCATGCCTAACAACCAATCTAGCCGGGCGTGGTGGCTCACATCTATAATCCCAGCACTTTGGGAGGCTGAGGCAGGTGGATCACTTGAAGCCAGGAGTTTGAGACCAGCCTGGCCAACTTGGCAAAATCCCGTCTCTATTAAAAATACAAAAATTAGCTGGGCGTGGTGGTGGGCGCCTGAGTCCCAGCTACTTGAAAGGCTGAGGAATGAGAATCACTTGAATCCGGGAGGCAGAGGTTGCAGTGAGCCGAGATCATGCCACTGCACTCCACCCTGGGTGACGGAGCGAGACTTTGTCCCAATAAATAAATAAATAAAATTAAATAAAAATAAATAAAATTAAATAAATTAACAACCAACCTGATGTTAATGTAACTTGTTTAAAATAAGGGAATGGGCTGCTCAGGCCACCGTGAGTGTAAAATTCTCGATTTGCATTCTAACTTTATACATCATTTTCTCGTGGGCTTTGAGTGAGTCAGCATCTCCAGTCTAGCCAACCCTGGGACACTTACAACATCATTTCTGCACCTACAAAATTATAGACCAGATTTTGGAGAGTAACGAGTTCACCAAGGTAATTGCCAATTTGTGGGGTCTATCTGGGGGTCAGTGAGTGTTCACATTATTCTCTAACGCTTCTTTATTTTGATTGAACATGTCGGGGCTCAACAATTGTTAGGTAATGCACAAGAATGATGTTTCCTTTGTTAGGTGATTCTATTGCTTCTCGTTGCCAGTCTGGTTGGAAATACCCCGGGGGCCTTGTTATAGGCCACAATACTGGATACTTCTGCTTCTGGTGAGATGAAGCTCTCAAGAGTAATGTTTGTAAAATACAGAGTAAACTTATTTTAAAAATTACCAATACTTTTACAACTGTAGGAAAAAAGTTTCTGGGGAGTTTGAGCTTAAGAGGAACTTCTACCCCCCGTCCCAACCCTCCCACCCAGTTTCTCTATCTAGATCAGAGAGGCAGTACACATGCTGTAAATGTGGGATTTATATTCTAAGTTTTTCCATCTTGCCTTGTATCAAGAGGTGGCAATAGGTCAAAGGAGTACGTTAAGTTGTTTCACTTTGACGGTTGGCTGAAACTACTATGTCTACCTTCAAATTAAACTTGAAAACACATTTAAAAATATGCCCAAGATCGCGGTTGATTGGCTTGGCCATTTTCTAATAACCTTTCTTCATTTCTGGACAGGTACCAGTGCCATGTTTGTGTATTTTGCCCTGGTGCCATGAGGACACTTGAGCTGAGAGCAGCCTGTTTTTATTCCTGAACAGTGCGAAAGAGCACCCTAGCAGCGAGTGTTAACCACATACATCTTAAATAGGATTTGGCTTGCAATGTGATTCTGACCTGATAACAGGCATCAATCCTATAACGTTCTTCATCTGTCATATAACTCAGGTCAGCCTCATTCTTGATAATGTGCCTCTGGTTGTGACATTCATCTATTCTCCCAAGAGATTTCACTTGGATTTTCTTGGCCAGCTTTTTGTGGGAGCAGAAGAAACTCTGCTGCAGTGAAAGAAAATGCATTTATGTTTTAGATTAACATTAGAGTCTTGAGATTTCCAACCTAACATGTAAGTTGTTCATCTGCCTGTCTCTATCCAGTCCCAGGACATTAGAGAGGGAATTGGAAATGATTAAAGTGGACTTGGTTTGATTGGGGAGTCAGAGACCTTGGAAGTCAAGTTCAGATCCCCAACAGGAAGCTGTAGATGGGCAAGGAGAAGAAATCTCTCAGTAGATATCTCTGCATTGCTTGTCTGTCTGTGCGGTGGGCATTGTCTACTCTAGATTCAGTCTCAGGCAAGGAGGCTAGTGTCTCTCATATGACACAATCACATTCTAAACCTTGAAGACTGGAAAAAACAATGCATAGCTTTTTTGGTTTGGAGTGCTATTATTGAATGTTTAATATCTGACATCATCAACTTGAGTGCTAAAGTGTATGGATCAAAGGGCTGGGTGTGGTTTATTCTAGTGTAGTACATAACCTCCTGTAAGTCGCAGGTTAAGAAAACAAGAAGTTCTGTGACTTCTACCAAGCTCAATCATTTGTAACATCCAGCAAAAGAGGATGCTATGTGAATGCAACTTTGGAATATCATGTGCAACCACTTAAAAGAAGTAACGTGTGAAGAAAGTGCTTAACAAGAGAAGAGAAGTTTAGGCAGCTTCTGGGCTTTACAAACAGTGCTCTATGGAAGAATGAACAGAAGCAACACTGAACGGACACTGGTGAAGCAGAGCCCCAGCAATTTCCACAGCCTGCACGTGCCTATAGCAGCAGAAAACACAGACTTCCAGTGGACTTCCAGTCCAGTCCTGGAAGAAGCTGAGCTCAGGCCACGTCTTCTGGAAGTGATGCTTCCGGGCAGATTGGCCCACTAGGCTTGGCATTGGTTTGCTAGCTGTAGAGGAACTGTCAGGCTTCCAAAAACTAGCTCAGATTGGGTCTGAATTCCCCCAGGAAGTACTGCGCGCTGTGTGTGTGTGTGTGTGTGTGTGTGTGTGTGTGTGTGTGAGAGAGAGAGAGAGAGAGGGTGGGGGGGGTGGGGAGGAGGCGACTATTACCCATCAGTTGCCTGAAAGACCTAGTTCCTGGAAAAAAACCCCGAGGAAGTAGGTGGCTTGTTGTTAGGGAACTTGGAGAGAGATAAACTCACTTTGTTGTGGAGCATTAGGTTGTAAATTACGCATTGGCAGAGAACATGCCTTTAGTTCTCAGTGCCGATGCATTTAAGGTAGACTATGCAGAAGGCTGCAGTTTTTCTTATTGTTGACTGAATTTTGTTGTTGAAAATAGTTATACAATGAATGCTCTCTCACTACCACCATCACCACACACACACACACACACACACCCCTGAACTCAAACAGGCATCATTGTAAACATGTGCACTCTACCTCCCCCCACCCCCATACCACCATCCGCACTCTTGATTCACAAGAATCCACGGTTACATAAACATATTCTTCAAATTCACATTTTGGGATTCCTAATAATTATTTTTTATTTTATTTTCAATTAAATGCACACATGTTAAATGTACAGTTTGGCAAGTTTTAACAAATATAGACACGAAGTAACCACCATAACAAACAAAATATAGAATATTTCCATTACTCTAAAACGTTTCCTCATGCCCTTTGATAGTCAATCCCCTCAGCTCCCGCCAGGTACCAGGCAACCACTAATACACTTTCAATCAATACAGATTAGATTTTCCTGTTCCAGATTTTCATAGAAATAGAATTATACCATATGTACCTTTTGACATCTGGCTTTGTTTTTACACAGCATAAGGCTTTCAAAATGTTAAGATTTATGTTGTTGCATAAACTTGTAGTTTATTCCTTTTATTTATTTATTTATTTATTTTTGAGATGGAGTCTCGCTCTGTGGACCAGGCTGGAGTGCAGTGGTGCGATCTCGGCTCACTGCAAGCTCCGCCTCCCGGGTTCTCGGCATTCTCCTGCCTCAGCCTCCCGAGTAGCTGGGACTACAGGTGCCCGCCACCATGCCCGGCTAGTTTTTTGTATTTTTAGTAGAGACAGGGTTTCACCATGTTAGCCAGGGTGGTCTCCATTTCCTGACCTCATGATCTGCCCGCCTCGGCCTCCCAAAGTGCTGGGATTACAGGCATGAGCCATCGAACCCTGCAGGTTTGTTCTTTTTTGTTGCAGAGTAGTGGCATGCCATTGAATGGATACTCCACAATTTATTTTTCCATTTACTTCTTGATGACTATTTGTCTTGTTTTTAGCTTGGGTTATAATGAATAGGTACCAATCTTTGCATGGGCATATGTTTTCATTTCTTTTATTTACATCTTAGGAATACTATTGCTGGGTCATTTGATTTCATTTATTTTTCTCTGTTGTTTATGCATTTTTCTATACATTAATTTCTGCTCTTTATGATTTCCTTCCTTCGGGTTAAGTTTTCTCTTCTTTTTCTAGCTTTAAGGTGAAACCTTAGATGATTGACGTCAGGATTTTCTTTTCTTTTCTTTTCTTTTTTTTTTTTTTTTGAGATGGAATCTCGCTCTGTTGCCCAGGCTGGAGTGCAGTGACAACATCTTGGCTCACTGCAAGCTCTGCCTCCCGGGTTCACGCCATTCTCCTACCTCAGCCTCCTGAGTAGCTGAGACTACAGGCGCCTGCCACCTCGCCTGGCTAATTTTTGGTATTTTTAGTAGAGACGAGGTTTCACCATGTTAGCCAGGATGGTCTCGATCTCCTGACCTCGCAATTTGCCCACCTCAGCCTTCCAAAGTGCTAGGAGGGATTTTCTTTTCTAATGTAAGTATGCAGGACTTTGAATTTTCCTTTAAAGAACTTTGATGCACCTCACGAATTTTTATATATACCTCACAAGGCAATCCTTGCTTTATCTAGTAGGAAAGAACTATAAAAACAATGATGCTAGCTGAAATCTTGCAAAGTGATCTTAATAATAAATAGAAAAAAATTACAACTGTTCTGTGACCTTTTACATTTTTTATCATGACATTAAAAACTCTTATTGTCTTTTATAAATGTGTAGGAAAATGAAAAAATGGTGAAACTTTTTAATACTATAATTTAAAATATTAGAAACATTAAGAACAAAAGTATTTTGTGTCTTTGTAAAAACTTATCAGTCAGCTCTCGGTTCCTACTCTGCTTTGGGATAGTGTGAGCTTCATTTTGTACACGTGTGACTTCCTCCAGTTATAAACCCAATAAACTCTGTGGGGAAAAAAACCCACAAACAACTTATGAGAGAGTGAATGTAGAGTTTCAGTTTGGGAAAATGAAAAAGTTCTGGAGATGGATGGTGGTGATAGTTACACAGCAGTATGAATGTATGCAATACCACTGAACTGTATACTTAAAAATAGTTAAAATGGTAAATTTTATATTATGTATGTGTTATGCAATTTAAAAGATGTTATCAGGAGTAGTTTGGACAATGCTTGATGCTTTCTCATTGTGTAATTTATGATATGAAGTGATCTTCTTTTCCTTGCCTCTGTGAATTGTCAACCTCCTTTCTAAGTTTAGGTCAACTTCCAACTTCTTATTCTTTGTATTTGCAATGGCGTGAAATATCTGAGAGTTCCTGTCATGTAAAATTTTTGCTGACATCACTTCTTTTGGGACACATCTTCATCCTTTTCATCATAAATGCTCTTTTCATTTGTTACTTTCATCACGTCCTTTGCGTACCTAGTCTCTCAAAAAGTGATAATATTAACATTTCCATATCAGCTATTTTTGTCTGTAATTCCATCTACATTCAATACATATGTTTCGCTTTCAACGTTATAACTTTTTGTTTGCTTGCTGCATTTTCATCTTTGTTGGCCAATTTCTTCTTTTGGTCATCGAATTTTGTAAAATGCCATGTGAGTTTATCAATGGGAGCCAAAGAGGAAACAGCTTTCCTATATGTGTGTGAACTGAGTATGAAATGCACAGCAACCAATCACCAACAGCCTTTAGAAGAAGGGATGTGATTGGTCACAGATCATGATACTCATGATGTTACTTGTATGATTATTCATGGACTGATGTGCTAAGAATGAAGTTTATATTTTATGGAATTGCTTGCAGCTAATATACTGTGGTAACAGAAATGTGGTAGCTGAAATTTGAACCATGTTGTTGGGGGACTGGTGTTATTTTTTGGTAACTGACATCTGTGCATATTAGGACCTGTGCAAAGCAAGGAAAACTTGTACCTGTGTTTTCTTTCCTTCTAATTTCTTTTTGATCCATGAGCTACTCAGAACTGTATAGTTTAATTTCAAAATATTTGGAGATTTTTCAGGTATCATTTTAATAAACCTTTTAGTTTAATTTCATTTTGGCCAGGGGACATTCTCTGTGTGAATAAAGTACTTTTACATGTATTGCAATGTGTTTTATGGTCTAGCATATGGTCTATATTAGTGAATGTTCCATGTGCATTTGAAAAGAATGTGTGTCTTGCTGGGTGTAGCAGCACCAGCCGTGCAGCATTCTACTAGGCCAAGTAGCCTATTTGGGTACAACATTTTATTAGGCCAAGTGAACTGATGGTGTTGTTAAGGTCTCCAGATCTTTACTGATTTTCTTTCTTTCTTTCTGTTTTTTTGTTTTGTTTTGTTTTTAGTTTTTTCTTTTGAGATAGAGTCTTGCTTTATTTCCCAGGCTGGAGTGCAGTGGTGTGATCTTGGCTCACTGCAACCTGCACCTCCCGAGTTCAAGCAATTCTCCTGCCTTAGCCTCCCGAGTAGCTGGGACTACAGGCGCCCGCCACCACGCCCTGTTGGTTTATCATTATATTTTTAGTAGAGCTGGGGTTTTACCATATTGGCCAGGCTGGTCTCAAACTCCTGACCTTGTGATCCACCCAACTTGGGCTCCCAAAATGCTGGGATTACAGGCATGAGCCACCGCTCCCAGTCGATTTTTACTGATTTTCTATTGACCTTTTCTATCAAGTACTGAGAAAGAAGTATTGAAATCTTTATAATTGTGGATTTGAATATTTCTCCTGTCAATCAATCCATCAGTTTTTGTTTTATATATTTTGAAACTTTGTTATTAAGTACATATTTTTAGGATTGTTATGCCCTCTTGTTGAATTGATTCTGTTATTATGACGTGATCTTATTGATCCCTGATAATAGTCTTTTTTCTGAAGTCCATTTGTCTGACATTAACATAGTTACTCTAGATTTCTCATGATTGGTATTGACGTAGTATAATTTTTTTCATTCTTTTACTTTGAACTTATATATGTCTTTATATTTAAGTCTATTTCCTGTAGCAACTCACAGTGGGTCTTTCTTCTCATACAGTCTGGCAATCTCTGCCTTTGAATTGGGGTGGATGTACATGTAAAAATGTGAAATCCAAATGTAAAATAGTGGCTATTTACATTTAATGTAATTATTGATATAGTTGAATTGAAGCCTACCATCTTGATAGATAAATTCTATTTGTTTTATCTGTTCTTTGTTCTTTTCCCTGTCTCTTGCCTTACTATCTTTGGGATTGAGTATTTTCTCTCTATAATGGATTTATTCACTGTATCTCTTCATTTTGTCTAGATTTTATGTTATGAACATACATTTTTAACTTATCACAATCTGTCTTCAAGTAATATTACAGCCTTTCATATTTAATGTAAAATCCTTACCATGATATACTTCCGTTTCTTCCTTCCTATGCTTTATGCTATTTTTTGTCATTCCTTATGCTTTTGCATGTATTATAAACCCCGCAAAATAGATTGGCATTACTTTTTGCTTTAAACAATTTTTTTTGGGAGAATTTTGTTTGTGTGAGGAAAGAAGTCATACTTACATATTTGTTTTTCTAGCATTTTCCGTCTGTTGTTTTCATTGTGCCTGAAGAATTTTCGAGCTGTACTACCTCTACTGATGACATTTTTCTCAGTTTTGTTTGAAAGATATTATTACTAATTTTCCATATAGTTTTAAGTCATCAGGATCTTGTTTCATCACTTTGAAGATATCATTTTTAATCTTCCTGCTAAAAACAGCCACATAATGCCATATAATGATGAATATGTGGTATTTGGTATCATTGTTCTCTATTTCCTGTAGCTGTTTTAAAAAATTTCTCTTTATCAGAGGTTTCTAGAAATTTGATTATGATGTCTGTTGGTGTAGTTTGAGAGTGTGTGTGTGTGTGTGTGTATATATATAACAAAAGAAAACAACTGGATATTACAGGGCTGAAAAATATAATAGATAAAATGAAAAATTTATTAGACAGAACTTATGGAAGACTGACATCTACAGAAGAAACTATCAGGAAAGATATATGTGTGTGTGTGTGTGTGTGTATACATAATTATAAACACACATATATATTTATATATCCTCACATTTGTTGAGATTCTTGGATCTGGGCATATATAATTTTCACAAAATTTGGAATTTTCTGGCCAATATTCTTAAATAAGTAAATATACATATATATGTATATTTCTATGTCTTTTTCCTTGCTTTCTGAGACTCCATTAGACTGCTCAGTATTCTCTGACAGGTCACTGAGGTCTATTAACTTTTTGGTATTTTTTCTCTCTGTGATTAAGCTTGAATAGTTTATATTGCCATTATTTTCAAGTTCACTGATCTTTTCTTCTGTTGGATCCAATCTGCCATAAATTCAGTCTAATAAATTTTACATTTTATGTGTTGTATTTTTCAGCCCTGTAATATCCATATTGTTCTCTCTATAGCTCCCATTTTTTTCCTTATTTTGTTTATGTTTTTCTTTAAATAACATGATCGTAATTGTAATAACTGTTTTCTTTTGTTGTTGTTCTGACAGGGTTTTGCTCTGTTGTCCTGGCTAGAGTGCTGTGGTATGAACATGGCTCACTGCAGCCTTGACCTGTACTCAAGCAATCCTCCCTCTTCAGTTTCCTGAGGAGTGAGTAGTTGAGACCACAGGTGTGTGCTTCCATGCTAATTTTTTTATATTTACTTTTTGTAAAGATTGGAGGGTATCCTTATGTTGCCTAAGCTGGTCTCAAATTCGTGGACTCAAGTGATCCTCCAGCCTTGGCCCCGCAAAGTGCTGAGATCACAGGCTTGAGCAATTGGGCCAGCCTACTTTTAAACTTTAAAATATTCTTATATGCTAATTTCATCATTTGTATTGGCTATTTCTCCTCTCTCTCTCTCTCTCAACCTGTTTTCAGGACTAGTCAAGTGCAATAGTGAGGAGGGGTGAAAGCATAGAATACAAAATTTGATCTGTAACTGACTGTGAACAATAAATTAAAATAACTCATTACCTTCAGACCAGCCCTGGTTGTTCCTGTTGACTAATTATCTCCCTGATTATGGATCACATTTTGTGGCTTTTGTTTTGCATATCTAGTAATTTTTCATTGAATGGTAGACATTATGAATTCTATGCTGTTGAGTGTTTCAATTTTGTTATCTTTCTTCAAAATGCTGAAT
Source organism: Papio anubis (assembly GCF_008728515.1). Lineage (NCBI taxonomy): Eukaryota > Metazoa > Chordata > Mammalia > Primates > Cercopithecidae > Papio > Papio anubis. The sequence goes on from NC_044981.1 coordinate 125,004,543, forward strand.
ATTATGAAGCAAGAAATGAGATAACTTGTCATCTGCTTGATTTTAGATACTTGTTTTTAAGCTTTCTTAGGATCATTGTAAAACAGTCTTTATTCTAGAGCTAGTTTAGACTTACTACTAAGACATAACCCTTCTGGAGTCCTTACTGAATGCACTGGGTATTCAGTGAGGCCACTCCATTCCGGCTGGTAGGGATCCAAATTTCTCCCAGATGTGTTTGAGTTCAGGAAGTTGTTCAGCTTATATTACTGTGGCAGTTATTCTTTCCTCAGCCTCATGGAAATTTAGCCTACCATGCACAGATTAGTATTCAGCCAAGGAGTATTAGTATCTGGGCCTAAGGGGATCGTTGGATTTTTTTTCTTGTGCAATTTTTCCCTCTCTGGCACTCTGCCACACACATAGCAGAAATCTCAGTGTCTCCAATCTTCTATATCTGTCTCCTCTATTTAAAGAGATCACCAGACTTTCTTTCCTCTTCCTGTGGTCTGGAAGTTGTCTCCACACAGAAACCTGTAACAATCAGAGGGTCACCTGGTTTGTTTCTCTTCTCCCAGAGGATCACAATCCAGCTGTGCCTGCTGTCTAAATATCTGAAAAACATTGTTTCACATATTTTGTCTATATTCCTAGTTGTTTCTAGAAGATCAAATTCCCACAACAATTCTTCCCTCATGGGCAGGTGAGGAAGTATATTGTGTATTTTTTTTTAAAAAGTATTTTTTAAAAAGCTTGACCTAAACTATTTTTAATCAATTTAATAAACAGTCGTGAATTCCCTCTGTGAGTCAAGTCTATTGCAGACACCAGTGAAAACAAAAGCAAACAACATTCCCTGTTCTCCTTGTCCTTTCATTTAGTTGGGCAGTAGACACAAAGCAAATAATTGTACAAGTGTTTAACTATAATTTCTGATAGATACTGAGAATATAAGGTGAAGGGTGAAATGGAAGATAATTACTAAGTGACTTAGAATTTGGTGCACTGTAGGGTACTTTGAGGAAGAAGCATTTACACAGAAACTTAAGGAATAAGCAAATGTCAGTCAAGAAAAGAGTAAAGACAGGAGGGTTCTAGGGAATATTTAACTAAACACAAACGAAATTTTGGCTTTATAAAGTTTTTGTGGGTGAAGTAAATGAAGGACAACGTTCCCATAGTCTTTGGTGTTTGTTGGCTATGACAACGGCTAGCTGGGATGTCATTAGGAGTTGCTTTACTTGAGTGGAGTAAGTGGCACTCACTGGGCCTGACATCAAAGTTGAGAGCAAGTGTCTGTGTTGTCTTTTTTATGCGTGGTGTGGGGAAGGGGTGGAGAAGAGAGAAATGGGAGAAGAAACTATAGAAAACCAGAATATGTCAATCCAAAATATGCCTTGTTGACAAAAATTATTTTTGAGCTAAAGATCATTAAGAAGCAGCAGACAAAGGGGAAACTCTCCCTATCCTGCTTTTTCCCTCCTTGAAGACAGGATGTAAATTACCCTCTGCTGGAGAGCTTTATATTCTCATCAGCCCAGATACAGCACCGAAGGAATCTGCAAACAAACATCATTCTGTTAGTTTTCTCCCATATTTACCTTCCCACAGTTTCCTCTCTTTGGAAGCCTAAGACTACTCTCCTTCATCTTGTCGTTTCTCTACAAATTGATTGTTCTTTGTTGAAGACACTTGAGGAGCCAGAGTTCTAGGCCGCTGCTTTGAAATCGTTCTTACTGAGTTTTCTCCAGTGTGATGTGCACTGCATGTGTTAATAAATGTGTTTGTTTTCCTCTTGTTTATCTGTCTTTTGTTACAGGAGTCTGTCCCAACTAAGAACTCATAGGAGGCATGGTGCAGTGGCTCACATGTGTAATCTCAACACTTTGGGAGGCTGAAGCTGGTGGATTGCTTGAGTCCAGGAGTTTGAGACTAGCCTGGGCAAAATGGTGAAACCCCGTCTCTATCAAAAAAACAACAAAAAATTAGCCGGGCATGGTGGTGTGCGCCTGGGGTCTCAGCTACTTGGGAGGTGGTGGGAGGATCACTTGAGCTTAGGAGGTGGAGGTTGCAATAAACCATGATTTGCCACCGCACTCAAGCCTGGGCGGCAGAATGAAAACCCCTCTCAATGAAAAATAAAAATAAAAAACTTATGGGTTTTGAGGAAGATTTTTATTCCTTTCCTGACAAAACTCTCATGGTTTTAACTTATGCTTATATACTGTTAATATAAAAATTGTATCTTTATATTAGATCACGCCAGTGTGCTTCCAGTTGGTGAATATCTTCAGCTAATTGTCTCTCAGGTCCCTCAAACTCAGTATTCTCAAACTTGGCTTCCTAGCATCTTCAGTCTGTAGCTAACAGTTCACTGGTTACTCAGGCCTGAAGCCTGGGTGTCGTTCTTGTCTTCTTCCTCTCTCTCACTTCTCTTTGCCCAGGTCATCTCCCCACACTCTTTAATCTTTTTATTTTTATTTTTATTTTTGAGACGGAGTCTCTCTCTGTCACCCAGGCTGCAGTGCAGTGCAGTGGCGCAATCTTGGCTCACTGTAACCTCCGCCTCCTGGGTTCAAGTGATTCTCCTGTCTCAACCTTCCGAGTAGCTGGGATTACAGGCTCAAGCCACCGTGTCCAGCTAATTTTTTTGTATTTTTAGTAGAGACGAGATTTCGCCATATTGGCCTGATCTCAGGTGATCTGCCCGCTTTGACCTCCCGAAGTGCTGGGATTACAGGCGTGAGCCACCATAGTGTCCTAACTCTTCAGCTAACTTTTCACTAGTTCACTGGTTACTTAGGCCTGAAACCTGGCTGTCATTCTTGTCCTCTTCCTCTCTCTCACTTCTCATTGCCCAGGTCACCTCCCCACACTCTTTAATCTTTTTTTTTTTTTTTTTTTTTTTTTGAGACAGCGTCTCACTCTTGTCTCCCAGGCTGGAGTGTAGTGGTGGCACAATTTTGATCTTGGCTCACTGCAACCTGTACCTCCTGGGTTCAAGCAATTCTCCTGCCTCAGCCTCCCGAGTATCTCGGATTACAGGCACCGGCCATCATGCCCGGCTAACTTTTGTGTTTTTGTAGAGCCAGGTTTTCACCATGTTGACCAGGCTGGTCTTGAACTCCTGACCTCATGTGATCTGCCCACCTCAGCCTCCCAAAGTACTGGGATTATAGGCATGAGCCACCGCCCCCCGCCCACATTTAATCTGACTCTCCTCTCCCTCGTTACTCAAAGTGCTCTAAATTAACCCCCCAGAAGCTCTCACCTGACCTCCCTGACAGCATCCTGATTGGTTTCTTTGGTACTATTTTTGGTGCCCCTCAAATCTGTCTTTCACAAATCCCTGGAGGTAGGGGCAATAAATGAGGAAGGTGCAGGGCCCAGGAAGGTACCAGAAATTAATGAAGTGGGCTGACTGGGACTATGATAAAATAAGAAGATTGTGTCCATCCAGAAAAGGTGAGCACTCCTCAGCCGCAGCCATTTGTTGGTTTGCTGGAATGGGAGTCCACTTTTGCCAGATCTTCGTTTAAGAGAAGCTAGAAAACCAGACTTGTATGTGAAATCTCTTGATTTTAAATGCTTGCAACTGCTTGGACCAGACACAGCCTGTATCTAAGCTCTGCCTCTGCTCAGTGGCACTCCTTTTCTAAAAAAAAGTCTTCAGTGGCACTTAATATTTATGGGATAAAGTTCCCACTCCTGGGCCTAGTGGAGCATCTGAAACAGTTTTCTTTTCCCTTCCCAGTAGTTCTGAATTTTTGCTCAGTATTCTGTAAACTATGCAGACCTGGCCCCAGGAAAGAGGAAGACAGAGACAAGTAGAAGAAAAAAGCTGTTGCTCAGCTTTGGGTTTACATGTTAAAGTCCGTAAGGAGACAGCAGATTCAGAAATCAGGCTTTCAAGAGACAGGAGTTTTCTGGGAACTCTCAGTTTACATTCCACATATCAAGAAACTAAACTTAGAGGGCTAACTGCAGAGTGGATCACAGATCTAGGAAGAATGCAGGATAAGAGGCAGTTCCCTTCTCTCAGTGGAAAAGCCCAAAGGAGTTGGGAGTGGAGAGGTCGGGGAGGAGGCAGGAAGATCCTCTGGCTCTTGCATCGGGCCCAGAATCTGAGGTGGGGTGGGGGTAGGTAGATACATACAGTTTCAAGGGAACATGAGAATGTTCTGGAACCCTGTTCCCCTGCAGGTAGCTGGGAGGTTTGCCAGCCTTCCAGAGAAGTATGGGGTTGAGCCTGTGTTCCACTTGCGTGACCTTTGTGGCTGGGGGAGGGGCTGAGGAAGGTGACCCCCACATAGCCTCACCAAGGCCTGTATTCTGAGGTCATAACTTAGTACTCAGGTCCCAAGGTAGGAGAGTGAAGGCCAATGACAGTGTCAGCAGCAGGAGTGTGATGTTATTGTGGAGATGAGGCCGCACTATCTTCAGAGCTCCTGGCCCTGGATGTCCTGTGACCAGGCAGGTCCACCACAGCAGAGGCCACCCGGAGGGAGGTCCATGTCTAAAAAGGACACGGGTGAGTCAGCAGTGAGTGGAGGACTGGAGGGTCACCCTCCCTAATACAAAACAATGCATGATAACTTCTGTGCCCTAGGAACTTAGAAAAGAGCAGGCAGAGAAGTGTTGAAGAGAAAATCATTCACAACACTTGTTACTTGGGAACCATCACTACAGGTATAGAGACCACTGCACTGGGCCCTTGTAGTGGGGGAGAGAGGCTGGGCTCATCTCTGACTCCAACAAGGGCAAGTGGGAGTTGATAGCCAAGGGAAGGAGTTTCTCAGTGGAAAATTACTAAGAGGAAACACCAGGAAGAAGGGGATTTCTTCTTAGATGGACTCAATAGAATTCTTGCTGAAGGCAGGCCAGGGTGATAACAGAACGAGGGTGGGGGATAAAGACAGATTCCAAAGGAGGGGGATTTTTGTTAAACTGACTTAGCAGGATTCTTGGTCAAACTGGATTCTACAAGGGCAGAGAGAGAAGCTCAAGGTTAGGACCTCATCAGAAAGAGGCCTCAGAGAACCCTGACTCACATTTGGTGAAAGGAGAATCTTTCTCAGAGGGAGATGGAGAAGAATCCCTAAATAATCAGGTATTTACCCCCAAAAGGACTGTGTGTGAGCTGGAAAATACTGAGATAAAGTATATGAATTTGGCTGAAAAAGCACTGCATGGGATTGAGTACACTGAGCGGTATAGAACAAGACCTCTGCTTTAAGCAGAGTGTGAGATTCATAGCAACACCACGTCAATGTTAGAAATAAAATTAGTTGTGTTTCTGCACGTCTGTCTTGTAACTACTCAGCTTTTTCCTATGAGAGTAGTTAAAAACAAGTAAACAAAATGCTCTCCACACTCCATCCTTCTCACCACCTACACTTAATTCTCCAGTATCACCACACTGCTTTGTGTGTCTCATGGGAAGTCAGCACTAGTATGATTTGTATGATTTATCTCCTTTGTATCTGCTAATCACAGTAGAAGGAAGCTCTTCAAAGGCTGGGAACAAATTTTATCACCCTTTGCATTCCCAGGACCTAGCACCATTCCTGGGAGATAGAAGGTCCTCAATAAATGTCAGATGGATATATAGATAAAAACATTCCAACACCCGTGGTCAAATCACAGGTAGGAAAAAGCAGGAGGTTGAATTATTTGTAACTGAAAAGGTTCGAGTACCTTCCTGTAGAATTTTGCCCTAGAAATTCCTCCACCAGAGACTCTAGAGTGAGTTAAAATGCCAGCTCCTCGCACCTTATTATTCCATTGTTTTGGAATAACAACATCAGCACCTTATCACATACAAACTCAGCTGAGTGGGGACAGAGACCAGGGTTCCAAGGAAGAAAAAGTAAGAATGGGACTGTCTGGGGCACTATGGGGTAGGCAGTTCCCTTGGACCAGCCAAGAAGAGATTTCTCATGGAGGCTGAAGGCCTGTTGGTAAAGAGGTGGGAGCAAATCCCCTTCATGGGCGTGCCATCAAATCATTCACATATGGCCCCACACTTAACAGGACCTCATGCTCGGTTTAACATTCTGCTGTCACCATCTTGAAATTCTTAATAATTTTCTAACATGGGATTCCACATTACCATTTTGCACTGGGCTCTAAAACTGAAGAAAAGGACACCAAGAGAGAAAAAGGAAAGAGGCACAAGAAAAGTTCTTCCATCTGAATGGTTTAGCATAAGATCCTGTGGCAGGCAGGGCACAGTGGCTCATGCCTGTAATCCCAGTACTTTTGGAGGCCGAGCCAGGAAGTCACTTGAGATCAGGAGTTCAAGACCAGTCTGGCCAACTTTGTGAAACCCCATCTCTACTAAAAATAAAAAACAAAAAATTAGCCAGTAATTATGGTGCATGCTTGGGAGGCTGAGGCAGGAGAATCCCTTGAACCTGGGAGGCAGAGGTTACAGTGAGCTGAGATCGCACCACTGCACTCCAGCCTGGGTGACAGAGAGAGACCCTGTTTCAAAAAAAAAAAAAAAAAAAAAACCCAAAACAAACAAACAAACAAAAAACCCCGTGGTCAAAGCCAGGAAGCTTGCAGGATGACCAGGAGAACAGAGACAGCAGAGAAACCTCAGGGTGAGCACCAACCAAGGGTTTATGTGTCTTATAATGAGAGACGGGCTTCTGAGATGTCAGAATGTGGGGGCTTTGGGAATCTCTCCCTTGCCATTCTCACCACAGATTTTGCAGCCTCCTTTCCTGCCCTTCAGTAAGACCATCTGTTTCTTGTCACTGATGGCTCAGGCTTTTCTTTGAAGCTGAAGACTAAGAGTTGGATGTCTTTTGCTAATGTCACATCACTGACCTTCATAATATTCCAGGAGGTAGCCAGGCAATAAGGTTGATCATAGCTGTGCTGCACACAAAGAGACAATTGCAGCAGAGATGCTAGAGGTCATACAGTACATCTATCATAAAGCTGAACTTTTTTTTGGTAATAATCAGTGGTTACGCCCTGCTGGGAAACAGCCTCAGTCATTAATATCATATCTAAGAACCTGTAAAATACCCTCCTGGTTGACACACTATGGTTAGGCATGTCCCCTATCCCTTTCATGATTTGAAACAAAAGATGACAATCTGCTTTATCTAATGCATTTCCTCCGTGAATTCATCATTAGCATTGTCATCTTCCTTTCCAGATAAGAGTTCTTCACGTACAACTAGTCAAACATTTATGTCCTTACATGTATTTTTTTTTCTTCAGTACAAACGGGAATGCACATTGATTGAACACTTTGTTCTTCATCTATAACTAAAATAAGGCTGAAAAATGACAAGCATTGCATGAAGGAAAGTCCCCTCTTTGACATTTTTATGAATATCTTTATAAACATTTCATATATTTGGCTCTGTGCTAGACTTAAAGCAAATCCAAAGATAATCTTTGTCCTGGGGCAAGTAATCTTATATCTAGAACACGTGGAAGAACACACACAAATGCTTCCTCACTGTTCAAGGGGGCCGCAGAATGCGGATGCAGAATGCCCATGGGTTGAGTTGCAGATATTTATTATGCTATGAACATAATACATTAAAGAACAGAGGAGCTTTTAATTTTAATACAAAGAAGCAGAATGGAGACAGGGGTTTTGCTAATCCTCAAATGAAACAACAGAACTTTCCCAGAGTGACGTATCAACACGGCCCCTACCATTTGTTGTTTATATGCTGTTCTGGGCTGTGTCCTTTGCAGTTAATCTCTCATTTAGTCGCCATGAGACATTGCACATTGCCAGCATTGCATAAATATTTGTTTAATGATGACGGATATGAATGTAAATCTTCTGCTCCCAAATAGAAATTTCACTGGGGCTCTTTTAGTCATATAGAAATTATTTAACGAAAGGTTTTTAGTCCTGTGGGAATCATAAAGTAAAAATAAGAATGAAGAAAGTCTCTTTTTTTTTTTTTTTGAGACAGGGTCTTGATCTGTCACCCACACTGGAGTGCAGTGGTGCCGTCTCAGCTCACTGCAGCCTTGACCTCCTGGGCTCAAGTGATCCTCTCACCTCACCTCTGAATACCTGGGACTACAGGCACATGCCTGACTGATTTTTGTATTTTTTGTAGAGACGAAATTTAGCCATGTTGTCCAGGCTGGTCTCGAACCCCTGGGCTCGAGTGATCAGCCCACCTTGGCCTCCCAAAGTGCTGGGGTTATAGGCATGAGCCACGGTGCCTGGCCAGAAGCTTCCTTTTAACACCCTTCTCCAGTGATCTTCTCTTCTCTATTTCTTGTCCCCAAAGATCCTCTCCTTAGGATGGAGAGCAAGAAAGAGGCAGCAAGAAAGTGTTGGTCTCCTTGCTCTGGTTGGAGCTGGTTCTTCGTTGTCCCAAGAGGTAACCGGAAACATGGAAGCTCTGAGGCTGTTTCATTTGTCCTCTCCCACTCAATAAGATGGTCTCTTAGTCTCAGCTTGAACAGTACAGGAAAAGGATCTCAGCATTTCCTGGAATAGCCTATTCGACTTTTGAAACAAAAATGTTAAGAAAGTTATTTCACATGTTGAATTAAATATTTGTCTCTTTTTAATTCCTAACTGCTGGCTTTGAACTTCTGGAGGGCTTTCTAGCCCCTTTCTCTCTCCAGCCCTTACCATTGACCTGGAAGAGAGCCATCTTTGTAGAACAAGGGAAAGCTGGAAAGGGTCCAGGTTATGCACAAACTGGGAAGTTGAGATGTTGTACTGTTCATAAACATGATGCTTAGAACAAAAAGAATAATAGGGGCTGGGCACAGTGGCTCATGCCTGTAATCTCAGCACTTTGGGAGGCCAAGGCAGGCAGATCACCTGAGGTCAGGAGTTCGAGACTAGCCTGGCCAACATGGCGAAACCCAGTCTCTATGAAAAATACACAAATTAGCTTGATGTGGTGGTGCGTGCCTGTAACCTCAGCTACTCCGGTGGCTGAGGCAGGAGAATCGCTTCAATCCTGGAGGTGGAGGTTGCAGTGAGCCGAGATCATGGCATTGCACTCTAGCCTGGGTGACAGAGTGAGACTCTGTCTCCAAAAAAAAAAAAAAGAAAAGAAAAAGAAAAAAGAATAATAGGAACAGATCCTAGGGGAGGTTGGCAGCTTTGGGTTTGGACATGTAAGTAATCCCAGTTACAAATCACAAATTAGAAAATTCCAGTAGGCAATCTGAAGTCAAGAAGGAAGTGGTAAGAACTAGGAATAAATGAAATCATTCATGATGAGTGCACACTTTAAGAGAAAGATGAGATCATTATAGCCCAAAGCAGTTATGTTAATGAGGTTACAAACAAGTTAACAGCATTATGACTCTAATATTAGTTTTATAGTAAGATAGTGAACAATAATATGCCAGTAAACCAATCAGAAAGAATAAAAATAGTAGAATTTACATGAATGATTAATGAAGAAATAAGATAAGAATATTAAGTGGGAGGAAAAGAGTGTTACCGGCAATCGGGCTGAACCTGAGACTTAGCCACATGTAGCTGTGGTGGACTACAGGAATTCACACCTAGTAATTGATCATTTTTTGTCAAATGAATCCCTAATTATTGCATCAACTTTATGAGGTGATGGAAATTAACATCCCCATATTTCACAGATGTTAATAATTTGCCTAAAGAGAGTGAGCAAGCCAATAAGTTTGAATTTCTTTGACCCTAGCCCTTTGCTGCTTCCCCAAGATATCGCACTATTTCCCTGGATTGGAAGACAGAGCTTTCTGGGCCAGCCAGGGTGGCTCATACCTGTAATACCATCTCTTTGGGAGGCCAAGGCAGGTAGATGACCTGAGGCCAGGAGTTCAAGACCAGCTTAGCCAACATAGTGAAATCCTGTCTTTACTAAAAATACAAAAAATTAGTTGGGCATGGTGTCTCGTGCCTGTAGTCCCAGCTACTCAGGAGGCTAGGACAAGAGAAAAGCTTAAATTCGGGAGGCAGAGGTTGCAGGGAGCCGAGATCATGCCACTGCACTCCAGCCTGGGTGACAGAACAAGACTCTATCTCAAAATTAAAAAAAAAAATTAAAATAAAAGACAGAGCTCTCTGGAAGGGTGTCAGTTGATGGGATTTAGGAACTTTCTGCTAATTTTTAATAATATTAGCCCAATTGCCTGACCTGTTATGACTAATTGGAAGACTGGATAGATGGATGAAAGGATGGATGGATGGAATAGAATCACGAACAAGGAGGCCTTCAATAGTCAAAGAATGAAAGTATGGATCTAACCATCATTACCTGCCACTCGGATCACCCTTGGGCCTAGCCCACAAGAACTTAAGTTTGGGTCCTAGGGAGAGGGGCTCCAAACAGAATCTGAAGGACAGTTCTCTAAGATGATGAGCATGGCACCGGGTCTCCTCGTATAAATGGTGTTGGCACTCAGCATGGGGAGAGGTATTCTCTTCACTTCATCAAAGTCCAGACTGTGGCAGCGCTGGCTTTGAGGGCCCTGCATGCAAATGCTTCAGGTTTTCAGAGACTTTGGCTCAGTGAGTCACCTTCAGTTCTGCAGAGCACTGATGAGGAATAACTCAGATGAACATTAATGGCAGATGGTAGTAGTATCTTGGAAGCTGACTTCATAGAGAATTGCAAAATGTACATGTTGCTTCTTGTTTTTTTTTTTTTTTTTTTTTGGAGATAGACTCTTGCTCTGTTGCCAGGCTGGAGTGCAGTGGCGCAATCTCAGCTCACTGAAACCTCCACCTCCTGGGTTCAAGCAATTCTTCTGCCTCAGCCTCCCGAGTAGCTGGGACTACAGGTTTGCGCCATCACACCCAGCTAATTTTTGTATTTTTAGTAGAGACAGGGTTTCACCATGTTGGTCAGGATGGTCTCAATCTCTTGACCTCGTGATCCACCCACCTATGTGTTACTTCTAAAATACACAAAGAAAACTTAACGTCACTTTTTTTTTTTTTTTTTGAAATGAGATCTCACTGTGTTGCCAAACTGGTCTCAAACTCCTGGACTCTAGCAATCCTCCTGCCTCAGCCTCCCGAGTAGCTGGGATTACAGGCATGTGCCACCAGGCCCAGCTTTAATGTCAATTTCTATAACTGATTTGGACTAATCCTCATTTTTGGTAGCAACTATCAGGAAAAATTGTGAGAGACTTTGAGCAAAAAAGGTTACTATCCTGTATAGTACACCCTTCTTAGTGAACTGTCCCCTTATTGCCTTTGAGCTATTTTAAAACTCTGTAAGTTGTAGAATACTGAGAGTAATGCAGATGGATCTTGCCAATGTGTTTGATGGAGATGAGTTAATAATTGCCTTGTGGATATTGGCCAATTTTTAAAATTCATTTCAATCTTCTGGATGGCCTGTGTGTGTGTGTGTGTGTGTGTGTGTGTAAATTCTCCTTTGAACTGGTTTTACTAGCTTCCTTATAACTTGAAATAAAATCTTTAACAGATGAGAGTCATAGTTTTGACCCTTAAAAATACATCCTTCAACACAAGAGAAAACTAACTTTAAGCTTGACAATATGTGACCTCACCATTTCATCAGGCCTCACCTATTTCAAATAATGACTTGGTCTTTTTTGTTTCCTGCTGCACCTCCCGCTGCACCTTTCCAAGGGAGCATCTTGATGTGAGGAGGATGAGGTTCATGTGACTTGTTGTGGTGGAGGAGACAAGACCTGAGAATCACGTGGTGCCTGTGTAGTCATTTGGTCATTATTCTAGAACCACTGCCTGACAGGAGACTGTGGGCCTGGGAAGTACACTACGTCTTCTTTTTCACCCCGAGTCTCGGTGCCCCTCAGTATGGTACATGCAAACTGCTAGTTACAGTGCATGGTCTGTGTAGACCATGGGAAACCTGGAATGCTGCCTCACATGCAGCTATCTAGCCACTGCCCTCCACCAATGAGGGTCTGTGGCTCCTTCTCCATGCTGATGTGGCTGCATCCCAGAGGCGCTGTTAGGCCCAGAATGCTCTTGGTCTTTCCTATACCCATATGGACATTTCTGTCATTAAATTGATAGCTTATAAGTCTGAACCTTCTGCCCAATCTTTTTCTTTTTTTTCCTTCCCATCATCCACCAAGACCAGATTGGCAGGTGTCCCACTTTCACTTCCAATCTTAGGGATCCTTCTACAGTATACCTGGTGCCCTTCTGAAGTGTCATGCACTCTCTCTCTTCTTTCTCTTTGGACTATGATGGCACAATGGCTCTTGGGGAACACCATATATGGAGAAAGGACATGGAAAGTCCATTGATGTAATGGCTTCAAGACATTTTCACTATTATATAGAGTATTGGAGGTCTTGAAAGTAGAAATCCTCACAGAGAGTCAGAGCCAGTGAAAGAGAGAGAAATTGTAGAAACCAGAAAATTGTGGAGAAGGCTGTTTAAACATGGACAGCTAAGACAATTCCTGGGACACTCCTTGTGAGTTTGAATAGTGCAAAATCTTTAGGAATGCATCTTTTGCATTAAAGGCAATCATTTTCAATGATCATCAAGAAAATCTATTTATTCGGACATTTTATACTTCTAAAAACCCATATTGGCCCCTAAGGATAAATGCATTTTAGCAAATTTACTCCAAAACCACATGCTTACTAGTAAGTTTAAGAAATTTGTCAAAAACAAACATTAGGTCACTATTTGGTGGAATGCAATTTCTACTTCTCCTCATAAAAAAGGAACATTTTACCATTTCAGTCTTCTTGAACTTTTTCTGTTGCTCCAAATACCAGAAAATAATGATTACATGGATGCTCCAAAGACAAATAATATTCTAAAAATGTATGAATGAATAACTTTATTTTCATAAAGTTTAGAGTCTTCAGATGAAGTATGAATTCCAATGCATCATGCTGGAAGGCTCTTGAGTATCTGGAAACAGTCTTTTCCTTTTTCTCTCAAAGGAGGTAGGCATCGTGTCTCCCTGATAGGAGCTATTGACTTTGAGCAGTAACTATAACAATACTTCTTTAGACAATTCTGATAACATGTACAGGTTAAGCAACTGCTTATAGAATTTCCTGGTAAAAACTAGTGATGAAAATTGTGTTGTATAATTGAAACAGTAAATGACTCTTTAATGTAGCATCATCAGTACTGACCCACACATAATTTCCTGTCAAGTAGGTGACATTATAAAATAAACTTTTACACACACACACACACACACACACACACACTTAGTTGTCCTGGAAATAAATGTTTGGTATGTTCTTCATGTAGAATGTATGTGTTGGACTCATTCTCAAAGGAAGTCATTGGCTAATGAGTCTTACCTATAGTGGTAAAGAAAGAGATGGGAATACTAGTTCCTCACTAGCTTATGCTGCACCAACACCAGTTCAGATTTCTCCATATGAAAATATTAATTCTAAAATCTTTCTTGTTTGAAGTCATGGAATATCTGTTATCATCTAACATGTATGAGGATTCATTCTGAGCCAAACACTAGGAATATAAAGATGGGAAAGAGGGAGTCTCTGTGTTCCAGGAGAATGCATTCAGGTTAGATAATGGCTTACTCTACTGGAATTTAGATCATTGCATACTTCAGTTCCTTGACCCCAGGTCTCTACTACATCAAGCGCAAAACAATCTCAGCCCTGGGGAGGCTCATACATGTCTGCCTTTTGGAAGCTATGGTGGGATTGTCCGTGTTTTGTGCTCATGATAAATTGCTTTCTTTTTGAGACACATCCTAAATTATGTTGAAGTCTCAGTCTTTATAGCTCACTGCCATGTGTGGCAGAGATGGCTGCCTCTAGTTGTTGGCTCCTTGTAAAGTGATTTGTTTATAAATCAAAATTAAAAATTCAAGAAACACTAAATTTGAACTCATATGAAAACTCTAAAAATCGGTGTCCTTATTATCAAAAACATTAAGTTTGCTTAAAGTTTATCTTCATCACACCATGGATCTATGGTGATTATAGGTACAACAGTGTGGGGGATGGTGACAGTGATACGTCATTTGGCTGCTGGTGAACTGATGCCAAGGACTGGATATTTGTGTCTCACCCCCTTGTTTAATTAATATATTGAAGCCCTAATCACCAATGTGGTGGTTTGGCCTTTGGGAAGTAATTAGCTCATGAAGGTGGAGCCCTCATGACCACATGAATGTGATTCATGACTTTATAAGAAGAGACTAAGAGAAACTTTCTCTCAGTCAGATGAGGGTACAGCAAGAAGGCAGCAATCTGCAAGACAGCCCTCTTCAGGGACCAAATTAGCATCTTGATATTGAACTTCCCAGAACAACTCTGGAGGCTGGGAAGTCCAAGATCAAGATGCCAGATAATTGTTGTTGTTGTTTAAGCTGCCCAGTCTGTAGTATCCTGTTATAGCAGCTGTAACTGTCGAAGACAGTGGGGCTTTCAGCAATCTCTCATGAGACCAGTGCCCACTGGGGTTCAGTGTGCCTCCTCAGAGAGCCTCATGTTGAATCCACAGGGGGGTAGAAATGAAGAGGTGAGGTAAACCCTGGATCTCTACATCTGTTACTGACCATATGAGATGTAGTTCAGAACTAGTGTTGTTTTAGTCAACTAGTCAACCCAGAAAAAGGTGAACATAGTGATGACAGCTCTGTCATGCCCTAATTTGCATATAAGGAGCACAAATTACAATCTGAAAAGGGACTAAAGATGTTTCCTTGAAGATTTTTGGTGTTATGATGGGGAGCCTTCTGGCCTAGTAGATTGTAAGCCAGTTTGTCATAGTATCAGCTAGCATTTATTGGGTGTTTACCATATGCCAGGCTCTGTGCTGAGGACTTTACATGCATTAGGCCATCTAATCCTCATAACAACCTTCTGGGGGAGGTATTATTATCATCATTTTTACACATGAGACCACTGAGGTACAAATAATTTGCTTGTCCAAGGTGCAGAGTTAAGGGTAGTGCCAATATTAGAACGCCAACAGTCTGTGCTCTTAATCACCATCCCACATCCCTTCATTAAGTGAAGCCAATTATGTAATGCACACAGCAGTACCATGTTATAGGCACTACCACAGCCCCATTTTTACATGGCAGGAAATATGAGTAAAATAAGGGACTGTCACTAGCCTCAGTGGGGGTTGAGGGGTACATTGCAGAGTTTGAACACAGGCGTATCAGACTCCAGAACCTTCTTCCTTCTCATTAGCACAACACAGTGGCTCTGTTTCTCATTCTGAGATGTCCTTAGGAACTTGGAAATATTGGCCATCCTGATCGTAAAACTATTGCCTTCCTACTCCCTGCTTAGAAAGTTGATAACGTGTTTGGGATCAGATGCTCTCCATTGCCACTCCCTACACTGTTCTCTCTACACAACCCTGTATTCACTTGTTTTTGTGTTTCCATTCTTCCTTTTAGCTCTTGGCTTATTAAGTCTCATACTGTGGGCACCTACCAGGGCCTGGCACAGAGCTTGCACTGAGTACATGATTGGTGACCTAGGAAGTTATTATACAATGGATTATGTGTTATCCCCCAGGTAGCTTTGCATCAACAGTGGTCATGAATGCAATAGAGGAGAGACTAAGGTGAGACTTCCAGGCAAAACTGTAGCTCCTGGGGGCATCTGTGATCCTTCCCTACAGTACAGAATACTTCTGGAGAAGAACAGAAAGCCTCACCATAGGAATGCAGGGCTAGTGTGCTTGTGCAAACAGAAGGGGTCTAATAGGTGCTTGAGGTTCCCCAAGATGATGCTGGTAAAGCAGGTCACTAGGGCAGAGCTGTTGGCTGCCTTCTTCTGCCCTCTGTTTCCCCCAATCCTAGTTCTTTTAAAGAAAAATCATAGGATAAGAAGCCAAGAGGGGAAAGCCTATCCTATTCACCACGTATTAGCTATGTGAGTTTAGAAGTCACTTTGCCTCCCTAGGCGATCATTTTGTGACCTGTAAAGTAGGAATTATAATAATATATGGCCTGACTACTGCTTAGGTTTTGTAGATCAAAGAAGATTGTAAAAATGAAAGTCCTTTGTGAACCAAAGCACGCTGCTGGTCTAAGCTATTATCTTCATCTGCACACTGGGTCTTCCTGGGGTGATTGATGTCTATGGATCTCTTTGATATGTCTCAGGAAATTCCTGGCAGACCTGACACTCAGGTGTCATTTACTTGTCTCCAGGCTTTAAGACATGCTGGGAGATTCTCCTTATAAAATTCTCTCTCTGGGGCTTCCATTTTTTCAGCATCTGTAAAATGAATATATAATGTGTCTTACAGCCAGTAAGTAAAAACCACATCCCTTTATCTTTGTTCTGAGAGGGAGGTCAAATTACAGGTTCTGTGAGAAAGGAACATCTTGGTTCCTCTTCTTGCTGAGACTAAGTCTTAGATTGCTAAATCATTACCAGAGATGCATGCTGGGGCTAACAAAGGGGTCACCCCAGCAGCTTCTGTGTGAAGGCAAACAAATCCATTGTAGTTTAGTGATTTCTGAGTAGAATAGCAGTTCCTTTGCAATAGCAAAGGAAGAAGAGTCATGAGAAGAAAGGGCCAAGATATACCAAAGAGGGCTGGAGAAATTGCAGGAAGCAAGAAAGACAGCAAGGGGAACATTGATGGAACAAGGAAGGAATTTTGGTGGTGACTCAGGCCTTTCCAGTCTGGGGCCCCAAGAGCATTAAGTGGTTGAGAAGCAAGGTCAGCTGCTTGGGTCCTGATCTTCCCACTCCTCATTCCCATGAGTAAGGACTTCCCTCTCACTGACTTTTCTTCCTTCAGATTTCATGTTTTCAGTGACGCAAAAAGAATAGTTGTTTTGTTTGCAATAGCCAATGAGGTGAGAGGCAAATACAGGGACAACCTTTTCTCTACCCTCCTAGGTTCGGTGACTGGGGCCTGCAAATTAAACTGACAAAAGACAGATTAATAGAAGAAGAGGTTTATTTCACATGAGCACAGGGGCTTTACAGAAAATAAGTGAAAAACCTAAAAAAATGGTTAGGCCTTGAGGCTTATATCTTATTTTAACAAAGGGTGATACATCCTAGAAAAATAACTAGACAAAGGAAAATGAGTTTGAGCTTCCGAGGGAAGGAAATTATGGGAAGGTAAATATTTGGGGGAAACTAATGATAGATAAGGACAATTTTATAAGGCTTGTTATGCAGACTCGAGTAGGTGCACCTCCAGTGACAAGAGTTGTCTCTTTGGTCATTAAGAGTAATTTTCCTTTTTGTGGTATAGCAGAAGAGGACACCTTTAAAATGGAAATTTCTGTTTCCTTTGCAAAGGAAAATGTATGGCCTGCTTTAAAAAAAATAAAATAAAAAGTCTTCTTCATAAGTAAAGGCACGCTTGCTTCAATTCAAGTCTCGGTATCTTCCCTGGACTATACAGGATGATGCAGGGCACAGGGTGGACTCATGCTGTGTCTCCCTAGTTTTGGGTTCTATGTGTAAAAAGGTGGTGAGAAGGATGCTAATCTAGCCAGAAAATGCAAGCCTCGCAAGCTATCTGCTTGAAACGCTCTGTTATCTGCCCTAGTCCTCAGAACCCTGTGATTAAACTGTGCTTGGTCTGCTAGCCCTTCTTAGACCTGGAGTTGGAATGAAGTGTTGCATCCTAAAGAGAGTCTAAAAACCTAAAAGAAAAAAAAAATCACAGGATCCTTTGGAATTATCAGAGGATTTAGGGACCTCTAACCTAACCACTCCTCTCTCCCTCCACAAAAGGAGACTGAGTTTCAGGGACAAGACTATCATGTAAGGTTGAGCAGATTGTCTACTGCCCAATTCTAGGGGAGATCAGTTGCACTGTTGTCATTAGAGACTTTTTTCTCCCACTGAATGTGATAAAATGTCTTGAGCAATGTACATATTTTCCTAGTGTGTATGAGGTCCCTGTATGGACTAGCAAGTGTGTTACTCTGAGGGGGTCAGAGAGAGGTACACTGACTTGTTCAAGAAATAAAAAGAAGAGAAAATTTTTCACCCACTTCCATTCTCCTTAGTAGGGTAAAGTCATTCCAACTACAGCACATTTATGGAGCATTGTTTATATAGGTACAGTTATCACTCCTTTAGAAAAAACTTTCTAAAGGATTCACAGTCGGTAAGTGACAGATCTAGAATTTGAACCCAGGTGGTCTGGCTCTGGTACCCACAGTTTTAATCACCTCAATTATCCAAGACTGTACCTTCATTTTAGAAACAACATTATTAGTCTAGAGAAATTTCTGGTGGAATAAGTTGAGGAATAGTAGACAATCAGCTATGACTTCTGCCTTACTCTATGGTGTCCAGCAAAGACAGTAAAATGAGGAGGTGTCTCACAGTCGAGTCCTTTATCCCCATCCTCTTATTGTTAGCTCCACACTTGGACTTGATTTTCATGTCCTGTGTCTCATAGGTATGGCCAGAGCATCAGGGAATATAGGTGGTTTTTCCATTATATTGAGTTTGCTTATAATAAGGGATATAATAATAAGTTACATTTGAAGAATTGTTTACAATTTTAAAAGTACTTTCACATTTATTTCCTCATTTGAGCTTCACAACAACTTAGGTAAGGAAAATACAATTATCCTATTATTATTATTATTATTATTATTTTGAGACAGAGTCTCACTCTGTCACCCAGGCTGGAGTGCAATGGCACAATATCAGCTCACTGCAACCTCCACCTCCTGGGTTCAAGCAATTCTCCTGCTTCAGCCTCCCAAGTAGCTGGGACTATAGGTGCATGCCACCATACCCAGCTAATTTTTGCATTTTTAGTAGAGATGGGGTTTTGCCAGGCTGGTCTCGAATTCCTGACCTCAGGTGATCCGCCTGTCTTGGCCTACCAAAGTGCTGGGATTATAGGCATGGGTCACTGCGCCTGACCCTATCCTATTATTATTTTACAAATAGAAAACTGAAGTTCAGGGAATTTCCAAAGGGAGAGAGGTATAGATTGTTCTCAACCCGAGTGTCTTGATTCTTAATTTTATGTTCTTTATACTATATTCTGTATGGATGTCTGTACAGATGTGTGCATGTGTGTTCAACTATATAAATATTTTAAATCTTATTTTCATCTAAAAATATTATTTTAAAATGCACTTTAGACACAGTGTGGATTTCCATGTGAGCTTCTGTCATGTTTTCTGGGGAAAAATGGGTCCAATCTGTGGGGATTTATTGGTGACACAGCTTTGGGAAGACTTGGTCTTCTTGCTTCCAGGACTCTCTGGGAAATGAATTTTCCCACCCTGTTTCTTTATTTTATGTGCTTATATGATCAGTTCCCAAAACTTTAAGACTCATTATTTTCCGCCCTTGGTGGGACCTTTGTGAAATTTCCCCATTAAGGAATTTCAAGTTAGTCACTACCCTTTGCTTTAACTTTGGAGATTTCTTATATACCATCTCAGCTTCACAAAAAGAAATTCCCACAGAGGAAGCCCACGGTTGGACGGAAGACAAACACCTGCAATGCCAATTCACTCAAGTGACTAAGTCCATCAAGGTGTGTTTAAATGTAATCTTTGAACAGGAACTTGAAATTCTTTGTAGACTTCCAAATCTCTGTGCTATTTCTGGACATCCCCTCCAATTTTCTATAGTTATTTTCCTTAAGGTGCTGGATACAACATTAAAAAGCATCGATCTGTTTAAGAAAAGCAAATTTTACAGCCTTCCCAGTTAGAATCGTTTGGATCATTAACCAATCTCTTTTCTAATTTCCCTCAATTTTATAGAATACTCCTATCTACTTTTTGACTCATATCCATCAACACATCACTGAAAAAACACAAAAAATTCCAGGAGCCATGTAATCCTCTAGTAACTTCACTTATTCTCAAAGGCTTAATGGGATTGGGGCTCATTGATAGTCTAGTGGAAGGCATCCAAAGAAGCTCTCAAAGCATTCAGGAAATGTTATTTTAGTGACTCAAAAACCATACTAGTTTAGCTTTCTTCAAGTGTTTCAAGTTTGAAATGATTTATACTTGATCTACTCATCATAAAATAACATACTTCTTCTCTGACACATGATGCCTCTTCGTGATCCAAGATAAATTACTTAAGCTACCTCCCTCTAATTTCCTAAGTTGCAAAAAACACAGGGCCAGGCATGTGGGACTGATTACCTGTTAAGGAAAGTGACTGAGTTCTTATTTATAACATATCCTGAACATCAAAACTATATATACATAGCATAATTAGTAATACTCCATAGTGCTTGCCAGAACCTATAGAATGAATGACCATGAATGAATCAATGGCCTGGGCATTATATTCAGTAGACTAGATCTCAGAAAGGAAAGAGGAGCAGCATAAAATACGGCCTTTGTCCAATATTTTGACCACAGAGCAAATTGAAAGAGAACCAGAGGAAACATCTCCTTCAGTGGTGGAAGTGGTTTCTGCAGACACAAGATAACCAAAAGTATGGCATGCTGGGGAGATGAAAGACATTTTAAAGGTCTCTGAGACTGGATCAATGACCACTTTCTTGGAGAGCCTCACCTCATGCAATGCATGCAAATCCTGTGTAGTGGGGTCATCTATCTGCTCAGGCATGCAGAAATCTTTCAGGAGAAGGATGGGAGATTTTTAGAGGAAAAGAAGTACCAGTGGCCAGGAAAGGAATTACCTTAAGAAGGTAATATGTTGATGGAAGGAGCAGATGCCCTGGAGTAAAGCTGTTTTCCAGAAGTTTCCTGTCCTGGTGTCCAACTGGATAATGATGAGCAATCCTTGAACTCCATCATGTGCCTCATGGAATAGAGTGTATTGTAAAAACGCATCTCAGCAAACGTCTCTCTTCAAAAAGTAGCTTTAAAACCTAGGACACATTTAGCCTATTCAGGGAAAAGAAACAAAACAAAGCATTCTATAGCAGCCCTATCACCAGTTGCTAAAGGAACCCAAATCCACCAGCACAAGACACAAGAGTCATTATGAGGCAAATAGCAGTTAACCTGTGAGCTCTGAAGTCCTGCAGAGGCTGTGTGTGTGCAGTTGCCGTGGGCTGTGGATGACCCAGGGTGTTGACTGCCTGTTCATTACTCACCCTGTCATCCTAACTCTCATCAGTAATGGAATAAGTAGGTGGGTGCACTCATCTAAGTTTGCCTTTTGCAAGAGTCCAATTTTGTCCTCGTCTTCTAGAGTGGAAATGAGAAATATTCTCTATTCCACTGGGGATCACTGGAACTCAGACACACACACACACACAGAGCAAGTGAAGGAAGACTTCAAGTAAAGTATGTTATAGATGCATTAGGTTTCCAGGAGATTTTGTGTGGAAAAGAATATTTACTACCACATCCTTTGTTTAAAGTCTAATTTAGTAATCTTATGAATTTATTTTAAAATTGTTTTAAAAACAGACTTCCTCTAAAAATTCACATACTTCTTGTCTAAATAATAAATCAAAAACATAATTCCCTAAATATGCATACATCAATTATAAATATAAAAACATTTAAATAGAAAATTAAATCACAAATCAAGTATATCAGAGTTTCTTAGGCATTGTCTGTAGGAAGCTGATTTGTAGCCACTGAAAGATGCCAGATCCTAATCCCTATGATCTGTACATTTTACCTAATGAGAAAAAAGGGTCTTTGCTGATGTGATTAAGGATCTGGACTTGGGGAGATTACCCTGGATTATCTGAGTGGACCTTAATTCCAATTCCAAGTGTCCTTATAGGAGGAGACAGAGGGAGATTAGATGGACACACAGAAGATGAGGAGGCCACATGACCACAGAGGCAGAGATCAGAGGGTTGAGGCCACAAGTCAAGGAATGCCATTGTCACTAGAAAGGAACGAATTCTTTCCCAAAGCTTTTGGAGGCAGCTTAGCCTTGATTTCAGACTCTCCTTCTCCAGAACTATGAGAGAATAAATTTCTGTTGTCTTAAGCTACCAAGTTTGTGGTAATTGTTATAGCAGACACAGGAAACTCTCTAATACCTTAAGCAGCAGGCAAAACAACATAAAACATCACTATGGTTACAAAACTGTTTAAATACCTGCACATCATTTCTGGTTAAAAAAGTGAGATGGTGGCTCAAGTCTGTAATCCCAGCACTTTGGGAGGCTGAGGCAGGAGGATCACTGGGACCCAGGAGTTCAGGACCAGCCTGAGCAACATAGTGAGACCCCATTTGTACAAAAAAAATTTTTTTTAATATGATGGATTTGACTTTGTTTCTTAATCTTCTTCTTTAGGTTGGAGTGCAGTGGCATGATCATGGCTCAGTGCAGCCTGGACCTCCCAAGCTCAAGGGATCCTCCCGCCTCAGCCTCCTGAGTAGCTGGGACCACAGACACATGCCACCATACCTGACTAACTTTTAAATTTTTCTGCAGAAGGGGTCTCACCATGTTGCCCAGGCTGATCTCAAACCCCTGGGCTCGAACAATCTACCTGCCTGGGTCTCCCAAAGTGCTGGAATTACAGGTGTGAGCCATTGTGCTTGGCCTGTTTCTTAATCATATTTTCTATTTTCCTAGGTTTTAATAAATCTCCTTCCTAAGATTTTAGTAATTGTACCATCCCATGTATAAAATAGCTTCCAATCAGGTTGTAAGGTTGCACGTTCTGCATTTGTTGACCAGTTAACTCAGTCGGGCCCTGAGGTCTGGTTGCCCAGGTTAAGGTGACGCAAACGTGAGCTGCTAGTCATAGGCTGAGGTCCTTCTGTGATCATCTTCTCTGGTTTTCTCATAGGATTTTTATCTGCCTTTCCTATTGACTTTATGTTTTTGAGATTAGGTGTCTTTACGTTGGTTTGAGCTATAACTATACCACAGTGACACATTCTGTAGGATAATTGTAGTTGCTGAGACTTCATTATAATTTGTAGAAAAATCTAGAGGATTCTGTTTCTTAGCTGGGCAATTAGCTCTCTAATTAATTTTCTCAAAATGGCCCTGCTGGGATTGCTTTTGTACTGGTTATTGCACAGGTGGCCCCTTTGCGCTCAGTTCTTTCAACCTAATCATCCCGCTAGAATGTGCTCATCCACAGTTTTGTTCTCATGTTCCTGACTACACAGATTTTTAAAATGTATATAAGCTCTTTTCCTATAAGCCACTGAAAATTTAAGGATAGTCTATGCATGGGCCACAAGCAAGAGTGGGGTCATTGAGTCTGTCGCTTGAGGCCTTTCTTCTCACTCCGCAGCTTTAGTGTGTTGGCTGTTTGCATTTATTGCTTCGTGGATTAAAAATGATTGTTGCAGCCTCAAGCTTCATGCAGGTAGAAGGATAGAAATGGGCAGCTCTCCGCATATCTACCCTTCAATCAGGAAAGCAAATGCTCTCCCAAAATGCCCTCTCACAATGAAGCCAACTTCCACATACCTCTCATTGGCCAGAAATACATTACGTGACCTCTTGGCTTCAAAAGAGACTGAAAAATGCTTAGAATTTCTAATCTCCATCAGAATAGGGGAGGCAAAGGAGAAGGGCCAGGAAAGTGTGATTGGTGAGCCCAGCTCCCGGGACCTCGTGACTTTTCTCTGTATGTCTGCTGTATACTTCCCTCTCTACAGGCTTCTTTCTTCTGCATCACCAGTTATAGGACCAAAAATGTCCAACTTAGCCTAGGGAACCCCCAGTCCAGAAGCCTATTTCTCAGATGGTGATCCATGGCCTTCCTGTTTTAGATTCACCAGGGATACGAGTCGAAATACTGATTCCTGGGCTCTAAACCTGCTATACCAGACACATTTTGAAGAGCAAAGATTTTGAAGATCAAAGATCTTTCAGCTCCAATCCTGAAGATACAGTGGTGGAGCATGGAATCTCATAAGTGTCTTGGGTATGCTAAGCTTTGAGAGTTGACGAACCAGAGCCCCTGTGTCCGAATTCCAAATTCCCTGGAAAGGGCTGCTGATTGGCCTGCTTGGGTCCAGTGTGTAGAACACCCTCAGTCTATTCAACTGATGGTGTTGTTGGAAGGCGGTGGGCTCAGACCTCATGGCCATTGCCCTCTAATCAGGGATTTTTGGAGTAGGCAAATCTGCTAACTTTTCTACTACAGTGCTTACAATTCCCAAGGCAGGTAATTTTATACTTCACGGCTGCACCCTGAGGATCCCAACTGTCTGTCTCTCCCAGTGTTTCTGCTTATGCAACTCAGCCATTGCCCTGATCCAGGGTCTTGCCCTCCTCTCTTCTGGTTGGGCCCAACCCAGCCATCCCTGTCCATTCCTGGCTTCACTCATTTCCCTCAACTTTGCAATGCTCTGGGGCTTTTGAGTGGTGCACCACAGTGTAGCACATGAAGCAAGTTCAAAATTTATAGTCACAGTCCGATGTGAAAAAACATAACATTTAAAATTTTTCTGTAATTGGACTCGGCTCAGCTCCAGTTGTAGACTCCATTTTTACTAATAGTCTAAAGCTTTTAATTTTTCTATTTTAAGACAACTCTACTTCTGGTCTGGGCACAGTGGCTCATGCCTATATTCCCAGCACTTTGGGAGGTCAAGGCAGGAGGACAGCTTGAACTCAGGAGTTTGAGACCAGCCTGGGCAACATGGAGAGACCCTGTCTCTACAAAAAATACAAAAATTAGTTGGGCCTGGTGGCTCACGCCTGTTGTCTCAGCTACTTGGGAGGCTGAGGCAGGAGGATCACTTGAACCCAGGAGGCAGAGGTTGCAGTGAGCCGAGATCACACCACTGCACTCCAGCCTGTGGGACAGAGGGAGTCTGCCTGGTTCAAAACAACAACAACAAAAACAACAACAACAACAACAACACAAAACAAAAAAGCAGATAACTCTACTTCTGGTTTAAAATGTTGCCTCTTTTAGTAAGGATTCTGTGAAATTCAGAGTTCTCACTTCCTTCTTTCCAAGAGTGACCTTATGATCCAGGGAGCTTAGAAGTAAACTGGGTTCTCATATAGCCCTCTGCCATTGATGACCACTGTGTTGTCATGCTCTGGTCCTTGAGGAATTGTGGCTGGCACCCAAAAGGGGTCTCCATCCTGCCTGGTCTTTGACATGGTGGGCTGGTAGCTGCTGCTGCTGACCCTAGTCCCTGCCTCACTTTGATCAACAGTGAAGTCCATGTGTCTGTGTCCTCCTGCTCTTCTCCCACACTCCCTGTGACCCACCCACTCCTACAGCTCTTCTATTCCTCTCCTTGAGGACTGAAGACTCTCTGTTGCCTATCTTTAGTATTCTGTGATGTACATGGCTCTGCAAGGCTGTGCCAAGGCCTGGTCTGCCTCACCACCTCTCTCACCTCTCTCAATGAGAGCCGTGTTATTCAAATGCCATTCAAAATAAATGTTTTTCTACAAAACTCTGTTAGAAACTGAATGCTTGTGTCTCCCAAAATTTATATGTTGAAACCCTACCTTGTAATGTGATAGTATTAGGAGGTGGAGTCTTTGGGAGGGGAGTAGGATTAGATGAGGTCATGAGAATGGAGCCCTTATAAATGGGATTCATGTTCTTAGAATAATCTTAAGATAGCTTTCTTCTTCTCCCCACCATGTGAGGACGCCATTAGAAGGCACTCCCTATGAGCCAGGTAGTGGGCCTTTACTAGACACCAAATCTGCTGGCACTTTGATTTTGGACTTCCCAACCTCTAGAACTATGAGAAATACATGTTTGTTGTTTTAGCCACCAGTCATGGTATCTCATATAGTACCTGAGGTGATTAAGACACTGGCTATCTTCTTGGGATCTGCCATAGAAAGTACTATTAAGTAAGGACTTCTGGGTGTCTTTACCACACTCCACCTAGGGTTTGACCACAGGAGGGAACAGATTTTGTCACTAGCTATCTTGTTCTTATTAAGCACTCTATTTTATTCTCTCTAAATTTCCTCTTCTTGTTCACTGGGAAATACTCCTTGCCATAGTGGGTAGGAAGGCAGATATATAAACTGGCACTCTTCACTGCTCTGTAGAGGTTACTGCTCCATGTCCAATCCACAAAACTTGAATTATAAATCGTATAATCCAGTCTTATTAATCTCAGCTTTTAGAATTCCGTGGAATCAATTTAGTTCACAGAACAAAGACAGGTTCTCACAAAAAAACTACCCTTTGGCTTTCAGATTATAGTTTCTACTCTGCATTTAAGTCACATTTTTAATGGACTTCTTTGTTTTAGGCTGATCTGCCCTACCCTAAAAGAAGTACATGTAGAAAGTACCACTGATGCCTGAAAAACCTGGAAAAAGAAAAGGTAAAAGCCACCAAGAACATGTAGTGTAATATAAAACACTTTCCTCACCCCATTCACCCACTCAATTATATTGTCTTGTGGATATTTTACTGTGTTAATTTTGCCTCTTGTAATAGATTAGAAGCTCCCTGATGGCAGGGCTCATGCATCCTGCATCTCTCCTCAACCCCCCAAAACTCAACAAGTGTCCTTTCCACAGTTTATTCAGTGCCACATTTTTTTTGCATTTTTTTCCGTGGGTGATTTTTCTATTTAAAATGGACCCTGAGCATAGTGCTAAAGTACTGTCTAGTGATCCTAAGCTCAAAAAGGCTGTGATGTGCCTAACAGAAAATATCTGTGTTAGAGAAGCTTAGTTCAGGCATGAGTTATAGCATAGTTTGCCATGAGTTCAATATTAATGAGTGAAAAATACATTAAATAAGGTGACTTTAAATAGAAACACACATGAAACAAGATTATATATATACATATAGGAATTAATTGACAGAAATGTTGTGACCAGAGGCTCACAAGAACCTAACCCTGTATATCTCCTGGGAGCAATGGCTCAGTATTTGCTAATGCAGTGCTCAAAGAGACTGTAGAGAATGTGACTACTACAGATAATAAGGATCAGCTGTATGTGTTTGCAGAGCATAACTCTTCCTTTAGGAGGCCTGAGGTGGGAATTTAAATGAACATCAAAAGTCTGAATTTAGGATCCAGTGGCTTTCCCCAACTTGGGTCCTATTTGGCTAAAATCCCTCGTGTGGCCTCCTATTGCTCTTAGTGTGAGAGGCGGTTTCTTCAGCCTGGCCTTCAGGACCCTGCCTGCCCTGACTCCCACCTGCCTGGGCCGTCTCTGCTGCCGCCATGCCCTCCTTCCCTCCACTCCAGCCACGCTGGCCTCACTCACCAAGGTCATTCCCTCCTGGGATTTTTGTATTTGCCTTCTACCTGGACTCTTCCCCCTGAGGCTCTTCTTGCGACTGGCTCCTTCTTGTCATTTAAGTCACAGCCCAAATGTCACCTCTTCAGAAGTCTTCCTGATGCCTCTGTCTAAAGTGGCTGCCCCCACTTCTCTCTAGGGGAGCACGCTCTTTCTTTCTTGAGACACTCTTTGCTTTTCATTTCTACCCAACAGAATGTGAATTCACTCAAAAGGGGCTCCTGTCTGTCTTGTTCCTGTCTGTTTCCCTAACACCTAGACCGGTTCCTGGTTCCTAGTAGGTGTTGAGTGAAAATGTCTGTTAAATGAACGAGCGATGGATGACTCTTGGGAGCTAGGTTAAATTCCAGTAAACTTCCAAGTCTTCAGAATTATGCTAAGCAGCTTTGAGTCTCTTCAGCTGAATGGGAAAGGCAATGTACATAATGACAGCCTGATTTTCACATCATCAAAAGAAGATTAAATTATAGCTAACAGTGAGCTGATGTTATTGATTTCAGTTCTTTATGGATGCATGGATACCATCAAAATGGTAGATAAATTGAGAAAGGCACATAATTAAATGGAGCATGGCTCTGTGTTCTGTTACTGTATTCAATGTTAGGTACCATCAGTGTAGAATGTGAATAAAGCAGCTACTGCTTTTTCAGTGTCATCCTCATCCCAGACACTGGGCTTAGTGTGATATACATATACACGGTCATGTACAATCCTTCCAACCTTTCTCCACCCATGAGAACTCACCTTCATTCTTCATACAGGCCACAGAATAGTCTTTCTGAAGATTACATTTCATCATATCACTCTCCTGCTTAAAACCCTCCCATCATTTCCCATCGTAATTAAAATAAAATCTAAGCTTAATTAGGGCCCTCAAGGGCTTACTTGAATTGACTCCACCAACACCTAGGACCTAACCTGTACCCTCCTCTGCCACTCATAACATGTCACTTATAACACTTCTCTCATGTCCCTCATTGGCTTTTCTTTGTCTCTGGAAATGCTAAATTTGTTCCGGTCCCAAGGCCTTTGCTCTTTGCCACTCCCTCTGGCTGGAATGCTTGTTCATAAGATCTTAACCCATACTGACTTCCTTTCCATCAATCAGCACTCAGACAAAATGTCATCTCCTAAGAGAGGCCTTCTGAGGAGGCAGTTGGAGAAGTCCAACTGCTTAGCTAGAGGAACTAGCCCTTGACCCAAGATACTCTCTACCCTATTACTCTTGTATTTTTTCAGTAGAATATCACTTTCAGATCTCTCTCCTCTCCCTCCTTTCCTTCTTTCCTCCTCCCACCCTTTCTTCTTTCACCACTTACTTGTTGGCTATTTGCTCCCATCACAGCATAAACCTCATTAAGACAAAGATTTCTTTCATTCATTACTCTACTTTTGGCATCTAGAATAGTGCCAGAATTATTATAGGGGCTTGATTAATAAATACTATTTAATGAGTGCCTCCTGTGTGCCAGGCACTGTAGTAGATTCATTAGATGCCTATTGCTATTTCTCCCAACAGACTTTCCAAGCTTTGGGTATGAATAAGTTGAACCACAGAGAGGTCATGTGACATAGCTAGTGAATGGGAAGCTGAGTTGAATTCAGAAGGTTTACCTGATTTTAAAATCCACGCATTTTTCTGTGATTCAACCTGCTTCACTTTGCTTGATTTTCAGACTCCACATTTGTGGTTAAGCATCCTTGTGTTTGTCTTTCACATTTGACTTTTGCCAAGTGATTGCTTTCATACAGCTATTGGTATCAGGTGTCTTCTGCTGTCAACATAAACCTATTTTATAATCTTTAAGATTATTTTGCTTTATAACTACAGCATTTTAACTGAATACAGTAAAATTGATGTTAATTAGTGCTATTAAAATGAATTTTCTCTGAGATGTTAGTACATATAGACAGACAAGAGTATTTAGTAGTTTCAGCTTCCTCAGTCAATTTCTTTGTGACTTGCTCTGTGACAGTAATTATACCCACTGGTATATTTCCTTCCTCTTTTCTCCACTTAGGTTTTCATTTTCTATTTCAATTTATATAGAATATCAACTTATAGACCTCAGATCCTTTTTGAAAGTGGGTGTGGGTAATGGGGGGGTGGTTGGAAGTATAAGCCAGAAATGAATTTTGTATTTGGAACTGCTGTAGCCACGAGTGATGTCCTCCTTAACATCTTAAAGACAATCATGGGAGTGAGGGAAGAGCTTGTGGTGAATCAGGAGAAGATGGGGAGAACATAGGGTTGACTGGATTGAGGGCAGGTATTCCTGACTAGGGCCTCATGTACTAGCTGTATTTTTATATCTCTACTTGATGGGGCAAATCTGAACACTGGTGAGAATTACCCTGGAGCAGTGGGGAATAGTGTAGACTCCACCAACAGACCTCTTCCCTCCATATACCTTGACCTCAGACACCCACGAACTCCCCAGCATCTTCCCAACCTCTCCATCCCTGCCTGGGGTGTGTGGATGACACCCAGAAGCCCA
This sequence comes from Papio anubis, assembly GCF_008728515.1. Classification (NCBI taxonomy): domain Eukaryota; kingdom Metazoa; phylum Chordata; class Mammalia; order Primates; family Cercopithecidae; genus Papio; species Papio anubis. Next base: position 125,034,111 of record NC_044981.1, read on the forward strand.
GGCTCCCGGCTGTCTGAAGGTGCCTGAATTAGCTGTTGTATCTCTTAGGGGAGAGGTCACCTGAGAATACAGAACAGAGGGACCATGGAAGAACTAAGACTTACCCACCAAGGCATGGAATGAAACTAGGAGGGCATACCAAGGGCTGCCCAGGAGCCCCCTCCTCCCGCTTCCTTATCCTACAGCTGACCCAGTCCCTTCTCCTTTCTTCTTCCTTTTTTATCCTCAGCTTCTTGGCACCAGTTCACACATTCCTTTCCTTGGTCGCCCTGAAGATCCTGTGCACTCCCCGTGCCCTCCCCACCCTGTTCACCCATCAGCCTGTCCTGCCTCTTCCAGGTTTCCTATGGCTCTGGGGCCTGGCATCTCCGGCCCTGCCTCTTACCAGCAGTGTGGGAAAGGGGATGAGCTGGCTTATCTGCACTCTGTCACGGAAGTCCACTCTTCTATTTAAACCACACCACTCCTATCCCCTCCATTAGACTTGAAGAAAATCAGAAAGTAGTTCTCTACCATCAACAACACTCCCTTCTCCCACCAAATGCCTGCGGACTGCTAATGTGACTCTTTAGTGCTTGTAGCCCAAGCAATTTAATTTCATGCATAAGGTACTTGCAATGGATACCATGCAAAACAAAACAGAAGTGTGAGCAGTTCCCTGCCTCTTCTTTATGGTTTCAAAGAAATCTCAACCCCTTAAAATTTACCTATACTTGATTGGTTCTCAGTCTATGCTAATAGAAAGTCTACACTATCCAAAACTTCCAAACAATTATGCTCAGAAAGGTTTTTCTTTTTTCCCACAGGCAGTTAGATAAATACTCAACAAAAATATTTAACTACTTTCGGCTGGGCGTGGTGGCGCACGCCTGTAGTCCCAGCACTTTGGGAGGCTGAGGTGGGCAGATCATGAGGTTGGGAGATCGAGACCATCCTGACTAACATGGTGAAACCCCGTCTCTACTAAAAATACAAAAAAATTTAGCCGGACATGGTGGCGGGCACCTGTAGTCCCAGCTAATCGGGAGGCTGAGGCAGGAGAATGGCGTGAACCCGGGAGGTTGAGCTTGCAGTGAGTCGAGATGGCATCACTGCACTCTAGCCTGGGCAACAGAGCGAGACTCCATCTCAAAAACAAAAACAAAAAACATTTAACTACTTTTGTCTGTATCTATTAAAGGTAAAGGTCAATATGTATTAATCTGCTATGTGGAAATTTTACATGAACAATTTCAGTCTCTATGTCATAATTTTAAATTTTACAATGTTTATTTAGTTCCAAAAGGGGAAAAGTAAACCAAGTTGCTAAAAGGCTAACCAAAAAGAGGTAAAAATTACCATGATTAAGTTTTCAAGTATCTAGATATATCAGGTGACAGGCTTTTAGGAATTAAATTTTATGAAAGTAAGGACACTTTTTATTTCACATATCTTGACTATTCTTATGGTGTAACAGTACCATCAATATTGCGTGAATGAGGGCAATTTCTTTAGATAGTGAATATTCCTTGAAAATGTGATTTATGATGATGGCAGACTACGTGATCAAATGCTGTTTCATGATTTTCTTGATGACATCCCATCAGATTTTGGTTTTTGCACATTTTTAAAAAATGGAGCATTAACATTATTTGAGTTCAAAATCTATTTTCTCCTGGCCTGGAAGTGCAAGGATTGGTATCAAGTTGAGATGGAGTTGAAATGCTAGTGTTGGACACTTGAGTCCTGTCTTTTTTGACATGTGGAAGGCATGGGGAGTTTTTAGGTTTCAGGTTTCCTGTCGGCCTTGGCTGCTGCTTCTTCCCCTCCTGGCCTGAAGCTGGGCCACCTGACCATAACTGGGCCAGGAAATGTAGAAACCCAGCTGGCCTCCCAGTGGCCAGGACCACGCTGGAGATGAGGTTCAGCATGCCTCCTGGGCTGTTCTTCGCTTGTGGCCTCCTTTTTCTGTTGGATTACTGGCCGCTCACTTCCTTAGATCAGTCCTCATTAGATACTACATTTTTTGATGGCTTGGTTTCTTTTGGTTACAGTTTTCAAATTTCACTTCCGGTAGCTGCACGGACGACCCAGGCTACTTGGTCTTTCACATTCCATGCCCAGAAACTGACCGTGACCCCGCAGCTGGGTCCTGCTCTCTGCTGAAGAGCCCCCCAACATCCACAGGTTGTCCTCCTGCCTGCACATACCTGGAGGATCACTTCCTCACAGACTTTCTGTTACTGTCGTCAACTCCTGTTTGCTAACCTCAATATTCTTGGACTTTCCTCTTCAAATATTGTCCTTACTCTGAAAAATGATCTCTTCAGTGCCTGCAACTGTATCTGTTCTTTAAATACCTGCCCCATGCCAGGAATGGTCAGGACTGGCTCCTAGTAATAATCCCTTCTGCTGCTGCTTATTCTTTACTCTGTTGGCAGATGCTCTCTCCTCTCTGTGTCTCAGCTGCTGGGTCTTTAACATGGAGACAATAATAGTCTTCTATGAGGATACAGTAGTGAAGTTTCCACGAATTAACTTGTACAGAGAGCTTAGATCATTGTCTGGCACACACATATTTAATACAATTTAGCTTTATTATCACGAGAAAATTTCTCTCCAAGCACTACCATCACTGGTGAATTCAAGCTAACTTTGCCTTGGAGTCCCACCACTCTAGGGATGGACAAAGACAGGCAAGGAGGAAAACATCTGCACTACTTTCTCTCACTGGGATACGTTAATTTGCTTCACTATCATAACTATCTTACTATCTCTATATATCCCATAACATCACGTTGCAAACCTCGAATATACACAATAAAATTTATTTTAAAACAAAGACATCTCAGGGTTGGGCATAGTGGCTCATGCTTGTAATCCCAGCACTTTGAAAGGCCGAGACAGGAGGATTATTTAAGGCCAGGAGCTTGAGACCAGTCAGGGCAACATATTGAGACCCCCATCACTGCAAAAATAAAAAATAAAAGAAAGGTATTTCAGCCTTCCTGCCAAATTCTGAGCTAGCAATGGATTGTTTCCCTTTGATTTAATGTGAAACAAGGGACTAGAAAGAAGAATTTCCGTCTGAATTATACACAAGGGGACTCTAATGAATATTCGTGAAAAGGGACACCATATGTGCAAAGGCAAAGGGCTTGCTTTGAGCTCTATCTCCCTCTGCCTCACATTTAGGCTTAATGGAAGATAGAAGTAGGCTGGGAAAAGCATATGGAAATTCAGTACCATTATGTAACTCCCAAGAGGTGGGAGCAAAAGGTGTGCTGAAACTGCTTCACAGATGGGCTTCCAAATTGTAATCAATTTTCCGAATTTATTGGTGGCAAAAACTGTCTATCTATCTATCTATCTATCTATCTATCTATCTATCTATCTAATTCCATTTTTTAGAGACAGTATCTCACTCTCTTGCCCAGGCTGGAGTATAGTCGCATGATCCCAGCTCATTGCACCCTCAAAGTCCTGGGTTCAAGGCATCCTCCACGGAAACGCTGTGTAGCTGGGACTAAAGGTGTGCGTGCGCCACCTCGCCCGGCTAAAACTACTTTTGTAATGTTTATTACTGAGAACATTGAATTAAACTCATTAAATGATGGTTTATTGGTAGAGCAGTTTAATCGGCTATAAGAGGTAAGGATCATCGTTGGATATTAAAATGATACATTCATTAAATGCTATTCACTAGAATATGCAAAAACCGTGACTTGTGACTCTATCAGAGGCCACAGTCAGGACAGTACCCAGTTATCCTCACAAACAGTGACTCTATGTTGAAGGCTGACAAAAACAATGAGATAGGGACAGTTTTAGTAGGCACACAGAGATACTGTTAGGCAGTGTTGGTGGTTGCATGGTAATCACTTCTGATGTGTATGGTTTTGTTTAGAGTTTATTAATCCTTTCAAATGTATGCCTAAAATTCTTGTGCTAAATTTAACATCAACAAGAAAGGGCTGCCACTGCGATATTCTGAAAATGGGCAGGAAGGAGAGATGTTTCCAGTGCGTCCTCAGCACAATTGGAAGCCACACAACGGAGATGACAAGAGTTGGAAATGACAAAGAAACGTGTCAAGTGGAAAAGCTTTTGTTTAATTCTGGTCTACCCATTGTGCTAGGTCTGAGGCACCACCAGAAATAGCAGTGGGTCCTGGAAGCGATGGTCACAGTCTGAATATGTAATGGAAATGGGAGGAAACAGGGACATGGAGGCGGTTATGCCTCATTCCTTTCAGCCACCCTTACGTCTACAGGAAGTAACGTCCAGGACTGTCATCTTTTAGGACAAAGGAGAATGATGTAAGAAGAGTCTGAAATACTAAGATCTCAAAAAATCCTCCCTAAGTCATGGAGACAGCCTGCATGACACCTCATCTGATTTATTTTTTGAACCTCAACAGCTCGTCATGCAATTTCCTTGTTTGTGTATCTCCTTTTATTCCCGGGAATGAGACACACTTTCTTTTTCCCCCATCAGGATCTAAAAATCAGCTTGATGACATTAGAATTCTTCCCTCAAGGGACACAACAGTGGTTATTTTAGGACCTTTTTTTTTTTTAACATGGCTCAACGACGAAATTTTGGAATGGTTCTTAATCCTACTTAGACACAGAAAGGGAAGGACTTTGAGGGGAGGTATTTTTTGTTTCATTTGTTTTTTTCCTTTTTCACACAAACCAAATACAGTAAGGCAGGCTAAACAATGAACTTAAATGTCCCTTTGAGATCATGTTCCTTCTGATAATATAAAGTGTCCTGATTCATTTACTTTCACTTTGATGCTTATGTTTGTACATGTAATATAATGAAGTTATTGGTGTTCTTTAGCTATTTTTATCCATACTTGCAACAACCACTATTTTTAAACTTACATTGTCCCATAAGTTTTGGAACATTTCTAAACCAAATACCAAATAAAATGATAGTAAGTTGGAAATTTTGAAGCTTGCTTATAAATAACATTAAGTTTTAAAGAGTTGCTTTTACTTTATTGTATATATATTTCAGTGCACAATTAAAGTACTTATCTTTGATAAATACAGTATTCAAGACAGTAGCATATAATATATTTTTGACATTTGAATCCTTGCAGAGTAATTTTCTGCATTACTTTTGCTCCTTTGAGGATTTAATACAGGCAGCCTTTGCACAGTGCTGTGTTAACTGAAACTCATTTGTATCAGAACCATGCAAAGCAAGGGCTGCTGTATGCTTTTCTGTTTGTTTGTGTTATCTTATCAGGATTCAAACATCACTTTTGGGAGACTGTAATAACTTTGTCTTCTATTGCATTGGCACTTTCCTCTACAATTGAGAAGTTATTTGGGTTGTCTTTATTAGACAAGATCAGGCATGTTCAGGGTGGTATGGTCTTAGACTGGGTTATCTGTGTCAGACTTACATTGCCTCTGTGAATATCAGCCTTGGTCTACTCCGAGTGCAGGACAAACACAAAGAACTCTCTGCACAGTTCATTACTCCTTTCGCTGGTTCAGATGCAATTCCAGCCTTTGGTCAGGTTCTTTCCAGTGTCCACAAACACAGTGAGGAGAGTCCTCTGAGTGACTCTCTGTGTCTCACACAATCTCTTGGGTTCCCACCTATCACAGATAACCCTTACCAGCCATCTGCCAGCCCATGCCAGCCCTGCTGCCTATGGGTGCTGCTGCTGTTCATGTGCCACGCCCCCAGTCCTCAGGTCCCTGTTCCCTGGTAGTCTATTTATCTGTGCTGAGAAAAATGGGTGATACTATTACTATGGACCTCACAGGGCTGTTGTAAGGATGGAATTAAATGCCTACAATGCAGTTGGTATTTTCCAGGAACATGGTAAGGATTTAATATGTGTTAGCAATTATTATTGCTATTTTGCATGCCCACAGGAAATAATTTGTGGGGGTTGTAGTCATAGCCTTATAAGGCATTAATTTTTACTTTTCAAGAGCAATTTGAAGCTTTCATTCTAATCTGATCTGGGCTACTGTATTAGTTTCCTACTGGTATGGTAAAATATACCATAAACATACTAGATTGAAACAGCACACATTTATTATCTTACAGTTCTGGAGGTCAGAAGTCCTGAAATCGAGGTAGCAGACAGGGCTACTCTCCTTTCGGAGGCTCTGGGGAAGACTCCACCTCCTTACCTTTTCTAGCTTCTAGAGGCTGCAGCATTCCTTGGTTCCTCGCTCCTTTCTCCATCTTCAAAGTCAGCAGTGTAGTGTCTTCAAACATTTTTCTCTCTCTTTGGTCTCAGCTTTTGTCATGACATTTCCTTCTGTGACTTTAATACTCTTGCTTCCCTCTTCCAAGAAAACTTGCAATGATATTGGGTCCACTTAGGTCATCCAGGATCATCTCCCCATCTCTTCATATCAAGATCATGGGTTTTAAGGATTAGGATGTGGACATAATTGGGGGTCCTTTATTCTGTCTGCCACTGACACTTTTAAAATTTCATTTGATTTCTCATCTTCAGTAAAATCTAAAGACTAACACTGACATTTTGAAGTTAGATGACTTAGAATCATCAATTAATTATTCCCAGGATTATTTACATAATATCATGTGTCAGAAATGTCCAGAAAAAAACTCTGACAGACGTTGTGAGTTGGCTGATTCAGCAACCATTTTTAACCTTCTTCTCTCTCTATTTCCTCTACTTAAAAGTCCATCCTTCCTTGGAGTGGCTAATTGACACAGCTCTAACCAATGAGATGGAAGTGAAAATCTGTTGGAGAGTTTTTGAAAACTTTGCTTTCATCATTAAAGAAGACGTACATCTTTCCTTTTGTGAACACAGGCCTGATCGTTGGAGCTTCAGCAACTATCTGATAATAATGAGAGAAAGGCCAAGCCCAGGGAATTACAGGGACATTGGCCCTGCCATTATTGAGTAACTAAACCAACTCCAGCAACTACCCAAGAAACTTCCTGTTGTGAGAGAATGAGCAAACTCATATCTATTCTAACCCTGTACTTAGCTTCTCTGTTACTTGCAGCTGAATAAATATAGCATTTTTAAAAGTTACCTAACATAATCATAAATGCTTCATCCCACAGAGATGACATGTAGGTCTGACAATAGCGGGAATAAATACTGATAATATTTTAATGGATAATGACTTGATTCTATTATTTAGTACTTTTTAGACTTACTAATAGATAATTTTTAGATATTAATGGAAAAACCTCTACTTGAGTCAAATCAGTAACTTCAAAGAACCAGAAATAAATTGTTGGCCAATGCAGGCTGGTCTAGGAAACGTTGCCAAGTATTTAAAAAAGAAAAAATTTCCCACTTTTATGTTTAACCCAACCCCTACTCGTCTTAAAAACTTTATTTTTGTAATAAAATCTATTTTTCTGCCTTTGTTTACACTAGACTTGGTTTACTTATTCTCTCATCATTGTTTTTCCTTGGGTCGTTGACTTTTGTTCCTTTCAGTTTTGAAATGTCAAGGTTCTGTATCACTGCAGAAACAAAAAGCTTTGTTCTTAAAGTATAAAATGCTTCCCCGAGAGGGGCTTTCCAAAAGAATTGAATGGTGCAGTCAGGGGTGCAAATTATAGGGAAAATCCTTAACTTCTACTGTTCCCCCAAACAGCAGCCAGCTTCCAGAAAGCATTGACTGCAGACTCAGTAGAGGACTATGCACATCTTCTGACTTCTGGAGACATTTACAGTAGGTCAGAAGGCTGAGTCGTTAACAGCATTCATGTATAATTATGAAGAATTTGAGATGCTTAAGTGAGAGCCAGGAAAATAAAAGAGAACATAAGAGAGAGTGAGGTCCAGTTGTCAGCCAGTCTTGACAAAAGCTTTGATCATCAGAGAAAGTCTACAATTCTGTCTAAAACATGTTAATTAAATTACAAAAACTGTTCCCAATGTAATTCCTGTAATACTAGGAAACACATGAAAAATTTTGTAATTTCAAGTATTTTAACCCCATTTATAGTATGAGCACATGAGAGATATTCATATATATTTAATATTTTAAAGATATATATGAATTCTGCAAAGTACTATCCAGATTTACAAAGATTTTGCAAAGCACCATCAATGTAAACATTGTCTTTAGGATGAAAAAGCAAACCACATTAAATGGATACATCAATTCTCACAGAGCTGAATTTCAGAAAGAGTAAAACTATGAGAGGTGAGAATTTTAGTCTAGAGGGAAAATGTTAGTTCTTATTGTTCTACCAGAGAGATCTAAGCTCAGATTTCTCATTTCAAATGTGAGAAATGTGAGCTCTAGTCGAGGCGGGGGGCTGTGGTAGGGGAGAAGATGCTAGGAAAAAAATGCCAAGAGAATTGTGAGAAAAGAAAGATCACAACTTGGCTAAGATTTGTAACAAATTGAGGACTTGAGTATCTTTAGCAAATTGTAAGTATTTCGTGAATAGTTTTACTCATCCCAGTTTATTTGAAGATGAACGAGACCTGCCTTTAGCAATATTGTGAAATAGGTGAAGAGTCATTATAGCTTATGGAAAAGCTCCCAGGAACATCAGGAACATGAGTTTAGGTTCTAACTTTGCAATGAATATGTGATGTGACAGGGGCACATTCTCTAAACTTGCAATATGCTCTTTTCCAAAATTAGCATTGAAGGAGGATTGATCTCCCATGAAATATCTGAGCAGCGTGAAATATCACAGAGTTGTATTTCTTTTGAATTATCCAGTTGAGCTGGGAGCAGGGCTAGGATGGGGAGAACGTTTCCCATTTTAGCAGAGTGGCCTCAGGGCCTTGGCTGGCACAACGCAACCTCGGGGGCAGAGTGAGAAGCAACACTAGAGGCAGGAGCTGGCACCTGCTACCCACTGACAAGGTTTATACTCCTTAATAACAGCCCTCTAGGCAAAGGGGCTGCAAGAGGAGTGAGGGTAAAAACCACCAAGGCCACAAAGACCATGCAGCGGCTGAAAGTACAGAAGCACCTCCACTTTCAAATCTGCAGGATGACAGATGGTGAAAGTCAAGTGTTCATTTAGCCATTGACCCTTAGCTTCCTGCCCATTCCTACATTCATGATGACATGGACACACTAATAAGCACTATTAACCCAGTCAAGTCTGGTAAGTGATGGAGCAGTGGGTAAGAAGAGGTTAATGATTATGAAGTGACCAAAATGTGAGATAATATAATAAAGTGGGAGAGACAGAGAGAGAGAGAAAACCTGCTGGAAATGCAAATGGAATGAACCTTAAAACAGCGAAAAGGATTTTGAAGACTGAAAATCTATCACACAGCAAATCAAATTGTATCTTGTGCAATGTAATCAACAATAATCACATGCTTTTTACTTACAAATAAATACAGTCAGGAACAATCTTTTAAAACCTAACCTAATCTTAAAGATAGGAGCTTTTTTCCTTATTCTGGAGTGGTGTTTTTCAAAACATAGGTCATAAATCATCAGTGGGTCATAAAATCAATGAGCAGGCACTTTTTCTTTTTAATGGTAGATCAAGTAGAATAAAAAATATCTGATTGCAACACACAAAGTAAGTTTTGTGAAACATTTCAGTTGTCTGTGTGCGTGTGTGTGTGCCTGTGTGTGTGCGTGTGTGTGTGGGTGTGTGTGTGCATGTGTGTGTGTGCGCGTGTGTGCGTGTGTGTGTGTGCGTGCGTGTGTGTGCGCGTGTGTGCATGTGTGCGTGTGTGCGTGTGTGCACGTGTGTGTGTATGTGTGTGGGTGTTTGTGTGCGTGCGTGTGGGTGCGTGAGCGTGGGTGTGTGGGCGTGCACATGGGTGCGTGTGTGTGCACGTGTGTGCGCGTATGTGTGCGTGTGTGCATGTGTGTGCATGTGTGCGTGTGTGCATGTGTGTGCGTGTGCGCATGTGTGTGTGCATGTGTGTGTGCGTGTGTGTGTGCATGTGTGTGTGTGCGTGTTTGTGTGCATGTGTGTGTGCGTGTCCTGGGAGATGAGGCAGAGAGTCTTTCTTACTGTGGATAGTTGTCAATAAAAGGGTAAAAAATGATCCTTATGAGACATTAGGTGGGACTTCTAGAAATGTGGGGACACATTTTATGTTATGGATTGAAATGTCCCCCAAAAACATATATTAAAATCTTAAGCCCAGGTACCTGTGAATGTGACTTTATTCAGAAACAGTCTTTGAAGACCTAATACAGATAAATGTATTCAAGAACAATTTAAACGTAATGCAAATTTTGCATTTGCATATGTGCTATTGATTCTGGAAGAAATATTAAGTGAATGCATAAAAAACTGCACTCAGGTGAACCAAACTGTATAGGAAAACTCAAACTATTCACACAAGCACACCTCAAACATCCACCAGCTAACGTCAGTTCACCCTGTTACAAGCTACACCTATTCATGTCTGTTGGTGTAACCTCCCCACTGATTTCAGAAAACTTTCCTTTCACCACTTTATACTAACTCATCAGCTACAATCCTTCCCAAGCAAACTTCTGGTCTTTGTCAAGGTAGAGTATGAGATTTATTGTAGTATTTATTCATTTTTTAACCATTTAATATGTATGAAACTGTGCCATTCTTTTTATCAGCTTATCTCTTCCTTTTTTAAAAAAATTTTGAGATAAGATCTCTCTCCTTCACCCAGGCTGGAGTGCAATGACTCAATCACAGCTCACTATAGCTTCGACATCCCAGACTCAGGTGATTCTGCAATCTCAGCCTCCTGAGTAGTTGGGACTCCAGGGGCATGCCACCACACCTGGCTAATTTTCTGCATTTTTTTTTTTTTTTTGTAGAGTCAGGAATTCACCATGTTGCCCAGGCTGGTCTTGAACTTCTGAGCTCAAGCGATCTGCCCACCCCAGCCTCCCAAAGTACTGGGATTACAGGTGGGAACCACCATGCCCAGTCAGTTGCTGACATTTTTAAGTGTTTTGTGCCCCAATCACATTTTTTGCATAAGACCTTTGGTTGTTACTGTGTGTATTTTGCATGGCATAGAGTTGTGTTTTTTTTGTTTTTGTTTTTGTTTTTACAAACACTATGTTATATGACAGCAGAACAGACTGTACTGTGTTTAAAGCCATGACACTGGATGAGATCATTCAGTAGGTGAGTGTAGATACAAAAGAGGCCAAGGGTTGCGTCCAGGATCACACCAACTATAACAGGCCTAGGAGAAGAGGAGCCAGCCAAGGAGCTGTCTGGTGAGACAGGAGGAAACCCAGCAGACCTTGGTGTTCTGGAAGTAAAGTGAAGAAAGTTCAAAGAAGGCTTGAATGCCCACATCTGGCTCTGCAGAGAGACCAAGAAAAAGAAGAGGACTCACTGCGAAGTGACCACTGAATTAGTACTTTGGTGGTCTTGAATCATTTTAGTAAGTGTGATTTTGGTAAAGTAGCAGGGATAAGCCTAACTGGAGATAATTTAATAGAAAAAAAGAAAAAGAAGAATACATTTAAAAAATAATCATGGAATAAATTTGATTTTAATACATGTCTTTTTCAAATAAGCTTTGTCATTAAATGCGTATTTATGTCTTCTTTGGTATCTGATAGATCAAGATCTGTTCATAATTTTTAAAGATTACTATTGAGTTCTGGCCAGGTATGGTGGCTTATGCCTATAATTCCAGTGCTTTGGGAGGCTGAGGCAGGAGGATCGCTTGAGACCAGGAGTTCAACACCAGCCTGGGCAACATAGCGAGACACCCCCTACCCTTCTCTCTTTTTTTTTTTTTTGAGACCTGGTCTCACTCTGTCACCTAGGCAGGAGTACAGTAGTTGCACTATCTCAGCTCACTGCTACCTCCGCCTCCTGGGTTCAAGTGATTCTCCTGCTTCAGTCTCCCGAGTAGCTGGGATTATAGGTATGCACCACCATACCTGGCTAATTTGTGTGTGTGTGTGTGTGTGTGTTTTTAGTAGACACAGGATTTTACCACATTGACCTGGCTGGTCTCAAACTCCTGACCTCAGGTGCCTTGGCCTCCCAAAGTGTTGGGATTACAGGCGTGAGCCACTGTGCTTGGCTTCTTTTTGTTTTTTTTTAAAAGATTACTTTAGAGTTCTTACTATGTACCTGACATCATTCTGTTTAAGAGAGCTGATGCTAGAATTGATACAGACATACTTGTGAATTCTTGTTCTGCCACTCACTAGTTGTCTAAAGTAAGGTTTACCCTTTAGATTCCTAAAATGAGGTTAATATCCTAACTCGGTTGTTGTCAGGGTTAACGACATCCCTGTTGAAGTGCTTAGCATGATGTCTGACACACAGAATGGCCTCATGAATGTTATTATTAATATTTTTCAGGCTGGGCACAGTGGCTCATACCTGTAGTTCCAGCACTTTGCGGGGGCTGAGACAGGTGGATTGCTTGAGCGCAGGAGTTTGAGACCAGCCTGGGCAACATGGTAAAACACCATCTCCACACACGCACACACACACACACACACACACACACACACACACACAAAGCAAAAAATTAGCCAGACGTGGTGGTGTATACTTGTGGTCTCAGCTTAAAGTTGGGGAAACAAAACAGAAAGCCAATTAAATAAGTATATAAATGGTTGCTGCACAACTAATGCCAAAAGAGGCTGAGACACCTTGCAGTTAACATGACCAGGCAAAGTGAGATTTAAAATGGAACTTAAAGAAGAAGTTGTTCTTAGAAGGGATTCTTAACTTTTACCAAATACCTGCCACTCTGCATGGGGCCATAAGTACAATCATGTGTTTAAGCCTCACAACCAGCTACAATGAGGCATTCTTATTCCCAGTTCATGGGTGAGAAGACAGGCTCTCATTCACTCACTCTGGGTCATCAGTTAATAGGAGAGCTAGAGTCAGCCTGGGTATGCTCATCTTCAAAGTCCATGCTTGGTGGTGGCAAAGCAGCCTAGCAGGGAGGTACTGAAGGTCAGCTCCACTCTCTGCCATTTGCAGATGATAATAAGAAACAAACAAAACACCCATAACATGTAAAGCCTCATGTTAGCCTGATAAAGTATATCATCTAGAGAACTATATTAAAGCAAAAAACCCCAGAGAAACAAGCTGCATATTTTGGTTCTTGACTTTTTTTTCCTTGGGTAGAGTTAATGTGTGGCAAAAAGTGGTTCAAAGGAAGGTGAGGGAGAAACAAAGGTGGAGAATGATCAACAAATGCATATCAAGAGGTGATTACGCTTATGGGAAAACAGTTCCCGTCCAGTGTGGTTTCTGTTTGCCTACCGGGCTGGCTGATCTGGGATTTTATCTCTCCATGGGTTGCATTGCTACAGTCCTGGTTCCTGTGTAGTTCCTGCTGGGATGTCTAACAGGTGGGCAGGCATTTAGATTTCCAGAATGACTCCATCCTGGCTGAGGCCCTCATTCAAGCTAAGAATGTAAGGGCAGCACGTGGCCTGCAGTGTGTGCTCTGAGGAGCTCCCCAAATCACTCTCCATTACCTGGCCATTAAGGGTTCTTGAAGAGCTTCCTTAAGCAGAGTTTAATCAGAAGAGATACATTGTCATTGTTTTCTTAGAGTTCAGTTTTTGGAAGAGAAAGAGATATATCGTGTTCCTATTAATCAAGTTAGCTGCTTAAAGCATTACCAAGGACAGTCTATTCACCCACTGTCACTTGTCAAAGGCTGTGACACTGAAGGATAAACCCATGACAGATAATGGGTTTTTGATGGGTTGAGAGAAAATGAAACATGGGTCTTTGTCAGGCTTCCGTGAGACTTGGAAGGAAGGCCTTGATGGGGAGGTATATGCGGTTCCCAGGGCTGTCATAACAAATGACAACAAACTGGGTGGCTTAAAACAACAGACATTTATTCTTTCATAGTCCTAGAGGCCAGAAGTCTGAAATCAAGATGTAGGAGGGTTGGTTCCTTCTGGACATTTTGAAAGAGTCTGTTCTAAGCCTTTGTTCTCGCTTCTGGGAGCTGCTTCTGGGAGTTGCTGGCAATCTTTGGTTTTCCTTGGATTGTAGAGGCCGCTCTCCAGTCTCTGCCTTTGTCTTGGCCAGCTGTTTTCCTTGTATCTCTGTCTCTGTGTCTCTTCTCTTCTTGTAAGGACACTGGTTGTAGGTTGTATTTTATTAAAGGCTCATCCGACTGCAGGATGACCTCATCTTAACTAGCTGCATCTGCAATAACTCTATTTTCAAATAAGGTAACATTCCGAGATTCTGGAAAGAACATGAATTCTCAGGGGACCCTCTCCAAACTGGTAAAAGAGGGAACCATAAAACATGAAGTGTTATTGTTTGGGGATAGAGAATAATGAGGAAAAGACAGGAAGAGTCTTGAAGGAATAGTTGAAAAGATACAGAATGCTACTAAAGCAGGCAGGATTTAACGCGACATAGATATCCCATCGAGTGGGGAACTCGAGGAGAGTTTAAAGAAGGAACTGTTTCCATGAGTGTCAGGGTTAAGGAAAAAGTCAAACAAACTAGGGGCAGTGAAGCTTTCCCCAGTAACAGTGGCAGGGCTCCATTTTCCCCAATCCTCCTGCCCTTCCCCTTGTCGGAGCTGTACCATCAGGGCTGCTGCCAATGGCCTGCTCCATGGTGCCTTCAGGTCCTGCCCTGGGCCCTCCCTGATGCGGGGATGCCAATGCCTATCGGACCCTGCCTGGCCTTCTGACATGTGCAACCTGGAAATGTGGGTGAGTCAGTGGGGTTGCGCTTCTCTTAAAGAATGAGGGGTGGAAGGCGACTGGTGCACATTCCTCGTCTTCCTCCCCAGCAGACTGTCTGAGGTGTATTTCATAAGATTCTGCAGAATATTCTGAGGAATGAAGCACCCATTGACAACAGCAATGGTTAACTCAGTAATTCATCCTTGTTGGCTTTGAGTCTCCCTGGTGTTCACTCTTCCTGTCCCTCATTCTTCTTCTCTAAGCTGAGTTCCAAAATAGATCACCTGCACCCAAGCCTTGGTCTCAGGTTTTTCTTTGGCAGAAGGTGTAAAGGGAGTGTGGAGTTACTGGGGAAAAATGGGAGGGGGAGAGGCTGGGGACAGAGTGGGAGCAAGCCGAAGGTGAAGACAAATTGCTGTCTCCTGGGAAGAATGCAGCCACTGCCAACTCTCCGTCCAGCAGGCAACAGGGAGGGGAAGCACACAGTCCAACCCAACTTCCTCCCATTCACTGGGCCCTGCAAAGACATTTCATGGCTGAATCAAACCCCAGAGAGTGAGGAAGGAATTCATTTAGCAGAGGTCAGCCTCCTAGAGCACAGAGCAGGTGGGAAGGATGGAGAAGAGAGTGGGAAACAAACAGAGAAGGCCCAGCATGACTAGGTTTGTTCACATAATCAGTTTTCTCTCCTACTGAGCATGAGTCCTACACAATTGATGCAACATTGACGTAATTCATGAGGTCATCTTTTGAAATGGATAAGTGCTTCAAAGATGGAAGTTACTTTTCCAACTGCACAGGAAAAACTTGTCTGCTACTTAGATTCTTATATTTATTTAAAATTATTGAGCATAATGGTTGTAGTAAGCCTGGCCATCATCTGAGTTAAACAGCCTAGTATATTAGGAAGAAACTGGACTAGAATTCAGAACAACCCTGGTTCAAATCCCAGCTCTGCTACTAACAAGTGATGTGCCGTTGGCCGGGCGCGGTGGCTCAAGCCTGTAATCCCAGCACTTTGGGAGGCCGAGACGGGTGGATCACGAGGTCAGGAGATCGAGACCATCCTGGCTAACACGGTGAAACCCCGTCTCTACTAAAAAAAATACAAAAAACTAGCCGGGCGAGGTGGCGGGCGCCTGTAGTCGGGAGGCTGAGGCAGGAGAATGGCGTAAACCCGGGAGGCGGAGCTTGCAGTGAGCTGAGATCCGGCCACTGCACTCCAGCCTGGGCGACAGAGCGAGACTCTGTCTCAAAAAAAAAAAAAACAAGTGATGTGCCGTTAAGCAAGTGCCCTAACCCTTCTGGATCTCAGTTTCTTATCACAAAATGGGTTTAAAGTCTCAGCCATATATCACAAAATTTTTGTGAGGATTCAATAAAATACGATTTTGTAGATGGCAGCTTTTTAAAAAATTACTCATTTGGGTAAGTGCCTCTGTTTTCTTATATTCATAGATATTGATGGATATTATTAATGAATTATACGGAGTTCTAAACGTGAGAGGATTTCTCTTAAAGTTATGGTTGGGTGATTGCAGTATTTTGTTATCCCTGTCTTCTTGTGGTCAACCATATAAAACATCCTAGAGTTAATAGTAAGTAAAAATGAACAAGGTGTTTTCCAAGTGCATTCATAATGATCTTTAAACCCAAATTGGTGGAGATGAAGTAATTTATGCTCAGACTTTATGAGACAGTTTGTCTGATTGCTGATAGTGATGAATCACTGAGGGAAAGACCCACATTTCTGTGCTGCTGGAGGCTTTTACTTAACTCCTGCGTCAGCTGAGCAGCAAACAAACTCACTGGCAAAGTGACCTCTGCCTGGAAACCCAGCATGAAGGGACATCTCATCTTGGGGCTTGCCCTCAGCTGTTTGAAAATGTTTTATGAGACTCTATGACCAGTGTGCATTGACGGAAGGATGGGCTCTTTCTGAGGTGCAATCCATCTTGCATCCAATAATCTGTCTGTAATTTTGTGAAATAGAACATGTTTAGTTCTTTTCTTATCCTTTGTGGAAAATCTGCCCAGTGCTTTTGGAGCCATGGTGTCATGTAGAGGAAACGTCTCTCTCCTGCCTTGTAAATCATTTTTCCCCTTATTTTCTTCCTCTTTCCCAAATAGGATTTTTTTAAGGTGAGTGAACATAATGAGAAAAAGAGAACTTAATGAAAAGGAAACCATGGATACTGGTTTATGATAATACTAGCCTTATTTTTTAAAAAGGAAAACAATGGGCCGGGCGCGGTGGCTCAAGCCTGTAATCCCAGCACTTTGGGAGGCCGAGATGGGCGGATCACGAGGTCAGGAGATCGAGACCATCCTGGCGAACACAGTGAAACCCCGTCTCTACTAAGAAATAAAAAAAATAGCCGGGCGAGATGGCGGGCGCCTGTGGTCCCAGCTACTCGGGAGGCTGAGGCCGGAGAATGGCGTGGACCCGGGAGGCGGAGCTTGCAGTGAGCTGAGATCCGGCCACTGCACTCCAGCCTGGGCTACAGGGCGAGACTCCGTCTCCAAAAAAAAAAAAAAAAAAAAAGGAAAACAATGAAGTTGAAGTAAATGGATAATAAAAAATAGGATATATTATCTATATAGTAATGTCTATGCATTTTCTCTGGATTAGATAGTTGTTAAGCCATGTATGTAATTTGTTGAATATTTTGTGGTTATTGCTCTGTTTATAAAAATGATTGTTGGTTTAAAGTCTCATTCAGAAGAGAAACCCAGGGGACATCGTAATAAATATGTATGAGTCTTAAAATAGTGTTTAAACATTAGAGTTGACAGTTCTTAGCAGGTCTCTGGTGTTACAATCAAGGGTTAAGCCACAACAGAATTAAAAATATGCCTTACACAAGAAATTTTTTCCCAGGGGCGTATATTTTGAATCTGTTTTCAATAAGCAGAGAAGGGAGATGCTGAGAAATGCATTTTCGACTGGGAGAAGTGAAGGAAACACATGGAAGGAGACGAGATGAATCAAATATTTTCTTTAAAAAAAGAAATCACAAAAAAAACCTCATTACTAATTTGAGATTGGTCACTATGAGTACCATTGCTTTTGAGACTCTGCCAGTAGAAATTTTTCTAAACTAGTTTCTTAAGTGACAAAAATTAGATATATTTATCATGTGCAACATGTTGTTTTGAAATATGCATACATTGTGGAATGGCTAAATTGAGCTAATTAACATGCATTACCTCACGTGTGTGTGTGTGTGTGCACGCGCGTGTGTGTGGTGAGAACACTTAGAATCTACTCTCCTAATTTTCAATAACACAACCTATTGTTACTGACTATAGTCATCATGTTGCACAATAGGTCTCTTGAACATTTCTCCTATCTAACTGAAATTTTGAATCCCCTGACCAACATCTCTTTGTAAAAATTCAATAGGGATTTTTGGTCAGAGGTCCTTGGGAAATCGACCAGGCTCCTCCCTGTCCCACATTTCTCTTGTATAGTAAGTGCTGCCTGCCATAGAATTCTTGAAGCCCTTCTTCCTCCTAGAACTGGAAAGATATTCTGGAAGAAGAGGCAGGGTCTAAGGAAGAACTTGATCTTGCTCAAGATGGTTCAGAGTGGGAACCTGAGTTATATCTTATTCTCAGTGCCTCCCTTGCCTCATCCTTGTCCTAGCCCTGAGAGGTAACTAGTGTTATTGGAGAGCTCTGAGATTTAGGCAAGACAGCGATTCGATTTGGACATCTCCCAACCTCATGCGTGGCTGGGAGCCCACACTGGCTCAGGTGTAGCAGCAACTCCAGTAAAGAGAAAGTACTAGTTCTATGCCTCAACCTCAACTGTGCAAAGTGACAGTTTACCCCTACGACTAACATGCACTTAAAACACCCAAAATGCACCTGCAACTGATTAGATCTTCCAGAGTTAGCCCAGGCTGATCCACCTGCCTGCTCAAGCAGCTGAGAATTTGTTTTCAGAACTGTGTGGTTTGACTGTCTCTCAAGAGGCTTACAGATGGCTGGCTTGGTTTTCACATAGATTTTCTGTTGTCCGTTCTCTGTCATTTTTACCATCTATCCCCACTCTCCAGGTCCTGAGACCCACCCTTCTGTTCTATTTGGTGATCAGGCAATGACTGCTGACCTTTTGTTCCTGTGATCAGAATGCCCAGATACTAGATCACAGCTGGGCTGTGTCTTCTCCATCAGAGGAGAATGAGATTGTTCTTGTAAAAAATTTAGAACCTAGGTGTCTTGACTGCTTGGATTTGGCATATTTAGATAAGGCTGTTTGCCATCCTTCCCAGGCACAGCTCCTTCCTCTCCACTCCCCAAAGCACCTCAATTATTTACTGCTTTCTCTGGCCATATCCACAGTGCAGGGTTTACACATTTTGTCCTCATGAGACTATGGGCTCCATGAGTCCTGGGACAGTATCTTATTAGGCATTGGCCTCTGCAGCACATAATCCAGTGCCTGGGACTTCAGAAGGAATTCGTAACTGAATGAATGCATGAATATCGAATGTGTAACTATCAAAGGAAATTCACAGGAACTTTTGCTTCTCATTGGACTGGAAAGTATTCTTCTTGGTGCTCAAGCGTCTCTTTTGCTGGCCATTGAAACTGCATTAGGAAGACACCGTGATAACTGAGGCATGGCCAGAAGAACAGATCCAGAGAAGAGACATTGCCATGAGTCAAACCAAGGTACTTGTGTAGACAATGAAGGGTAACACCAGAGTTAGTAATAAGGTAGGCTAGACAGACTACCTTATTACAAAAGCATAAAATGAAGAAATAATTGTAGTTGAGAGCCTGTTGCTTTAGAATATAAGTGAAAATGTTGGAAAATAGTATTTATGTTGGATAAGATCCTTAGATTATTATCCCAAATATATTGTCAAACTTTTATGACTCAATATAGCGTATCCATGGGGTGGACCAGGAGTATCATGATGTGGTAGAAAGATTCTTACCTCAATATGTACCTCCACCACTATCTTATGGGTGGTTTTTGAATGAAGTATTTAGGTGCTTAATTTTTGTTATAGAAAACAAATAGAATAGGTGAAATGGTGCCTAAGATCTTTCCAGTCTCTAAAATATAATGATTTTTATACTTTTAAGTAGTTTCAAAAAACACACAATCTTCCAGAGTGTTATTTTCTTAAAAAAAAGCTCCAAATGTACTTCTTTCCATTAATATAATTTAAATATTTAAATAAAATGTGTTGTATGTTTGATGATTTATTATAAAATATTTATACATATATATATATATATATTTTTTTTTTTTTTTTTTTTGAGAAGGAGTCTCATTCTGTTGCCTAGGCTGGAGTGCAGTGGTGCGATCTCAGCTCACTACAACCTCTGACTCCTGGGTTCAGGTGATTCTCCTGCCTCAGCTTCCTGAGTAGTTGGGATTGCAGGCATGTGCCAGTACACCCAGCAAATTTTTTTGTGTTTTTAATAGAGATGTCGTTTCACCATGTTGGTCATAACTCCCCACCTTAAATGATCTCCCGCCTCAGCCTTTCAAAGTGCTGAGATTACAGGTGCAAGCCACTGCGCCAGGCCAAAAGATTAATATTAATTAGAAATTCATTAGATACTCTGTATCACAATGATGTTCTTATCACAATTTGCTGAACAACAGTTTGTTAGGGCTGATAGGAGGGGGCTACTTCTCTCTCGAGCTGTGAAAGCCCCAGAAGCCTTTATTTACAACCCTGCAGGGAAACGTGATAAGCATATCACAAGGAGGAAGTAGGGAAGAGAGCTGGAGGGGAAAGCAGTCATTCATATTTGATTTCTTCCACATAATTGTTCCTCTACCATGACCCATAGAGCCAGGAGGAAGAGTGGAGAAGACAGAGATGAGTTACAAATGTATTGTGAACAAATTGAAACGCATGGTTCCCTGTCCTTTCTGTCTCCCGTTATTACCCCAGTGTTCCCAACTGTGCAACAACGTGACCTTACATCAGACACAGAAAAAAGAGGGAGTTTGGCAATAACGTGAGAAAAGCTTCTGATGAAAACGTAATTCCTTTTGCTTTACAAAAACATATAAATTATGTACAAAAATTATTTATGGTCTAACTTGAGCATTCAGTTCCATTGATACACAGTATATGCTACCAACGTCTGTTAAAAAATAAGGTTTCGCAGGCTTTCTAAGCATGTTTAATAATGAGGAAGATGGTAAAGCTTGGCTTTTCCCTATAAGAATGCTGAAACAGGTTCTGGTAAAAAAAAACAAAAAAAAACAAAAAAAAAACAAAAAAAAAACCCAACACAAACCAAACAACTTCCTCTTTCCTCTGTGTTTCTCCTCTTCCACAGCTTTGGATTCTTCCAGAATACTTGTTACCTCAGATTAGGGTGGGTTGCCTTTGAGATAGCCCCACATGGGGGAAACTAAGCTTTTGATGGTTTTACATAGCAGGCCCTGTGCTAGCTGTTTGCATCCATGATCTCATGATTGCCATGCAAACATTTATATGCGGTGAAGTCTCCTTGATTGGAGTCATACTCTTATCTTCTCATCTATCTCTGCCTAATTATAATTAGTGTCATGGGAATTTTGCAACTGATTCAGAATTTTTTTCAGAGGGAACCTGGGCTATGCATATACTCTTTGTGGATAAATTCTCCCTGAAATCCCAGAAAGTCCAAAATTGAACTGCCTGGTATATGGTTGCCTTGGCATATGAAGTGTGAACAAACTGGTTTTATCTGGTGTGTTGTTCAGAGTGTCAATGAGGGTGTATAGTAGGTGGCAGATGTAGGAAGAAGGCAATTTGACAAATGATAGCTATAAAATTAAACAAGGAAGGAACATCACTAAATTTGTGTTCAAGTTACTTCTGCCATTTGAGGGGCCCTAGGTTGGAAGTGACAACAAACTGATAGGGTCAAAGAAACTTCTAAGTTCAGAAGTGTTGGCTGGGCGTGGTGGCTCAAGCCTGTCATCCCAGCACTTTGGGAGGACGAGGCGGGTGGATCATCAGGTCAGGAGATCAAGACCATCCTGGCTAAAACAGTGAAACCCCGTCTCTACTAAAAATACAAAAATATTACCCAGGTGTGGTGGCGGGCGCCTGTAGTCCCAGCTGCTCGGGAGGCTGAGGCGGGAGAATGGTGTGATCACCATCTTGAGGAGGGAGAGTTTGCAGAACTCCTGAGCTCGGGAGATCTGCCAGCCACTGGCACTCCCAAAGTGCTGGGATGACAGAGCGAGAACCATCGTGTCTGGCCAAAAAAAAAAATGTGTCAAGGTTGACTAGAGTTCTTTCTGAGTAAAAAAAGCTTTACCACACCATCAGCATTGACTTAAAGTGGAAAAGAGACAGAATTGGACAAGTGCCCAGAGAAAAATGGATATTTGTACATACTTTACAAGCTAAATACACCTAATGCTGTTTTTGTTTGTTTGTTTTTTGTTTCTTTTTTTTAAGCCATGAAAACAAAAAGTACCAAAGCTGTGCCAGGTTCTTTTTCATTTGTGTGTGTGTGTGTGTGTGAAATAATAATGAGTGACTTCATCTGAGCTTCCAGATTCACTGGTTCTGACAGATATTTGTACAGCTCTTTCACAAGCTCTCTCCTGACTAGCCGAGGTAGGGCATCCAATCTACAGTTGTGGAAAAACAACATTAGCTGAAATAGACATAACACCCACATTTTTTTATTAGCGTTGTTGCTTTCACTAAATGCTTGTTTAGCTCTTAGTTATCTTTCAAAACCTGCTCAGGCATTGCCTTCTCAAGGAGCTTTCTTTAGCCACACTTCTTACTCCCTCTCCTCCCCTAATGCTTCATTTTTCTTGTACTATTTCTAGACTTTGCATATTTCTACATTGAAACCGTCCTCCGCATTCTGTCTATGTGTCTACCTCTCCTACTAGTATGTGAATATCTAGAGAGAATAGATGTGATTTTGCTGGTAGCCCTCCACCTAACAATGAATGGCAAAGAGTAGGAGCCAAATAAGTGGACTTTTGCTTGACCTGACTGCAGTCATTTTTACAGAGTGCACCGGCAGCTCCAGAAGCATACTGTCCTCTTGGTGCAGGATATCTGCCATTGATGTTTTATTTATTTTCTGACTCAGAAAGTTTCTTCAAGGCCAGTTCCGATCTATTGTGAAATATCCTTTTTGTGAGCCACTTCCCATTCCATCCCTTAACGCAGATATACGCATGGCCCAGGCAGAGTGTTTCTTTGTGCGTTCTAGGCAGTGATGGGAAATGAAAATACTACACTGCGTGAATTCTAAAACCAAATTTTTTTTTTCTACTGCTTCTTGAATTGAAATTAGGGAGTATTTCACAATCAATGACATCTTACAATTATGATTAGCAGTGTTTTTTCTTCGTTTCGAACAGTACCTGAAATAATATGTCTTATCATTGATGGTATCTTAAGTACTTATAAAAGAAGTCTTACTGCTCGCCAGCCCAGTCCTGCCAGGTTATATGAAAATTTGAGATATGTTCCAAGTGCTACATTAAAAATAAACCAAAACGGAAACAGACTTTGTAGAATAGAGTGAAAGGGTGAGCCTTGAAGGATCAGAGGGCAAGCTTCACATGCTATTCATTGTTCTGTCCCTGGTATCTGATCTACTATGCACATGGCACATATTTGTCACTTAAAACACAAAAATAATTGCTAACAGTCTTTGAGTCCTTACTATGCAGAGGTCACGGTGTTTTAAGTATTTTTCATATGTGAGCTCATTTAATTCTCAGGACAAGTCTTTGAGTGGGTTCCATTATGATTCCATTTTTCAGATGCATAAAGTCCAGCTGAGGATAGATAGGTGACTTGCTCTGAGTCCTATAGGTAGTAGGTAAGTGGCAGAGCTGTGTTGGACCCCAGGGCCATTTGACTTTAAAGACAATGTTCCTATGTTCTGTGCAGCACTTTCTCCCTAATGAATGTTTATTTTAAAAAAGTGCTATTTCTACTGATTTTGATGGCTATTTGCTTGGGTCCCCCACCCCCAGTTTCCATTGGTCATTAAATGCTTATCTGAGATTAATATTTAGATAAATATTGCTAATTTCTAATAAGTAGTTCATTGGAAAATATTTTCTTTATTTAATGTTCATAGGCAAAATCCTATCAAAAATAAAACTCCTAGCCAGGCACAGTGGCCCATGCCTGTAATCCCAGCACTTTGGGAGGCCAAAGCGGGAGGAGTGCTTGACCCCAAGAGTTCAAGACCAGCCTGGGAAACATAGCGAGACTCTGTCTCTACAAAAAAATAAAAAATTAGCCAGGTTTGGTTGCACACAACTGTAGTCCCAGCTACTTGGGAGGCTGAGGCAGGAGGAGTGCTTAAGCCTATGAGGTTGAGGTTGCAATGAGCCCTGACCATACCATTGCACTCCAACTTAGGTGTCAGAGCGAGATGCTGTCTCAAAACAAAACAGAAAAACCAACTCTCAAAAAAGCCATTTGTGATTCTGATAGTATTGTATTTCACAGAAGAGATATTGTTGAGATAAAATTTTTTATAAGTAAGAAAAAATGCAATCCTGTTTTGGAGAATTGTCACACTTGAGTTCCCTGTGAGAAAATAAATGAAGTTCAGTGGACTTTATTAACCTCCTCTGTTGGGGCTGAGATGTGCTTTTCTTCCCAACACTAAGAATCTCAGGCATAATCTTAAGAAGTCACTGATGAAATTGCACTTCAGATACAAAAGATTCTGTTAGACCGCTCACTTTTTTCTCTTTTCATTCATTGCAGAGAGTCAGAACTAGAGGTGGTGGAGTGAACACCGTACCAGGCAATGGAAGAGGTACTGGCCTAGACCAAGCTTGAGCTTGCACCATTGTCACCTGGAGGGCTTGTTCCAACATGGATGGCTGGACCCACCCCCAGAGTTTCGGATTTATTAGGTCTGTGCTGGGCCCTGAGAATGTTTATTTAAAACAAATTCCTGGATGCTACTGGTTCAGTTGCTACACTCAGACCCGCTGGCCTTGAGCTTGGAAGACATGGGTTTTATTCCTGGATTCCACAGTTTACTAGCCATCACTTAGAGAATTTAAATTACTTACCTAAGTCTTGGTTTCTTATTTGCAAACTACCTATTCTACCCATTTTATAAGACTTTTTTAAGGATGAAATAAAAGAATACATATGCAAATTATTTAAAAATCTGTCACTGTTGTTATTGCTAGTATTATTGTGAAAGAAGCTGTAGATTTATGTCATCCCCAGACAAGAGTTGACAGAACGTTTGAGTTGCACAAGGCCTGCTGGAGCACTTCAGAGAATTCCAAATGAATCTTGATTGCATCGTGGAATGTACAGCGCTGGGGCCCTGGGGACCATCATGGAACATGAGTGAAGACAAGATAGGTTCTATTGTCCTCCAAACCTGCAGATGTGTGTTCAAATCCTGACTCCACGGGGCTTGACTCTGTATCTCATCTGGAAAAATGGGAATAAAAGTGCCTATCTTACTGGTCTATTGTGAGGACTATTTGAGATAATGTATTTATAGAACTAGCACAGTGCATCGCACATAGTGGGCACTCACTAAATATTAGCTCTTAGTATAGTTATGAAAACTAAACCCAATGGGGAACAAATGCAAGACCATCTTGGTAATACAACTGTATGTATTATGAGGTAGCCAGCTCTTTGAGCCCAAAAGACCATATTTCAGGGCCAGGCACGGTTGCTTACGCCTGTAATCCCAGCACTTTGGGAGGCTGAGCTGGGTGGATGACTTGCGGCCAGGAGTTCGAGACTAGCCTGGCCAACATGGCAAAACCCCCATCTTTAGTAAAAACGCAAAAATTAGCTGGGTATGGTGGCACATACTTGTGGTCCCAGCTACTCAGGAGGCTGAGGCATGATAATTGCTGGAGGTGGAGGTTGTAGTAAGCTGAGATTGTGCCACTGCACTCCAGCCTGGGTGACAGAGCAAGAAAAAAAAAAAAAAAAAAAAAAGACCATATTCCTATGCTGCTGCTCTGAGAGAGCAGTTGGACTCACTGACCTCCCACGTTGCTTCCAAATGAGATTCTAATGTCAGCGCAAAGCAAATGCATCTAGTCAGTTGCCAGCAACTAGGGCTGTTTTTCCCAGTCTTCCCTTATGACTGACAGCTACACCATTCATTTCTTTGTTACGACCTACCTTGTAATTATTAAGCAACACTTTCTGGAATTCCCTAGCAGGCAGAGCACTAACAATAGAAAAATTGAAATTAAATGGAGATCAGTCCACAGAGCTCTTCATTTTCCCTTGGATTATGTGACAGTGGAATCAAGCCTAAACTAGACAATGCGTGACAACACAATGAGCTCTGCACTAACAAACTCTGGATAAGCTTTGGCAGTCTACTTTGGGTGGGTGGAAGTTCCAGGCTTGCAAAACCCTGCAGATAATAGAAGCAACAACTGGAGCACAATTGCTGACCCAGTTGCCAAACCTGATGCCATGTCATGGGGCTGGAATGCAGCTCAGTTCCATGCTGGACAGACTTTTCTCTTACACTTCATGCTGATCAGAAGTTATTCACCCAGGCTGCATGTCTTCTTCCACACTACATGAACTAACACTTTGCTCATTCAACTTGACAGCACAAGTGATACAGATGGGCAGGGTGTCCTTAAACATGCATGCCTGTTCCTGTGATAGCAAGTGATTGACTCAGCAAAAATGGAAGAGAATTTGCTAAACTTTGATCTTTCTCTTCTTCACTCGGTTTATGCAGGCTCGGTGGGTCCAGGACAGGTAAGGAAATGTGAGAGTGAGGCATCTCAATGTTATCTGATAGAACCAGTTGCCTCTCTTGACATTCCTTGCTAGCAAATATGAAAAATGCAGAATATGCCTAATATGTCATTTTCCGCTAAGAAAGGGGAAGTGAGATCCCATTATTATTAATTTTTCCAATGGAAATGCTCACTATGATTGCAGGATAATGCATCATCCATTTTGTAGACAATTCATTTTTTCTGATTTGATGTAAACTTTTGACTTTTCTGTCCTTTTCTGCCCAGTTACTTCTAATTCTGAGGACTTTTTTCTCACATTCTTTCATGGTTTCAGTCTCTGCAGCACTGACGTCCTTTCTGTGTAACTCACTGCCAGGTTTCCTGGTGACTTCTAGATTCATAATCTTCTGGTGTCTTCCATTTGGATGAGCTCTGTCTCAGCCACTCCCCAGGAGGCCACACCTTATGCTTGGTCACAACTCAGATCGACTCCACTTTCAGGATGGCACATTCAGAAATCCCTTCCTTTTCTGCCTCCCTCCTTCCTTCTTTCTATTTTGTCTTTCATCTTAATTGAGACCTCTACTGCATGACCTTTACCTGGTCACCTACTCCGACTCTGCGTTTGGTTTCATTCTTCTGCATCAGTCTGAACTCACTGGTCCATCTTCAGTTCAGGATCACCCTACAATCCTCTTCTGTGATGTCTCTCAAATCTGTCTTTCCTTCCATTCCTGCAGGTGCTCTCTAAGACGCTTGCAAGGATCTCTCACCCAGTCTCCTTATCTTCCAGTCTGCTCTACTCTAATCTATATTAGTTATCCCTTCTAGGAGGATTATCCTGCTTTTAAAACGCCAAGAAAGCTTTTCCAACTCTTATCCTCCAAACCTCTTCTACTTCTCCCTCCAACTCTTGCTCCAGCTCTTTCCTCTCCTTTGAAATGCTCTTTCTCATCTCTGCCTGAAAAATACCATCTGTTCTTTCTAAAGACCATCTCCAATAACATTTCCAGATTCCTCAAACTTTACTTGACCCCTTCTTGGTGTTATATGTCCATGCTAGCTATAGTGGTTTATATATTTGTTTTATCTTCTCTGCAGTGTGAAGGTTCATGAGCTCTGGATTTAGAGAGAGATTTGGTTTAAGTTATCAGTATTTACTGGTTGTGTGATTTCGGGCAAGTCACTCCATTTCGCAAAGACGAAATCTCCCCCTCTGTGTAAAGGGATGATGCTATCTATCTCATGGGATTGTTAGGATTAAATGAGGTAAAATGACTGCCATATTAAAGCCACTCAATTAATATCACTTGTCTTTTTCCCCATTCCGTGCATCCTTGAGATATGAGATTATTTCTACTCATTTTATTTCCTTGGAAGGCCAACATTGTTTGGCGCCTAGTAGGCTATTAATAAATAATTACTGTATTCATGTATTCATATCATGTGTCTTTGTTTTCCTGTTAAAAGTTAGAGCTCCAGAGACAATGTATTTTTCATTTGCGGCTCATTTCCTACTTAATTTTGGCAAGTTTAAAGCAGAATATTCTTTATATACCGAGCAAATAGTTAACAGATACATCTAGTGCCAACAATTCTGTCTTGTCTATTGAGAAAGACTAGCGGCTATGTGGTCTGTGTCTGGCTTGGAGTTAATTTGGAGTTAAATTGGAGACAATTTTTTTAGTGTGTGTGACAAAAACTCAGTCATCATGGTGATATTTGGGAAGCTTCCTTTTCAGCTTATTGATTCAACATGACCCAATAAGATTGTGGCCAATCATGGTCCTCTCCCAGCTTCAGAGCCAATAGGAAGTGAGCTGGGAGCACTGATTCACATCCTTGTGTGTATGTGTGTGGTGGGGCTTGGTGGGTGGGCAGGGGGGAAATGATTCCTGTTACAAAATCTAGTGATACTACAGTATTCCTGGCTAAAGAAGTGCTTCTTTTAGGAACAGCTAAGCTTCAAGCTAGATATGTTTGTTTAAAGTATCATGATGTAGATCAATGATTATTGAACTTGGAGTAGTGCAGAGGCTTGGACTCAAATATCAATTCCACTACACATCAGTGGTGGAACCTCATGCATGTTACTTGGATCTCTTTCACTTTTAAAAGGCGAGAACAATACCCACATCACAGATTGTTGTAGGGATCAAAGCCATGCTTATGAATGCACCGTGTAGAGTGCATGGCATATACAGAGAAAGCAATTCACAAACGTTAGCCTTGGAATGCCAAAGTGTATAGAGAACTTCTCATAAAAGAAAGACCTAGTTTACTTTGCAGAAATGCAATAGTATGCATTGTGTTATCATCATCTGCCTATATGCCTGTGTGATAGTTTTTACGTGTCAACTTGCCTAGGCTATGGTGCTCAGATGTTAGGCCAACATCTGTCTAGAAAGGTCTGTGAAGGTACTTTTTAGCTATGACTAATAGTTCAATCAGCACACTAAGCAAAGCAGATTACTCTCCATAATGATGGTGAGCTTCATCTAATCAGTTGAAGGCCTTGAAAAGAAAAAAAGAAAAAATCTGAGGTCCCCTAAGGAAGGGGGAACTCTGCCTCCAGTCTGTCTTCAGACTAGAACTGCAACATCAGTTCTTCTCTGAGTCTCTAGCCTGATGATCTCTGCAAATTTTGACTTGCCTGCCCCCAAAATTGCATGAGACAATTCCTTAAAATAAATCTCTATGTACCTATCAATCTGTCTATCCTGTTGCCTCTGTTTCTCTAGAGAACCCTAACTAATACAGCCCACATTGCTCACTGGGCGGTAATTGAATGTCAGGAACTATATCTAACTCATCTTCACATGTCCAGTACCTAGCACGGTGCCAAATGTATAATAAATATTTATGCTTATTGAACTGCAGAGAATAGCAGCTCACATTCAGACGCTATCTTATAAAAATGGTACTTGCACAGAAGGTTTAATTAATTCATTCCTCTACCTAGTTATTCTTCCATCAAACATTTTGAGGGGAGCTTATTCCATATGACTGTGCTTGACACGTGATGCAGAGAGAAAAGACAGAATGCACTCTCACTATTTCATGGTGGAGTGAGGAGATGGTATGAGGAGGGTGAAGTGAGACACTGGGAATCTGTTTCTTCAGGCGAGACAACAAGACAGCCTGACATAAGGGAGGCCACTTGGGAAGGAGAGGAAGGGATGGGTTTAGGAGGTAGACACAACAGCAGGTGAGAAACAAGGAGTGAGGCATCTCCCATGACTCCCTGGTGTCTGGTTAAGGTGTCTGGGAACACAGAAGAGGAACAGAGTTTCTCATCACCTTATCTGATCCTAACTTTCCTCAGCATCATACAACACAACCCCCTCATTTTAGGGATATGGATACAGAGGCTGAGAGGAGCAGGTCTTTTGCCACCGCCTTCATAAATCAGGAGCTGGCAGAGTGAGTTTTAGAAGCCAAGTGCATGCTGTTTTGCTGAGTGTCCACTCTGGCCCACATGACGGTGCCTGTCAAGCTCCCTGCATAATGGAAGCAAGGAGAATGAGCTCAAAGAGTCCCTGTTACTTCTGTGTGGTGCGGTTTCATTCTTACGAGCTGTCGCATGGCTGACCACCCTGCCATGCTCTCTGGGGGTCAATCAGGACCTGACCCAGCATCAGACTCATTCCATTTGGAGGATGGGTGTAATACCAGGCCTCAGTCCCCCATCCCTAATCCAGCCATGTTCACCTGTGAGTTCACCATCATAACTTCCTGAATCTCAAGGGACAGCAATCAGATCATTGCCAGACGGCTAGGCAGTGGGTTGCCATTTTTATATGAAATCACTGCAGACCCTGTGACCAATGGAACTACCATTTTCATGGAGTCCAGCTGAACCCTGCTAACTGCAAATTCAGAGCATCTCCAGCCATTATATCCAGCTGATGAAGTTGATGCTCTCCAACCATACCACATTGGTTTGAATCCAAATTCATAGTTTACTTTCCAGGGTCATCCTGAGGCTTGGAGGAAGGCACAGGAAATATCAGCCATTATCCTCCATTATCAGATTATTATATCTTTTGTGTTAACATTTATAGCTGTAAAATAGCTTGGAGAGGTTTAAACCATCTCTTAACCCACATTCTTTTGTAATTCTTTTTCAATTTAAAATCAGTGATATCAATGGATTTCAATATTCTACTATTTAATCCCTTGTGTAGATCTGCAAGCTCTCAGTTATTTATTTCACCCTGAGTTTCCGGTTTGGGCAACTAAGAGTTGCCACCATGCACAGGGGACTCACTATGCACATGGGACTCACCATGCACATGGGACTTCCACTACGATAGAAGGTCCTGGTGTGCCTGACGGCCTAGGCAAAGCTCCCCGTGTTTACTTCCAGGGCTTTCCTCTTTCCCTTGGGCAAGTGCTTGACATCTGCTGGGCTGTGTGTTCCATGAGGTCAGAGGCTATGGCTGCCATGTCCACCACTCTGTTGCTAGCACTGAATCAGGGCCTGGCACCCGGAAACTGCAGAATAAATATTTATTGAGTGAATGCCTAGAGACTAATCATCAGCAAAGTGATCATGTTATTTGTCGTTTTCTACAACAAATGATTCTCAAAGGTCAGAAATGAGAAGATGAAAACAGGACCAACGCAGATTAAACAGAGGTACGACATCATCTCCTATTGTCTCTGTTTATCTGCAGTCAAGGCTATACTCACATCTCGGATCTTCGTCAGAGTGGTTTTCCCTCTTCTCTCAAAAGAAAACAGAAGAGTTCTGTGCAGAGGGTTCAGAAGGAAAAGTCCAAACATCCTTTTCCCCATGGAAATAATGATAATAGGAATAACGAGAAGGCTAAATTATTCACTTTCCATGTGGCACTGCACTTTATTATTTAATTAATCCTCACAGCAACCCTATGAGGTAGACAGTATCATGGCCAGTTGTGGGGGAAAAGGGGGGGAATTTAGAAGAATGTAAATAACTTGCCCAAGCTGGTAGGTAGAAAAGCTGGAATTCCACTCCAGGTCTGTCTGAGTCCAGAGCTTAACCACCAACCCTTGGCTGGTTTGAATATTCAAGGGCAGGGTCCAAGTCTCATTCATCTTTGTTTAACTCACAGCACCTGGCCTAAGGTCACATCTGCCACATGGAAACAGCAAATATTAGTTGATTCAAAAGTAGAGCTAGTCAAAGGCCCTGGGATAGGGTTACTTTACTGGAAAACAGGGCACGCATGAAAGAAAATATAAAAGCCAACCAAGAGAAAGCACAGTGGAACAAGTGGTCTTATATCCCACCAAAGACAGAAGTTACCCTTAAATGTTTTTGAAATTCATAGCATGAAGTTAAAAAAGTATTTTGAAATGTCTATACTGTAAAAATGATAAATCACAGGAAACAGCTGGAAGGATCCTGAAGGTCTTTTTACTGACTTGTTCTTTTTACAAGACTGTAGATTCTTAGCTTAGGCCAGCTGGGGTGAGTTCTTGTTGGTATGTGAGTATATGGTTTTCACAAGCAAAGCAAATTTAAGACTCGGTTGTGATAAATTTGTGCTGTGTTTGCGCCCCAATCTTCAGGCCACATCTCTATTGTGCTGTCTCGTGGGCAGGGCTGTCAAGTCAACTCCCAGACTTGGTGGGTTGTACCCTCTATCAGCCTCCTTCAGAATGTTCGTGGTGGCACCTCTAGATCCTTCTCAGAATGCTGTCTCATTTCTTTCCTGACAGTTAAAGAAAACTTAAGAAAGTGAAAGCTTGCATGAGAAAATGAGTAAGCACTTTTAAAACAGAACTATTAAGCTCACTTTCAAAGTTGCTGAAGTTAGCCCTTTTTAGACACCTTTAAATCCCTAGTGCCCAGACAAATCGAATACCTAACAGGGTTTGCTTCCAGTGCGGTCTACAAGGATACTTTAAAAAAGATTGTCTGAATAGAAATAAGCTGCCCTTCCTCCATGCCCCTTATGTCAAGGCAATCACTGTAAGGCCCACTGCCCCAGGGGACAAAGGTCCTCTGAGTCAGAAGCCACCTAACCAGATGATCCAGCAGCAGGACTGAGGGTGCCCGGGGCAAATGCCAGCCCATCACCCTCACAGAGCCCTGGGTATCCTTGACCATTGAAGACCAGGTGGCTAACTTTCTCCTGGACACTGGCGTGGCCTTCTCAGTCTTACTCTCCTGTTCCGGACAACTGTCCATCAGATCTGTCTCTATCCAAGGGGTCCTAGGACAGCCAGTCACTAGATACTTCTCCCATCCACTAAGTTGTGACTGGGGAAATTTACTCTTTTCACATGCTTTTCTAATTATGACTGAAAGCCCCACTCCCTTGTTAGGGAGAGACTTTCTAGCAAAAGCAGGGGCCATTTTACACCTGCACATAGGAGAAAGAACACCTGTTTGTTGTCCCCTGCTTGAGGAAGGAATTAATCCTGAAGTCTGGGCAACAGAAGGACAATATGGATGAACAAAGAATGCCTGTCCTGTTCAAGTTAAACTAAAGGATTCCACCTCCTTACCCTACCAAAGCAGTACCCCCTTAGACCCGAGGCTCAACAATGACTCCAAAAGATTGTTAAGGACCTAAAAGCCCAAGGCCTAGTAAAACCATGCAGTAGCCCCTGCAATATTCCAATTTTAGGAGTACAGAAACCCAACGGACAGTGGAGGTTAGTGCAAGATCTCAGGATTATCAGTGAGGTTGTTGTCCCTCTATACCCAGCTGTACCTAACCCTTATACTCTGCTTTCCCAAATACCAGAGGAAGCAGAGTAGTTTACAGTCCTGGACCTTAAGGATGCCTTTATCTGCATCCCTGTACATCCTGACTCTTATTTCTTGGTTGCTTTTGAAGATCCTTTGAACTCAACGTCTCAACTCACCTGGACTATTTTACCCCAAGCTTTCAGGGATAGCTCCCATATATTTGGCCAGGCATCAGCCCAAGAGCTTGAGCCAGTTCTCATATTGGACAGTCTTGTCCTTCAGTACGTGGATAATTTACTTCTAGCCGCCCATTCAGAAACCTTGTGCCATCAAGCCACCCAAGCGCTTTTAAACTTCCTCGCCAGTTGTGGCTACAAGGTTTCCAAACCAAAGGCTCAGCTCTGCTTACAGCAGGTTGAATACTTAGGGCTAAAATTATCCAAAGTCACCAGGGCCCTCAGTGAGGAATGTATCCAGCCTATACTGGCTTATCCTCATCCCAAAACCGTAAAGCAACTAAGAGGGTTCCTTGGCATAACAGGTCTCTGCCCAATATGGATTCCCAGGCATGGCGAAATAGCCAGACCATTATATACACTAATTAAGGAAACTCAGAAAGCCAATACCCATTTAGTAAGATGGACACCTGAAACGAAAGTGTCTTTCCAGGCCCTAAAGAAGACCCTAACCCAAGCCCCAGGGTTAAGCTTGCCAACGGGGCAAGACTTTTCTTTATATGTCACAGAGAAAACAGAAATAGCTCTAGGAGTCCTTACACAGGTCCGAGGGACCAGCTTGCAACCCATGGCATACCCGAGTAAGGAAACTGATGTAGTGGCAAAGGGTTGGCCTCACTGTTTATGGGTAGTGGTGGCAGTAACAGTCTTAGTATCTGAAGCAGTTAAAATGATACAAGGAAGAGATCTTACTGTGTGGACATCTCATGATGTAAACGACATACTCACTGCTAAAGGAGACTTGTGGCTGTCAGACAACTGTTTTACTTAAATATCAGGCTTTATTAATTGAAGGGCCAGTGCTGTGACTGCATACTTATGCAGTACTTATGCAACTCTTAACCCAACATGTTTCTCCCAGACAATGAAGAAAAGATAGAACGTAACTGTCAACGGTGATTGCTCAAATCTATGCCACTCAAAGGGACCTTCTAGAGGTTCCCTTGACTGATCCCGGTCTCAACTTGTATACTGATGGAAGTTCCTTTGTAGAAAAAGGACTTCGAAAAGCGGGGTATACAGTGGTCAGTTATAATGGAATACTTGAAAGTAATCCCCTTGCTCCAGGAACTAGCGTTCAGCTGGCAGAACTATCAGCCCTCACTTGGGCACTAGAATTAGGAGAAGGAAAAAGGGTATATATATATACAGACTCTAAGTAGGCTTACCTAGTCCTCCATGCCCATACAGCAATATGGAGAGAAAGGCAATTCCTAACTTACGAGGGAACACTTACCAAACATCAGTAAGCCATTAGGAGATTATTATTAGCTGTACAGAAACCTAAAGAGGTGGCAGTCTTACACTGCCGGGGTCATCAGAAAGGAAAGGAAAGGGAAATAGAAGGGAACTGCCAAGCGGATATTGAAGCCAAAAGAGCCACAAGGCAGGACCCTCCATTATAAATGCTTATAGAAGGACCCCTAGTATGGGGTAATCCCCTCTGGGAAACCAAGCCCCAGTACTTAGCAGGAGAAATAGAATGGGCAACCTCACGAGGACATAGTTTCCTCCCCTCAGGATGGCTAGCCACCAAAGAAGGAAAAATACTTTTGCCTGCAGCTAACCAATGGAAATTACTTAAAACCCTTCACCAGACCTTTCACTTAGGCATTGATAGCACCCATCAGATGGCCAAATCATTATTTACCGGACCAGGCCTTTTCAAAACTATCAAGCAGATACTCAGGGCCTGTGAAGCGTGCCAAAGAAATAATCCCCTGCACTGCAGGCCATACATTTCAATCCCTGTAACTTTAACCTCCTTATTAAGTTTGTCTCTTCCAGAATCAAAGCTGTAAAACTACAAATTGTTCTTCAAATGGAGCCCCAGATGTAGTCCATGACTAAGATCTACCATGGACTCCTGGATTGGCCTGCTAGCCCATGCTCCAATTTGATGACATCGAAGAAACCCCTCCCAAGGAAATCTCAACTGCATGACCCCTACTATGGCCCAATTCAGCAGGAAGCAGTTAGAGCAGTCGTCAGCCAACCTCCCCAACAGCACTTGGGTTTTCCTGTTGAGAGTGGGGACTGAGAGACAGGACTAGCTGGATTTCCTAGGCTGACTAAGAATCCCTAAGCCTAACTGGGAAGGGGATCACATCCACCTTCAAACACGGGGCTTGCAACTTAGCTCACACCTGACCAATAAGGTAGTAAAAAGAGCTCACTAAAATGCTAACTAGGCAAAAACAGGAGGTAAAGAAATAGCCAGTCATCTATCACCTGAGAGCACAGGAGGAGGGACAAGGATCGGGATATAAACCCAGGCATTAAAGCCGGCAATGGTTACCCCCTTTGGGTCCCCTCCCTTTGTATGAGAGCTCTGTTTTCAC
Source organism: Papio anubis (assembly GCF_008728515.1). Classification (NCBI taxonomy): domain Eukaryota; kingdom Metazoa; phylum Chordata; class Mammalia; order Primates; family Cercopithecidae; genus Papio; species Papio anubis. The sequence goes on from NC_044981.1 coordinate 125,069,702, forward strand.
TCTATTAAATCTTACAACTGGAAAAAAAAAAAAAATTCCTAGTGCCCAGAACTGTATATTTACTATATATTTATTGCTTGAATGCATGTGTGAATGAATCTCCACTATTTCTTTAGAGGATCCTATGTGTAACATGTCATGGTGATGACTACATCCCCACTGGTCAGAATAAGAGAAGTTGGCTTAAATCCTAATATGCAGGATTGAGGATAGATAATGAAGAACCTGACATTCATTCTTCCACATAATTACATGGGTCTCAAGGAAAGGGTGCAATGACTTTCAAAAACAATTCAATATTCACAACTTCTTCATAAAAGGTGTGTTAGATAGCATTTACTTCAGGGAAGAAGAATTAATAGTCTTCCAAACACACCTGGATCACCTCACCTCAGACTAAATAGATCCCAAACCATTACATTAGCCCAAAGATTTTCTTGTTCCCCACGTCTTCATTTTTCTGTTAATTGTGATTCCATTCGCTTTTCACTAGGCTTTAAACACAGCTGTCAGACACAATCACTCTTTGCTTGAATTCATTTAGTTACCAAGACCTACTGATTTTTTTAAAAACAATCTCTGTTTTGTCACCCATTCATTCCTTTCCATTCTTAGAACCCAATTTTCTAGATCAGACCTTGTATTCTCAGTCTCTAATATTTCATGGGTAGGTCCAACTTGTCTCCTTACATACATTTCTCCCTCCAGCAGCTGTTAGGAACTGAATTATGTCCCCGCCCATCCCTAGATTGATATGTTTAAGCTCTAACCCCATGTGACTGTATTAGGAGATGGGGTGTTTTTGGAGGTAATTGTGGTTCCATGAGATCATAAGGATGGGGCCCTAATTTGATAGAACTTGTGTCCTTATAGGAAGAGGATGAGACACTACTCTTTCTCTCTGCTCATACACAGAGAAAAGGCGGCCATCTACAAGTCAGCCAGAGGGCCTCACTAGGATGAGTTTTCCAGCATCTTGATCTGAACTTCTAGCCTCCAGAACAGTGATAAATTAAATTTCTGTGGTTGTAGCCACCTGGTCTGTGGCATTTCATGTCAGTCATAACAGACTAATAAATAGGCTATCTGCCCAGTATTCTCAGAGTTACATGCATAGAACACTAAACTGACCCTATGCTTTACAAATCCCCAAGGCTGCCACTGCCCACCCCCATGACTTGTAAGTCCAAATGCTTTAGCTTGGAACCTGAGGCCACCTCCGTGTCGTCCCCATAGTTACCTGCCCAGCCTCTAAGCCTTTATATTGTTTAAGGCAAACGTTCTGATCTCATTGTCCTCAAAACCCACATGGCATTTTCTGAAGCCACAGTGAAGCATGATGCCTTTGGGGAACTGCCTGTGGTTGCCATGGCTGCAAGGTGAGTCTACACCAGAGGATGGCAGGATGTGAGAGGAGTCACGTTGCAGACATGGCTCCCTCCTCCCTCTCTTCCTTATTAACAGAGTCCTCACTGAGTTTAGAGAGGAGAGGTGCCCAGATCAGAGGCAAATAATGATGTCTAAGCTGGGGGTTAGCAAACTATTTTTATAAAGGGGCAGGTGAAGGTAAACATTTTGGGCTTTGTGGGTGATATGGTCTCTGTCACAGCTCCAACATTTTAGTGCAAAAGTAGCCATAGGAAATACATAAACAATTGTGTTTCAATAAAACTTTATTTACAAAAGCAATCGTTGGACTAGATTTGGCCTGCGGGGCATAGTTTGCCACTCCCTGATCTGCCAATCCCAGAGCACTGACATTGTTGATCTTCTGAATCAAGTGTAGAACAACTTTCAGATTTCTTGTTATATGAGAGCCAGAAAACTCCATCTTTTAAAGCTCTTTTTAAGCTCTTGCTATCCGCAAGGTTCGTCTTAGACCAGCAGAATCAGCATCACCTGGGAGCTTGTTAGAAATGCGGAATCTCAGGCCCCCACCCCAACCTCCTAAATCAGAATGTGCATTTTAATAAGAAGCCCTGGTGGTTGGAAGGTTTACTAGAGCTTAAGAAGCACTGGTTGAAGCCACTGCTGATTGAATGTCCTATTACTTGCAGATGAAAGCACCCCTAACTATTGCTGACAGGAGCAAGTCATCAGTATCTTGTATGCTTTGCTAAGGACTGTGGTTTTGTCCTGAAAGACAGTAATGGGCTTTATGTAGGGAATGAAATGATCAGTTTTGGGAGGCATATAACTCATCTCTTCGATGAGATAATAAGCTCCTAAAAATCAGAGTGTACTAAAGAAATATGCCTGATATTTATCCTGTTTTCCAAGGCCAGCAAAGTAGGTAGACTCTTCACCACTGCCACACTATTGGATGGAATTCAAAAGCAGCCTCTTCTCTAAGACCTGCTCTCCTGCCCATACCTACTGCCTCAGGCCCCAGGAGGATTCTCTGTTTCTGGCATATCCATGGGGCTTAAAAGTAATTGGAAGGCTGTAACTCCAGCATTGTAATTTGGCATCTGAGACTGGAAAACTTTAATTTTAGTTACACTTAATACTGCCACCACCCAGCTTGGTTCAATTTATCTTCTGAATATATATTCACCTCTCCGATAAGACTATAGGCTACTTTGGCCTAAGCAACCATATTTTAAGATTTTTGCATCTCTTCCATAAGGCTTGCAAAGTACTCTGCATATGACAGTCATGATAAATATAAAATTATTTCTTAAAATATAAGCCACCATTTATTGCTTTTCCAAGCTCTTTGAATAATACCTAAATGGGATAAGCATCTCGAATGTGAATATCATTCATCAGCTAAGTTAAAAATAGTAGGGTCAAAAGGATCCAAATAACATCAAATTTTTTGAAAGGCAGGTCTTTTCATATTGTTTATGGTTAGGTTCTAATACACGCCAGGAATGGTTTGAAAAAGAATTCAGTACAAGCATTTGCTCATATCAAGCCACCACATCTTCCTGTGGTTGGTTTATGAAGAGCTAAAACCCAAACAAACACCACCTCTTACACAGTCACCCAGAGTGTTAGTACTTACATGGAGAGAGCACGTCATAAACCCTCCAGACAAAATTATCTCACTTAAACCATACAAGACCCTAGGGTTGGGTAGATTATTATCTTCGCTGATGAAGAAACCAAAGTGCAGAGTATTGATGTCAACTTAGCGAGGATCACACTGGTAGAAATTTGGTGGTGGTAAGAGGGGACAGTTGGAATTCAAACCCAGATAGTTAAGCCCTGAGTCTGTGTTCTGAACCATTAAGCAGTGTCTCCATAAACAGAGCTTTACTATGTCAAAGGCCAAACTCTCACCACCCTATTTTCATCTGCAGGCATCATCAGCTGGGATTTTCATGTGACAAGTAATCTATGTTAAGCCTAGATATATTGAAAATAAAATGTTAGAAGCCACTTATTTTATGGTCAAGTTCAGTGAGTGACAGTTTCTATGTTTAAAGCCTTAACCCATTATGAGTTAATGGTTTGGTCTATCATGATTAACAGTGGGAAATATCTTTGAAATCAGATTAGAATGTTTTAGTTTTTGTTTTGGCTGTTAATTATCATAGAAAGTTTTTCTCTGTCATTTCAGAGTCTACAGTAAAGACTATTAAAGGAGTACCTGTAATTATGATCTTATTGATCTATTTAAATTAGAGTTTATTACAAAGCCTATGACCATATCCAAACAATTAAATTAAAGCATGGAATAGTATTTCAATGACTCTAGGGAGCATAGACAGCCAGATGGGATTATTGAAACCTGAAAGTGGATAGTTTTGTCTCCAGGTGATTCTGATCATTTGTCCTGACTCATTTAAGAATTTCAACTCTTATTTTCCCCTGGATTCCAATATTGACTCTACCATTTTCTGAATCAATATGATCTTCAAAAATCACAGATCATCTCTAACAAAGGCTCTTTATTCTCCAAGATGTAATAACTATGACTTTGCGTTGAGTAACTTGACACCAAAGGATTACCTTTTCTATGCCTTGAAATTTTGTATTAAATAATTGTTCCTAGAGATTTTTTCCCATTTCTAAAGCCAAGAGGCATTAATTATTTTAAATGGCAGTGAATTCACCAAGGTAAGTTTGTAGAGAAAAACTAGTGGCCCTACTTTAAGTTGTTGCTATAGAAATTTCAGTTTTTAATAAAAGGATATATACTGTCTTCCACAAGTCAGTCTGTTACCACTAATTATTGTGTATGAGCCCTTTTTATACGGGAATGCATTTCTTTTGATTGTGTGTGCATATACTGATTGGTTGTACAAAGCCTTTCACTCCTGACATCCCTTTTGGCTTTCTTTCCTTTATTTTTTCTCTTGTCACAAGTCCGTTCATCCAGAAACTCTTTTATCCATCCATTCAATTGCTCAAGCAAGGAACCCAGGAATATCCTCCTCTAAATGCAATCAATAACCAAATCTTGCAGATCAGATTTCCAAAATAGAGCTCAAATCTAAGTCAATGTATCTTTACCACTCTTCCCCCAGTTCAAGCCATGATAATTTCTCTCTCTACGTGAATGTCCACCCCTGGAGACAGACACAGGGTGTTACTGCTTGGACCACTGCAGCATCCTCTTAATTAAACTCCTCCATCCACTTATGCACCATCATCCATTCTCCACCCAAAAGTCAAAGTGGAATATGTAACTCCATTTTTTAAGTCCCCCAAGGCTTCCTGTTGACCTTAGAATAAAATGCATGTAGGGAGGGTCTGACTGTTCTCTAGCCTCACCGAGGCCTCTCACTGCATCTCAGCCGTACTGACTGACCATTTTGTAGTCTTCTCCTCTACCTTCAATTCTGCCAAGACATCCACCTACCCATCATGGGCTTGACATGTCCTATAGGTCATAATTCCAATATTTTTTTTGGTAGACCTTTCTAAACTTATATGCTAAATTCACTTCCTATGCTCTTCATCCCAGTTCACAGAGTCCTTCATCATACAGAACCTTTGTGTTTGTGTGTTTATATATTTATATCTTGTGTTTATATATAATCTCTTTCTCAATAGATTATAACCTCCATGAAGGCAAGGACAATCACTTTTTGGTTGATCGCTTAGCATTGGATCAGGCACATGGTAAGCCCTCAATTATTATTTGTAGAATTAGTAAGTCAATATAATCTGTAACACATGGAATCTCATGAAATACAAAGTGAAGGTCCCTTTGGAAAACAAAAGTAACAATTCTCAAAGATAAATGTCATAATTCAGAGGCAAGGTTTTGGGGATCAACTACACGTTAATACAGGATTTCTTTCTGTGAAATGAACCAATAAAAATGGAAATATAACGTGTTTGAGAAGCTATGTGGCAAAATTACTCTGAAAAAAGTCAATATAAACATCAATGTCTACCATAAACAACAAGCACAAGACAAAGTGGTTTTTCCCAATTGGCTTGTTCCAGCGATATAATATAGGTGCAACTCATCCAATAATCCAGCTTCTTTCAGGCTCCCTGTTGAACAGAAGCAAGTCTGAGATAGCTCCTTTCCCAGAGCTAGGATATGCGATTTTTCCAGAATTGGAAAATTGCCCTACATATCGAGGGGAGGGGCTCTTACAAACATAGTCATTAGAATCAGGACACTGGACATCTTTCACCCTGGTTACAAGTGTCTATAGCAAAGCAGTTTGACACTTTTCCAAAACGAAGGCTCAAGGTTGAAGTTAATTTCACCTTATTTGCTTACATATATACAAGTTAGTGGCTAAAAAGCAGAATGTCAACATCCTATATATCAGTTTGATCCTTTACAACCAGCCCAATAAACCTTCCATAGCCTTTGTCAATAATGTTATTTTCAATACAAAGCACATTGTATTTTTATACATATAATCTAATCTGTCCTTTAAGGCAGGCATTATTATACCTATTTTACTGCTTTAGTGGTTGATACCCTAGTGTCTCTCAGCTCCAGACTAAGCTGTTTATACTCAATTTTCTGATGCTGGGCTGGACTCTGACATCCCTGTTATCTCCATGTCGGCTGCCTGTTGGGTTCTGCCCCAAAGGATGCTGAGGAGAGAGTGGAAGGCAGAAGGAGGGAGAAGGGATTTCATCCTCTCTATTTGCTTCCTGTGCATGGCAGTGCCAGGGGCTCTTCACCAGGCAGAAGCCTTTGCCCATTCCACCTTCCAGCTTCTTTCTACTGTCCCTGCACCAGCCTCGTTGCATCACTCTGGTGCATTGTCCACAGCATCTGGGCAATGCCTTCTCCTCAACAGAGGGGCAATGCAGACCTCGTCTTTGTGCATGCTTATTTGCATAATAATAAACACACAGTGAAAACATTGTATTCCCACATCTAGCAGTAATTGGGTTAGCTACCCACTGAATACATATTGAAAAGTTGCTGCAATATGACCCTATCTTCACATGAATAAGACAACTTCACAGAATTATAAAGTGACATTTCAAACCTCTGAATTTTCCCTACACTATTTATTGTTCAGTTCTATCCATGCTCCTTTCTGTCTGGAATACCTGCCCTTCTCCCAGACCTGGTCCAGACCCCTCAAGGCCAAGCTGCATGTTTTCCTCTGTGAAACCTTTGAGCCCCACGGCTGGCAGAATTAACTGCTCCATCTACTCAACTCCCATTACTCCCTGGATACTCTTCTCAGGGACTTGAGAGACAGAAAACACACACATGAGCTTGGAAATGGCTTGACTTGGATTGATTCTTGGCTTGAATAATTCATTTCCTATGTGCGTATGGATAAGTTATTTACGTTTCAGTTCCTTCTTCTGTAAAATGATACTAACTTCTCCCATATTTCTCCCTCCTGCATTTGTGGCATCTCCATCTTTCCAGCTGCTAAAGCCCAAATCCTGGGATTCATCATTGACTCCTCTCTTTGTTTCCCCCTACATCCAATCCAATAGCAAATCCCATTGGCTTCACTTTCAGAACATATCCAGAGTCTCATCACTTCTTACCACGTTTACTGCTACCATTTTGATCTGAGTCACGGTCATCTTTGTCTGGATCATTGCTGTAGTCTCCTAATTGACCTCCACAATCTTTCTCTATTCCCTTCTGGTATACAGCAGCCAGACTGATCACATAAAAATATAAATTTGACCACTTTCCTGTCCAGTGGAAAACCATCTTAGAGTAAAAGCCAAAGTTACTCCAATGACCTATAGGGCCTGTAGGGGCAGGTCCTGTGTGACTTCAAACTTAGTTCCTGCCACCCTGCTCACTCCACTTGGCCACACTGGCCTCCTTCCTGTTGCTGGAGCTGCTCAGGTAAACTCATGGCTGAGAACCTCTGCATTTGTGGTTCCCTATGTCTGGAATGATCTTCCTCAAGATAGCTACGTATCTTTCTTCCACACCTCCTTAACATCTTTGCTGAAATGGAACCTTCTCAATCAGACCTTCCCTGAGCATTGTATTTAAAATGGAAACCCATCTATCTCCTTTCCATGCTTTATTTTGGATGCTGTAATACTTTTTCATTTTTAAATCACTGCCATGTGGGAAATTATTTCATTGCAATCAATGGCAGCCTCTGAGTCCACAACTAGGCAAACTCTCCCAGAAGGGATCACAGATCAAATGAAAGTGATGGAATCATATGGTTTATTAAATTGACTCAAAATTCATGCTGGAGAAGTGGGGGCGAGTTAACATGCCTCACATGGCACACAAATGGGTAAAAACTCTAACCAGGAAGATGTTCAGATGTCTGTTTCTTTCTGTACCACACCAGCCTTTCCTGGCAGTCACTAGGACCAGCACTCAGCTTACTTTTTTTTTTTTTTTTGAGACGGAGTCTTACTCTGTCCCGGTGCGATCTCAGCTCACTGCAAACTCCTCCTCCCAGGTTCAAGTGATTCTCCTGCCTCAGCCTCCCAAGTACCTGGGATTACAGGTGCCCACCACCATGCCCAGCTAATTTTTGTATTTTTAGTAGAGACAGGGTTTCACCATGTTGGCCAGGCTGATCTCGAGCTCCTGACCTCAGGTGATCTGCCCACCTCGGCCTCCCAAAGTGCTGGGATTACAGGCATGAGCCACGGTGCCCGACTCAGCATTAAACTTTTGACCATGGAGTCTCAGCAGATGGAAACAGTATAAGGGTCCAGCACATGGGTGTGGCTGGTGCTTGCCAATTAACCTGCTGAGCAGCCAAGATTCTATTTGGTTTTGGGGGGCAAAGGTCACTCAAGGTCAGAATAAATTTCACAAATGCGTAGCCAAATAAAGAACTCATGAATATCGAGTGTCTCACATATATTACAGCGTTATGAATCGTAGGTATCCTGGCGCTGCCCTTCCTTCCTGTCCCTGTGTGTGTATGGATGCTCCACTTGATCTTTCTAACCTGTTTCTCATGCTGCTAACTGATTTTCCTATACTTAAACATGAGTTTCACTTATTTCAGTTGCTTTCTTATTTAGCAGAATTTAATATTCTCAAACAATATTACCAATGCATGTTATGGCCTTCTGCCATCTCACATTTTTTACTTACTTTGTTTATTATCTACCTAACGAAAAGTGCCAAGAACACAAGAATTTTCATTTCTTTTCTTCCCCAATGTACCTAGATGTGTATTTAAAAATATAATTATTGAAAAAAATGAAAGAAATTCTGAAAACTATGAGGCTTAAATCAAATAACAATTGAATTGTACTAGAACAGGAGAGAAAATGACTTGGAGCAGGATGAGAAGATGAAATTGAAAGCCCATGCTACGATCCCCGCCCTGCTGATGCCAATCTCTTCCCAGGCCCATGGGTGTGGGAGTGCTTAGATGCTCATCCTGAAACTCTGGAGATCACCCATTCTTCTGGAATTGCTCACATTTTCTTTCTATGGTCTCCAAATAGCTGTTCTTTGGCCCACTTGACTCACAGTCAAACTAGTTTCAATCTTGTACCCTTGAAATATTTGTTTAATGAATGAATATCCTGTTACAGGTTGCCCAGGGACTTCAGAGCCCTGATGAGAATTGATACTTAAATGACATCAGGTAGTTACCCCAGTGAGTTTGTGCTTTGTTCAATCTGCAGGGCTTCATTCAACCTGAAGTTGCCCTCTGGAGGGCCCTGGGCATATTCAGGCCTAAGGCTTCACATTAGTCTGCTCAGGCTGCTGTAACAAAAGATCGAAGCCTGGGCGACTTAAACAACAGAAATCTATTTCTCACAGTTCTGGAGGCTGGGAACTCAAAAATCAAGGTGCTGGCTAATTTGGTTCCCTGGTGAGGGCTGTCTTTCTGGCTTGTACACATTTGTCGTCTTGCAATGTGGTCACATGCCTTTCCTTGGTGCATGTTCACAGAGAGAGAGAGATCTCTTCCTTCTCTAATAAGGTCATAAGGCCACCAGTCATACAGGATTAGGGCCCCACCCTTATGTCCTCATTTAACCTTAACTACCTCCTAAAGACTTGTCTCCAAATATAGTCACATTGGGAGCTAGGACTTCAATATATGAATTTTGAAGGGATAAAATTCAGTCCATAGAAGACCTAATTTCTTCTGCCCAGCACGATGTCATTTTCCTTTTTTAATGTTATTATTAACTTTTAAAAGATGTATATATCTCCTACAAAATCCACGTTTTAGTCATTTGTTATTTCTGGCTTGCTTCACTCATTGATTCTACCTACCCAGCCCGTTTAGACATTGAAGTTTTTATCCCATGCCCATTGATTTAATCAGGGACTATATTTTCCAAACTGAAACACAGGACATATGACATTATCAGTATGATTTTGCTTATGGAAGAGCAGAACAAAAAGCCAGAAATTGGGATTGTCTTGGAATAGTATGGATATGCAGAAAACGGTGATAAATAACCAAATTCTCCATATTTGTATGTCAGTGATTGGGAAGAGTATTAATGCAGCTTGATGCTTGGTGCCACTCAAACCCACCAAAAATTCTATTTGCCCAGTTAGATGTTTTGATGGTGAGGAGCTTATTGGTGTTGGGCTGTGGAAGATACAAAGGTTGAAGACAGATGCTGTTCTCCATGGCAGAGCTTTGCAAGTTTTCTTTGGCCCATGATGTAGAGCAAGAAATTTTACCTTACAACCCTGCAGACTGTGATCATTCTGATCTATTCAGTTCTATTCCGTTCTGTTCTGTTCTATTCTATTCTATTCTATTCTATTCTATTCTATTCCATTCTATTCCATTCTATTCTATTCTATTCTTTCTACAGTGGGTGTAGAAACATAATTGGTGTCCAAAACATGAATCCATTGCTATGTGCATTGGAAGAAAAACAGCTCTTGTGGGCTGGGTCCAATAGGTTTTGGTTTCCTTTCTGTTAAAAAATATTTTGATTAGCATAAAGGTCTTTTTGTTTGTTTATTTTTGTGTTTTAATACATGTAGGTACTAGACTAGTGTCTAGAAATAGTTTCATTCTCTTGGAAATTTATCTGCTAAAACTCTTCTATTCACAGATCAGAGGTTTTTGGAACTTGAAGGAACTGCAGGGGTCAAGTCAGAATACATCGCTTATGAGTCTTTATGTTGACGCTCCGGTATTTGGAAGCAGTGATCTTAAAAATGCAATTCACAAAAATTGTTTTCTTTGGTTTTTGACTCTTCTGAACAGAACTCATCTTCAACTTAGTTTGCTAATTGCCTGTGTGCCATGATCTTGTTCTCCCTTGCAGAGCTCACAGGATGGGTTTTTGTTTTGTTTTGTTTTGTTTTTAGTTTCCTTGCTGTTTTTCCAGGTCCCAGTACCACAGTGGATTGGTGATTGCGGTTTGAGGTCACCTAGAGAAGTGTGTGTGGGGGGGTAACCCAAAGATTTTTCTTGCACACCTCAAATTGTTCTCTGATGACACCAAGAGCGTCAAAGGGACTGAGGCCGAGTTTGTCAGTGAATGTTCACCAGGAAAAGCAGGGGTGAAGCTGCTTATGGGCGAAGATGAATCTCGTGCTGCCATCTATTGGTAATGTCATAAAACAGCAATTTTTAATACCACCTGATTTTTAAAAAATTTATTCTGGGGGAACTATAGTTCACTTTCACCTATTCTCCAAATTCGTATTTCCCAAGAAGTCTTGATTTCAAGTGAAGGAATCTGTGGATGGGAATGACCCATCTTTAACCCTAATGAAGTTTGTCTGTAAAGTGAACCAAGGGGACAGGGGAATTCCCACACCGTCTCATTACTGCCCAAGCCAACACACTTCCCTTTGAGGATGGTTTGAGGGAAGGAGGGACTGTCTGCTTGTCAGAGGGATTTCAAAGAACACACTGTTCTCATCCTTCAGATCTTGCCGATTGCTTCATGGGCTGCCTGAGATTACCATATGTTTTGTGCAAAGGGTGGCTTCAAAACAAAACGGAATAGACCCTCTCTGTTTTGAAGCCTGTTGATTCTAAATGCTACACCATTGCAAATAGTTCTCTGGGTTTATTTATTAGTAAAGGAAGTCAGACATCAAAGACCAACCACTTCCATTTTAAAAAGATCCCTGTTCATTAAAAATAAAAATAAAGGAGGCTGGAGTGCAGTGGCGTGATCATGACTCATTGCAGCCTTGACTTTGGGGGCTCAAGTGATCCTCCCGCTGCAGCCTCCACTCCTGGTTAGCTTTTTGTATTTTTTGTAGAAATGAAGTCTCGCTTTTTTGCCCAGGCTGGCCTCTAACTCCTGAATTCAAGCGATCCTCCTGCTGCAGGCCCCCAAGGTGTTGGGATTACGGGCATGCGCCACTGCACCCAGCCTACTATCTTTATCTTATAGAAAGAAAAGAATGGAGGAAACTGAGGCTTGGAGACAATGGTTTCACCCAAATATCAGTGGTGTGGAGGCAGAAAAACCTATTGTTAACAAGAGGAGTTGATGGCAGTATTTTGGCAAGTCCTAGTAAAAGTAACCCTGGAGACTTCACATGTTCCGTTAGAAGAAATGGAGCTGTCACCCACATCAAGATTCAGAACACTGTGATTACTAGGACCCGTACAGAGGGAAGAAGTTTGCAACTTTGGCTGAGTTGGTCCAGTATTACATGGAACATCACAGGCAATTAAAAGAGAAGAATGGAGATATTATTGAGCTTAAATATCCTCTGAACTATGCAGATCCTACCTCTGAAAGATGGTTTCCCGGACACCTGTTTGGGAAAGAAGCAGAGAAATTATTAACTGAAAAAGGAAAACATGGTAGCTTTCTTATACAAGAGAGCCAGAGCCACCCTGGAGATTTTGTTCTCTCTGTGTGCACCGGTGATGACAAAAGGGAGAGCGACGACGGCAAGTCTAAAGTGACCCACGTCACGATTCGCTGTCAGGAACTGAAATACGACGTTGGTGGAGGAGAACGGTTTGATTCTTTGACGGATCTTGTGAAACGTTACAAGAAGAATCCTATGCTGGAAACACTGGGTACAGTCCTATGACTCAAGCAGCCCTTAACATGACTTGTATAAATGTTGCTGAAACAGAAAGCAGAGTTTGAGAACTAAGCACATTAGCTGAGACCACAGATAAAGTCCAACAAGGCTTTTGGGAAGAATTTGAGACCCTACAACAACAGGAGTGCAAACTTCTCTACAGCCGAAAAGAGGGTCAAAGGCAAGAAAACAAAAATTAAATTGGTATAAAAACATCCTGCCCTTTGATCATGCCAGGGTTGTTCTACGTGATGGTGATCCCAATGAGCCTATTTCAGGTTACATCAATACAAATATCATCGTGCCTGAATTTGAAACCAAGTGCAAAAATTCAAAGCCCAGAAAGAGTTGCATTGCCACACAAGGTTGCCTGCAAAACACGGTGAACGACTTTTGCTGGATTTCCAAGCAAACTCCCAAGTGATTGTCGTGACAATGAAAGAAATGGAGAGAAGAAAGAGTAAATGTGTCAAATACCGGTCTGATGAGTATACTCTACAAGAATATGGGGTCATGCGTGTTAGGAACGTCAAAGAAAGCGCCGCTCATGACTATATGCTAAGAGAACTTAAATTTTCGAAGGTTGGACAAGCTCTACTCCAGGGGAATATGGAGAGAATGGTGTGGAAATACTGGTTTTGGACTTGGCCGGACCACGGAGTGCTCAGCGACCCCGGGGGCATGCTGGACTTCCTGGAGGAGGTGCACCATAAGCAGGAGAGCATCATGGATGCAGGGCCGGTTGTGGTCCACTGCAGTGCTGGAACTGGCCATACAGGGACGTTCACTGTGATTAATAGTCTTATTGAAATCACCAGAGAGAAAAGTGTTGACTAGCAACATTGACGTTCCCAAAACCATCCACATGATACAGTCTCAGAGGCCAGGGATGGCCCAGACAGAAGCGCAGTACCCATTTATCTATATGGCAGTGCAGCATTATATTGAAACACGACAGCACAGGATTGAAGAAGAGCAGAAAAGCAAGAGGAAAGGGCACGAATATACAAATATTAAGTATTCTCTAGTAGACCACAGACAAGTGGAGCTCAGAGCCCCCTCCCGCCTTGCACTCCAGCGCCACCCTGTGCAGAAATGAGAGAAGACAATGTTGGAGTCTATGAAAACATGGGCCTGATGCAACAGAAAAGTTTCACATGAGAAAACCTGCCAAAACTTCAGCACAGAAATAGATGTGGACTTTCACCCTCTCCCTAAAAAGATCAAGAACAGACACAAGAAAGTTTATATGAAGACAGAATTTGAATTTGGAAGGCTTGCATTTTGGTTGACTACCTTTTGATAAGCAAAATTTGAAACCATTTAAATATCACTGTATTTTAACTCAACAAATACCTGCTTCCCAATTACTCATTTCCTCAGAAAAGAAGAAATCATCTCTACAATGCAGACAACGTTACATTTTATAGAATTTTGCTTTAAATTGAGGAAGTAGTTAAATGGTGTGCTATATCTTGCAGATTATGGGAGTTCAAATTCTAGTTATAGGCTTTTTTTTTCTTTTTATAACCCTAACCAGTTTAATTTTTTTTTTTTCTCATCGTGGGAGATGATAAGAAGAAATGGTTTGGGAAAATTAAGTAACAACATCCTAGAAGAGTGAGAACAATCTCATTTACCATCATGTATCCAGTCGTGGATAATTCATTTTGACGGCTTCTATTTTTGGCTAAATGAGAATTAAGCCAGTGCTTCAGACTGTCAGAAGCTGACTGGTGTACCTTTGCATTGGCATTAAAGAGTCGTAGAAAAAAAAATCATGGATATTTATGAATTAAGATAAAAGGTATGGGTTTTTTTATTTTTTCAGCCGATGACAAATTACAGTTCAGCTGTTGACTGAGAAGGTTGTGGTAGGAAAACACTTGCCATATTTTCTTTGTATTTGAGTAATTGTCTTGTACTTAGGAAAAAGTCATCTATGAATGACCAGTGATTTGGGTTGTCAAATGTTCCTGACAAGCTTACCCCAAAACTTTAGTGGCTTAAAACAACCCCACCCCCAACTGTTCTTCGACCTGAGCTGGGCTCAGCTGGGCTGTTCTTCTGCCAGCCTGCAGGTGGCCACTTATGTGGTCAGCAGGTTGGCAGAGAGACTGGGATGGCTGGGCTTCTCTCTCTGCCTGAAGTCCTGAGGCTCTCCTTCTCTGTGTAGTCTCTTTCAGTGGCCTGGCTGGCAGGGTAGCTAGACCTCTCACATGCCAAGAGCTCTAAAGCAGAAGTGGCCAGGCCTTCTGAAGACTTAAGTCCAGAATTGTCACAGCATCCCTTCTACTGCTCTTTATTGATGATGATGATGATGATGATTTTTTTTCTAACCAGAAGAGAGCTGGATTATGTCCTGTACTTACTAAACAAGTCACAAGCCCAGCTCAGACTCAAGAAAAGGGTGTGAAGTGGAGGTGCAGTTAATTGGGGGGCCACTAGTCTAACAGATGGTCACAACCAATGCCATGGAAAACCAAGGATTTTAGCAAAAGTAGAAGTTGCTAGTGACCTTGGGAAGCTGAAGCTGATTACAGTAGCTGGGACAAGCTGAAAGTCAGACTGAGAAATAAAGGGAGGGCCTTCAAGAAGCTTCCTGAACAATTTCTGCCAGCCCTGAGCTTGTTTTTGGAACCAGCACTTGGGGAAACTGATCTTGTGAGGATGGATGTGTTTAGGAACACAGGGCTTTTGAGAGCAGCACCATCCCACTGGGCACCCCCAGACTTGGGAAATGTGGTGCTTTCTTAATGTCACTGGTTTTTAGTTTGGCCACAGTGAGAAGGAACAGCCCTAAGAGGCCTCCAGCCAGGTTGAATGAGCTTATTTTTGTTTTAGCCAACCGGTAAGATTTGCTAATGTTCTACCTTAAGTGCCTTCTCCAAAGACATCTCTCTTTGCCTCATATGTGGAATCATCACTCAGCGTGGATATTTCAATGAAAAGATCATTGGTTGACTTTTGTAACGTTAATAAAATACTATGGTATCTTTGCCGTGAAAAAATAAAAATAAAAATGAATAAAAATGAAGACATGCTTCAATCAAATTAATGAAATTCTATATTTAAAATGTCTAGGCTGGTCAAAGTGGTTCAAGCCTGTAATCCCAACACTTTGGGAGGCCAAGGTGGGAGAATCACTTGAGCCCAGGAGTTTGAGACATGGGCAAAAAGTAAAACCTCCCCTCTACAAAAATCAAAAACTTGGCTGGGTGTGGTGGTGCACACTTTTAGTCCCAGCTACTCAGGAGGTTGAAGCAGGAGGATGGCTATAGCCTAGGAGGTCAAGGCTGCAGTGAGCTGTGATCACACTACTGCACTCCAGACTGGACAATAGAGCAAGACTTTGGTTCAAAAAAAAGAAAAAAAAAGCTTATACTGAAAAAAATGATTATTTTTATGAACGAGTGCAATGCAATCTAATTGTGTTCACTATTGTACAATTGTAAGATTTATTTGAAATATTAATACCAAAATCTATGTAGCAATGGAATGAATAGCCATGTTTTTTTATATCTATCTATCTATCTATCATCTATCTATCTATTATCTATCCATCTGTCATCTATCTATGTGTCTATCTATCTATCTATCTATCTATCTATCTATGCTGTGTATATGTATATGCCAAGCATTCTACTGGATGCTCAAATATGTCAGTGAACAAAGCAGGCTAAAATCTCTGCCCCTAAGAGCATACAATTCTAATAGGGGGGAGATAAACAATGAATAAATGAATTAAGTCTGTTATATAGAGAGGATGGGAAATAGTAATAAGTGTTATGGAAAAAACAGACTGCAGGGAGTGGCAGTGGGGAATGTGTGCAGAGGGGTAGATTGTAATTTTGACTTAGATAGTCAGCGTGCACTTCATGGTGAAGTTGGCATCTGAGTAGAGACTTGCATTTCATGAAGGAGGGAGCCATGTGGCCATGGGGAGGAGGAGCACTCCAGGCGAGGGGAGCAAGCAGCCCATGCAATGGGCCTGAAGAAGGAGTGTGTCTGGAATAATAGAGGAGTCCAGTGTGCTGGAGGCAAGGAGGTAAGTGGGGCCTAGAACATAACTCAGGGAAGGTGGATTGTGAATTTCCTTATGGGTTTCAGCGAGGACTTTGGCTTTTACTCTTGAGTGCAATGGGGAATCACTGGAAGGTTTTGAACAAACAAGCAGTGTGATCTGACATTCATTTTAAAAGAATTATGCTAGCTGCTATTTTCAGAATAGACTGTAGGGAGCAAGAATTATGCCAGCTGCTATTTTCAGAATAGACTGTGGAGAAAGGACAGGAGCCAGGAGATCAGTTAGGAGACTGCTGAAGACAGCCAGAGGAGGGGTGCTGGTGGCTTGCACTGAGGGCATAGTGGAGTTGATGAGAAATGGCCAGATTCTGCATATAATCTTAACATAGAACCAGCAAAATTTAAGTAGAGATTCATTCATTGTAAGATGTGAGAAACAGCAGAGTCAAGGATGACCAAAGACTGTTGGCCTGAGTACTGGAAAACTTAGTTGGCCTCCACTGAGATAGAAAAGACAGAATATGGGGTTGTTTCGGGGGGACTTAGCAACTTCTCTCAGTCTTGTCAGAGGGTCACTGCACCTGAACCTACAACCTCACTTGGATACACAATCAAGAATGTAAATTCACAGTCATTGCCAGTAAATCCCCCTTAGTTAAAAGGCCTTCCTGGCCCCATTTTCACAGAAAGGCTGCCCCGTTCCCCCATGGCTAACAGACGCCCTATGATAATCCCTCCTAGTAAGTATGCCTTCAGAGCATGCATTTCAGCTAGAATACTTGTGTGATGATTTGCTCACTCCTGAAAGACTCTAAGTGCCAGACATGAAAGGACTGTGTCTGTTTCTGCTTCCAATTTTTTTCTCACCTGCTGGATAGGCCTGGCAAGTGATAGGTATTCAAGAAATATTGATTAAGGAAATAATGAATCTTAGTAAGACTTTAGGGACCAAACAGTTCCTTCAGGAGCCCATAATTTTAAACTGTGGGATTCCCTTGGGACTACCTAATTACCCTGGGATTATTTAGTAACTCAGAGCACTTAAGGTCAGGAATGTTTGTGTGCTAAACCCCGGCAGTGGTGTGGCACTGTTCTAACAGGGCAGCTGCTCTGAGCTGGGGAATGTGCAGGAGTTAGGTTTGCACCCCTTGAGGGAGCAGATCCACTTTGCTCACCTTGTTTTGCTCTGGGTCTGATGACTTGGCCCTCACGTCACTTGCTCTCATTCCTTCTCATTCAGCATGGTCTCAGCCATCTTCACACCAGCAGTTTCCATGGTAAATGCACTGATGAGGGAGGGCAGTAGCTCCCTCTGCTTCTCATCCCCACTCCCTTCTTCTGCTCTCAGGACAACAGGCCCTGCCTGGATGCTAGATCTTCTGTACTTCTTAGGACTGATTCTAGAGACTCAGTAAAGGATGGGAGGTGTCCAGATTTTAGTAAGGAATGTACCTCCTCACTCTCCTCTTCTCTGCCTCGAAGATATCCCTTTCCTTGTTTATCACACCGATGTCAAATGTTCTCTTGCTCTTAGTCTCATGATCACTCTCAAGTTTACTCCAATGCAGGATTTTTCAACTTCAACACCACTGACATTTTGGGCTGGATAATTCTTCATTGTGGGGGCTGCCCTGTGTATATAGGGTGATTGTGTTCTCTGGGATGTTTAGCAGCACCTCTGGCTTCTACTCTCTAGATGTCAATAGCACTCCTTCACAGATGTGACAATCAAACATGTTTCCAGACATGACTAAATGTCTCTGGGGTGGCCAGTTGCAGCATTGGTCTAAGATATGGCTCTATTTTGTGAAATGTCCTTGACTTCTGGCCCCATAAAGTCTCACTTCTCCTGCCCTCCCCTTAGTCCAACTTCTTAGGTAATCTTGTTTTTTTTCTATGATGGTTTTGGATTGATGAGAAGGGGGTGCTGGCTTCTGTGTCCACTAACAACTTCAGTATGTGACCCTCAAAGCTGCTGCTTCAATCACCATCATCCCTGCCCCAGGTCCTTGATGTGGTTAAGATATGAGAAAAGTACTGCTCTCTAACAGACTGTCTGAACTTTTATCCATTCTATGATTATGTCTTTATTCTCTGTATTCACTATTTTCCTTGTTAACTTAAGAAATATTTTTGTTGATGATAATACTGATGACAGAAAAGTAAAAAAGGTGCCAAAATAATCTTTGGCAGATAATTCTGGGAAACTCCCCGATTAGTGGGAAAATTACTGGGTTTTGTATGATATTACAAGCCTTCACTAATCCTAGGAGGAGAGTTGTTATCTGGGATGCAAATGGAGAAATCAGGGAAACAATATTTGTTTTAAATATTAGATGAAGTGTGTGCTTATGTATGAAACAGAGCCCAGTTTTCCACATTACAATCAGAGAAAGAGGAGCTCAAAGAAAGTGAGAGCTGCTTAAGAAATCAACTAATACAATTCTTTCCTTTAGGAAATAACAAAATAAAAGTCAGAGAGAATAATTGCTTTGCCCAGGGGATGTAAATAGCATCAGGGCCTGGATTTAAACTCAGACCTCCTAATTCTCTGTTCTAATTTGTGATAAAGTTTTATCAACCCACGGCAAAATGAGAAAAATAAGATCAATTTGGAAAATTTTTTTCTGAATGTAAATTAGTTAAATGCAATGAACTATCTTTTATCCTGAGTCTTAGGCCCTTCTAACCCTTCTACCATTTTTGGTCATAAAATATTGTCCCTATTAGGAAAGAATGACTCCAGATGTAGTTGGAGTTTTGGGGAGTTTCTTAATGCTTTTATTTTAGTAATCCTAAGGCAATTCACCACCACCATCCCTTTTTAAAAATAAACAAAAATCTGAGAGCCACTGACATAGAGTACTTGCATCCAAAGAACCATAGAGATGTTCTGGTTCCTAGAGAGCAAGACATGGTGCACAGGCCTGTGGGTGAAACCAGATGGAGACCCACGGATGAGTAATTCCCATGAACAATGACAGCCCAACAACGTAGTCTTGGGGTTTTCTGGAATCTCCCTCCTTCCTGCTGTTTACTCCGTTATCTCTCATTGAAATTGAATCAGAACTTAAGCATGATTCCTGATAGGAGGACTCTCTCACTCTCTCTCTCTTTTCTTCTTTTGTAGAGATGAGGTCTCGCTATGTTGCCCAGGCTGGTCTTGAACTCCCAGTTTTAAGCAATCCTCCCACCTCGGCTTCTCAAAGTGGTGGGATTACAGACTTGAGCCACCGCACCCAATAGGAGGCCTCTCTGGATCACCAAGGTGGCTGTATCTGATCTGAGCCAGAGTCCTTGGTGTATCTGGTTGGAGTGGTTGGAGGTGGGCTTCTGGGCCTCCTATTGTTCTTTCTGGCTGTGGCTTACCTTAAAATGCAAAAATATCAGGATATTACTTCTCTAATATTATTAAGCCCTCTGCCTGAGAGAAGAATGCCAAGATCTAAGGACAGGCTTTTAGAATATTATAGGAGTGGGGCTGAAACTGCTGCTGTTTTGTGTCCTTAGCCCTCACTCACTCTTGTTCCTAGGAAATGGAAGGCATAAATTACTAGAAAAGCTTCGTCAGACTTGAGTCGCCACCAAAATGTCCTGGTATACCAGTTTGACCACACTACTCAGATTCCACATTTCCGTTTTAACAGGGGCTTCTGAAGATTTCCAAACATCAGTATACAGAAGTGAATGAAATTGCAGCCTCCCTCTTTGCCCGCCCAGTTGTAGTTAGGGGTTGGTGAGCCATGAGCCAGTGAGTTCCTTCCAGCCTGGGGCCTCAGCAGCTGCCAACCAGCCCTTCATAGAAAAGCGCACATGAAGGGTTTTAAAAGAGGAAGATGACAATGGGATGTCTCAGAGATCCGAAAGCATTTTCAAGGGAAAAGGAAACCAAAAAAGGAAACAAATATGTCATCAACATTTATCTATATATCCTCATCCTGTAGCTGAACCTTGTTTCATCCAGTTCCTGTTGTCATAGTTGTCTAAGGGTCTAGATGATTCTCTACCAAGATGGACCATTCTAGTAAGGCTGCACCTGGTCAAGGATAAAGCTGTCTTTACATCTGGACTACTTCTTGGAATGTTTCAGATGGTCTCACATGAGCTCAACTAGAAACGTTTGCAACCCCAGGAAACAGCAGCTGCAAAGAGGAGAGAAGGGAGCTAACAGTTATTGAACTGCTTTGTGAGAGGTCATGTTCAGAAGCTTTTCAAGTGCTTTCTCCTTTTATCTTCTTAACAGTCCCACATGGTATCATTGTCTTCATTTTATAGCGAAGGAAACAGATGCTCAGTGATGTTGGGTAACTTGCCCCAGGGCAGAAAGCAGAACTGGTCCTGTTCAGCCCAGGATCAAGCCAGGATTCAAATCCAGATCCTCCTGCCTCTGAAGTGCTCTTTCCATAAGACTGAGCTTCAGTATACGTGGCCATCCCATACATTCAGGAAGTGGGGAAGGGGGGTGTGGTTCCTGAGCCATGAAATGGTCCAGAGAATCTAAGAGACAGAGGCAGAAAAACATTAGCCCTACAGTCATCATCAACACACAAATTGAATAACATCAAGTTTTTAGTCCCAGGATTCCTGTGGACTACCAAGTCCTCTGCTTGAGGGCCGTGCTGGATGGCAGGGTGGCAGAGCACTTTGGTATAGGAAGGAGAGGGATTTGTATTTCATTAAACAACAACAACAACAACAATTCAGAATTTTAATTCTCCTTTTTTTTTTTTTGACAGAGTTTCGCTCTTGTTGCCCAGGCTGGAGTACAATGGCACGATCTCAGCTCACCGCAACCTCTGCCTCCCAGGTTCAAGTGATTCTCCTGCCTCAGCCTCCCGAGTAGCTGAGATTACAGGCATGTGCCACCACACCCAGCTAATTTTGTATTTTTAGTAGAGACCAGGTTTCTCCATGTTGGTCAGGCTGGTCTCAAACTCCCGACCTCAGGTGATCCACCTGCCTCAGCCTCCCAAAGTACTGGGTGGGATTGCATGCCCAGCTGAGACAACGAAAAGGTGGACATTTGTTGAGCATGTGTTTCTAACAGTTTATAGAGTTTAGAAACATGGAGAATTGTTTGCATGACACCTTCATTACAGAATTATTATTCAGTTGATTTATTCTTTCATTTCAGATGATTAATATTAACTGATATCAGGTGTGTTAAATATTTAGAGCTAGAAAAAGAAATCTAACTAATGAGCAAAAATACATTTTAAGATTAAAAAAAAGAAAAGAAATCAAATCTTTGGGATCCAACATGGGACTTTGGACAGCTCAGGATATCCGCTGGTTTCTGCCTGGGATCTGAAGACTGTTTACATTCCAGTGGAATTCCTGGGAAAGTCCAGAGCTCTCAGCGCTGTGAAAACAATGGCTTATGGTGATAAACTCTCAACTGCCTCACCCTGAGAAGAGGCAAGGCCTGCAAAGTTTCCCTGGGCAGGATGGACAGGGCCAGGCAGCATTCCTAGGAAGAAACTGCCTTGTTTGCTGCCTTGAGCTGAAACTAGAGCTGGTTTGAAGGCATGCGGACTTCTGCCTGCTGAACCATGGCTGGGCTTTGACAAAGGTGGCTACTACACCTTTTGTCATCAGTAGCTGTCATTGCTGACAATTTCCACAAGGAGTCACAGCCACTCTCTGGGCAGGCTAAGTACTCATAAGGTATGGGAACCTTTTGCATTCACTAGGAAGTCATGGAGACGGAGCCAGTGATAGTTGGCCTTAGGCTATATTAAATCCCTCCTTTTGCAGAAGAGGAAACAGAGGTCCAAGAAGTTCATTCAGTATTTTAACATGGCTGTGGCAGGGCCAAGACAAGGAGCCAAGCTTCACTTATCGACTCAACACATGTTAATCAAGCTCTGTACTATGTGCAGGGAAAGAGCAGTGAGTGAAACTGTTAGGAAAGGAGGGATGGATTTGGGGGTAAGTCCATTCTCCAATTTTCAGTTTTCAGCCCCTTAAGAAAGAGAATGTGATGCCTGGTTTAATCTAGAAAAAGCTAAACATGGAAATATTCCTCTTGCCAGGGATTGATTTAAGGGTGGGCATATGATCTAGTTCTGGTCAAGTAGATATGAAGGGAAATTTGCTATGGGGCTTGCAAATGTTTCTGGGAACAATTTTTCTTCCACTAAAGGTTGCTGCATGTGGATGCAGTGCCTGGAACTAGCCTCTCAAGAAACTGACATGGTACAGAAGAGAGATGGAAAATAACCCTGGGCCCTTGACAATATCATTGAGCTGCTGAAAAACCAAACTCACGGGCCCTGCTACAACACTTGTTGAGATGTAAGCTGATAAAATCAGCTTACTAATTCAGTTAGCTGAGTTAGGTTTTCTAATATTTGTAATGGAAAGCATTGTTTAAAAATATTCAAAGTTTTAGTGGCAGATTTACTAGAATTATCATCAAATGGCTTTTGTTTTCTCTTAGGAAAGTAAAGGATGGGTGATTTGAAGAAAGTGGAAAATCGAAAAACAGCTCTTTAGAGAAATTCGGGAGTGGGAAGGGCCTGATGATGCCTGAGCCCAAGAGATTATAGGAGGAACAACCAATTCACTAGGAGGTTTTCCTCCAGCTGTGCTCAGCAGCCCAAGAACAGCAGTGGATAGGGTAGATCATTACATTCCGCGAGGTTTGGGGTTTCTTCCCGGGTAGGTGCTTTCCTTTCTCTGCCACATTATATTGTTTTCAAGATGTTGGTTCAGTTCAATATGAATCAATGTCTACCATGTACAAGGCACCCATAGGTTCCCATGAAAATAGAAAAATATTTTTGTGGCTTCCAGAATAGCTCAGATGAATCCAGAGGGTCTTCCAGTGGGTATATGGCTTCATGGCATTAAATGGTCTTCAACTGTGAGACTGAAAATGTTCATGTGTCTCTAAAGACTTAACAGCTAATGAGAGACATAGATTTTAAAAATGGAAAAAAAAAAAAAAAGCACAGGAAAAATAAAATAAGTTCCTCGGGGCTACTTTTGAGCTTCTTTAGGTTAAAAACAATAGGAATATGGTCATCAGATGCTGCAGGTTTCCTTAAAAAGCAAGCAAACAAAAACAATGAAACAACCCAGAGCTGATGAGCACATTCATGCATTTAACCTACCCTCCACCACTGCGTGTCTAGCATGAACGAAGGGCAAGATCACGTTCTTTGAACTGCAGACCTGCTGGAGAAACGTTAATGCTTACAGCAAAATTCAGGATTTACACATGGCAGAGAGCGCCATAAAGGAAAAGCTTCCTTCTCTTTGGACAGAGGTGGGACAGCCAGGTAGGCAGCCAGGAGGTTTTCAAGGGGGTCCTCATAGAAATTCTGTAGGCAGGAAGGGTGGGCTGCAAGTTACAGGCAGAAGCAGCAGCCTGGGTGAAGGCTTGGGTGTGCACAGCAGTGAGCTTGTTTGGGGGTCTGCTGTAGTGTTCTCAGCTCCAGTGGGGTAGAGAGTTTTGTTTAGGAGGAGGGGCTGTAGAGGGCCAGGATCATTTAAGAAGCATGAACTGGATGCTGCTAGAGAGAGGAAGCCACTGGGGAGCAAAGGTAGGTGAATAATGTAACTAGATTTGTGTCTTAGTAAAGGAGCTCGTGCTAGGGCAGAAGCTGAACTGTGGGGAGATGCTGGAAAGGGACTGGAAATGGGGCGGGCGCTCTGGCCTGTGAGGGAGGCATTCCAAAAGGAATGAAACACATTTTAAAACACAATAGACTCTGATATTTTGGGACTGGGGGATCTGTAGACTGTCACATTTGGATTTTCAAGTTCAAAAGGGTATTTCTGAAACCTTTGCCAAATTGGAGTTGGTCTTGTACTTTTCTGAGATGCTGACAGATTTGCAGAATGACAGGCCAACGACTAAAATAAATTTTTGAAAGTTACATTAATCCTTTATTTGAGTGGGTTTTTTAATAAAACAAAACAATAAAATTGTGAAAGGGATCAAAATACAAACCCACAGCTACTCTTACAGCAATTCCCTTTCCTCTGAAATGCCCCTCTCACATGCTCTGCGTGCCTCTCTTCTCAGTGCACCAAATCTCTCCACCCTCGGGTGGTTCTTCTCTCCCAGCCCCCCAGCCTGCCTATTCCACAGTCTCCCATGCATCTCCATCCACCCACTCTCCCAGGCAGAGACATCCCATCTTCTCCAGGAGGGAAAGTGGTTCCAGCACTCAGTGCTTCTCCTTGGAGTCGGGAGAAAGGGAGAAGGCCAGGCTCATTCCCAGATTAATTATTTTTCATTCCATCATATTACTTTCTCATTTTAAACTTGATGTGTTGATTAGCCGGGACCCAATCATTGATGTGGTACAAAGATTGAGACAATATCTAATTTAGGAAAAAGAAAGGAGATTTCTGCTTTCATCATGCATCAGTGTTATTTTTCTTTTTAAAATAAACTTTATTTTCTACAGCAGTTTTAGGTTCATAGCATGTTTATTTTAACAGAGAATAAATGCCCATTCAATGCTTAAGGAAGGTTCTGACTTAAGCAGAACCTTGCTACAGAAGGTTTTACAGGTCATGACATTTCCTACAAAACAAACTGTGAGAAAATGACCTAGATGCTGCCTCGTGGGCAACTCAAGGGGTTTATTGGATTCATTGACATGATTATTCTTGTGTAGTTTGAAGCTAAGATGTATGGAGCATTTAAATGTGCCAGGCCTACTCCAAAGGCTCTCCTTGTGTTAGCTCATCTAATCCTCACAACCAGCCAATTTTTAGCCCCATTTTATAGTCGAAAAAACTATGGGACTCAGCTAGTGAGTGATGGAGCCAGTGAGAGTTCACATCCAGCCTATTGAATTTCAAAGCCCAATTTAACCACTAACCCTTTGTATTAGGTATCTCAAGAGAAAGAGAACCGATAAGATATATATGTATGTAACAGGAGATTAATTGTGGGAATTGGCTTATGTGATTATGCAGAACAAGGCGTTACCAAGAACCGCTGTCTATAAGCTGAAGAACCAGGAAAGCCAGTGCTATAATTCAGTTCAAGTCCCAAGGTCAGAGAATCAGAAACTCCAGTGTCTAGTGGCAGGAAAGGATGGATGTCTCAGCTCATACAGAAAGAATGGATTCTCTCTTCCTCCGTGTTTCTGTTCTATTCAGGCCCTCAATAGAATGTTGCCTGCCCACATTGGTGAGGGCAGATATTCGTCATGTGGTTTACTATGTAAAAGGCTAATCTTATCTGGAAACACCCTGCAGACAAATTGAGAAGTAATGTTTTACCAGCTATGTAAGCATCCCTTAGCCCAGTCAAATTGAAAAATTCACTATCACAAGTCCACCCCTTACTAATCTGGCACCCACACACATCTTTTTAAGTCACACTTAATCTATAAATAAAGACACAGAGTCATAATTCCACTTAACATGATACAACTATGCTGTATACAACCAAAAATCCCTTCCCTAGAAGAAGAGGTAAAGCTCTGGAGTAAAGTTTACTCTCCTGATTTCCTATAACTTAAATACTGATGTAATATTAATAATACTTAACTCCTGGTATAAAGTCAATACACTTTATGTTACATCATAAGGAAGTAAGAGAGAGAGAGGAAAACCTAGATATTTCCTTAGTGTATGTTCTTAGATACACAAATGCATTTATAACAATATAAGGATAAAAAACTCATAAAAATTACAGTTGTTGTTTCAATAACTGGTCACATAATTGTAGCTGGTATTGATAACTACTTTCTTCTACTACCTATTCTGTATGCCCTTTGCCTTCAGCAAGCATCTCAACTGGTTATGGTTTTTTACCTGGCAGAGTGACCCAAACCTTCATACCTTAAGTATCTGAGCTAATAGTAGTTCTGCCTGGATTAAGTCGTTGTATTTTTCCATTGACTTTAATCATAGGATGTGGTAATATTAAGAGACACTCTAAGGGATCTCTCGTGTTTCAAACAGACTATTTCTTACCTCCATTGTTGAGTAGGAGTCCAATTTCCCCTTAGTAGTCAGATCAGTCATGCAGCCAACACTATAACTCCCTTCTTGACCTGTTGACTCAGACATAAGGAGCCAAAGTGGCCTAGTGGCAGTCTTAACTTCCATTTCAATGGAGTCATTGTTATGTCTACTGGTGGTGGTAGCATTCCTCCCACTGGAACTAAGACCTCTTGGCCAGCAGAGCATGAAGTCGTGGGAACAGGAAGCAAAAATTTTACTAGTATGTCACTGGGGGTAATGTTAAGTAGTGCCACTCCCATTTCCACCCCTTTAATCCTGGACCTGTGAATCCTGGCTACAGAAGAAACAGTACCATATATTGGATGCTGATTAAGAGCATATATAGCCTTCTAGAGAACTGTGCCCTAGCCTGCAATGTATTGCCACCTAGCTGGTGCTGTAACTGAGAATTTAAAAAGCCGTTTTATCTTTCTGTCAAGGCTGCTGTTTCAGGATGGTGAAGGATATGGTAGTATTAGTGAATTCCATGAGCATGGGCCCATTGCTGCACTTCTTTAGCTGTGAAGTGAGTTTTTGGTGAGAAGCAATGCTGTGTGGAATACTATGATAGAGGATAAGGCATTCTGTGAGTCCATGGATGGTAGTTTTGGCAGAAGCATTGCATGTAAGGAAGGCAAATTCATATCCAGAATAAGTAAGATCAAAACGTTGCCCCTTCCATGATAGGAGCTGTCTAATCTAGTCAATCTGCCACCAGGTAGCTGGCTGATCGCCCCAGGGAATGGTGCCATAGCAGGGGATCAGTGTCAATCTCTGTTGCTGGTACATTGGGCTCTCAGCAGTGGCCGTAGCCTGGTTTGTCTTGGTGAGTGGAAGCTGATGTTGCTGAACCCATGCATAATCTCCATCCCTGCAATCAGGGCCACTTTGTTCATGTGCCCACTGGGCAAGCATGAGGTGGCTGGCAATACGGCTGACTGATATCCACAGAACAGTCATCCTACCTATTTAGTAATTAAAATCCTCCCCTGCTGAGGTCACCCTTTGGTGAGCGTTTATATGGGATACAAATATTTTTATATTTTTTGCACATTCAAAGAAATCTATGTATATACATCTCCAAATTTCATTTGTCACCAATTTTCCAATCATGTTTCTTCCAAATCCATGATCCTCCAACCAAACCATCTGTTACAGCCCATGAATTAGTATGTAATCCACATATGGCCCTTTCTTATTCTCCTGCAAAGTCACAACCAGGTGGATTGCCTGAAGTTCTGCCCACTGGGAGGATTTCCCTTCACCACTGTCTTTTAGGGATACCATAGAGAGAGGCTGTAGTTCTGCATTCTGTTTGCACAAGGCCCAGGAGAAGGCCAAAAGCTGTCTCTTAAAAGGAGAGTAGTTATCTGTGGATGATGGCAGGACCTTGCTCCCAGTGTTCTGTTGTCCCCAAAATATCTGATTATTTTCTTTTCTCCAATGCATATTTATCCTGGTAAAAATCCACAGGTCTTCCTTGTCTCTACTAAAAATACAAAAATTAGCTGGGCCTGGTGGCGCACACCTCTAGTCCCAGCTACTCGGGAGGGTGAGGCAGGAGAATAGCTTGAACCCGGGAGGTGGAGGTTGCCATGAGCCGAGATCACACCACTGCACTCCAGCCTGGCGACAGAGTGAGACTCCATCTCAAAAAATAAAGACAAAACAGACAACAACAGCAACAACAAAAACATAGGTCTCTTTGGGGAAGACTGGGAGGAAGACTAATACTATACATTTTTGGTAGTGTACTGAGGTTCTTCCTTGAGGGGACCCAACCTCCCCTTCACTTGAGCGTTCTGAATCTTTAAACTGGATCAAGTCTGGGAATCGACTGAGCGGTTTAGGGTTCTGTAGAGAAACAGAACCAACAGGATTTATTATGAGAATTGGATCACAACATTACAGAAGCTGAGAAGTCCCACAGTCTGCTGTCTGCAAACTAGAGAATTAGGAAAGCTAGTGGTATTATTTAGTTCAAGTCTGAAGGCCTGAGAACCAGGAGCTTCAATGTCCAAGAGCAGGAGAAGATGATGGCTCAGGGGAAACAGAGAACAAATTCTCCCTTCCTCCACTTTTTTTGTTTTATTTGGGCTCTTAACAGATTGGATAATGCATGCCTACACTGGTGAGGATAGATCTTCTTTATTTAGCCTACTGATTAAAATGCTGATCTCTTCTGAAAACACCCTCACAGACACACCCCAAAATAATGTTTACCAGCTATCTGGACATCTCCAGTCAATCTGACACATAAAATTAACCACGCCCTTGATGACCTTGTGCAGAAAAGTTGAACATGTATTTCTTCCTGGGGTATGATCCCTTGGGTGTAAGTGTAGGAAACATGGGATCTGGGAGGTGAGATAATGTCAGGCTCATGGGGAAAAAAAAACACGAGATGAGATGGGAAGAGGCCTGGAGTCCTAGATGGTAAGTGCGTCTTGTAAATCACATTATTTATGTTTATGCCATTTCTAGCTTTCATTACTTCTGTAAGCACTGTTCTAGGAAGGCATTAAGGCACTAGGTGCTGTTTTCCATGTAGACACAGATGTAAAGAAGCAGTGCTGCCTGAGGCATCATGGTGGCAACAGCGAGAAAAAAAACAATAAAATTCCTAAAAAAGTGGAGCAAGTCAGAGGTGCAAGATCCATCTGCCCCTCTGGACATCAAGATTCTTACTCCATTGCTAATGTTGGAAAACCTGGGTGCATCATATCATGTTTAGGAAAGGTTGCAGTTTTCTTTCAAAGGGCACAGCATAGCAAACAGAAACTAGAAGGGTTCCTATACAATGGAGAATAAGGCCTAGAGCTGTGAAGCTGTGCAGCTTTCTAGTCTTCATCAAACCTCCCACTCCCTTCTGCTCTTTAGGGCAATCCTGTGTTGACACTAATATATGTGTTAATACTATCAATGTCTCTTAGACTTTGCTTTCCTGAGTCATTGCTTCAATAAATCACTAAACTTCCCAGTTTAGTGCCCCTAAGGTGTATATGACCGATCATAAACCTCTCTTGAACCTGACTCAATGCAAATACTCGATAAGTGTTAGTGAATTCACGAGTAACATCAAACTAAATGAGGAGGAAATAATGAACATCAAGTGATCAGCTCAAAATGACTTTCCTGAAATTTTTCTAAGTATACCAAAATATCAAGAGGGGAAAATTGTTTCCTGTTATTTTCATTACCAGAACATTTTCTTCCATAAGCATTTCACTAGCAGCAACTTCTCTAACTTTTTGACCAAATAGCAACAAGGGTAAAGCAAGGATTGCATACTAAGGGTAAGAGAAAACTTTAATCATGTTTAGGAGTCTAGGAGTACATTCAGCTGGGATAAAAGCACTGAAAGTGTCTTCTCTTTGATTCCAAGGCATTCCCCTTTGCCTTCATATTTCTGGGAGCAAAGTTAGTTTCTCAGACATATTTTCACCCACACAGAGATGCTGACATTTTATCCTGACCTTTCCACTTCAGTTACTTCCAAATAAGTATCCATTGATGTGGGATGCTGTGCTTATCATTCTGCTCCCATCTGTTCTGGTCACCACTTGGCATCGGACGGTGGGGAGTTCCATGCCCATTTCCCACGAGGCTTTGATCTGTTTCCACCTAAGTTCAACTGATGTAGGCTGGGAACAAAACATCCCATCCAGCATTGACCTTTGATCTCCCACTGATGCAACTTGCCTCCCTGTACCTTCCAAATTTTGCAAGGGAGTGTATTGTGTTATAATATGCCATTGTTGATACTCCCAGACAACCCAGGAGGTTCATTCTGGAATAAAACTGCAAATGGACTCAAAGAGGAGAGAATGAAGAGAGAATCAAGATGGAGAAGGCACTCTGGCTTGTGAGACAGGCATTCCAACAAGAATATAAATCAAATTGTGAAAATAGACTAAATACTGTTATTTTGGAATCAGAGAATGTATACATCCATCATATTTAGATTTGAAAGTTTGAAAACTTATTTCTGAATCCATCATCAAATTGGAGTCTGCATTGTACTTTCTTGGAATGGTAACATCGCTGCAGAAGTACATACAACTGTAGGGAATCTGAATAGAAAAGTTTCATGGAAAAGTTTCAAGTAAAATCATCTTGGGATGTAAAAGATTACTATGTTTTGGAATAAGAAGCTAAACATAAGAACAGCTAAGTGTAAAAAAGGCTGAAAATGTCCTAAGTATTTTCTGAATAATTTTTAGAGTTAATAGTGATCAACATCTGACCAGATGGAGGATATGACTGAAGTCTTGACCTAGATCGCAAAAGCAGCAGAGAGGCATGATGTGGCAATGGTGGGGGATTTCTAATATGCTGACGGAGTTTAATTCATTCACACTGAAAGTCTGATAAATTTTTAACTTACCTGGCTAGATGCTGACACTCCCAAAAGAAACAAAAACTCATGAGAGGAGCTTTTATCCTGGATAAATTATGAAAAACAAGTGAAAGCAAGTTGGTGAACTGAAGGGAAAAGAGGGAAAGTCAAAGAGGAAGGGTGCAGACACTTCCTGAGCCCCTACCACATATCGGATGTTACCCACAGCAGTTAAAACATACCATTGTATTTATTCATCTCAATGACTCTGTGAGGGAATGCATCAGTATCTCCACCTAGCCTCAGAGACATTAAGTAACTGGTCTTAGGTCACTCAGCTAGTTTTAGCAGGTGCAGGTTTAGAGCAAAGCCCTGACTCAGAGTCCAGGCCTCTTCCATTACCACATTGCTTCCTTGAGAACCTTGAATCAAAAAGACTGTCTTCTGAAGAATGTCAGACATTTAAACTAGGCCTGGGGAGACATTTCAGAAAGAGTTCAGTTAAAGTTAGATGTAAGTCCATGATTTCAACTATAAAATAGAGAGCATTTGAAATGTTTGGGATCTCTGCAAATAACCCAGCCTAAGTAAAGCTGAAGTGGTCAGCAAAGATGCTCATATGGCTCTCAAGGAATTCAGCTCAGATTTTAGAAAGGCACACAGGAAAGGTAGAAAAGCTCATAATTAAGGAGTAATGTGCATGTGAGGTTACATCCAGGACCTGGAATGCTAAAGCTGTAGGAACAAAGGCTTGTGAAAAGTGCTGAAGTGAAAAGTGAGGGGATTTGGAGTATGTTCAAAGCAGGAAGTAGAACTAAAGGGTACTACACTTAATACCTGAGTGATGAAATAATCTGTACAACAAACCTCCATGACACAAGTTTACCTATGTAACAAACCTGTGCTTTTACCCCTAAACCTAAAATAAAAGTTTAAAAAGTATATACCCAAAAAAACCATGAATAACTAAGGTTATACAGATGGTCCCTGACTATGGTTTGATGTGATTTTTCTTTTACTTTGCTATGGTGCAAAAGCAATATGCATTCAATAGAAACCATACTTGAAGTACCCATACAACCACTCTGTTTTTCACTTTCAGTACAGCAGTAAATAAATCGTCTGAGCGATTTAACACTCCATTATAAAAAAGAAAGAACGAAGAAGGTAAAGACATCCTCCAAGGGCAGGTGGTGTAACATGTAACATCAATGGGAGACAGGGAGAAAACTATACTGTTCTCTTCCTAGTTTGCTTCCATTGCCTTCATCAATGAAAGTAATCTCCTGCCATGTTTGATCCAACTCTGGTAAAGATTCCTAAAACTCAACTCCCTTGAGTTTAAATCTCTTGGCCTAAACTAATGAGCTTCCTGAGAATTTGCCAGAAAGGTTACAAGGCTGCATTAATCTGTGACAGTGAAGAATGGTACAGGCTCCAAAAAAGGAGAATTTGGCATATGCTACCTTGATTTTCAAAAGGGGAGGAAGATACAGTCTACAAACCACAGTCTGGCAAGCTCGACGCACATATTCCAGAACAGATGAGGAATCTGCTTAGATTCACTGCAAACAAGCCATGCTGGGCTCATCTCCTTTGTCTGTAGAGGTCTTCTTTAGGTAGACCAGTGGAAGGCTGCACGCAGACAAGATTAGGTCTTTTATATCCTTGGACATGAGAAGAATATTTGGGAATAGCATGTAATAAATTGACTGAGTTCATTTGTAACTGGTAAGGGACCATATCTAAGGAAGTGCTGCTCGTGAAGCCATGTCATCCAGCCAAGAGATCGGCAGGAGTTTCCCATCATAGTCTGACCCAATTTAAACTTTCTGTTTTAATGAATATAGACTGAGCTGGCTTTTTAATCAATGCTCCAGAAAATGTAAGACTGAGAACAGTGACTGCAATCCTGGATGTCTGATGTAGGGTTCAAAAGGAACTTGAACAATAACCTGAATCCAACAAAGCAACATGTATTATGGTTAACATGAAGTTTTCCAGTTAGATTTCAAGGTGGGCTTCACATGTATATGTGTCAAAACAGTAGCATATAAAGAGAATAACTTTGGGAATTTTCTTTTTTTACTCAAAATGAGTCAAGAGCTTGAAGGAACTGCTAAACCTTAATTGTAACTTTCGGTTGCATTAATGAAATGTCTGGAGCAGCAGAGTGGACAGTCTCTCTATTGCACTCAGGTTAGACTGTACCTCACAAAGGGGGTTCAGTTCTGGTTGCACACTCCAAAAAGGACAGTGACAGTTGGGAACAGGGCCAGAGAAAAAGGAACGAGGATGGGAAATTAGAAACAGTTACAGGAACTTAAAGCATTTGGCGTGGAGAAGAGAAAATGATAAGAAATGGAGCTGTTTCTATATAGTCTTAGAAAGAAGACCAGGGCCAACTAGATAGGTTTTGAGCTACTTACAGTTTTCATAATTATAGATGCTCAGTCAAAAACTGGACTGCCTTGCAAAGCTGTGTTTCCTCTTACTCTTCAATTACATGTTGGACAATCACTTGTTGAAGAAGAGGAGGAAATAAGAGATTCTTGCCTTAAGGTTACATAACTGCCTGTGGCTGGTCATCCAGTTTTTTTCTTGAACACTTCTTGGGTTGGAGAAATCACTATCTAATTATATTGGTCAAACATTTGAGTAAAGTTTATTTAATATTACTCTCACCTGTTAGATAACTATGGATCTTAGATAATGCTTCTGTAATGCTCTTTGGAGTTTGGAACTGTCTCTTGGATTGAACCTAAGATGAGTTCCTCCCTCCATTTCCTGCTCTAATTACCTAATTCAGATTACCATCATCGCTTGCCCAGAATACAGCAATTATTTCCTACATGTACTCTCCCCATCTTTAGTTTCATGTTTCTTCCAATGGACTCATCACTTTGGCCACAATATTCCTTCTTAAATGCATATTTTATCAAGTCACTACCATCCATAAGACCTTTAGTGACTTAGGATCTTCAATAAACCCATGGTGTAATAAGGGTGGGATGGGAGGAAGGGGAGTGGTGGGCTGCTCTGTAATCAAAGAGACTTAAAAGGTTTAATCATCAACTACAATTCTTGGACCTTGATTGGATATGGGTTTGTACAAACCAACTCTGAATTTTCTTATACATCATAATTGAAAGGCTTTTATTTATTTCTTAGGCCGTTTTACCTCCAACAAACCATCCTACTTTAACTTTCCCTACAAACAATCTAAAGCAAATGTTACATGGTTATAACCACAAATACAGACTAGAAGCATAAATTTGGCTAATCGGTCTCATTGATAGCTTAGGAAAATAGTGGAATAACAGATCACTGTCTGCATATGTCATTGCTCTACAGAACCATATCCTTTTAGTGGAGAAACTATCTTCTAACAGATGGAAGCAGATAAAATGTAATTAATCAATGGATACTTCACCTACTATGTTACACTGCCATAGCAATGTCTCAAAACCTTGCTGCAAAAAAAAAAAAGTCAAAGTAAAACAGGGAGATAGGTAGCAGTCTTTAAGAAATCTTCAGGGTGAACATGGAGTGATGAACTGAAAATCTTAAGTTATTTTTCTTTTGACAGTCGTTTCTAAATTGCATCTTTTAGATAAGCCTGAACTAACAGTTTCACCTGTCCTCACAAACAAATTTTAAACGAAGTTCACTCTCTGCAGGTAGCTGAAATTATGACATGTAAATTCTATCCCCATGAACCAAAGAAGTAGGAAAAAAAATCTGTGTACAGGGAGAGACAGACTAAAGCAGGTGGCTCAAGGGAGGCAGAAGAGATATTGAAAGAAAAGGCTTGGGGTTTTCTGAGCCTTATTATGATTGCTTCCTGAGGTCGGGCTGTCTTTCTTCTCTTGGAATTCTTAAGGCACACCTCTATCTCTTGAATTAATCTCCCCTGATTGATAATGGAAAGAGAAAGTAAAACAACAACAACAAAGTAAGGCCTTGTCATTTCCTGAACATCCTTCAAACTTTTACTATTTCTACAAAAACTTCCCTGATCACATCACTCCAAGAAATGGTATCTTTTTGATTCCTGTAAGTGCTTATTATCCCCTCCACTCACTTAACTCATCACAGACTGATTGCATTGTGAGTTATACTCACAGAGCCCTCAAGTAGATTACACATTGTTTAAAGCCACGATTCCATAATTTCATATTTCCTGCTTCATCAAGCAGAGCATGTGATAGATAGACCCTCAATAAGCATTTGCCAGTTTGATGAGACTGATCATGCTCAGCAGTTCAAGTTTACCTTGTTGTTGAGCAACTGAAGTTATCTTGGCTTTAATAAAAACAACTAGGCTGAACCATGTAGAAAAGAAAAATAAAATGAGATACTTAATGAAATAATAGTAGGAGGAATTTGAGATTATATACCAGCATAGAAACAGTTTGAAAAGATCCCCTAAAAGAGTATGCAAGCCTAGATTAGACACCTCAAGAAGTCGCAATGTTTTACCAGCTTAACAAATACAGTTAGTTGTTGACTCACTGGTGCATAGTATCTAATTTGTCTATTCAGTTGCCGAAATTTCATGTGCTGACAATTATCTATCCTGAGACTTTCCACATTTACATCACCCATAAAAATAAAGAACTTGCTGTTCAAGTACAGGTTTGGGGAAGTCTGACTAGGCAGGCATTCTCGTGAAAAATATCTAGGGGTTTTAACTGATCCCAAGCTGAATATGAGTCAAGAGCTTGCTTTAATTTCTTAAACAGACTAATTCAATCTTAGGCCAAATTAGACAAAGAATCATCTTAACTTAGAATTGAGTGTTTTGGCAGCCTGGTACTGGTACCAAAACAGAGATATAGACCAATGGAACAGAACAGAGCCCTCAGAAATAATACCATACATCTACAACCATCTGATCTTTGACAAACATGACAAAAACAAGAAATGGCAAAAGGATTCCCTATTTAATAAATGGTGCTGGGAAACTGGCTAGCCATATGTAGAAAGCTGAAACTGAATCCTTCCTTACACCTTATACAAAAATTAATTCAAGATGGATTAAAGACTTAAATGTCAAACCTAAAACTACAAAAACCCCAAAAGAAAACCTAGGCAATACCATTCAGGACATAGGCATGGGTCCTTAAGGACTTCATGTCTAAAACACCAAAAGCAATGGCAACAAAAGTCAAAATTGACAAAGGGGATCTAATTAAACTAAAGAGCTTCTGCACAGCAAAAGAAACTACCATCAGAGTGAACAGGCAACCTACAGAATGGGAGAAAATTTTTGCAATCTACCCATCTAACAGAGGGCTAATATCCAGAACCTACAAAGAACTCAAACAAATTTACAAGAAAAAAACAAACAACCTCATGAAAAAGTGGGCAAAGGATATGAACAGACACTTTTCAAAAGAAGACATTTATGCAACCAACAGACACATGAAAAAATGCTCATCGTCACTGCTCATCAGAGAAATGCAAATCAAAACCACAATGAGATACCGTCTCACACCAGTTAGAATGGTGATCATTAAAAAGTCAGGAAACAACAGGTGCTGGAGAGGATGTGGAGAAATAGGAACACTTTTATACTGTTGGTGGGACTGTGAACAAGTTCAACCATCGTGGAAGACAGTGTGACAATTTCTCAAGGATCTAGAACTAGAAATACCATTTGACCCAGCCATCCCATTACTGGGTATATACCCAAAGGATTATAAATCATGCTACTATAAAGACACATGCACACATATGTTTATTGTGGCACTATTCACAATAGCAAAAATTTGGAACCAACCCAATGTCCATCAATGATAGACTGGATTAAGAAAATGTGGCACATATACATCATGGAATACTATGCAGCCATAAAAAAGGATGAATTCATGTCCTTTGAAGGGACATGGATGAAGCTGGAAACCATCATTCTGAGCAAACTAGAGCAAGGACAGTAAACTAAACACCACATGTTCTCATTCATAGGTGGGAATTGAACAATGAGAACACTTGGACACAGGGCGGAGAACATCACACACCAGGGCTTGTGTGGGGTGGGGGGAGGGGGGAGGGATAGCTTTAGGAGAAATACGTAATGTAAATGACAAGTTAATGGGTGTAGCAAATCAACATGGCACATGTATATATATGTAAAAAACCTGCACATTGTGCACATGTACCCTAGAACTTAAAGTAAAATAAATAAATAAATAAATAAATAAATAAATAAATAAATAAATAAATAAAAATAAAGAATTGGGTGTTTTGGTTATCTAGAAGTTCCGTATCTTGCATGATGCTGAACTTTTGCTATTCCAGATTATCTAAGGTCTCCTTTGGCTCCACTAGTGACCCCTGAAACAGTTCCCTCTGTATAGCACAGCTCAATTGTTAGGAAATTCTCTAGCATTTTAAACTTTTTTCTACCATCCACTTCGCTGGCACTTCTACCTCATAGCTTCATCCTTCCCATTGAGCCATATACCAAGTCTCTTCTCCTTCATCACCATGGAAAGGCAGCTGTCATAAGCCAAATCCAACCCTCAAGTCTAGACTTGACATCTCTCCAGTTCTGGTAACCATCCTCTAAGTCATATAGTTTCTAGATCCCTCACTGTTTTGCTTGCCCTTCTTGTGAAGCTTTACTTTATAAAAAAAACTGAGGCCTGGGCTGAGCATTATGGCTCACACCTGTAATCCTAGGACTTTGGGAGTCCAAGGTGGGTGGATCACTTGACCCCAGCAGTTTGAGACCAGCCTGGGCAACATGGCAAAACACTGTCTCTATAAAAAAAAAAAATAGCCAAGCATTTTGGCATGCATCTGTAGTCCCAGCTACTTGGAAGGCTTAGGTGGCAGAATCACTTGGGCCAGGAGGTCGAGGCTGCAGTGAGCCATGATTGTGCCACTGCACTCCAAACTGGGTGACAGGGTGAGACCCTGTCTCAAAGAACTAACAAACAAAAGCAACCAGCCAACCAAACAAAGATGAGGCCTAAAGAGATAAATTATTTCCTCCAAATCATACAATCAACATCAGAGCTGAAACTTGTATTCGTTATTTGCAATGAATTGACTCACAAAGTAGCAATTTATTTTTTACCTTGAATGATGCTGTATTATAAATCAATAGGGAAGCCAGAGATGCTATGAGAATACACCAATGGATAAGCAATCAGACCACACAATTTTTAGGATTTCTCTAACTTTCAAATGAAAACATGACTACTTTTTGAACAAAAGGATTGAACAAATTTGAAGAAAATCAGTATTGTCTCTATTTCTTAGGTAATGAAACTGATAGCTTTTGAAGAATATGCTGTCTTCCAGAGCTAAGAAATTCAAGGTGTGTAATGAGCATACTAGATTTTTTTTTTTTTTTTTTTTTTTTGAGGCGGGTCTGCTCTGTCGCCCAGGCTGGAGTGCAGTGGCGGATCTCAGCTCACTGCAAGCTCCATGCACACGCAGCCTGGGTTTCCGCGCCATTCTCCTGCCTCAGCCTCCCAGTAGCTGGGACTAGGGGCGCCCACCACCGCCCGGTAATTTTTGTATTTTTCCCAGAGGCGGGGTTTCACCGTGTTAGCCAGCATGGTCTGGATCTCCTGACCTCGTGATCCGCCCATCTCGGCCTCCCAAAGTGCTGGGATTACAGGCTTGAGCCACCGCGCCCGGCCGAGCATACTAGATTTTTAACGTCTGATACATTTAAGATGGTTGTATAAATTTCCTTTATACTTGGTAGACAATTTCTCTATCTCAACTTATCTTTTTAAAGAATATGTAAACGCTGTATGTAGTCCTGAGGAACAGCTTGGTACTGTACTACCTATTTGAGTGTAAAAGACATGTGACATAGGTTTATGTTTATTGTAAATGTTGAGATTTATGAATTGCTGAGTCAACCTTACCAAGAATCCTGGAAATTAGCCATCCTGATTTGACTGTGATTTCTCCCTGAGGTCATTTCTAGGTCATTGTATTCTGAGTCTTTCTGCCACTTAGTCATGATGGGAATTAAAGTTGACCTGGATTTCCCCCATTGACATTGCCACTTGATTAGCTCTGAAATATAAAGACTGTGGATCCTGTTTCATTCTAGACTGAAGTAGCAGGAAACTTCTGCTTTTCTTCTTAAATATACTCCCTCAAATTTATAGAAGTCAGAAATCTCCATAGAATCACAGGGCAGATGTTTCTGGCATGTGATTCACACTTAGAGACTAGCTGGGTATCATTATAGAAATTTTCACAGGCTCCCAGGGTATTACAAATTAGAGTCATTTCTTACTAATTCAATATAATTGAGTGAAGAACAGCTTAATTTTTAAAATTTTTAAATCATATGCTTAGAAAAACTTCTTCTTACAATGATTTCAAACTTACAAAATCTTTTTAAACAATACATAAAATGTTCATATATCCTTTACCCAGATTTCTAAAATTTTTAACATTGTAACCACAATTTAAAAATCACTGTTTTTCTCTGTTTGCCCATGTCTGTACTCTTTACATTTTTTGAATCATTTGAGGGGTTAGTCTTTTACACTTTCTTTTACCTCTTAATATTTTCTAGTTATTACCTAAGACTAAGGGCATTCTTTATTTTATTTATTTCTTTACTTTTTAGACAGAATCTCACTCTGTCACCCAGGCTGGAGTACAGTGGCATGATCTTGGCTCACTGCTACCTCAGCCTCCCAGGTTCAAGTGATTCTCCTGCCTCAGCCTCCTGAGTAGCTGGGATTACAGGTGTGTGCCACCATGCCCAGATAATTTTTGTACTTTTAGTAGAGATGGGGTTTCACCATGTTGGTCAGTCCGGTCTCTAACTCCTGACCTCGCCATCCACCCACTTCGGCCACCCAAAGTGCTGGGATTACAGGCATGAGCCACTACGCCCAGCTGGGCATTCTCTTACATAATCATAGTACAGTTATCAAATTCAGGACACTTTGATGCAATAGTTTTATTTGTATTTTTTCCGATTATCTCAGTATGTCCTCTATAACTTTTTTGCCCTTTGCAGTCCAGAAGCCAGTACAGGACCATGGATTACATTTAGTTGTCTGTTTCTTTAGTCTCTTTTAATCTGGAACAGTTCCTTAGTCTTTCCTTTGTGTTTTATGGCAAAGGCCAGTAGTTTTATGGAACATTTCTCCATTTGGGTTTGCTGATGCTTCCTCTCTGGCCACAGAACTGCATAAATGATTCTGTGTCCTCCTCAGGTATCCCAGGCATAAAATATCCATCTGTTCCTCTTTCACTATGTACTGATCAAACTGTTGTTCATTTTCTTCACTATAGAGTTTCTATTTTTTCCTTTGCAACTAGTAAGCAATATGTGGAAAGACACTTTAAGCCCATGCATATATCTTACTGCTCATCACACGTTTCTTCCTAAACTTGATTCTTGCTCTAATTAGAGTTTGCTATAATGGCTGTAAACTCTTGATTTTACATGGTTACCCACTCTCTCCACATTTATTGGTAGGTGTTCTTTTGTTCTATAAGAAATGTCTCTCCCTCTTGCTTCCTCTCTCTCTCTCCCTTTCCTCTTTCTTCTTTCCCTTCTCTCTCTTCTCTCCTCTTTGCCTCTCTTCCTCTCTCCCTTCTCCCCTATTATTAGTATGAATATATAGATTCCAATTTTATCCATGGGTTATAATTCATTTTTCTTATTAATACTTTTTTTTTTGAGACCGAGTTTCACTTTTTCGCCCAGGCTGCAGTGCAGTGGTGCTATCTCAGCTCACTGCAACCTCCACCTTCTGGTTTCAAGTGATTTCTCCTGCCTCAGCCTCCTGAGTAGCTGGGATTACAGGCATTCTCCACCACACCCAGCTAATTTTTGTATTTTTCAGTAGAGACAGGTTTTCACCACATTGGTCAGGCTGGTCTCGAACTCCTGACCTTGTGATCTGCCTGCCTCGGCCTCCCAAAGTG
The DNA here is from genome assembly GCF_008728515.1 of Papio anubis. Classification (NCBI taxonomy): domain Eukaryota; kingdom Metazoa; phylum Chordata; class Mammalia; order Primates; family Cercopithecidae; genus Papio; species Papio anubis. Next base: position 125,110,354 of record NC_044981.1, read on the forward strand.
CTGGGATTACAGGCATGAGCCGCCACACTCGGCCTTTGTTATTAATACTTTTAATGCTCATACTGTCAAACACTTAGCAAGTTGGATCCCCTTTAGGCTGGCTCCCTTCTGATATGCTCCCATAATTTTTTTTTAAAACAACACTTTCTTGCTTTCTGGTTCAAGATATTTCAGACCCATCAAGTAGCATCCCTGCTCCAGCACAGGAATCAGCCATTTCTCCAAGGATCCTTCTTTCCTTATCATGGGGAATGGTATTTAGAAACCAAAATCTTAGCACTAGGTGTTTTAATTGTTACTGAGGTGTCTGCTTCCAGGCCCTTTTTGAGGAAAGAGCTAGGAAAGCTACACACACAGAGATGCATACACACACACACACACACACACACACAGAGGCTTGTCTATACATGTCATAGAAATTCTGCAGTTATACTGATACTTTCAATATCAATCCCACTCCACGAGGTTCTTTGTTGCCTTCCCCCCACCCACTCCATCTTTGAATCTCGCTTCTTCCACAATGAGAATTCTGCCTTTCAACAGCATCAGAACACTGACTCATATTCCCAGTCCTAAAACACACATAAAATCATTTCAGAAGTGCTACACCCTAATCACCATACATATCAAATCAAATCAAGTAAAAAGAAATTAAGATGCATTTGAAGTTCTTTATTTTTTTCCCTAGAGTAAAAGTATATTATCAAAGTGTTGTCTTTAAAGTTACTTGAATTAGTTCTTTGCCCCCGCAACCCCTGTGTAATGTTATCCATTTTGTAGAGATTTATGCAGAGAAGTATCACTGCCTTCTCTATCACTTCTGTCTGGTTTTCCCTCACTTTTGTAGGTAAGTCATTTCATTGTCTTCTGGTTTATTTTTCCTGTGTTTCTTTTTCCAAAAAAAGAGCAGACTTGTGTATTTTCTTATTTCTCCTTGCTTACACAAAAGGTAGCATATTGTAGATACTCTTCTACAATTGGCTTTTTAAAAAAACTTACCTCCTGAAGTTCATATAAATACCTTTTAGTGAAATTGATTAGTACTCTGTTGTGTGAAGTACTCTAAGGTATTCAGATAGTTCCCAATATTTTGCTATTACAAATAATGCTGCAGTTAAGAAACTTATATGTATGTACTTCCTTTATTATTATTATTATTATTATTATTATTATTATTATTTTGACAGAGTCTGTCTCTGTCTTCCAGGCTGGAATGCAGTGGTGCAATCTTGGCTCACTGTAACTTCCACCTCCCAGGTTCAAACAATTCTTGTGCCTCAGCCTCCTGAGTAGCTGGGAGTGCCAGCACGCCTGGCTAGTTTTTGTATTTTTGGTAGAGATGGGGTTTTGCCATGTTGGCCAGGCTGGTAAGTAACCCATGGCCTCAAGTGATCTGCCTGCCTCAATCTACAAAATTGCTGGTGTTACAGGCGTGAGCCATTACATCTGACCTGTATTTTGGTATTTTGAAGATATATCTTCATGATATATTCCTGGAATTAGGATTGCTTAACTGAAGAGTAAATGTCTGTGTGGTTTTGTTAGATATTGACAAATCCCCCTTCATGGGGCTATACCATTTTGCATTTCCATGGTCAGTGTATGAGAGTGCACATTTCCCTAGAATCTCTTCAGTGGAATATATTATCAAGCTTTTGAATAGGTGCTAATCTGGTGAGTGAGAAGACTCTCTGTGTAGTTTCAGTTTTAATGTCACTCGTGAAATTGTACCTCTTTTTCTATGTTTAAGGGCCATGTTTATGTCTCTTTTGGGGAATTTTTCCTGTTTTTTGCCCACTTAAAGATAATAGTGTCAGTGTGTCCTCAATTTTACATATTCTTATGTAATAGGGATATTAACTCTGTATCTGTGATAAATACTTCAAATATTTTCTTCCAGTTTGTTATTTATCTTTTAACTTTGTTTATGGTTTTTGCCACTTGCTTTTTTTGTAGTCAGATCTATTAAGCATTTCTTCTCTTTTCATGTGCCTGTTGAGGTATAGTTAGAAATGTACCTACAATCAAATTTTAGAGAGATTCATTTCTGTTTTATTCTGGCACTTGCATAGTTACATTTAGACCTTGAATCCATGTGGTACTTACTCTTATATGTGTGAGAAGTGAACATAATTTTATCTTTTCCCCAACTGTCTATCCAGTTGCCCCACCACCTTTATTTAAAAGCCCATTTGTTCCCTAAGATTTGAGATAATACCATCTCTGTCTTAGTGTAGATTTCCATATGTTGTTGGGTCTGTTTCTGGACTTTCTATTCTGTTTTATCTGTTCATGTGCCAGTACCACACTGTTTTTAAAGCAGAGACTTTATAGTATGTTTTAATGTGAGTATGGCTGGTCTCTGTTACTTCACCTCACTCCCCCCATCCACACACTATGTTTATTCCTTTTCAGTATTTCCCTACCATGTTTATTTCTCCATATAAACTTTGGTAGTAATTCAGCTAGCTACAGAAAGAAAAGGGATTGCTGTTTCATTGGAATTTTATCAAATTTATAAATTATCTTTGAGAAAACTGACATCCAAATACCATTGAGACATCCTAACAAAGACCTCAAGATGTCTTTCTATTAGGTCGCCTCTACCTTTGTATCTTTCAGGAATATTTACAATTTTCTTCATTTAGGTTTTGAACACTTTTTAAGCTTATTCCTAAATATTTTATTTTTCTTATTGCTATTATAAATGGGGTTTTTTGCTTTATATTTTCTAACTGGTTATTTTAATGTATATGAAAGTTATTGATTTTTTATTTTTGCAATTATTAAAGTATTTTAAAATTAACTAATTTTATTGCTTGTAAGTATATAACCTCAGCATTTTTAGTGCTTCAGAGTTTACAAAGTATTTTTGCAATATATCTTTTAGTTAGTGCATATGATAACTTGATCTAGTAAAACAAAATGCCTCCTAATAGAATATATTGCTTCAATAAAATGACCTATAATTAGTTATTAATTGTATGCTGTAATGTAGTCATTATTTTTCTTAAATACTTCAAAATTATCTACTTCAATGGTAACAAATGTTTAATTTTCAAAACATAATAAAGAGGGCAAAGATAAGCTCCAGCCCAGATCTTGCCCAAATTTTCTCAAAGGTTCAAAATTATGAGCCTTTTAATAGTATGTGCTACACATGCCCAATAAATATTATCCTAGTGGTATCAAACATTCTTGCTTATTCTGTGGGTTGATGGAGCCAGAGGGAGGTGGACTTCCCTGACCATCTTTCAGTTTCATTGCATTTGCTCCCAATGCCTTTCAGCAGGCTGACCCTTCTGTGCTAGCTCAATGTCTTTGATTTTATTGCTGTAATAGAAGACCTGAAACTGGATAACTTGAAAGGAAAGTAGTTGATTTAGCTCATGATTCTGGAGTCTGGAAAGTCCAAGATTGTGGGTCTATATCTGGTGAGGGCCTTGTGCTGCTTCATAGCATTGCGGAGAAGCAGGAAGGGGAGACAAAGTGTGCCAACCTGTTTTACAACCTGCTTTTTGAGAACGAACCAAGTTCCATGAGAACTGCTTTAATCTCTTCATGAGGTCAAAGCCCCCATGACCAAACACCGTCAACAAGGTCCCACCTCCCAACACTGCTATACTGAGGAAGCATGGTTCTCACACATGAACTTTTGGAAAACACACTCAAACCATAGCACTGAACTATCAATATTTATTTGCAGAGAAAGTCCATAAAATCTGCAAATGCTACAAAACCTAGAAATCTTTTCACAAATTAAATGGTAGATATCGCTCCAGCCCTTGCATCCATTTAAAACACAGCAGTAAGTACACATGGAAGTTATTTATTTAGTTGTCAGACACCGTTTACTCTACAGGTGGATTTAGTGGCCACTTTGGAAGAACTCCTCACATACCCCTTTCCCCAAGGACCCCAAGACCACAGATCGAGTCCCCCTACACTGTATCATGCTCTCAGAAATGTTACCTACAACTTGTTACAACTATTCACAGACACATATGGCTGCAATATCAGATTTTTCAACACGATTGGCTTCCTAAGCATAGCATAAACGCTTCTTTTTAAAATCTTATCTGATTTTATCTTACATGAAAGGTGGTACGTTACCAGTTTTACTATGTTTTTTACTTTACTTGATGATTTCCTTAAGCTTATTCTCCTCTGTAGTCTATGTGGCCAGAAGAACACCTAGCATACTTTTCAAACTCTTCTTTAGGATTTTTTTAAGGTCTATATAAATTTTTAAGTATAGGAATCTCAACAGAGTAAAACCATTTTCTATTTGACAAAATAAAATAAATCTAGATACTTCAATTTTGAAACCCATATGCCTGTAAGACATGAATTCCATCAAGATGATAAATTGCATGCTAATCATATCCATCTGTAGTACTTAGAGGGAGATAGTGAGCAGAAGGTTAGGACTAAATCTTTATTATAATTTGAAGAGATTTATTGAAGAACCCATATCATACTCCTAGTAGTACATAACCACTGCACCAAAACAAACAAACAAAGAAACAAATTTCAAAGAATAAATGAATTCAAGAGAACATCATGGAATGCTTTGCTATATTCATTCATTTATTCATTCAGTGCATACTGAGCACCAGTCCTATACCAGACATCTAAGACCATGGTCTTAGATGTTGGGACACTGCAGTGAGCAATGTAGACACAGTGATCCAGGAGCTTATAGTCTATATAAGACTATTCTTGCTGCATTGGCTCTAAAATATATAAAAAAGAACTCCTTCGTTTATAAGGCAGAGAATTTTGTCAATATCCAAGCACGTTTGAAAGAGACTTCCTCGTACATAAACTACTTCCTGTTGCTATGTGCAATGCTATGTTGGACAACTATTTTCAGGCCATTAGCTCTACAGTAAATAATTTCCTCTTTAAATTTAGTTTGTTTTGTAAAAGTTTTAAAAGAATTAATGTACAAGAAACAGCGAGGAACTAGCTTTTAAATGAATAAATATGGCTTGCAGCATTGTGAAGGAGCACGTGAGGAATGTTTGGCTCTGCAGAAGGCAGCAGGTCTTCTCCAGTCTCAGGGGTGAACATCCAAGTAGACTGAGTTGCATTATCTATTAGAATTTATCACTGCTCCTGTAGATGCAATAAACATGATGAAAAAGGATCCTTCACAGCACAGCTTCCTCCTCTCTGAAACAAGAAAGACTTGATTCGAACAACATTGAGATAAATGAGTATCTAAAATCCCAGTCCTTCCTCACCTGCTAGAAGCTGAGAGAGCCTGATAGGACAATAAGAGGAGATAATTACAGCTCCTATTTCCCTGACACTCAGCCCACACCCAAAGCTGACTATTGAAAGGAAAATCCTTCTCATCCAATGACATCATATAATCATATGTGAAACAATGGAAAGTGCTGAATAGAGACCTTTATACAATTCTTCCAAGGTAATTTGACAGGCTAAAGAGACAGTATGTTTCCCAAGCTGTGTTTCCTACCCCTGGTATGAAGATGTTGGAATGACTTTATGATCTGGGTTCAACCAAGGCTCCAGTTTCATCTCGTCCCTCCCCACAGCAGACCAATGGCTTACTAAAGATTCTTTAGGTTACAACTACCAGAAACCAAACAAGCATTTCTACACAGAAGGGGCATTTATTAAAAGAATATTACCATATCTCCTGGAATCCAAGAAAGAGGAAAACTCCCCAGGCTCTGGAAGATCCAGGAACTTCCACAAAGGGAAGTTCCATTCCTCTGCCATGAACATGGCTCAGCTCCCAACAACCTTAGTTCTAAATTCCAAAATCGTAAGAAGAAAAATCCAAATGACCCAGTCAATATTTTCTTTCAGACTCAGGCAAGGCTGGCCCCTGCCCTGGGCTCCACACTTCAGAGGGCCCTGGATATGACAAAACCATGAAAAAAAAAATGTATTAAAAAACAGATGGGTCTCTTTATCACTGGGATTCTACATGTAGTTCTTGGTGCAACAAAAGTGGTAATTCTAAATCCTCAGGGAAACATTTCTCTATGTATCTTGTCTTAGGATCTTGAGTACAAGGCAACCACATTTGGATTACATGAGACTTTCTGGATTGTGCTGCTGTGGATGTTTGAAGCAAACAGTGCTTTAGAGTGCAGGGGAGATTTGTGTAGCTCTTGCACATAGAGAAGAATAAAGGCAAATAAATTAACTTGTAAAATCCATGTCATCAGATACCATAAATAGAATAGATCCCCTTATAATGAAAGTCTGTTTCCCAATAGCGCTGAACATTGATTCTTTTGTTTCTCTTCTTGTTACCATTTGCAGCTCCAGAGACACTTATGATTTTAGGGTGGCATTCATAATAGTTAACATGTAGCAGCTGAGAAACATTTTGGAATGTTAAGCAATTCAGATTGCTTTGAAATTTGTATATATATGGGTCTATAATATCACTTAAACATAGTATAGATTCTTTTAATTGTCAACTAGTTGGACATTAAATGGTAAAATTACAAACAGTATTGTTTTTATGAAACAACAAAATTTTATTAAAATTATAAAAATTTAAAAATTCAGCTTGATTTAACTAATTTTGAATAAAATTATGAAACCCACCAATTACAATTTGTGTTTTACTGCTTAATTTTAAGAAATGATTTTAGGGCCAGGCGCGTTGGCTCACGCCTATAATCCCAGCACTTTGGGAGGCCGAGGTGGGCGGATTACCTGAGGTCTGGAGCTTGAGACCAGCTTGACCAATATGGAGAAACCCTGTCTTTACTAAAACTACAAAATTTACTAAAAATACAAAATTAGCATGGTGGCGCATGCCTGTAATCCCAGCTACTAGGGAGGCTGAGGCAGAAGAATCGCTTGAACCTGGGAGGTGGAGGTTGCAGTGAGCTGAGATCATGCCACTGCACTCCAGCCTGGGTAACGAGAGTGAAACTCCACCTCAGAAAAAAAAAAAAAAAAAAAGAAATGATTTCAAATATTTTAGAAGAAAACACTTCTTTTGGAAAACTACATTTAATTTTTAAAATTGTATATATATTCTAAGTTGTAATTTTGAATGAAAATGTAGTAAAAATACATTTAATTTTTTAATCTTTTAGATCCTTAGGAATGACTACAAGTCAAAATCACAAAAGAAGTAGAAAATGTAAAAGTAACCCCAAAATAGAAAGAAGAAATAAAGAATCTTCAAAGAGGGTGTTTTCTTAATTTTTTTAAACTCACAATTAAATTGAACAAATGTATGTTAAGCATAATCTACATAAGAGTTATGAATAAGATATTACAAATTCTATATATACTGAGGCTTTACTGACTGTTCAAAAAATGGAAATGTACAAAAAATTGTCCCAGTCAAATCCACAACTTGTATGCCTTTGATGAAATTCCTGCAACTAAGAAAACTCAATAATTCACATTTTAAAATATGAATATTTCTTATTAATTGAAAATTTAATTACTTATCAAAACAAAAAAGATTTGAAACGATATTTATATCAAAATCACAACCCAAAAACATCAAATGCAACTCGGCATTTCCCTTTAAAAGATGCAAAAAAAAAAAAAAAATGACATTCATGCATTATAAGTTGAATGAGAAAGACAAAATGTCTGGAACTTTACTCTTTATTAGATGATGATTCTAGAAAACAGTCCATGTGGACTTTTTGACAGTGTGAAAATGTTTCTTGCAAAATACACTCTGCTGCAAGTAAATGATTTTGATTTTTCATTGCCTGAACATTGCAGAAAATGTTATACTCCATTTTATATCAAAATTCTCTCAAATGGAGAGAAAAGTGTTAAAACTGACTTTTACGTTTTCACATCAAAAACAAAATACTACGTTACTACTGTCAAATGCTTCACAACTAATCTTCAAAATGAAGTTATTTGTTGCTAACAACACTTAGGATCTCAATCAAAAGAACACAGATATATCAGTTGTGCATGTATACACAAACACAAAACAAAATGTATGATTACTAGAATTTTTTTTTAAATTTAAACAGCAAAAATTGATAGCATTCTGTAAAGAAAGGCATAGGATATTAGCATGATATATTTTTTAAATGTTATGTATTTCATATTTATCCCAAAGTTTTCATAGCACAAACAACAAACATTTTCAGAAAACAACAGGAATTTTTTAGTTTAAATAGAAATTATTGAGAAATGTTATACTATAATGTTTGAACATGTAAGCCCAATAAAAAAAAAGAAACAAATGTCAAAGATCAGAAAGTTGTAGATGTGTGGTCTTATTTCTAAGATCTCTATTCTACTCCATTGAAAGGATACCCTATTTAATAAACAGTGCTGGGAAAACTGGCAAGCCACATGCAGAAAATTGAAACTGGACCCCTTCCTTTCACCTCATACAAAACTCAACTCAAGATGAATTAAAGACTTAAATGTAAAATCTCAAACTATAAAAATCCTAAAAGAAAATCTAGGCAATACCATTCAGCACATAGGCACAGTCAAATATTTCATGACAAAATCACCAAAAGCAATTGCAACAAAAGTGAAAATTGACAAATGGGACCCACTTAAACTAAGGAGCTTCTGCACAGCAACAGAAACTATCACCAGAGTGAACAGACATCCTACAGAATGGGAGAAAATTTTTGCAATTAGTCCATCTGACGAAAGTCTAATAGCCAGAATCTAAAAGGAACTTAAACAAATTTACAAGAAAAAAACAAGCAGCCCCATTAAAAATTGGGCAAAAGACATGAACAGCCACTGCTCAAAAGAAGACATTTATGTGGTCAACAAACATATGCAAACAGCTCAACATCACTGATCATTAGAGAATGCAAATCAAAACCACCACAATGAGATACCATCTCAAGCCAGTCAGAATGGTGATTATTAAAAAGTCAAGGAACAACAGGTGCTGGTGAGGCTGTGGAGAAATAGGAATGCTTTTATACTGTTGATGGGAATGTAAATTAGTTCAACCATTGTAGAAGACAGTGTGGTGATTCCTCAAAGACCTACAGAACCATAAATTACATTTGACTCAGCAATCCCATTACTGAGTATATACCCAAAGGAATATAAATCATTTTATTATAAAGATGCATGCATGCATATGTTCATTGCAGCATTATTCACAGTAGCAAAGACACGGAATCAACCCAAATGCCCATCAGTGATAGACTGGATACAGAAAATGTGGTGCATATGCACCATGGAATACCATGCGGGCATAAAAGGAACAAGATCACGTCCTTTGCAGGGATATGGATGGAGCTGGAAGCCATTATCCTCAGCAAACTAATAAGGGAACAGAAAACCAAACACTGCATGTTCTCACTTATAAGTGGGAGTTGAACAATGAGAACATATGGACACAGGGAGGGGAACAACACACACTGGGGTCTGTCGGGGGATCTGTGGGAGGGAGAGCATCAGGGTAAACAGCTAATGCATGTGGGGCTTAACACCAAGGTGATGGGTTGATAGGTGCAGCAAACCACCATGGCACATGTTTACCCATGTAACAAACCTGCACAAACGTATGTAGCAAACGTCCTGCATATGTAGCCCAGAACTTAAAATTAAATTTGACTTAATTTTAAAAAGAAAGAAACCAATGATTACTATCTAAAAAGAACCCAAAATAAGATTTGAAAATTTTATGTGTAATAAAGTGAGAAAATAAATCATCCACAAAATAAAAATCTAAAAATGCTAAGTTCAACTGTATTGTACCAGAAACAAAATTCATGTTGGAAAATAACTTTTATTATTCAAATGTTTGAGCCAACCCCCAAAAATTAAAATTTAAGAGTGTTTAATTTCTTTTATATATGTTGGTAAAAGCTTGGGTTTTGATTAAAATGAGGATATTTAAAAACACAATTTTCAGTGGTAGACATTAAACTGAAAGGTTATCTAGGCGGAGCTATGATAATGGCATCAACATAGTTGCTCTAAAAACGAATGTACAAGACAGAATTTGGGCTAAAATTTAAAAAGCATTCTTTGTACCATATAGTACATGATTTGGATTTGTCACATGAGACAAACCCTCCACTGTGTCAGTAGTTCAACAGTGATGACATTTTGTGGAGCAATTCATTATTATATTAGATGTTTTCTGAATATGCTTATCAAATATAACTTTATCACTATACTCAGAAACACAGTGAGGATGGCAACTAAATGCTGCTATAGCAATTAAATTTTATTTAAGTAAAATATATGAAATATACTAGAAGAAAGCAAAGTAGTAGAAAATCCCAAATTAAGAGAAAATTCATTATTTGACAGAAAATGAATTAATCTTGAATTTGGTTATTTCGTGTAAAGTGATATCTGTTACTGGTTATGTTAGCAAAAGCTTACAACAAACTCAAATTACTTTTGGTTAACTTTTAAAAAATTGAAAGTCTAATAAAATGTTAGAAAAAATGAGCTTTTTTTTTTCCAAATTGAAAGAAACATCAGGTGACATAACAAACATGCGTTCCAATAAAGAAAGGGGAAATAAGAATGTCTGCATATCTGCGAAGGAGAGGATTCATGTACCCATAATCTCTACGGGAATTTCTATAGAGTTTATTTTCTGAACATATTATAGGTCCAGATATAGTCTTAAATAAAGAGAAATTTCAATACATTGAGTAATATTTTATTGCTATTTTCATTTTTATAATATTACAGCACTGAATTTTTGAAAGAAGAAAACCTTTAGAAGTATTGTATGGATATTGCTGTAAGAGACCATGAAAGTTTTGTGATAGTGACATATGCAATTAAAATAGCTTATAATAGATTCTATGATCATGGCAATTTATTATAGATAGCTCCATGACAATGATTAAACATTGTATGTAAATTTCATTGTTCATTCTGAATATTAAGTATTGCTTTAAGAATTTTATTGACAATTTCCACTGCTGCCTCAGGAGAGTAAAGTTGACCCAAACTGAAAGGAAGAAGAACTGAGAGGTATAATGATTCAAAAAACATGGCTTAATTGGCCTTACTATTGATAGAATACAAATTTGGTGAAAATCTGAATCATAATGACATAATGATTAATTCAACTAAAATATTAATAGAAAGAAATAAAAATATATTTCATTAAACAAATAGATGATAGTTTATAAATGTACATGTCATTATTTTATTATTCATCCAAATATTGCTGGCCTATCAACTGGAAACTTTGACATGCATAATAAGAATTCAATTCCAGGGAGGCTGAGGCAGGCGGATCACAAAGTCAAGAGATAGAGACCATCCTAGCCAACATGGTGAAACCCTGTCTCTACTAAAAATACAAAAATCACCTGGGTGTGGTGGCATGTGCCTGTAATCCCAGCTACTCAGGAGGCTGAGACAAGAGAATCACTCAAACCCAGGAGGCAGAGATTGCAGAGGGCTGAGATCATGTCACTGCACTCCAGCCGGGTGACATAGCAAGACCCATCTCAAAAAAAAAAAAAAAAAAGAATTCAATTCTATTGTCTTTCATATTTGGCCAACACTCAATTATATAAAAATTATAGCTTCATACACGTATATATTTAAAATATTGTTGTAAAGGGACATACCTGTTCTAATTTAATGTGACCAGTAAGAACAGTGTCACCCAATATAAGCACAGTTACCAGGGAATCAACTCAGTGTACCTGGGAGCATTTTCCAAAGAAAATGCTATGAATCCCCACATGCCATTGAGACTTATCTATTATACTACTTCTCATGGTGTATCAGTTATTTTCTGTGTGCTGGTCCATTCCAACAGAGCACAAGCTCTTTAGGGGTAAGGACTATAACTTTTCATGTTCGTTTCTAATATCTAATTCAGACAGAGTCTTCTGCATAGAAAGTACTTAAACATTTATTAAATGAATCAATGAATTCACAAATAGATTAAATTTCTGACAAATTCAGAGCTTCTAATACTCATATCACATATTAACATTATCATATATAATATTCTATATTACATAATAATATTATAGAGTTCAGTATAATTTCTTTACATCTTAATGCATCAGAAAGAGCTTTACTAAGCCATTGATACTGAAATTAAAAGAAATTCACATTCACGTTCTTGCTAAACGTTAATGATACTCAAACCTAAAGAAGTCATGAGATGTGATGGTTTCAGACTTGAATAACATTTTCCTAATTGAATTTTTAAATTATAAATATGGCAATGCTAAGTAAAACCAATATAAACACAAAAGATCATAAAGTAAAAAATAAAAATCTCCTGCCCTCTCAATCATATAGTCCAAGAGGCGACTACATCTAACAGTTCGGTGGATTTCTATCCAGATATTTTTGATACCTTGAAAATATTATTTTCCACACACTCACAAAAGCCACAGGTAATTTTTTTTCTATTCTTTCCTTTTCTTTCTTTCTTTTTTTAACCCAAACTTGAATTGTAGTCTCTAGATTGTCTTGCAACTCGTTTTCATCACTTAAAAATATTATGCTGTAAACATCTTGCTAGACAGTTTTTACAATGTTGTCTTCAGGTTATTCAGACACTGGATAGCAAGAAATGTTTAGAGTTCATTTTCAACATGTAATTATAAGTACTTAAGGAAAACAGGACTATATTATTTCAGTTGAACATCTCACCAAGCTCTTCTCACATTTATTTTCTTGATAATCTCTTGAAATGCTGGTTTGGTCTTGAAGTTCTTGATTATTGAAGCTCAAGTCTCACTGTGACATCACTTGGGAAGTCCAGGCTTATCCGGCTTATCCATGAACAGAAATTGCCCTGGGGATTTCAGATCTACCTCATTTGGAAAATTCAGAAAATTATGTAGAAATCACATCAAGAAACCTTTGATTTGAAAGTGAACTCATTTATTAACTTTTCTATACATTTTTTAAAAAGGAAAGTGTGTATGTAGAAGCATTTTCTTTTTTAAAAAAAGTGCTGCAGGGCTGAAAATATCATTTTCACTTTCATTTAGTCGGGCAAAGAGTTAACCCCCAATAAACAAACTACCATGTAACCAAGTAAACATAAGATAGTCAATTTTACTTAGAAGTTGTTTTCAGTATTTTATTGGAGCTCAGCTGAAGGGGAAGTTAGACATTTGGCTAGCTACCTTCAACCTAACAATAAAGAAATCAACACATCTGTTCTATATCTGGCCAGGCTCTGTGGCCCCCTCAAAATTTGACACATTATTATGCTTCTCTGGGCTTCCGTTATGTCATTTCTAAAACAAATGTGTTGGACAAAAAGATCTTACTGCTTTCTAAAATTACAATTCAACCAAATGATGACTTCAACCAAAACTATAATTCTCTAGTAAGGATAATTTGGTCTATGTTTCCTCGCATTGAACTAATATACAGTTTTTAAAAATAATTTTTAGGGGAAATTATGAGATATGTCCCCTAATAATTTAGAAATATGATGTGATGTCCATTACCCTCTCAGAATTAAGCTATGAAGTTAATTCAAAATGGACCAAGACAGAAAGATGAAAAGTTTGACTGAAAATATTAGCACATGTAAAGGAGGGATGTATCAAAAGAAAGTTTTTTGCCACCTCCGTCTTCCCCCATCTCTCCACCAGGGAAAATACGAAAGGGTGTAAGGAATAAGGGACGCACAGAAGAGAGGGAAGGGTCAAAGTCAATGGGAGGTGAGTGTGGCTGCTGTCCTCACCTGGTGCTCTTAACTGCTGGAGACACCAATGATCTTGCTCACACGTACTGCTCACACGCTCAGCCAGCTAACTGCAAGAGCCATTCGCCATCCCCTGAGAAAGTAAACATTCCTCCAGTCATCCATCAGTTTAGAATAACAGACATGATAAAGCCAGCAACAACATTTATGGGAAACAATGTTTCTCCCAAGGACCACAGCTATAAAGTGTCACCCAACCTTCCTTCTTCTTTGAAGGATTACTGCCTTCTTACTCATGAAGAAACACGTTTATCTAATATCATAGACTATCAAAATGTCACGTTTGAAATAGTATTAGTAGGGATGAAATACTCCATTCTTGCCCGGAGGATCTCAGTCACCTTGACCCAGTGAAGCAGCCTCCATTTCCAAGTCAGTTGTAGAGCTTCAGATAAGGAGTGTCTAGACACTATATTCAACATCAATCTTGACTTTGTAGTTTTTAAGGAAACAGGGCCTGAAGTCCATGTCATGGTCTAGACTTGATATTGATCCTCTACTCACAGTCTTGTTTTGTTTTGAGCCTATCAAAGCACTGCTTCATTTAATGTTCACTTTAATTCCACCCTTCCTTCAAATTCTATAATAACTCAGCTTTTTCCTTGTTTGGAAGTGGTTCTATAAACTTAATTTTTCAGACTTCAGGTCTGTTCCTTTCGGTTCTAGGCTGCTGGGCCTGATGGGCTAGGACATCTTGTAGATCTACCATAGTAGAGAATGCTCTGTGTGATTATTATATTTCTCATTATAAGTTAATTCCTTCAAATTTTAAAAAATGTTGATTCTTGCTTATAGTAGATCTGCCTCCAGGAGATAGACCCACTATTGGGAAACAAGAAAATCATTTAATTTTTAGCCCATCAGGTGTCAAAGCACTATATCTTTAAATAAGTAATGAATGAGCACTTGGTGGGCTTTAGAAGACAGCCCCAGAGACCACCTTGTGTGGGCAAGGATATATTCCTCTAACTTCTACACCTTCCAGAATGTTCTGTCATCTTTGATGACCATAACACTACCTACTGATACTATTATGGCTCACTGAGCTGCAGAAATTTGGAAGAAATTTTGTCTGTGGAAATAATAAAATTGACACTAAAATTTGGAGGCAGAAAGTGTTTCATGATTTGGAGATCAATTTATTAAAAAAAAAGTTTTTAAACAGAAAAAGAAATTCACAAAGCATCCTCCCTAGGGTTTCTCTAAACACAGAGATTCCGTTGAGTACGTTTTTCCACACTGGCCTTTGTTTGGCACTTTGTTTCTGTGGAGAGGCTGCAGGAACTGCTCTGGGGCTGAAATGGGTCCTGACTTCAAACTGAACAGCGTGTTCAATATTTTGTTTGAATATGATTCACTACCAAAAAAGAAAGTTTGGAAATCACTGACATAGCTCTGCTTTTATATCATCTATTATATAAGCAGAACGCACTGATTTTAGAATCACAATAACCGTCAATGTTCCCAATTGCCCATGTGGGGAAAAAATGTTGTTCTCAAGAACTTTGGCTTTGAACGGGTGGTTGGGAGCGCACTGGGACTAGAGCATAGTTCCAACCTTTCTGGTTTACGTAAATTGGCACGAGGAAGATATCATGATGAAATTTAATTTCTATCCAACAGAGGGCAATCGTAAAACTGTTAGCTTGGAAAGGATGTGGCCCTGAAGGAGTGAGAACTGAGGATAGGCATGGTAAGTTTGGAAGCAGAAAATGAGCATAAATGTCATTTGGCTTTTTCTTTTTGCCTAGAATCAAATAGGCACATTGTTTTGTTCAGTGCCCAGAGGTTCAATACCATTCTTTTCTTGCCTTTCACTCATCAGCTTAGCCACCCACCTATACTGCCTTCTTTTTCTGCTGGAAATAGGAGTTTTCTCTTTGAGATCCAAGTTAACAGCTGCCCAGAAGGCCCCAGGACTCTGATGAGCAATGAACCCTTGATGTGACTGCTCTCTCCCGGGCTTTAGGATGCATGTAAGGTTCTCTGGGAGACAGGATGGGAACTGTGCTGGCCCTTGCACTGGGTGTGAAGAGCACATCACTATTTACAACTTTGGGCTTCAGTTCAGTCCTGAAAGAAGCATTAAATTTGCAAATGGTAGTAAGCTCTGCCTAATGAAAGATGGCATCAATTAAACAGCGTTGTGTGTTTAACCTATATCTCCAAGAACACAAAAACAAAAATCACAGTAGAAACTTCTAACATTAATATCATGCATAAATATTTACTATGTAATATATCAAAGATATTTCCTTAAAAAGCACTAAAGAATTTTGAAATTAGGCATCATGTGCTCATTTTTCTATACATTACAATTTTTTTTTTTTTTTTGATAGTAGAATGAATGATGGCTGTGAAGAGGCAACTCAGTTGGGATTCTCAAATCCCCAGATTCCACGCCTGGCTCTGCTGTCGATGAGGGTGTGTTTCTTATCCTTACTGAGTCAGTTTCCCTCCAACTTGAAAATTTTAAGAATCTGTCACTATTGATTCTCGTGTCTTAAGTGTGGACTAAGCAGCTTAATCCAACGCAGTTGTTGGAACTTCATGTTAATGTTAGAGTAGGGGTTAACAAACTAGACCCATCAGTCAAATTTAGTCTTTTGCCTGTTTTGGTAAATAAAATTTTATTAAAACAACCACACCTAGTCATTTATACATTGTCTAGAGCTGCTTTCTCAGTACTCAGTACGTTGGTACTGAGAAAGCTGCAGTTCCACAATACTGTGGAATAGTTGCAACGAGAGCTTGTGTCCCACAAAGCCTAAAATACTTATCCTTTGCAGAAAAAGTTTGCTCACTGCTGCTTTAGAGAAATTAAATGTGATTCTTTAAAGGAATCATCAACAACAAAGAACTTATTTCATCTCCCTACTAAAATATTATAGAATGATCAGAAAAGGAAATCAAGAGAAAAAGAAGCATTGGGTCAACCAAAGGAGAACCCAGCTACAATCTTTACTGCCAGTTGAATATTGCTTCGTACGTTATTATTATCATTAGTAGTAGTAGTAGTAGTAGTATTTGAGATGGAGTCTCACTTTGTCACCCAGGTTGGAGTGCAGTGGTGTATGATCTTGGCTCACTGCCACCTCCGCCTCCTGGGTTCAAGCAATTCTCCTGCCTCAGCCTCCCGAGTAGCTGGGGTTACAGGTGCACAGCACCAAGCCCTGCTAATTTTTGTATTTTTAGTAGAGATGGGGTTTCACCATGTTGGCCAGGCTGGTCTTGAGCTCCTGTCCTTAGGTAATCTGCCCACCTTGGCCTTCCAAAGTGCTGGGATTGCAGGTGTGAGCCACTGCAGTTGGCCACTTCATACATTATTAATTGAAAAAAGGATAAAGAAGTAAAATGTTTAATTTTTATTATTTCTTTTTCTCGCGTTTAATCACACTTCTTTTAGGCGTTTGTAGGCAGAGAGTCAGTAGCTGCATAGAAGGGAAGCATGCATTCGGTTTTCATTTCATTATTACTGTGGCCCTTCCATGGATTCTGTCCCTGGTGCTCCTTTCTTCAGTCTCTCCAAATAGGAGTTACAATTCTAAGAGCACATTAAGCCTTCTCCCAGTCATTGTATAAGTTCAGGATATTCTTCTTTCATTTGTCTGAAAACACAATTTAAGCATCAGCTTCTTGGTTACCTGCCTCTAGACAAAACAGTACCTTGAGCCCACCAGAGACTACATACCTGCTGCACGTATCATGGGTTGTGACTTTTTTTTCTAAAGAGCAGATCTTCCATGGCAGGGCCAATGTCTCTGCAGTTTGCTTGCCCTTTCCCCAACGTCACAACGTGAATGCTTGATTTGCAGGTTCAAGACAGGAAAAATGGGACAGGTGGCGCCTTATCAATTCCCCTTTAATAGGAAATCCGAAAGCTTTCTCTGAAGCTTCCAGCAGGTTAAGCTTTCTTCTCATTGGCTAGACCTGTATCTCCTGGCTCCACCTAGTGGCTAGCATGTTTTCCTGGGGACATCCCCGCCCTAAAAAAATTGGGGTGTTGTTAGCACCTGAGAAATGAGACAAGGGATCGAGGGAAGGCAACTAGCAACATAGACCACAAGATTGTAGAACTCACCTTGGATAAAGTGAATCACATAGACAAATGTGGATATAAAAATAAATAAAAATAATTTTTTGGCGAGGCGCAGTGGCTCATGCCTGTAATCCCAGCGCTTTGGGAGGCCAAGGCAGGTTGATCACAAGATCAAGAGATAGAGATCATCCTGGTCAAAATGGTGAAACCCCGTCTGTTTTAAAAACACAAAAATTAGCTGGGTGTTGTGGTGCAGGCCTGTAGTCCCAGCTGCTGGGGAGGCTGAGGCAGGAGAATCGCTGGAACCTGGGAGGCAGAGGTTACAGTGAGCCAAGATCGTGCCACTGCACTTCAGCCTGGAGACAGAGCGAGATACTGTCTCAAAATAATAATAATAATAATTTTTTTGTCCAGTCCTTTGGGAGGCCAGGGGTTTGAGAACAGCTTGGGCAACATATCAAGACATTATCTCCACAAAAAAAGTATATAAAAGTTAGCCAGGTGTGGTGGTGTGAGCCTGTAGTGCTAGCTACTTGGGAGGCTGAAGTGAGAGGATCACTTGAACCCAGAAGTTCAAGTCTGCGGTGAGCTATGATCGTACTGGTGCACTCCAGCCTGGGCAACAAAGTGAGACCCTGCCTCCAGTAATTTTTTATATTGTGTTTAATGTTATGGGAATTATTCACTAACCCAACAAATATGTGTTAAACACCCAAAATGTTATAGGTCTAAGGACTTTTCTCTGGACCCATTTTGATTCAAAATGATCTAACCTAAATCAAATAATGAAGGTATGTATATCTTAATATTCTTTACAGCATACCACATTGGTCAAAACCAGTCAATTCTTTTAACAGTTACATTGAATGAAGGAAAACACATAGAAAAACAAAGATGTTGAGTAATGAAGTGGAAACAGAGCCCCACCCCACCCCCTACCAATTCACTAGATCAATTAATGACTGAAAAGGCTTTTCCTAAAATTTAAAAACAAATTGACTTGAGACTGAGATTAAGGGTTAAAAGGAAAGGCCCTTCTCCCTCTCAGTCTTTGGCGGTGAAACAAAGAGATCAGTTGGAATTTCACAGAATTAATGGGATATCTCTTGTTTTCTGATCACTAATGAATAACCTGGATGAAATAAAACCCTCTTCTTTGCCAAGGTGCTTTTTCTCCCTTTTGATGAATAATCATTTACCTACAGCAATGCAGACTTATTAGCACAGAAATGTTATTCATACTCAGAAAGAACAATGCATTAAAAATAGGAACAGAAAGAGGTGGACTAAGCAGATGGTATTCTGGACTTTGAGTTCCAGAGTAAAAATTTAATCCTCTATTGTCACAACCTCCAAGGGACTATCCAACTCCTTTTATTTCACTGGAATTCAATTGTATTGACTGCTTTCAAATACATGGGTAATTGACTGAGGATCAAAAATCTTTTGTGATATGTTGAAGACTTTTACCACAAAGTTTTTTTTCTAACATAATTCAATCTGCCCTGTTAGAGATTGGAATAGTCGAAAGACAGAAAATTCCCAAGGATTCCAGGATTCTGTGTTACACACTGTTGTCTGGATCTCTAGGTTTGGTTACCTTAACTGTTTAAAGTCTTTCCCAGGTACACTGTGAATGGAGCATAGAGGATTGTTTTCCACAACCCCCTGGTTAATCATACAGCATTGTTATCACTAGGGTTCTGGAAATTGCTGGGAGGTGGCAAGGCAAGTGACAAGCCTTTAAAAACTACCAATGCCTGCCTCCTGACAGCTTAGTGAATGTGGTGAATTTCATCAGCTAAAAGACTAAGAATTTTTAATAAAATCATAAAGGTATTAACTAATTGAAACATAAAGTCTCCTTTTATGTATACAACTTCCTTCTATAACATACCTGGAAAGTAGTTAGGAAAACATTGAATACCAGCAATCATGGGAATGTAATTATTTCTCAAAATAACTTGTTTAATTTTCTAGCAAATTTAGTAGTTTGGAATATTATTTTTAAATTAATACATATCTATTTTCCTTTAATTCATGCAGTGTCCAAGTTCTGCCCTCTCAAAACAGGAAAAGTTAATCTTAGCTTCTACATCTCAGCCCTTCACTTGTTTAATGGCACACATCCACCTTTCTTAAATAAATCCCGGATCTTTGCATAATCACTTTTTAGATAGCTGAGTTTCAAATCCCATCACTATCCTGGATGTATTTCTAAAGGAAAAACTCCTCATGGTCAATATTTTATTTAAAGTAGTGGCCAGGATTCTGATTTAGTTGTTTTGGGTTGGGACTCAGAGACACTGGCAGTCGTCTAAGCTCCCCAGGTGATTCTAATTTGCAGCCAGGGCTGAGAATCCCTGAAGGTACGTGGCCCAACTCTGAACTTGGACCCTCTGGTGAGAGGTCCCTTGGAGACAGCTTCAAATGGGCAGATGAAATTACTACTTTCCTTGTTCTAGACACAAATTCTGGCAGGCAACCCAAGTCACACATGGGATGTTAGTGACAGTTAGATACACTCTGGCTCATATGGAGCTTAAGGTCAATCCAAACACTTAGATATTTGTCCTGTGAATTTCCATTAAGTTACACCTTCCTGGTTCTGTATATGCGAAGCTGATTTTTGACCCTAAGTCTAGAGTTTTTTGGTTTTTCCTTTTGTTTGGTTTTACTTATTGCCTTAATACAACTATACAACTTAATGCAACTTAATACAACTATATTAGTAGTTGTATCAAATAAAATAATAGCTGAGCACTAACCATGGCCTATGCATGGGGCTAAATGAATTGCCATATAATCCATTATTTTATTGAATCTCCACAGCAATCCTATGGGAATGATAATCTTATGATCCCCCATTTCACAGCTGAGAAAACTGAGACCTAGACAACAAATTAGATTGGGTCCATCACCCTAGTCTGTCAAAGCCCTTTGAGGATTCTATCACACTGGTATAAAATTTTTGTCTATGTGTATATCCTCCTTCCTACTACAAATGTCAGCTTTTCATCAGCACCCACAGATGTGATCTCTGTACCATATAAATCTCTTTCAGATAGTTGTGAAAATGTGGAACAGGAGGGAGTCTCAGTGCTGAGTCTGACCATGAGAGACCTCCAACCAGGATCCTTTAACCTGCATGTTAGAGCTACATCAGTGCAAGTAACTCATACCCATCAACATGGGCATATTTTCCCCACTGTCTGCCAAATGTCATGGGACTCTAGGTCAACGCCATGCCAAATCTGTATTCACTGCTCTTACTTCTCCAGTAAACCCATCAATCAAGGCAATGAGCACTGCCCAGATGGATGTGCTCTAATGAACCAGATGCTCTCTCCCAGAAATTACTATGTCTCCCCAGGGTCACCATGTCATTACATCACAGACTATCCTTTCAATACATTTCCCTAGAATTTTATCTAATACCAATATCAGTCTTGTTGATCTGCAGAGTCCAAATCAATATGTTATGTGCTTCCTTTTTCCTTTTTTGAGTATCTCTCTTGCTCTGTGTGCTACTAAAAGATCATTTTTAGCAGTTAAGAAACCGCCTCTCTCTGTTTTCATTCTAATGTTTCTGAGCCACAGAGAACTGACTCCATTTGATAGGCTCCATTTAGTGATATATTTTCCAAAAATTCCCAACAAATCTTGGATTTCCATTGACTTACCTTTCTCTCTCTGAACAGCCTTCTCTACAGAAAATACTGAACTGGGGATGTTCTGCTTTCTTTCTGAAATCTGTCAACATTACCTCCCTTGCTCCAGGCAGTAGGCAAATTGCTTCCTTGTTCTTCTTGCTCAAATAAAACTTAAAACCCCCATTGTAATTTCCCTTCATATTTTCCTAATATTGAGTTTTGTATCCTTTTCAAGTCTTAGCTCATTCTGGGCGGTAGCCTTCCTGACACCTTAAGCTCATAATTGTATGCTAAGTAAAGATTTGAACCAAAACTATGAATACAAAGCTAAATAACGAGTCAGATATAAATTCCAACATCAAGATGAAATGTGTTATCTGTACAGTCTTTCTTCTTTTATGAAAAGGTGGACCACCTCCATACCAAATTCAAAATACCTTACTATGAAGTCACCCTTCTCAGAACTTTCTCAGAAAGTATGCAAGTATGCAAGTATCATCTTTCCTTGTTTTACGTGCAAAGAAACACATCCACCAAATTCTTCCAGAAGCTAGAGAGTGACCAGAGTCATGAGTCATCTGCATAGATTTTTCAGTTGAGGGCTCTTTGCAACCATCTCAGCTGATTCTCAGGCTGGAGGAGTCTCCACATCCAGCCACATCCAGCATCTGACTAAAACAGCACCTGTCTTTCTAACTGACATAATGAGAAAGAATTACAGGCAGAGCTGACAAGAATGATTCTGTTCTTCCAGGAGCTAAGGGCAACAACAAGAAACCTTATAGGCCACTGTGGTATAACAAAGACTTGGGAAAGCCTACTCATTGTACTGGAAAGTGTTTTATTCCAGAAAATTATATTACTATCACTTATGTTTCTGATGTCCTCTTATCACCAGCCAAACCCAGGAATTTGGGGATGGTGCTGTTGTAGGAATTTTTCCTTAGTTCAGTCCATGACCACAAAAAATTAGGCTGGCAGACAATTTGAGGAGGGCAGGGTTTTATTGGGTGAAAAGGAAAAAAACTCAGCAAAGCAAGAGAGGTTCCTATTAACAGGCCCCCATCTCAGATTGAATCCCCAGGTTACCACACCGGATGAGGAGAGGCCAGGCTCCCCTCCTGCAAACAGTGTGAACTTCCTGAAGCTCCATGCCAATGCGCACTCCTCCCAGTGTGCAGACCAATTAGAGGTTTTCTGGGACCCCCTCCCATCTGGCTGTCTCATTCCCCCTCTGAAGAAGTACATCCAACTGCCTTTAAAATAAGGATAAGGTCAAAGACCAATCTTAACTGCTTCCTACTGACAAGGGACACTGTTTTGGGGAAAATGGCCCTCAGAGCTCCCTCGGAGGCCTATCTAAGGGAGCCTGGCAGAAGGGGCCATTGTCTAAGGCTCCAGTTGCATGACTGTTTGGAGTTTGATGGACTGAAGGGGAGAAGAGAAAAACAGGATTATTAGAAAATATGTATCAAAATGAAACAAGGCAGGGGCCGGGGGGTGGGGTAAGGACAACTTAAAAATTCCGAGGCCTTTTACCTGTTGGCACAGGGAGCGGGAGGCCAAAAGCCCAACTGGTGAAAACAACTTTCCCCTTTTGCCAGCATGTTGGGTTTCTGGTTCCCTTCACCTGAACCCAGTCCTACGCCAGCCAGTTTGAGGTTTGGGAAATTAACTTTCCCCAGTTTGGAGAATGCATTTGAGGGGAGTGTCCCATAGTACAGAGACAAAATTACCCATCAGTGAGGAGAGGACAGAGGAGGAAAAAGGAAAAAAAAAAAAGGCATTTTTTTCAAAGGAGTCCCAGGGATTCAGGATGCATTTGAAAGGGATACAGACTGAAGATGAATGGCTACCCATTTAGAAAGAACAGGTCAGGGGTCCCTGGTTCCCTTCTTTCCTAGCAAATACCGGGGTACACGAGGGAGAAAAAGAAGAACATCCTCTTTCCCTTCTCCATCCTTGCGTCCCCGAGTCCCAGCAACCTTGGCAGGTGCCGCCCATTGGTGCCAAAGCAGCTTGCCCCCGTGAAGCAGAGAAGGCCTAGAGAATAGGAATTATCCACTCTTATCTATGTCTCTTTTCCCCCTACTGTCAGTTCACTAGATCCCTTTTATGCCATGGATACTAGCATGGCCCTTATCTGTGAAATGGGAGGCTTGGCTTAATCGACAGGAATTAGCCATGCTCACCTGAACTGTGTCTTTTAACCTCTGTTATCATCTGCCTCTAGATCCCTTAGATCCAGTTTTCTTTCCTAGAGCTTTGACCTGAAGCATGGAATTGAGTTTGGGACAAAAACGTGCTTCAGGGAGCACTGCATGGACTCCTTATCATAAGCCAAATGCTAAGGTGAAGCTGTGTATTTGAATCCTCCTCCAACAAGGGAGAGAAAAGGATATTTTATGACATACCTAGATAACTGGTGGCTATAGTTATGCCTGCTAGGATTTGCATGCATAGTGCTTGGTTTTGTTAGCTCCCTTGGTCTTACTTTCCCAAAAAGGAAACCTCTGGATGATGGGCACACTATTTATTCCCATTGCCTGGCAGGATTTGCAGGATAATTGCTCAGAACTAGAATATTGATCCATACTTTTACATTATCCATCCCCTTTTGTTCTTTCTGAGCTGTAGCCAGAGATTGCTCATTGGTTTACAGAAACAAGCAGGGTTAGTCTAAAATGTAGGCAAAAACTTAAAAACAACTAATTAGTTTATAAATTAACAACAAATTTATGATAAGTTTTGAAACATAATTTCTCTTTCTCCAGTCCTAATTTTTGTTAAAAAACAAATCATGGTAGGACAGAGTGGTTTGCAAAAATAAACTTTAGTTTTATATTTGGCCTGATTATTTGCATAAAGTGCAGCAAGAATAACTGTTTCTACATAGGCCTTTTAGATTGACTTTGATGAAATTCTGTTCCACAAGGAATCTCAGATGAGACCTATTAAAGCCGAACCTAGCCATGGTTTTATATCCTCAAACACCTGTGAGTTGGGTGATCTGCCCCTCTTAAGGTCCCAAGATAAACTTGGAGCTCCTTGGCCTATTAGAAAGTGACATTCTTTACTGACCACAGGCTAGGAATCCTGTACAGGGACTGTGCAGATAAGGATATGAGGACAGTTTTTCCTGTGGGGCTTTTATCAGCTCTGCAAGTTGAGCTTGACTCATGGTAAAACAACTGGTTTCTCCAATTGCATCCTGCTGCAAAAGAAAAATGGATTCGTATCACACTGACACAAACAACTATATTGCCATAAGTTAAGAATACTCACAGATAGTTCCTAAATTCTAGGGGAACCAGGCAGAGAGAGAGAGAGAGAGAGAGAGAGACAAATATGCTCCAAATTTTGTTTACAGGAGTATAGCTTACTCAGTTATTAAAGGCTGCAACTACTTGAAAATAAGTTTCCTTAACCCTGAAAAACAAAACAAGGTTCAGCAATATTCCAACAAAAGTTAAAAAGATTGCTTCAGTTTTCTGAGTTCAGTACATTTAGTTCTTGTTTTGCTTGATATTTGTTTACACTTTAGCTCTTCATGAGTCATCCTGCACATTTTTCCTTTATTCCAATGTTACAATCTCCAAAGTTATCAGAAATTTGTATTTGAGTGGACCTGTCAAAGTTCTATAGCTCATTATAAACCATCTTTTGGAAAGGATTAAAACAAGACAACAATTGTCTGTGAATAACAAAATGTCCAGGGTAGTTACAGTTAGAAACATAATTGACAAAGAAGTTTGGTTGTCTCCGTTATTTACAATAACTTGGCATAACAACCTTAACTATGATTGATAGCATATACTCAGGCATTAGAATTTTAGAAATCCCATATAATTTTGGAACATATATTAGCATTACTCAGAAAAATATAACCTAAAGAAGATTGAACATCATTTTGGCAATCTCATGTATCTAAACATGTCAAATAATCATGTTTACCTCTCCTTTCTGGACACTCCAGGGGCCCTCTGAAGTGTCTGAAAAGCCAGGTGTCGGGAAAGACAATTTTGAAACTGAAGTTTGGAAAGCTTGTTAAATAAGTTAGAGGGTTAAAACACTTGATGTTATAAAATAGAATCCATATCACCATAAATTATTTATTTTGCCAAAATGATGACTCAGAAATTTTAAGGAAGCAAAAACCTCTTATAACGCTTACAAATTTTACTGAAGAGCAGATTAGCACCTTAACAATACCTTGTTGTGCTTTAATTTCAAGGCTTAATTTACAGAAAAACCATGTAATACCTTTTTTGAATTTAGTCAATATGTTCACACAGAGAACCTCTTCTGCAAGATTAATTTCCACAATCTTCCACCACTTGTTTGAACTTTTAGCTTTATCTTGTCTAGTTTAAAACAATCCTTTAACCCTAGGCAAAAATTTACATTAAAAATATAATGCCTTTTTATAATCTTTTACTAAAAACACTTTTTACTGTTCTCACACATCTTACATGTAAATCTATTTCCAGTAGTTCTGATTACATGTTATAATGGTAACTCCTCTCCTAGCAATTTTTAACTTTAGTGTAAAACCTGGTAAGTTGTTTTAATTGTGTGCTAGATGCAGCCAAGGTTTGACTTCTTCCAGCATAATGAAGGGTGTGGTTAGTTCCATATGTCCCCAGGCATTACTAATTGTGAAGCTGACTAATTGAAACGTTCTCAAAAACCAAAAAGGCAGTTTATAACGTTAAAACATTTAGCAACCCTAGTATCTAACCTGCATAATTTAGTCTAGGTATTTATATTTTGATGACGTCTGCATTTTACCAATAACCTTTAAGACTGTCTTATTTTTCAAAGATTAAAGTCACATGAACTGAAAGGTACCACAGCTTTTATCTTCCCTTAAAAAATACTTGATTCAAGTGCTTGTCTTCCTTTAGGCCAAATTAATTAGAGCTCTTCTTACAGACATCATATACACAACACATATATAGCTACACAGACAGGCAGAAGAAAACCCAGTCGCTGGGTGGAGCCCTTCAAGAAACAGGGTTAGGAAAACGTGCAGATATCAGACCAGAAAGGACTCATTCCCTAGGCAGGATTGCTAAACAAAGCCTTGCCATGGGATTACAGGCCACACCCCAGGACATAAAACAAGATGGAAGCCTGCAGCAAAGTTTGTAATGGACCATACAGACATGCAAGGCACATCATATTAGCTACAGACTAAGACCAGCCTCACAAATCCTTTTTCACAATTAAAACTTTACAGATAATATAAACATAATTCATTCATATAAATAGGTGGACTAAATTATGATAATGATACTTATCATTCCTAGCCTAGTAAAATGTCTTCCAAAAAAAAAAAAAAAAAAACCTCATTTAAAAGTTAACTGCTGAAGAACCTCTTACGCTTATGCACATAGTTCCTCCACCTTGGAGAGAAGCTTAATTGCTGTCTGATGGAGTTGGACTCCCTGGCTGGGGGAGTGGAAGACTCCATGGGCACGTGGCAGGGAATACCAGCCAGCTGCGTGGGACGCCTTGGGGTTTGGGCAGCTGCTGTGGCTCATTCCCATTCTGTGTGGCTGTTGGATAATGCACATATGCAGCAGACACAGCCATGCACCCCAGCCAGTAGAGAACGGGGAGCAGAGAGCTGCCCTGCCCAACTGTCCCATACACATGCCTGTGGCCATTGGGATGCGTGTGAACCACCTCCAGTATTGTAAAAAAAAAAAAGGGTGTCATTAATGTCCTGAAAAAAAGAAGAATGCCATAGGACCAAAAGGCTCAGAAGCGACAGTGAGAGGTTTTGAGTCCCCATTTCACTCGCCCCTTCTCAAGCCCTATGTTCTGGGCACCGAAGTTGTTGTAGGACGTTTTCCTTAGTTTGGCTAAAGACAGGGTCCTTGTCACACGACCACAAAAAATTAGGCTCACAGACAATCTGAAGGGTGAGGAGGGCAGAGTTTTATTTGGTGAAAAGGAAAAAAACTCAGCAAAGTGAGAGAGGCTCCTGTTAACAGGCCCTCATCTCACAGATTGAGTCCCCAGGTTACCACACTGGATCAGGTGAGGCCGTCCAGGCTCCTCCACCCCTGCAAATGGTGCAAACTTCCTGAGGCTCCACCCCGGTGCACACTCCTCCCAGTGCGCAGGCCAGTTGGAGTTTCTCCAGGGACCTCTTTATACTTGGTTGTCTTAGTGAGTCACTTTGCAGGCCAAATAATTGAAAGGCCTTCACTCAATACAAGGACTTGAGATAGTAAATATAAAGCCTCAGGCAGATTATTTCAGTAGATTGTGGCTTCTGCTCTCCAAATATATGGTTAGAGGGTTGTATAGCATGATGAACAAGGCCCCTTCTGGTAAAACACACTGTCGGTCAGTGCCAGCCTTGCCCACAGAATTCCTCTCCCCATCTATCTGCCATCACACACCACGCCACATCATCCTTGGCCTATTCTCCCCTACAGGACTTTGAGTGTGGCATGCAGACAATCTCCCTTTTCATTTGTTTTCTAAGGCATTATGTGATCACCCAGAGAAGGAGTAAGCTTCATTCAGGTACCTGTCCTCCTACTTTGGGCTCCAGAATCTGCTCTGCTGTCCATGGGTTCAGGCAATGACAAGGGGATAATGCCTGCTAAGGAATTCTCATCTTCAGTTGAGGTGTCCTTTTTTTCGTTTATGAAATTTTTTTATTGAAGTGCAGAAAGTTGCACATATTTGTTGCATACCACTCAACAAATTTTCACCAACTGACTCATTACCTGATTAAGCAACAGACAATTACCTGTATCCAGCAACTCCCTACCTGCTCTCTTTCAAACCTTCCCCACCCCCTCAACGAAGGTCAGCACTACCTGGACTTCTCCCAGCGCAGATTTGTTTGATCTGCTTTTGAACTTTGTATAAATGGACGCAGACAGCTGACATGTTTTCGTGTCTTGCTTCTTTTTTCAACAATATGATTGTGAGATTTATCCACACTGTTGCATACAATAGTAAATTGTTTATTCTCATTGCTGGATCATATTCCATTTGATGAATATTTCTGATTACTTCATTCCTTCTACTGTTAATGTAGATGGGAAGCTTCCAGTTCAGGTCAGTTACAAATAGCACTGCTATAAATAAATACTCCTGTCTTTACGCGATCATATGTTCCTATTTCTGTTGGGTAAACACCTAGGAATAGAATTGCTAGGTCATAGGCCATGCATAAGTTCAGCTTTAGTAAATACTGCTTATTTGTTCATTTCTTTCTTCTCCTCCTTCTCCTTTTACTTCCTTAAGCATCTTTTTGACAAAAAATAAAAATAAAAAAACCCACATGTGTTGGCCTCACAGCCCCATGTTTATACATAAACTGCCACCAGCTTGATTGCCAAAATTAGCCAGGCTCAGGCTATTCTCCTGCCCTTTTGAAAAGGCCAGTTCCTTTTCACTCTCTCATCCTGCAGGGTAAAGTGGCCATCAGCCTTGCACATATTTCATGTTAGCTTAAGGGTCTCTAGTGCTGATCCTGATCTTTGCAGAGACAAAGTTCTGCTAAAAGATAGATGGATAAAGAGAGAAGACAGAGATGATAGACAGATAGATAGAATATTGAATATATAAATTATATATAGTGTTATATATGTGTATATATACACACACATATATATACATATGTATACACACCTAGATAGGTAGATAGATGATAGATAGAATATACATCTATATATTATATTCAAATATATACTAAGTTATATATGTATATATACATATACACACACAGATATATAATCTATATATTATATATACTAAATTATATATGTGTATAAATACATGTATATATGCATATGTGAACACACATAGGTAGAGAGAGATAGATAATAGGGTAGAGAGAGATAGATAATAGGCATAATATATATCTATATATTATAATAGATACTAAGTTATGTGTGTGTGTGTGTGTGTGTGTGTGTATGTACGTATGTATAGGTAGATAGATAGGCATCAAGAGGCCCTGAGTTTGAATCCCTTTTCCATTCTTTTTTGCTGAGTGACCTTGAGCAAGTCAGTCAACTGCTGTTTTCTCCCTTTTCTTATCTGTACATTTAGATTAATAATAATTCCAATGTCACAGGTTACCTATGAGGGTAGTAATATATAGTACATGTAAGATGCTTAACCCCGAGGCTGGCAGGCAGGCATCACAGAGACATGAGTAAGGAAGTGTAACTTCCCAAAGGCGCCTGTGTTCAGGTTAGTGATCATTTTGGTTCCCATCCTCGTACTCAGTGGGTGAGATTTTACTTACCTATCCTGTGGGGCTATCTTGGGAAATAAAAAGGGGTGAGGGAGAGTCTTCCCTAGAAGTAAATTCAACTTAGGCAGAAATGGTTCATAACTTTTAAATCGCAATTTTTTTCAAGTTTTAAAGAATATTAGAGTACAGTTCCAGTGAGTACACATTATTAAAACATGTGAAAGGTGAGAGAACAGAGAGAGAGAGAAGGAGACAGCCGTTATTAGAATAGTTTAATAACCACAAAGGAGCCCTACGAAACTGATTGAAGGCCAAGATGGGTGGATTGCTTGAGCCTAGGAATTCAAAACCAGCCTGGGCAACCTGGCAAAACCCCATTTCTACAAAAAATACAAAAATGTGCCGGGCCCAGTGGCACTTGCAGGGAGTCTCAGCTACTTGGGAGGCTGGGGTGGGACGATCGTTTGAGCCTGGGAGGCAGAGGTTGCAGTGAGCCTAGATGGCACCACTGCACTTCAGCTTAGGTGACAGAGTGAGACCCTGTCTCAAAAAAAAAAAAGTGACTGAGCCTGGGCCAAGGAGACACCGTGGCAGAGGCCAAACTAGAGTGAGGAGGGGAGAATGTGGCCTTTCTGGTTTAGAATCAGGGCAAAACTGCTTATTAGCTGTGTGTTCTTGGACTTTGCCCTTTATATCTGTGGAATGAAAACGATCTTATCTTCCCGAGAGAATCGCCTGGCAGCTGAGAGTTAAAGTATATGAATTGTTTAGCTTAGCATGTGCAAAAACTTTATAAGTGGCCCCTATTTTTACATGGAATTACACACACACACACACACACACACACACACACACACACTATTCCCTTAATTAGAAAGGAAATAGCCCCATTGGCAGTCCTTCCGTGATGTTTCTAACAGAACATAAGCAGCACTTCCAATGGGACATGGGAAAGACCAAGTACACAGTGTTTCTCCAGAGGCCATACCACAGCTGCAAAAACAATGGCTGATATCTTTCAGGTGCTGGCCACTTTCTCACCAATGATTCTCCAGTTCGCTCCTGACTCCTGAACTAAGATCACTGAGACAGCCAAAACGATCACCTTCTGGACCACATCTGAAGAACCCCCTCTTCCAGGATCCCTCCTTAGAATTCCCAAACTCCCTCTTGCAGAGATGTTCCGTTGGTCCTTTGGCGTGTATTCTCCCTTACTGCAGCAAGAGAAATAAACCCAATTTCTTGTTCCCCTCTGCCTCCTCCTCTTCTTCCTCCTTCCTGCAGGTGCTCTCCTGTTGGCCCCTAGGTGGCGACGTTATCACTAAAGAAGTAACATCTCTCAGCAGACAGACAAACAGATACATCAACATAGATGGATATAGAAATATGCCCACTTCTATAGATAGAAAGACAAATATCCCTGTGTAGAGAAGGAGAAAGATACACTTTGACTTTCAAGTCATTCCAGTTCTCTCTCTATAGTTCTGTGACCCACCTCAGGTCTCACAGTCACCCTTTACTCATGCCAATAACTTTAACAACAGTAACACGATGGTATAGCACTTACTATGTGTCAGGAACATTCTAAGCCATCTGCGTGTATTAACTCATGCGACCACCACAGTAACCCTATGGGAAAAAAGTGATGCTACTATCCCATCTTACATAAGATGAGACTGGATCACAGAAAGGTTAAGGGCGCTGCCCTGGGTTGCACAGTTAGTAGGTTGGAGTCTTCACTCTCACCTTCCACTGTCCTGCCCTTACTGCGTTTTGAAGGATGGCATGTCCTGCCGTGTCGCAGCAGACATACAATACACAGCACACATACAAACTGCAGAGCCTTCTCAGTTTCTCTACAGTGGCTCAAAGGTCAAACTTGAAGGGTTTCTACTTGCTCTTATTCAGCAACAATGCGATGTCATCTTACTCCGGTCAAAATGGCTGTTATTAAAAAGACAAAAAGTAACAGAGGCAGGGCGCGGTGGCTCACGCCTGCAATCCCAACACTTTGGGAGGCCGAGGCGGGCTATGACAATGTCGAGAGATCGAGACCATCCTGGCTAACACGGTGAAACCCCATCTCTACTAAAAACACAAAAAATTAGCCGGGAGTGGTGGCGGGCGCCTGTAGTCCCAGTTACTCGGGAGGCTGAGGCAGGAGTATGGCGTGAATCCAGGAGGCAGAGCTTGCAGTGAGCCGAGATGGCACCACTGCCCTCCAGACTGGGCGGCAGATTGAGACTCTGTCTAAAAAAAAAAGTAACAGATGCTGGTGAGGATGTGGAGAAAAAGAAACTTGTACACTGTGGGTGGTAATGTAAACTACTACACCCACTGTGGAAAACAGTATGGCAATTTCTCAAAAAATGAAAACTAGATTTACCATTTAATCCAGCAATCCCACTATTGAGTATCTACTCAAAAGGAAAAAAAAAGTCAATATATCAAAGGTATACCTGTACTCACATGTTTATTGCAGCACTATTCACAATAGCGAAGATATGGAATCAACCTAAGTGTTCATCAATGGATAAATGGACAAAGAAAATGTGGTACATGGATACACACAATGAAATACTATTCGGCCATAAAAAAGAATGAAATCATGCCAATGTAGATGGAACTGGAGGTCATTATCTTAAATGAACTAAGCCAATCACAAAAAGACAAATATCACAAGTTCTTACTTATATGTGGGAACTAAAATTTTGATTGCTTGGAGGTAGAGAGTGGAAAGATAGCTAACAGGGACTCAGAAGGGTGAGTGGTGGGAGATGAAGAGAAATGGGTTTAAACAAACAAGCATACAGTAAGGTAGAAGGAATAAATTCCATGTTCAATAGCAGATTAGGGTGACTATGCTTAACAGACATGTATTGTACTTAGGTGATGGACTGTCTGAATACCTTGAGTCAGTCACCACATATTATACACCTGTAACAAAATTTCTCATGTACACTATGCAATTGTACAAATTTTTTTCATGTCAATTCTTGGTCAAGAATATATTAGCACACTGAAACAGAGAGAAGTAGAATAATTTCTTAAAAGTCAAGTGTTGTTTAACTCCTCTACAGATTTCACTTTCCCTTTGATATATTTTTTTTTTTTCATGGAGCATAAAA
Organism: Papio anubis; assembly: GCF_008728515.1. Classification (NCBI taxonomy): domain Eukaryota; kingdom Metazoa; phylum Chordata; class Mammalia; order Primates; family Cercopithecidae; genus Papio; species Papio anubis. Next base: position 125,143,094 of record NC_044981.1, read on the forward strand.
TAGAAAAATGCTGATTAAACACATTCCCTTTTTTGATTTATTTTTTTCTCCCTGTCATTTACTTTATTTTTGAAGATAATATCTTTTATCTCTCTTTTTTTTCCTTCAATTTTTATTTTAAGTTCCTGGGTACATGTGCAGGATGTGCAGGTTTGTTACAGAGGTAAACGTGTGCCATGGTGGTTTGCTGCACAGATCAACCCATCACCTGAGTATTAAGCCCAGCATCCATTAGCTATTCTTCCTGATGTTCTCCCTCCCTGCAAAGCCCTCTGACAGGCTCCGGCGTGTGTTTTTCCCCACCATGTGTCCATGTGTTCTCAGCATTCAGCTACCACTTATAAGTGAGAACATGCAGTGTTGTTTGCTGAGGATAATGGCTTCCACCTCCATCCATGTCTCTGCAAAGGACATGATCTCATTCCTTTTTATGGCTGCGTAGTATTCCATGGTATATATGTACCACATTTTCTTTATCCAGTCTATCATTGATGGGCATTTGGGTTGATTCCATGTCTTTACTATTGTGAATAGTGCTGCAATGAATATACGTGTGCATGTGTCTTTATAATAGAATGATTTATATTCCCTTGGGTATATACCCAGTAATGGGATTGTTGGGTCAAATGATATTTCTGGTTCCAGGTCTGAGAAATCACCACACTGTCTTTGACAATGGTTGAACTAATTTACACTCCCACCAACAATGTAAAATGTTCCTTTTTCTCCATAATCTCACCAGCATCTATTGTTTCTGGATATTTTTAATAATCACCATTCTGATGAGCGTGAGATGGTATCTCATTGCGGGAGTTTTGACTTGCATTTCTCTAATGACTAGTGATGTTGAACTTTTTTTATGTTTGTTGGCCACATGAACGTCTTCTTTTGAGAAATGTCTGTTCATGTTCTTTGCTCACTTTTTAACGAGGCTGTAAATTTGTTTAAGTTCCTCGTAGACTCTGGATATTAGACCTTTGTCAGATGGATTCATTGTAAAAATTTTCTCCTCTTCTGTACATTGTCTGTTCACTCTGTTGATAGCTTCTGTTGCTGTGTAGAAGCTCTTTAGTTTATTTAGATCTCATTTGTCAATTTTTGCTTTTGTTGCAATTGCTTTTGGCATTTTCGTCATGAAATCTTTGCCTGTGCTTATGTCCTGAATGGTATTGCCTAGATTTTCATCTAGAATTTCTATAGTTTTGGGTTTTACATTTAAGTCTTTCATCCATCTTGAGTTAATTTTTGTATAATTTTGTTATTTTTGTATTAATGGAGGTTTTATTATTTTTATTTTAAAGATATAAGACCTATTTAAAGACTATACACTGTCATTAGGTAGATTATTCCTATGCTTTAAAAACATAGAATTATAAGGCTCTCTGGATTTTAAGTCCAATATTCTGCCCTTTGCTAATAATATACAAAAAATTCCTCAGGAAAGTGTCATTTTCTATATTGTTCTAAGAAGTTTTTGGGAAGGAAACAAAGAATATTTTCTAGATTCATATATCTTTAAAATTTTTTAATGTTTAAAAGTGAAGTCTTTTTAATACAATTGCAGTTCACCTGGCTTTATAACATCTAGTATCTTTTATTAAGTTGCCTTTTTGTAAAATCTAGAAATAATCATCATAGTGCATATGAGCATGGCATCTTAGAGTTTTCCAAATGCCTTCACATATAATATTTCATTTGATCTTTCTATCATTTCTAGTGAGCAAGATAGGGCAGGTATTTCTACAGCCACATCTGGATGAAGGAACTAAGGCTGAGGGTTGAAATGACTTGTCCTAGATCCTGATCACCTAATTAGTGAGTGGCAGAGCCTGGAGATGACTTCATATCACTTACTAACAAAACAAATCACCACCACCAGAAGCTTTAAATAAAACTAGAAAGTAAGCAAAACGTCTTATCAAATATCATGACCACCTTCTTTTTTTGTTTTGTTTTGTTTTGTTTTGTTTTTGAGAAGAGTCTCACATTGTTGCCCTGCTGGAGTGCAGTGGTGCGATCTCGGTGCACTGCAATCTCCACCTCCTGGATTCAAGAGATTCTCCTGCCTCAGCCTCCCGAGTAGCTGGGATTACAGGCACTCACCATCAAGCCCAGCTAATTTTTTGTATTTTTAGTAGAGACAGGGTTTCACCATGTTGGCCAGGCTGGTCTCGAACTCCTGACCTCATGATTCTCCCGCCTCGCCCTCCCAAAGTGCTGATTTCAGACATGAGCCACCGTGCCCTGCCCAGGACCACCTTTTATTCAAGATATTATAACAAGCTTTCCATCGGAAAAATAATAATAATAATAAAATGGAAAGGCAATGCTAAGAATTTTGAATTTTGTAGATATTTTCAAGTGCTTGGAATTATCAAAAGCATAGAGAGTAGAGCCAAATAGTTTTTAAAATTTGAAATGATGAGATTATTAATATTGGAAGGATTTTGTGTCCCATTTATTATCATTCATTCTCTGCCCGCTGGAATGCGCTCTGCGCTGCAATCCGAGTGAAGGTTTAAGATCTGCCCAGAGACCAGGAGAGGGCAGTGTGAGCTCACAAAATAGAAGCCATACTTAACACACTGCTCGGCCCTGGCACTGCCTGGGTGTCATCTCATATTCCAATGTTCGCAACAATAGCAAAAACAAAACAAAACAAAACAAAACAAAAAAACAAAAGTCAACACAATAAACTCCAAAGGAAGGAAGGAAGGAAAGAAGGGAGAAAAAATGATAAACCCTCAGTATTGAATGAAGATAATATGAAAGAGTAGGAAGGAAATATATTGAAACACTTGTTGGATATGGGCTCTATGCTAAGTGCTACAATGAAAGAGACAAAATCCCTATGGTGAAGGAGAGAAGTGAAGAACCCAAACTCTGTTTCCAACTGGTCACATTCTTTGTGGCCTCTGTTTGTTAATAAAATAAATACTTAGTATCAGATGTCACACAAGGACTCATCTGGCCCCCAAATCCCGCAGGCCTTAGATGGCAGTGGCCTGGTGCAAAGGAAAATTTAAGCCCCCAGGTTGAAAGAGAATGGCAAACATGCCAGTGTTCATGAATACCTGATACAGTACATACTTATGAACAATACATTTCCATTGTTCATTCTCACAAGGACTAGAAGAAAATATGCTCATGAATGTAGAGAAAAATTATATTAAAAATGATCTTATTATTAACTGGAGTATTTTCTATTCCTATAATCCTACCATTCAACTAGTTCATGTCCCCAGCATTTACTGAGGACCCTCTACGCTCAACAGGGGAATATGGCAGAGCTTGTGGGAGGCACAGGAGCAGGGGAGTCAGTGGGATGAAATGTCCAAAGGTGGAGACAAAGTTTTATAAGTTATATAATAAAAGGAATACGTAAAATGTCCAGCAAAAAAAAAAAAAAAAAAAAAAAAAGACATTGTTTCTGCCTCAGGGTGTTGGAGAATTGAGGAGTGATCGAGATGGACCTTATAGGATTTTGATGGTGGCCAGAAGGTGGGATGGAGATTTGATAAGCATGAGGAGAATTTCAGGTAGAGGAAACACAGAGGTGGAGGTGTGGGGTGTGTTTGGCGTGATAGTAAGAGTCCATCGCCAATACCTAGAGGACAAGGCATGGGGTGGGGACAGAATGGAGAAGGAGTGATGTTCCAGCGGGGGAAGGGACAAAAGGAATAGAGAGAAGAGGGATGTGGCGCCTAGAAAGCCTTGAATGCCACGCTAACGAATTTAGACTACACTTTCATGGCTTACTGTTTATCCTCCAAGAAGTCCCCTAAAAGACTGGGACTGCATTCTGTAAATGAAGGGGAGATGGGATATTGCAGAGCAGATATGTCTAGATTTTACGTTCATGCCTATGTGTACGTTTTTTGTGTGTGAGTGCAGATCTGACCTCATGGCTAGGTGGCTGCATCCATGAGCACATAGCTCTCTGACAAAGATAATGAGAATGGCGATACCTAATCAGAATATTAGTGTCACAGATACTGGTTGAGCAAGCAGACAAGAGGCAGCTTTGTTCCAAGAGAGCCCTTCATTAGGAGATGGCGAGATTGGCAAGATTGCCATGAACAGCAGCAGCAATGCAAGAAGACATTCATTTCGCTTCTGCTGTTTCACAGACACTAGGTGGAAATCAGTTTCTTCCAGTGAAATATGTATGTTCCGTTCTAATCTTCTGGTATTGTATTCTGTATCAATATTCATTTCAGAAATATTAGATTATCATGAATGATAAGACATTTTTTCCCCTAAAAATAAACCTCCTTGTGTTATTCACATGATGTATAGGCAGAATTATTTGGTTTGGGACTCAGATAAATGCTGTCAGGAAAAACATGAGAAGATAAAAATTTTGCCCACACTTTGGTGGTGCTAATGTATTTTAGCTGGAAAATCGTCTGGGAATTGAAATAGAGGGTTGGAGGTAGCCATGGTTACATATAGCATGAAAAAATATACAAAAAGAAACTACATTTGTTCCTCTCCCATAGTCTTTGAATATATTATTGGTCCAGTGGATCTTGGTAATTTCAGTGACAGACACTTATAATGATTCAGCCAAGCCTGAGAACCTATCTGCAGAAAAACACACATGTCTAACATGTCACCTTCATTTTCAGAGGGATTTCTCAGCCTTGAAACTCAGTAGGCCTAGGTTCAGAACGCTTGCCTGAGACTTTTAGGAAATAATGAACCACTGTATACCTCTAAGGTGTGTCCCCCTAAAATGTTCCTTTCCCGTGTTATACTTTCTCTTTCATTTCTACGTTTAGGACAGTGATCATTTTCTAACCAGATGATGACTTTACAAACTCCAAATGTGGTTTTATTTAACACTGCAGGCAAATCCTGTCGCACGTAATCCCATATATACATGTTCGTTCTGACTAACCCAAGATAGTGTGGTTGGAGGAAACCTTTGAAAACCTTGTTTCTTAATATAAGCAAAAATGGGAGTCTTTTAGTAATGAAAATTTGCAGTCAAATTCCATTTTTGTCTTTTATCTTCTGGTCTTTATAAGGCCCTGGCAAGAAAAGACCCAGACTACTTCAGGCTCGAGTGGCATCATGAGGTAACGGCCCTATTGAAGTTTTAAACAAGAAGCCCATGAACTAGTGCTCTTAAAACCTCTTGGCAAATGTTATGTACATTTCAGATCTACTCTGTAGGTTGCTCAGCAGAGGCCCTCCCTTGGCCACTAGCACAAATAGCTCACACCTACTATACATGTGTCTGCTGCTGTTCTAGGAGGGTCTCAGATAGAAACCCGTTTAATCCTCCCAACAAACTGAAGGAGTACAGGAATGTTATTCTGCCTATTTTAGAGGAAACTGAGGCCCTGGATGATGAGTTGCTTGTCTCAGAGCCCACGGTGGTAAAGTCAGGATCCACACTCAAGCAGTCCTGTTGCAGAGCCTGTGCACTAACTTCTATGTTTTCTCCATGAAAAGAAGTCACAAATTTTCACTGAACTCTTCCACAATCAGCATAAAATAGTTATTTAGGGTTTGCAAATAGAAACAGAGAAAACTTTCATTGTGAACTGTTTCCCTTTCCAAAATTTTTGTGTTTTGCTGTTGTTTGTTTATCTTGTTCTCTTGACATAAATGTTTGTGTTTCTCATTTCCCCTTTTGGCCAGTTTTTCTCTATACAAATTTTTGAAGCTCATAATTACAAACTTCTAACTCCTCTCTTCCTTTGGGCTTAGATACTTACCCAGACTGGAACTACATTTAAAAGTCTCCTGAATTGCAAGACCTTGACTTTATAGCGGTAAAAGGTCAATTTAAAAACCCATACCCTATACAGTCACCTAACTCAATTCAGGTGCTTTGATTGGTTCACTGCTTTGACAATTACAGGAAACACCACTAGCATCTGAAGAAATTGAAATCCCAGGACTGTCTTCACATCTAAATCCACAATGGTGCCTGGAGCAAATCATGGAGCAACATATCCGATTGGCCAATTACTGATTGGTAATCGTCCATAATTGATTCTCCTGTAAAGTGCGAATGATAGTTAGATAACAGCAAAGAAATTGAAATATCCTCTCCTTAATGGTAAATTTTATATCTTCATTTAATTTACAAAAGGCAGGAAAAATATTTTATAAACATCAACTTCCTAGGTCGATTTTTAAAATTTCCAACTTAATAATCGTTTAATGTATATTTTGATTTTTTTTCTTCATGCGCATGTATGTTGAGGTCACAGTATGTGAACAGATGGAATATATGGCAGGGGCCAACTAATTAACATTAAAGACAGGGGACCCATTGTCTTTCTATAACTCCCATCCATCTACCTTCATTTCTGTCACCATGGTACCTAGTGGTTCAATTACTGAGTGTTGTGAATAAACTATTAAACAAAATCAACTCCATATAATGCTGCTACTTGATGTTCAAGAAGCTATGCTTGAATATTTTCTAAATCATTGAAACCTTCTCAATAAAATCAGGGAGGTGAGACTGTAGGGATTTTTGTGCAGTTTATTTAGTTTACAGACCAGTGGAGTAAGAACTGGCATATTTTAGATTGCATCATTGACATTCTTGTGGTTTCTAGCTGCAAGGGCCAACTCTAGAATGCCTCTGAGGTTGAGCCAAAGGAGCATGAGAAAGCATGTGGTTCTTATAAGCCCATATCGCATATAGCATGCTGGGGATTTCAAAAGAGCAGGCATTCTTCAGACTTGAATTAACTCCCGCTTCTTCTCAGAGCAGCCATTTCCTGATAGACTCGGATGGAATCAAACCAGGAAGTTCTGAGCAGCATGAAAGCTCTCAAATGTGACGTGTGAGTTTTTCCTAAGTTTCCTCGGCAGCCTGTGGCAGAAGAGCACTGAAAATAGATGCAGTAGAATTACCATGTGATCCAGCAATCCCATATCAGGTATATATTCAAAAGAATGCAAAGCTGGATCTCAAAGAGATATTTGCACACCCATGTTCACGACAGCACTATTCACAATAGTCAAGATGTGGAAACAACCCAGATGTCCATCAACAGATGAATGGATAAAAAAAATGTGGTATATACACACAATAGCACATTATTCAACCTTAAAAAAGAAGGAAATTCTGTTATATGCTGCAACATGGATGAACATTAGGAAAGGAGAATGATGGTTACCAGAGGCTGGGGGAGGGGGAAATGGACAGTTGGTGTTCAATGAGTATAGTTTCAGTTTTGCAAGATGAAAAAGTTCTAGAGAACTGTTGCACAACAATGTTAATATACTTTACACTACTAAATTGTACATTTAAAATGGTTAAGATGATAAATTTTATGTTACGTGTTTTTACCACAATTTTAAAAAATACAGTTGACCTTTAAATAACACAGGTTTAAACTGCATGGGTGCACTGACACTCAGATTTTCTTCCACCTCTGCCACCTTTGAGGCAACAACAACCACCCCTCCTCTTTCTTCTCTTCCTCAGTCCTCACAACATTAAAATGATGAGGATGAATACCTTTATGATGATCCACTTGGCACTTAATACATAGTAAATATATTTTCTCTTCCTTATGATTTTCTTAACAATATTTTCTTTTTCTCTAGCTTACTTTATTGTAAGAATACAGTATATAAGTCATAAAACACAAAATATGTGTCAATCAACTGTTTGTTATAGGTAGGATGTCTGGCCAATAATAGGCTATTAGTAGTTAAGTTTTGGGGAAAGTCAAGTCATACATGAATTTTCCACTGCATGGGAAGTTGTCAAGGGTCGAGTGTAACTGCTAGTGTCCCTTTACCTTGAACTCATGGGTGGTAATGAACTCAGCAGCTGGTCTGGAGAGAACCTTAGTGAGGTAATTCTGATTGGAGAAAGCTACTCTCCAGCTAAAATTACTTGCATTTGAGTTGACCAATGTGTAGAATGCCTGCCAGAACCTACATCCCAGAACCCTACGGGGCTGCCCCACTGCCTTGAAAGCTATTGTGGCCAGCCAGGGACCTTCTGGGAGTCTCTAAGTTCAGATACGGAGAAAGATGGCACAAATAAAGAAACAAATCAACACACCAGCAAACGTGTTTGACTCAGGAGAGGTGTCTCTAGAGGATGACGTTAACTTGGGGTAGCATATCCACGTATCTTTTTTCCCAACATGCCCCAAAACTTGCAGAATTTGATACCTGGAAGGAACAATAATAATCAGTCAGAGGAAATAAATTACCTCATTTCATAAGAGGAAAGTGAAGTAAAGGAAGGTAAGATACTTACTTACCCAAGGACCTCCAGAGACATGATTAGAAAGTTGAGTTTAGGATTCTCAGTCTCAAGGGTGATTTTAGGCAGAATCCATTCCTGAATGAGACATGACAGGAAAGACCAATATTAACAAACACATGGGACAAAACTGGCCCCATTTTTGTTGAATGGAAAGCAGAGGTGGCAGGAACAGTGGGGTGTCATTTCCCCTCTCCACACCCCTAGCCCACCCTGGGCCCCGGAGGCATGCCTGTGGCTGCCTGTGCCTCAAAACTCTGTAAGGCACAGTTTGAAGAGCACCCTAGCATGCCACCACTTTTCACTTGACACTCCCACTACAGCCTTTATAGACTACTTTGTAATTTTTGTTTGCATGTCTGCAGGAAGAAAGTTCAAAATAATAGCTACCGTATATTGAGTATTTACTGTGTGCTGACTTGCTTGTTAAATACGTTATAGACGTTATTTCATCAAATCCACCCCAAAAAGTTATTGTTTTATCCCATTTTGCAGGGGAAAGAAAAAGTCCATGTAAGTTAAATAGGTTGCTTATAAATGGCAGGACTGAGATTCAAACACAATTATGACCAAAGACCTGTGCTTATAACCAAAGCAGCAATCGGGCTTGTGATTGGTTCATCTTTGGATGCCCATTACCTAGCATAAGGCCAGTACATAGTAGGCACTTCATAAAAATGCTTTGGTTGAGATTCCTCTGGTTCGCAGACATCATTTTAAAGTGCTAAATTTCTATAAAAAAGAATAATTTTAAAATGTTAAAAACTTAAAAAAACAAAATTATCAAAAGAAAAAATAAATAATTTTAAAAATACAAGTGCAAATATCTCAGGGAAGGTTAATGACTATCAATCACTCACATGTAAGTGTGAGTTGGTTAAATCCAATTGCTTTAACTGTTAGCTCTTGCCTAAGCAGAGAGGAATCTAGTGTAGTATCTAAGATCGTTAACTAGAGTTGGGCTCTTAAAATCTTCTCTATCATTTACTGGCTATGTAACCCTGGGCAAACAGTTTAACCTCTCTGACTCAGTTTCGCCATCTATAAAATGGATATTATAATAGAATTTATCACATGGAATTACTGTCTGGATTGGATGAATTTATTCAAAAGTATTTAGAACAGAGACTGGTCCATAGTAAGCACTCAATAAAAATTAATACATTGGCCAGGTGCCGTGGCTCACACCTGTAATCCCAGCACTTTGGGAGGCCTAGGTAAGCAGGACACTTGCAGCCTGGAGTTTGAGACCAGCCTGGTCAACATGGCGAAACTCCGTCTGTACTAAAAATACAAAAAAATTAGCCAGTGTGGTGGTGCACACGTGTAATCCCAGCTACGTGGGTGGCTGAGACATGAGAATTGCTTGAACCCTGGAGGCAGAGGTTGCAGTGATCAAGTCACTGCATTCCAGCCTGGGTGACAAAGTGAGATTGTCTCAAAAAAAAAAAAAAAAAAATCAAAAGGATACCTGCACTTGCATGTTTCTGGCAGGGCTATTCACTATAGTAAAGGTATAGAATCAACCTAAGTGTTCATCAATGGATAAATGGATAAAGTAAATGTGGTATATGTATATACACAATGGAACACCATTCAGTCACAAAAAGAATAAAATTGTATCACTTGCAGCAACATGGACGGAACTGGAGGTCATTATCTTAAGTGAAATAAATCAGGCACAGAAAGAAAAATATCACATGTTCTCACTTATATGTGAGAGCTAAAAATTTGATCATTTGGAGGTAGAGAGTGGAATGATAGATAACAGAGACTGGGAAAGATGAGTAGTGGGGAGAAGGGAGTATAAAGAGAAATGGTTTAAAAGATACAAACACACAGTAAGATGGTATCAATTCAATGTTTGGTCAGAGTACAGTGACTATACTTAACAAGAATGTATTGTACTCAAGTGATGGACTCTGTGAATGCCCTGACTTGATCACAACACATTATATTCACGTAACACAATTTTTCATGTACTCTATACATTTGTACAAATAAAAATAAATAATCATTAATTACTATTATAAACCACAATGAAGAAAAGGGTATTATATATACTTTTTGGCTTGGTTGTCATTGTTTTTTTGTTTTTTGTTTTCAAAAGGAAGGAGAGAAGGTAGGTAGCTTTTAAGCATGGTTTGGGCTGCTGAGATGGGAGACCAGGGTAAATGTACCAAGGAGTCCCTGGGCATCTGATGATGGACTGTTATAGAGGATAAGAGTAATCTAGGCCGGGCGTGGTGGCTCACACCTGTAATCCCAGCACTTTGGGAGGCCAAGGCGGGATGAGGTCAGGATTTCGACACCTGCCTTACCAACATGGTGAAACCTCATCTCTACTAAAAATGAAAAAATTAGTCAGGCGTGGTGGTGCGCGCCTATTTCCAGCTTCTTGGGAGGCTGAGGCAGGAGAATCACTTGAACCCAGGAGGCAGAGGTTGCAGGAGCCGAGGTTGTGCCATTCCACTCTAGCCTGGTGACAGAGTGAGACTCCGTCTCAAAAAACAAACAAACAAAAAAAGAGTAATTTAGACAAGGGCCAAAGATAGCTCATTTCAGGAATGTGCTTAAGACCTGCACTTATCTAGGTGAGGAAAAAATACTTCTACTTCATTTTCATCTCTTCCACATCTCTTGGCAGCTGATCTGGACTCAGATTTGAGCTCTAGATCAGTCGTACTTCAGAAAGAATTTTGGGGCTGGCATAAGTCTTTGGCAGTAACAAAAATGAGAAAATGTTATAGTTTGCAACTTACTTTCGATATGGTTTGGCTGTGTCCCTACCCAAATCTCATCTTGAATTGTGGCTCCCATAATTCCTACACGTTGTGGGAGGGACCCAGTGGGAGATAATTGAATTGTGGGGTCGCTTCCCCCATACTGTTCTCATGGTAGTGAATAAGTCTCACAAGATCTGATGGTTTGATAAGGGGAACCCCTTTCACTTGGCTCTCATTCACTCTTGGCTGCTGCCACGTAAGACGTGCCTTTCACCTCCCACCGTGATTGTGAAGCCTCTCCAGTCATATGGAATTGTGAATCCATTAAACCTCTTTTCATCATAAATTATCCAGTCTCAGGTATGTCTTTATCAGCAGTGTGAAAATGGACTAATATACTTTCCAATGAATGATTAGGTGTTTGGTCAGCTTGTTTCATCCAATTCTCAGGACTTGATCTACGAAAAGGAAAGCCAAAGACATAATAGAGCAGGTGTCCTGCTGGGAGAAGGAGTGGGAAGAGTTCTGCCGTGGAGCCGATATGAATCAGGGAGGACTAAATTCCCAGGCTCCCTTGACCCTTTCTCACTTGGCCAGTGAATTAGTGGAAAAAGATAGAAAAACACAGGAAGAAACCAAGTACTTCCTAAGGCATCCCTGGCGTAGGCTGTGTTGGTCTGTATTGCTCTGTCAGATGGACAGGGGCATCAGATTCTCACAGGAGCACGAGCCCGACTGTGAACTGCACGTGAGGGATCTAGGTTGCCTGCTCCTTATAAGAATCTAGTGCCTGATGATCTGAGGTGGAACAGTTTCATCCTGAAACCATCCCCCGCCACCCTCCAACCATGGAAAAGTTGTCTTCCACAAAAGCAGTCCAGTTGGTTTCTATTACAGAGTTTAAGAGTAATCTAGACAAGGGAAAAAGTTAGCACATTTCAGAAATGGGATTAAGACCTACACTGTATCTGAGTGAGGAAACAATACTTATATTTCATTTTCAGAGTCCTCTCTGATTCAGGGCAGAGTAGGGGAGGAGTGGGAACAGAGCTGAGAGTGAACTTGCAGTAGACCACCATACACTCCAAGGACAGTTGACTTTTTCCCTAACAGAAAAAGGGAAAGTTTCATGCTTTAATCTGTAGAGTACACACTTGTGTGTCTTTTATTTTTCACTCATGTTTAATTAGATCTGAGAACAAGCTTACTGCTAAAGTTTAAATAATTAACTAGCATTTATTTGTAAAATATAGTCAGCCATAACATCATCTAGCAAAGTGAAGAAAATGTAACTGGATTCTGTCTCTTTCAAGAACATCCAGATAGAGACACAGGTAACCTGGAAACTCTCTCAGAGGATATTTCTTAGTCAAGGTAACCACATAACACAACCTCTGCTTTACCCTTGAAGGAAATTAAACTTCGGGCTCCAGTTGCTGCCAGAAGTACTGACTATGGTAACTCCTGCTGAACAGCTCTGGCTCATCAGACCCTGCAACTCCGGCTTCCTTCCAGCCCTAAGGTGGTAGCAGATTGCTGCTATTGTATTGCTAAGCACAGCGTTGTTTCTCCTTGCACCTTATTTGGCTTCTCAGCTTTCCCGTTATTGGTGAAACCAATTCCTTGTAACAAACTTTCTCGTTGTGAAATATCTATGATGGTTTCTGGTTTTGTTTTTGTTTTCTTCCTAGCGGGTATCTGAATGCTATAGAGATAATAAGAGAACTCTATATACACTTCAGAAACAAGAAAGAGAAAGTCCTATTTCTTTCTACCTATTTTAACATTGTTTAGGTCATTATTTTGTTATTTTGTATCTTTCTTAATAGGTAGCTTTATGAAGCAAGCAATACATCAGCAAACAGATCTTGAGCACTTCCTTTCTATAGTGTACTTTAGTCATCTCTAAAAAATAACCTGAGAAAACTGTTGCTTTTAGCTTGCTATCACAGCAAACAAACGCAGCTCACCCTGATAAAGATAGCTGCAAATGGAATTTCCTAGACTCCGCCTGTTTTCCAAGGCCTTCCGCTGTCTGTGCCATACCCTCTCATATCCAGACACAAGAGTAGAGGCTGGAGCATTGGTGCAGCACCTTAGGACCTTCCACGTCCTGCCTAAGTATTTTGCTGACCACTGCGAGCCCAGGAATCGCCACAGGAGCAAGTCCAACCACAGCTGCAGGAGAGCGCACTGACAGGGCAGGCCCACAATGGGCACTTGCCCATCTGTTGTGTAGTTAGTTTTTGGCCTTTTTAATAGAGTAGCGTTAAAAACATTGTAACAACTGAACATCCACACCTAAGGGGTCATAGATGGCTTCATTAATAGGAGACTCGAAGGCAGCCCTTACTTGAAACACTCCAAGAGAGATATACGTGTATTTTCTGTTCTTCAGAAAATGCAATTTTTGTCTGGACACATTTCTAATGATTTCACTTAATAACCACGTTTTATGTAGCTTTGAATTACTAGAGCTATCTAGTTATTATGAACCACAGGATATGATGTCAGAATCTCAAAGCACAAGAGAAATAGGATTAACTAACTTACACAAAGTAATTTGGAATTTGCAAAGTACTTTCACACTCGTTAGTTCAATCTTTTTTTTTTTTTTGAGATGTAATCTTGCTCTGTTGCCCAGGCTGGTGTGCAGTGGTGCAGCCTCGGCTCACTGCAGCATCTGCCTCCCGGGTTCAAGTGATTCTCCTGCCTCAGCCTCCCGAGTAGCTGGCACTACAGGTGTGTGCTACCGTGCCTGGATAAATTTGTTTTTGTAATTTTGGTAGAGACAGGGTTTCACCATGTTGGCCAGACTGGTCTCCAACTCCAGACTTCAAGTGATCTGCCCACCTCAGCCTCCGAAAGTGTTAGGCATAAGGTACCGCACCTGGCCCATTAACTCAATCTCGCTGAGGGTTTTGGACATTGTTCTGGCAAAAACAGATGAGGCCTAGAAATGCTACCTCAAACAAATGACTTCAGAATTAAAATGAGGCAATATTTTAAGTACTTTCTACTCCTGCATGGGCAAAGTTATTTTTCTTTTGATACAAATATTTTCTGTCTTTTAGGGAAACCCTCTACAGCAGTGGCTCCCAACCTTTTTGGCACCAGGGAGTAGTTTCATGGAAGACAATTTTTCCTTGGAAGTGGAGTTTGGGGAGGGGATGGTTTTGGGATGAAACTCTTCCCATCTCGGATTATCAGGCACTAGATTCTTACAAGTAGCGGGCAACCTAGATCTGCCATTCACAATAGGGTTCATGTTCCTATGAGTATCCAATGCCCCCACTGATCTAACCGGAGGCGTAGAGCACAGGCGTAATGCTCACCCACCCACAGCTCACCTCTTGCTGTGAGGCCTGTCCCTGACAGGCCACAGACAAGTATGGATCCATGGCCTCAGGGGCTGGGGACCCTTGCTCTGTAGCATACATTTGAGATCTAGTCTTATTCTAATTGACGCAAGCAATACAACATCAGAATTTCTGGTTATGGAGTCTTGGGGCTCTTTTTACTGGTTTGGAAGGAAATTTTCAAAATTTGCCTAGTTAAGCAGTTGACTCCTTTTGCTTTAGTGAGCTCAGTCTTATTATATCCAGTGTTCTTGCTATATCTCTTGATAATGAGGCTTTATATATATATACACACACACACAATCATACATATGTGTATGATACCTGTATATATGTATAATAATAATGAAGCTTTATATATAAAGCCTCATTATATAAAGCCTATGTGTGTGTATATATATACACACACACATACACATTACCATATATATAGTGACAGTGTAATTTATTTATAGAGACATTTAAACTCTATGACATGGACAAGCCCAAAGCCATGGTTCTTTCTACAATGAGCCTATTTACATTTTCCTTATACAAGAGAAACTTTCTAATGATCTTCTTTACCTAAATTTTTTTTTTTTTTTGAGATGGAGTCTTGCTCTGTTGCACAGGCTGGAGTGCAGTGGCGCAATCTTGGTTCACTGCAAGGTACGCCTCCCGGGTTCATGCCATTCTCCTGTCTCAGCCTCCCAAGTAGCTGGGACTACAGGTGCCCGCCACCACACCCGGCCGATCTTCTTTACTCTTAATCCTAGGACCATGCCTAGTGTAAAATTTTTTTAATTAATAGAAAATCCTGAAATTTTCAAAAATTTAAAAACACATCTAAAACTTTAGGTCTGCCTAATCCAAAAATGAATTCCACTTTAACATGTGCCATTTCACGGAAAAACAACTGGGTCCTTTTTATTTTCGATATAAGCAAGTATGTTTACTAGACTTAGGAATTCAAAATGATGACAGTAAAACGCATTTATTCAGATTCTTACTGAACAGCTACTATTCCCAACATTATGCTAGGGGTGACAATATGAAGGAAGGCACAGTCCTTCATAGTGTTTGGTCTAGTGGAAGAGGAAGATGATTGAGCTCTTGTAACAGAATAGACTCCTGCCAAAACTCTACAGCCTAGGGGCAGGACAAACTATGGCTTTTCCATGCAATGATAATAATAATACTCTATATTACTATGTAAATACATATACATCCATCCATACATTAGTATACTATACTTGACATTCTTGACATTACTACATATGCATATACATCCTTGTATATACTCTAACATTATTATATATACATACATAAATAAAACTATATATACATATATAAAGATACATATATACACACATTAGTATACCATATTTGACTGAGTATACCATATTACTGAGAAGTGGCAACGTGCTAGCAGCCCTCGCTCTTGGTGCTTGGCTCCTGAGTCTAGTGGGGACTTGGAGAACCGTTATGCATAGCTAAGGGATCATAAATACACCAATTAGCACTCTGTGTCTAGTTCAGGGTTTGTAAATACACCAATCAGCACTCTGTGTCTAGTTCAGGGTTTGTAAATACACCAATTGGTACTCTGTATCCAACTAACCTAGTGGGGACTTGGAGAACTTTTAGGTCTAGTGAGAGGATTGTAAATGCACCAACCAGCACCCTGTCAAAACGGTCCAATCAGCTCTCTGTAAAGTGGATCAATCAGCTCTCTGTAAAATGGACCAATCAGCAGGATGTGGGTGGGGCCAGATAAGGGTATAAAAGCAGGCTGCCTGGGCCTGTCAGCTGCAACCCGCTTGGGTCCCTATCCACACTGTGGAAGGGGTGCTCTTTTGCGCCTTGCAGTAACTCTTGCTGCTGCTCACTTTTTGGGTCCACACTGCCTTTAAGAGGTGTAACACTCACGGTGAAGGTCTGCAGCTTCACTCCTGAAGCCAGCAAGACCATGAACCCACCAGGAAGAATGACCAACTCTGGACGCGCTGCCTTTAAGAGCTGTAACACTCACCGTGAAGGTTTGCAGCTTCACTCCTGACAGCGAGACCATGAACCCACCAGAAGGAAAAAGCTCCAAACACATCTGAATGTCTGAAGGAACAAACTCCGGACACACCATCTTTAAGAACTGTAACGCTAACCACGAGGGTCCGCGGCTTCATTCTTGAAGTCAGTGAGACCAAGAACCGACCAATTCTGGACACATTACTACATATTCACATATACTGTAACACACTGTGTATACATATGTAAGCATATATATATCTACATACATGTATAAGGATATATGTAGTAATGACAAGTATAGTATACTAATGTGTGTACATATGTGTTTACATCATAATATCAAGTATTATTATTGCATGAAAAATCTATAATTTGTATGCAGATATATTTCTGCATATCTGTATAGACCGATAGCTGTGTGTATATGTGTGTGTGTGTATGTATATAAAAATATATATATAGTTATCTTTTCCTCAATTTCTGACTCATATCTTGGCATAAGGTGAAATCTCAATAAATACTTCCTGAGTTAATAAACTAAAGAAATGTGATGTGACTTAAAGACTAAAAGAATCCCTAGCACATGAAGGGCTTTAAATAAAAGAGAGAGAGTCAGGGTCTCACTCTATTGGCCTTTTTGGACTCAAATCTTTGGATGCTATCTAATATGTTGCCCATGGGGTATCATTTTTAGGATGAGGATCTTACTCCTTAGCTTCTTCCTTTTAACTTAGTTTAGGAAATATCTTTTGAATAACTACTGTGTGCTAGACAATGACAAGTACTGAGATATAAAAATGGTTTCAGTAAGGAAGAAACTCAAATATAATGTGGAAAGAAAAGTATGTGAATCCAAGCATGCAGACTGTATTTTGTTCATCTTTTTATCTCCAATGCCATGGCAGATAACTGGTTGAAGGTTGTCAAATGAATGGATACATGAATAGAGGAATTAAGACTTCAAAGACAGCAGTAATAAGGAAATAATTCTCATTTGATTTATGTGTGAGGGAGAAAGGGCTTCTCTCGAAAGATTGCAAATTGGAGATGACAGTTGTACTTGGTTTTGAAGATGAGAAGAAGCTCTTATGGTAGAGAAGGGGAGATGAATAGCACAGTCAAGAGGAGGCAGAGTGAACAGACGTGGGAGACTGAAAGAACACAGCTCCCTGTGGCTCCCTTGGGGAAGTTGGGGGCGATACTGGCTGTTCCTAATGGAGAAGCAGTGATTTCTCATTGTTACAGTATTCTTTCACCATGGAGGACCAGAAGGCTAGTTTTGTTTCAGCTCTCAAGATGGGGTAATTTCTCCCCTTTTCTTTTTATTTCCTTAGCTTACTTGGTTCTCAGTTTTGGAGAAAAGGGAAGTAAGAAATGTGGGAAACAGGACGGATGAGGAAACTGATGTTAAGTGGCTCATCCAGGATCACCCTGGTAACTTCATTCCCTGCCTTGCCTGCTTCAGCCTGATTTATGCCCGTGGAAATTCGTAACTGATTCTTTGGATTGTTGCCAGAGTTTGAAAATAATATTAGGTCGGTGCAAAAGTAATTGCAGTTTTTGCCATTACTTTTAAGTACTTTTGCACCAACATATGCAACTTAGCAATCCCAGATGGATTCCAAAAGGACTGTATCAAATCAAGTTGTTAGAGTATCAAAAAATTCCTCTTCTTCCCTAATTTGTAACTCAATCCAAAAGAAACCAAAAGAAAGACATCCGAGTGCCATCCAGACTCGCTTTCCAATGGCCCAGACCATTTCTGAACAGTTCCTTCTATCCTGCCGGTTGCCACTTCCTAACGAGCGTCAAGTTAACATTTTTAAGAGAAAGAATAATTTCGCTAGGAATACAGCTGTGAGGAAAAGATATTCCACCTTCTAATAAAATAGTAATGCTGCAAGCTCAGCGGCTCATAAAACATTTATAACCTTCAGCCAGTAAAGAGTGAACAAGAGATTTAAATGTTGCTGCTTGATGCTTGGCATAAACGCCACGCAAAAGCACGTGCGCTGCAGCAGGGTCCAGGGAAACAGGTCCCCTCGTGGCTGCGGGTGGCAGTCTGTTTTTCAGTTACTCTCCTGGTTCTTTTTCATATCCACCTGCTTTCGTTTCATAATCCTTTCCTTTTTTTTTTTTTTATTACTTTGGAGATTGTTTTTTTCTTCTGCATCTCAGAGTTTGTGCTAGTTGGGGTATGAACAACATAGCGTGTTTTTCAGATTGCTGTATTATTTCTACTTTCGAGAAATGAATTCCCTGATGTGTTGAGTATTTTGGCCAGCATGAATGACATGAGTTTCTTTTCCGTGTTTTACCATTGTAATTGCAATATCATTTTGAGCACAACTCTCCTTTTGTTAATGTTTTTTGCCCCTCTTCTATTGCTGGCAGTGGCCCTCATCCAGCCTGGGTCACCATTCAGAACCAAGCTTCGTGTGGGCAGTTTGGGGTTCATGTACCTGGGAAAATTACTGATCCAACCTCTCGGCCAGTGTGTTCCACTGGGTGCAGGCTGTGACGGAGGAACCCCAGCTTCTCTCTCCTGCCACCCTAGGCAGTCACTGGTTATTTGGCACAGTCCCAGGCCAGAGCTGCAGCTTTTCCTAGGGCTTGTTCCTAAAAAAAGCACCTTGTCCTGGCTTTTTGTGTCAGCCAGCCCAACTCTGAGGCCAGCGCTGGAAGCCTGAGGGCCTGTTCCATGGAGCCCACTAACTCCCAGTACCTGCAGTTGGTTTCTATTCTCAAGTCCAGAAGGCTGAGCCTCTGCCATCCCTCACGGTTCTCTTTTTAGACCACACAGATGTTCTCTTCTTTTTGAGAGTTTTTATGTATTTTTAATTAAAAAAAAAATACCTTTTTTTTTTTTTTTTTTTAAAGAGACGGGATCTCAGTCTGTTGCCCAGGCTGGAGTGCAGTGGCATGATCATAGATCACTGTAACTTCGAACTCCTAGGCTCAAGCAATCCTCCTGCCTCAGCCTCCCAAGTAGCTGGGACTACAGGTGTATACCACTATGCTTAGTTAATTTTGTTATTTTTTGTAGAGATGAGTTCTCCCTGTGTTGCCCAGGCTGATCTTGAATGCCTGGACTCAAGCAATCCTCCCTCCTTGACCTCCCAAAGTGCTGGGATTACAGGCATGACTCACTGCACCCAGCCTAAAAAATTTACTTGTTATTTTCTCTGCTTGAAGAGAAAGGGATGTTAATTTCCACACATATTCATTCAATCAACTTAAGCAGGAATTGTGAGACCTACCTAATCTCCCTTCCAGATTTTAAATTCTTTAATTACAGGGTTATGTATTATTTGACTTTATTTCCTTCCTAATAGTACACACTTAAAAATGTTTATTGAATGAATAAAAAATGAATAAATGAATGCAGGCCCAATTCCATTCCTTATTTGAAACACTTTTAAATTTCCTCATTCTTAGTTCTGATGATGTTACTCCAAGAGGTCAGGCACCTGCTTGCTCCTCCCAACCCAAATCAGTGATGGTTCAACTTATCTTACAAGAGTCTTGGCTCTAGGTGCTGCTTCATATCATGTATTCAGAACTGTTTGAATTATTATTGTTCTATTCTAAAAGTAATATGTAATTCTAGGAGGATATATAATGGAGACCTGCACTGCAACTGAGTCAAGCATGATACATTTTTCTTATTGAAAATAATAATATGCAGTAGTCGTAGAAAATTTATTCAGTACACACAAGCAAACTAAAGTATAAAACTATTCCACCATGCTACTGGTTAACATTTGGTGTGTACCTGTCTTTCCTTTCTCTCCCACTCTAAGATGTCCATGTTAATAAAGGGGTGTTCCTTGTTTGTCACTTGGCTCACTTCCTAGCATTCTGTTCTTGCAGTGAATTAGGGATGCTCTCTTTCAGTGTTGATGTGGCCATCAGATGTGACTTTCAGCACCCAGAGATGCAAACGTGGCTGTATTCTAGGATTTTTGTACTTTTATTATTTTTGCTCTGAGGTGGATGTTAGGAAGTGAGCAGATTCTGACAGCATGAAATGTGGAGATGCTTTTGCTGGTTTTGCTGCCAGCATTGCTGAAGCAGCTGACTGTGACGAATATGCAGATAAATAAATTTCTGCTCAGGAGACAGACAATTTGTGCTTGCCTGGTGGCGGGGGCCTGGGTTCTATATTCTTTTGGTCTTTGCTTTCCTCTGTCTGGTGCTTCCCCTCTCTGCTAGACCACCTTTGTCTACCTATTATTTTTGGTCAAACCCCTTCTGTTACCGGTGGAGGTTATCCAGGTTCTTGGTGTCTTGAACAAAGACTTAGATAAGACACACAAACAAAGAAGGAAAGAATGAAGCAATAAAAGCAGAGATTTATTGAAAATGACAATACACTCCACAGGGTGGGACTGGGCTGAGCATAGGGGTTCAAGAGCCCAGTTACAGAATTTTCTGAATTATAAATACCCTCTAGAGGTTTCTCATTGGCTACTTGGTATACACTCCATGCAAATGAAGGCCTGCAATTAGCCTGATTAGTTGCAGGAAGCAATTTTTCCTGCAGAAAGCAACCAATCAGAGGCTGAAGTGAAGTTACAAAGTTACACTCCTATGCAAATGTCTGATTGTTTGCAGAAAGCAACCAATCAGAGATACTTTCAATTTTCCATCTGCCACGCAGAAAAAAGATGGGAGTTGCAAAGGGGGTAGCCTCTGGTCCTTCTGTTACTTAGGTGTGGAAAGTTGGGGTTGTCCTTTTGATTTAGTTCTGGGAAGTCAGCATGAATTGGCCTTGGGTTCCCTGCCTCCAGACCCTATTCTCCTGCGTCACTTCCATAAAACAGAAATGGCCATGTATGGCTGACAAGATGCTGCTTAAATCCAGGCCATTTTATACATGAAAATGGCGAGGAGCCTCTGGGTTGCTGTTCAGGATGAAGGTTAAAAGTAAAATTGAGAACCCCAAGTTCAAATTCCTGGTGCTTTCCAAGCTGTTCTAAAAAGGGGCATTTCCTCTCCTTCAGGACACTGGGGTTACAGTGGGCTTCCAGCAGCCTCAGTTCCCAGCAGGGTGATGAGGAAGAGCACAGAGAGGAAGACCAGAGGCAGGAGCAGGAGGACAGCGGTGCATGGAGGAATCCAGGAGAGCTGGATACCCACACATGACCTTAAGAAGAAGGGCATACACAGAAAATAATGCTCTATACCCTAAGACTGTTCTTACCATCCGGCTATAAACATGTGAGAAGTAAAAATGACAAATGCAGATTTTAAAATGCAAAAAAAAAAAAAAAAAAATCATGAGGGAAGGGGCATAGGTGAGGTATAAGCCATCTGGTACTGAGAAAGTCCTGGGAAGGTGGTAGAATTAAATTAAGAATCTAAGTATTTTGCAAGTCAGAGAATAATAAACAGGAAATGTTTTTGTTCCTGATGGATGAAAGGTCAGGGGGATGTGAGAGAATGTGAAGTGAAGTGAAGTGTGAAGAAAGCCATATAGGTCTTGCTGAGAAGTATCAGGAAGGATGAGTGTATAGTCTTTTTAAGAGCAGCAAGGGAAGAGGAACGAGAAATAGGGAAATGGAGCTACTTCGAATTCAGGACTGAGTTCATACTTTCCTAGGATGAACATCATTCATTACAATGCCCATGCAGGTTTTAAATAGTGAGGTATTTATTGGGCACTTACTCTGTTAAGAGCTATTTTGATCATTTGAGGTCTGACTGAAAAAAAAAAAAGAAAAACACCAAGTTTCTGTTTTCAAGGAACCCAAAATCCGGTTGGAAAAATGCAACAAAAACAGTACATAGTATAGCGTTAGTTTGGTGGTGCGGATGACAGAGTATGTGAATGCTCTGTCATTCTTTTCAAATATGCAAGAAATGTACAATGTTGAGAGAAGATCATATCCAACAGTTGTGGGAATGAGCAAGGCAGGCATGGGAAGCAGGTGGGCCTTGATTAGAATAAAAAGAAAAGGAGAAGTGAAACTATAGCTTAAGAAAGCTTGCACCCCCAAGGCCAAGGTTAACACTGTGTCTAGCATTTTACAGGGGAGCAATAATGTTTGTTCATAAAAGGATGGCAGATGGATGGTGTGAGGGCATCGCTTGCTCACAGAAGAGTGAGAGAATAAACCTAGGAACATCACAAAGTGGGGAGGCAGATTATGGAGAGTCTCATACATAGGAAGAGAGGAGGGCTAAGATTGGATGAGGTAGGAAACATAATTCTACTAAATGTTTTTTATTTTGTGTTTTTAATTAACATGCTAAAAAATTGACATTTTGTGTTTGTGTGGTTCTACGAATTTTAACACATGTGCATTCTTTGTATCTAATACCACGATTGGATACATAACAATTCCATCACTCCAAAAATCCTCCCTGTGCTATCCCTTCATAGTCACAACTTTCTCCCATCTCTAACTTCTGGCAACCATTGATATGTTCTCCCTCACTGTAGCTTGTCTTTTTGAGAGTATTATGTAAATGGAATTCTACTGTATGGAGCCTTTCAAGACTGATTTCTTTCACTCAGCTTAAAGACTTCAAGAGCTTTCCAAGTTGTTAACAACAGTCTATTCCTGGACGAGCGGGATTCCATCATACTCACCTGTTAATTAGGCTATTTGGGTTATTTCCAGGTTTTGGTGATTATGGATAGAGCTGCTGTAAACATCTGTATACAAATGTTTATGTTGTCTAGGTTATATACCCAGGAGTGAGATTAGTGGGTCATATGGTAAGTGTATATTTAACTTTGTAAGAAACTGCCAAACATGTTCAGAGTGGCTGTACCACTTTGCATTCCCACCAAAAATGTGTGAGAATTCCAGTTGCTCTACGTTTTTATCAAAACTTGGTATTGCTAGTGTTTTTTATTTTAGCCATGAAAAAGTATATAATTGTATCTTATTGTGGTTTTAATTTGCATTTGCCATTGGCTAATCAGGTTGAACATTTTTTCATATGTTCATTTGCTTCATATATTCTCTTTAATGAAGTGTCTGTTCAAGTATTTTGTTTATTTTTTTAATAGGTAATTTGTTTTTTTACTGAGGAGTCTTGAGAGTTCAACGTATACTCCAGACACAATTCATTTGTTAGATGAGGGATTTGCAAATGTTTCCTCCTCGTTTATAGTTTATCTTTCCTGTGTCTTTCCTGAAGCAAGTTTTAAATTTTGATGGAGTTCAACTTATCAATTTTTCATTTTATGGAGCGGGTTGTGGGCATCATATCTGAGAATTATTTGCCCAATCCCAGGTCTTGAAGATTTCTACTCATGTTTTCTTCTAATAGTCTTATAGTTTTTCATTTTCTATTTAGAACTATGATTCATTTTGAGTTAATTTTTGTACAAATAATGAGGAATAAGTCAAAGCTAATTTCTTTTGGCCTATGGATGTCCGATTATTTTAACACTATTTGTTGAAATACTATTCTCTATTGAATTTCCTTTGTATCTTTGTTAAAAATCAGTTGGTCATACTTTTCTGGGGAACCTAGTTTTAAATTCTCAATTCTGTTCCATTAGTCTACATATCTGTCTGTTTTCAATACCACAGTGTGTTGAGAATTGCTTAAAACTGCGTAGTGTGTGTGGTTCCTCTAACTTTATTCTGTTTTCAAAAGTGTTTGAACTTTTCTGATTCTTTGCCTTTCTTTCCACGTAAATGTTAGTATTAGCTTATCTAAATCTTCAAAAATCCTGTTAAGAATTTGCTTGGAGTTGCTTTAAATGTGCAGATTGATCTGGGAAGTATTGATACCTTTACTCTCACCTAGTTTTTTCATTAAAAAGAGAGGTGTAATCTCTTTTTATTTCTGAGAACTTCATTTGCCTTGGGAGGATAGTTGAAGGCCATTTTTATACTTTTCATATATTCCCAGCTTAAAGAGCTTCTGAACCCGCAAACCCACTCACTTTGTTTTCTGGTTCATTAGGAATGAAAGGCTCAGCTTTCCTTTTGTCTAGGTCCACACTGGGTGTGGCACCTCAGAGTATGGCACATGAGTTGCCATCAGCCCATGTATGCAACAGCCCAGGCCACACGGTAAGACTGGGTCAGGTGAAGCGTGGAAACCAGGTGTTTAACAGGGTCCAGATACAGTTCTCTGGAGACGGTGTGGTAAAAAATTTCAGTCTGGTTATTTGGTGACCATATTCCAAAACAATAAACATCTTAAATGAATTCATGTGAATTTCTGAACAAGAATAGGACCCTATCTTGTCTTTGAGGCAAAAATTGGAAACTACATTGAAAAATTCGGAAAAACTCAGGTTTTATGTGGATCATTTTCTTCATCTATAAAATTCAGTCCTTCCAGAAAATTTCAAAACACAACAATAAATCTAGTGAGTCTAATATGCAGGAAATGTACAATAATTTGTGACTGAATCTTAACCTTAAAAACTACAGATTAAATGGTCATCCCACAGAACACAGAGGCTGTGGCTTTACTAAGATCAAACAGCCAAATATTTCAATGACAGAAAAAGCATATATACAAATAAGCATATGCTTATTTAAAATTCAAGTCATTTTGCCCATAAATCTGCACAAATTCATAAAGATGTCCTGGATTTACTCATACAGATCCTATTTTGAGTGGACCGAGTCATTCTCATTCCTTAACATGCCTTTTACCATCCTTCCCATTTTAAAACAAGACCATGGAGCAAGTTCTGACTACAAGCAGCAAAGCAGAGCTCACTCAGGACTGCCTTGCTATGCTGTATGAAAATGGAGTAACATGAAAGTATAAATTGCCTAGGAAGTAGATTTAACCAGACTGCTTCTCGAATGCTGAAATGAGATTTGAAAGCTCAGCCCAGAGTACACAGTAGGTCAATGAAGAGTAAGAAGGAGGGTATGAAAAAGAAGAAGACTGCTCCAGAGCTACGGCACGTGTGTGTGTGTGTGTGTGTGCGTGCACGCGCGTGTGTGTGTGTGTGTGTGTGTGTGTTGGGGTGGGGGGTGTTGATAATAACAATGAAAGCCCCATATCCCTCCCTGAAAGAGAGCATGAGGGCAAAGCTGGGAAGAGGCTCCAGTTCTCCAAGGGTTACTACAGACGTCTTACAGTAATGGAGAATGAAGCACACATTTCCGTCATACCTATGGTTGGACCACCTCTTCCAAGTAGGACAAGTTTTGAGTTTTCCTTAAATGCATATCTTTCTTTTCTTAGTGATTTTTTACCCTAGGAATTTTCAAACCTCTGTGCACTTTTTTTTGGTGGTGGTGTTAGCCTTTTTTTTTTTTTAACCCCCTCTAAGTAGTTACACACTATTTTGAAAATGAAACCTCATATGGAACCCTGCATCTAAAGAAGACGTGGCAGCAACACAATTCTGGTGCCCAGTCACCTGGCGCAGTCACCAGAGTTCTTGCCTGCAGAGCTCCAAGGCCCAAAACTGCAAGTCCGTTCCTGATTGCCACCAATGCACCTCCCAGTGCTCCATGCCATCCTTCAAGGCCTGCCCTTGTGACTGGTAAAAGGTAAGACAAGGTCAGTCAATCCGATATCCTAGCCCATAGTAACATATGAGCTTATCAATGTGTGATTTCCCTTAGATTATATAATGTTTATTCTGTCTTAAATGGCCACCATCTAAGCCCTGACCTATCTCTCCAAGTGGAGGCCGGTAAAGAATGTATTCCTAGAAGTGGGGGGTTGATCTTGCCTATCGCAACTTCTAAGTGTCTCACACTCCACTCAGTGGGACTCCAGGTTGACTCTAAGACACTGATTCCTGCCTCATGATATGAAAGTCTAAAGATATAAATGTTACATTAATGATTTTCCCTGAAAAATACTTATATAAAATTTATAGAAAAAGCCTTACAAGACTAAGGAAATATTTATACAAATTTTGAAAATTCCAACCGTGCATTTAAAAAAAATGAACATCTGGGGCACAGTGGCTCACACCTGTAATCCCAGCACTTTGGGAGGCTGAGGCGAGTCAATCATTTGAAGTCAGGAGTTTGGGACCAGCCTAACACGGTGAAACCCTGTCTCCACCAAAACAAAAATCAGCCAGGTGTGGTGATGCACACCTGTAGTCCCAGCTACTCAGGAGGCTGAGGCACGCGAATCTCTTGAACCCTGGAGGCGGAGGTTGCCGTGAGCCAAGATCATGCCACTGCACTCCAGCCTGGGTGACAGAGTGAGACCCTGTCTCAAAAAAATAAACAAACATTACAATAAATAAATAAATGAACATCTGGCAAATACAGAGAGAGAGACTTGTAGAGCTATAAATATAAGATAATAAGAATACATAAGGTAACTTTTGAAGTATTCTACTTACTGTATAAGAAAAGGCAGATTATTGGGTTTAAATTCAAACTTCTCTGCCTATTTGTTGTTTATGTAATTGTTTTGAGCCTCAGTTCCTTATCTGCAGAATGGGGACATTAATATCTTCCTCAGAGAGTATAATTTCGTTCATAAGGCACCTGGTTCTGTGTTGAATCCACACAAGCACTTGGTATGTGATCATTCATTATTTACTACTGTCATGAATAGATTCTCCTTTGTGACTGAAGATTTTCAACAGTCCCGGGCGGGGGATGGGGGCGGCTCGAGTTTCAGGGCTTAATGTCAAATGCAATTGCTGTACTGCCTGAAAATGGCAGCAGCAAGCTTGTACCTAAGAATATCAAGTTAACTTATAAACTGCCAGTAGAATTGGGGGTAATCTTTTACTCTATCATCCAAACCGGGACACTGTTAAACAAGCAAGACACTGAAAAATTATGCTAGGAGCACAGGGAGAAGCCAAAACTGTCCTAGGCAAAGTAGGACACATGATCACTCCACCTCAATTGAATTTTCTTGAGTTTAGATTACTAGCATAACCAATAAGAGAAGAAAGAGAAGACCAACATTTCTAAAGCACTTAGAAAGTACCCAGAAGCACAATATAAATATGGAAATCCATTTCATCTTTGCCACAAATCTGAGAGGTGGTTATCCTATTCCAGTTTAACAGATAAGGAAATGGATGCTCAGAGAAGTAACTTACCAAATATCATCAGAACAGTGGAGCACAGATTTGAACTGTGGTCTACCTGATGACAAAATCCCTGCACTTGTTCCTCACTGTATCAGTGATTTCCCAAACAAGTTTTAGCAGAAACATACTTCCTTTCTAGTAAAATAATTAAAACAGAGAGAACCAAAGAAGCCCAGATGAAAGCTGGAGTATGAGGCCTGAGGCGGAAACCCATAAGACATTCACTAGAGTCCCAGAGCCCTAGGGATCATAGTTCAAAACTCACCTATAGTTTCCAGCCCAACCTTCAAAAGACCCAGGAGTGAGGAGGGATAGTAGGGATAGGAGTAGTCTTGCTTCCAGCAGCACGAGGACAAACTGGTATCAGGGAATCTGTGTTCAGGGCTTAGCAAGTCCTTCAAAATATATTTCATGTGAGAGCATCTCTGAATGAAAGCAAGAATTCCAATTCTTCCATAGTTCAAAAGAGCATGATCTGAGGAGGAGGACTGAATGTATCAAATTTTGTGCACCTGAGAAAAACAGCAAAAGATTTTAAAGCAAAAGTATGATCGAGACAGAGCGAATGTGCTGCCTTCCTAGAGCATGCATGGTTGACGGAGCTGAATGGCGCCGCCGACTCACTGGTGAGAAAAGCACTGCTAGAAACCTCCCTGATGGTGCTGCAGGCAGAAATTTGCCCAACTAAGCTCACCCAGGAACACCAGATTTCCAGGAATCAGACATTCACGTTCAAAGTTCTATGAATAGAATATCAGTGCAAAGAAATCACAATGAGCTTTTAGGTGGCCACAGAGAGATTTGGGGGTGGGGCATAATGGGGAGGGCGCGGACAAAGTCCTTCTTTAACCCTACTGGCAATATATTCAATTGGCATGATTTTTGGAAAGTGAAAAGTCGTGAATTCTGACAAGTGTCACACAATTTGACATTTAAACGTTTTAATCACATGCAATGAAATTATGAAAGTACATTGTGAAAGCATGTTGAATGGAAATGTCAGCTTCAAAGTTAACCCCCTAGGCCTCTAAAATGCTTTATCCATTTTTGAAGGTTTCCCTTAATATTCTGTTAATATGAGGTTGACATCTTATATGGAACAATCATCAAGCACAAACTTCCTCAATTGTCTTAGTAACTCCCGTCATCCAAAATGCTCTGGTTCTAACCTCTAACTCCCCATGTAAAGAAATAATAATGGCAATCATTAATACCTTTCTGATCTGAACAGCAGAGAAACAACATTGTCTAATTTAAGGTAAAACAGAAACGGGGGCTATAGGCATCAAGTCTGTCATAAACCTATTGTGGGATCTTGAGGGAGACAAAGAGAGTTTGGCCTTTGTTTTTGCGACAGGGATAAAACTCAACAATATTTATGAGGAACGGCTTAGTAAAGGCAGAAAGGGCTATAGTTTTGAGGAAAAAGTAAATGTTCAAACCGTAACCTTGTTTGGTCTTCACCTGTGTTAACAGGGCCAAAGTGAGGTGTTTTTGTTTGCTTTGTTATTGTTTTAAATGACCAAGTTGCAAAAATAGTAAATCTATCCCAATTTTATCATGACAAAGTATAGCTACAAAAACAGCCTTCTGAGTTGCATAAAAAAAGAGTTTGTATTCACTGTTTCAATGGCAAAGACTACCTGTAATTATTTCTTCAGCGGGGCTGCATAAAACTTGGATTCCATTTAATCTTATACTAAACAATTTCTATATTTCATGTCATGGATTAGAATGAAAATGGAGATAGTTCATCAACACTGATCTGTGATATAAAAAAGAACAGTGAAGCGGAGGGTATGAGAGTGCATAAAAATGTTTTGTGTTCTGACCAGTACATTGCTTTAAAAAAAATTTTACAGTCAGGCCCAATTGTTCATTCTCACCATGCAGAAGATACTCACATATTCATTTTTAAAAGGGCAAATCAACCATAATTCAGTTTATAAACTGTGAAGCTGGTTGCGAATGTCTGGATGAATATTCATTAGAATCTCTTAATCTGCCATCGACTGTGATTCATTAGGCATATGTAAATATCACTCACTTTAATTGCCCCTAAACTGACTTAACATAATATTGTCATTAGCAAATTATTAGTTATTTGTGTAACTAATGGTACATTATGGTATGCACGTTAAATCTCCAAATATATGATTACAATTATGATGATGTTTTATGCTGGGGGTTTTCTAAACTATTTGATGAAATATAATGGAGTCAAATCAAATCTGGTATGTTAATAGGACAGTTGTGCAACTTTTTTCTGTACCTTGGTGCTGTTATGACATCCCAGCTCCTCACTCTCCCTGACACGTGACTTGCTCTAGGTTCTTTCTATTCTCCTGTCTGAGGTCTTAGGAAATTTCTCATTTCTGTTCTTCCCTGTTTTACCTAACGGGTTCAATGTCAGTTTGGTTTTGGTAAAAGTGATTCTACCAAATCACTTTTAGGGTTTTACCAAATCAAAATAGGCAAAGAAAGTGTAGAAGACCCTCTTGAACACTGATGTGGGGGGATAAGCCTAGCAGTGAATTTAATCCACCTCTAAGAGTTTTACTCCACATAGTCATATGTGGGCGACTGGCATGTGACCTGTATAAATTCATGAAATGGGGAGCTGTGTTGCAGCTATTTTCTCCAGAATGATAATCATCTAAGAAGAATTTGATACCACCTAGGAATCCTCTTGCATTCATAGCACTTCTGTTTCTGAAATTTGTGTTTACCTATCCCTCCATCTCCCTAAAGGACTTATTTTGCAACAGTGTCATATTAAAAAAAAAGACTTTCTCTAATCTCTATCTCCACAGAAATATCAGGATGTTTGTTTTTCAAAAAGAATCACTTACTTTTATCATTCACGAAGCAAGCTCATAGGAATAAAGTTGATCCAGCACACTGGCAGAAAAGGAATTAGTATTCCTTTAGTCTCTTGTTAATTGCCTAACTGGTGACAGGAATATGTTAATACAAAATGAGCTGTCAGAGGCAGGAAGCCTTTTATCATATTGCCCTCCTAAATATTAGTACATTAACAGGCCATTGATGTTTAAAAAGAGAGATCCAGATAAATGCATATTCCTGTCTTTGATAGTGCTCTAGATTAATTGCCATTTTATCTTAATTTAATAAGAGATCCTTTTGGTAAAAAAAAAAAAATGCTTACACATGAAAAGAAATTATTGAGATAATGACAGCATAATGAATATAGATTGTGGTACAAATCTCCTGAAGAGATTCCAACATTCCAGAAACGTGGTCAAGCATTATTGTATTTAAAAGAAAGCAATTTTTTTTTAGTCTAACATACTTCAGGTTTAACTCTACTGCCATAAGGTAAAACAATACTATTTATTTTGATTGATGGTGAGTGACTGAATTCCTCCCTCCAAGAAGCTTAATTGTGAGTTTCTGAAATCTCTTTTAGCCAATATCATCCCTCCCATTTTACAAAGTGGTCAACTGAGGTCCACTTTTATGCTATACAGACTTCTGACATAATCTGTTATCTTCTGGTTGATAACCATACTGTCCCCTCTACAGTCTATAAGTTCCACAAGGTCAAGATCTTGTGTCAGTACAGAAGTTGACAAGTGGGTCAAATTTTGTCTGCCACCTGTTGTGGGTTTCTTTGTAAATAAAGTTCATATGGAACACAGCCATGCCCACTCATTTACTATGCCATTTGTCTATGGCTGCTTTTGCTCCATAATGGCACAATTGAGTGATTATAACAGAGACCATATTGGCCCACGAAGCCTAAAATATTTACTCTCTGGCTCTTTACAGAAAAAGTTTGCCAACCCATAGTCTAATATATAGAATTTTGCCAAAAGTGAGTAAACAAATGAATGAATAAATGAATGATGTTCCTCAAACAATCATCTACCTTGTGGCTAAAATTTATGCCTCAAATAAATTGGAGAGCTAATGATTGATCATGTAGTTAAATAGAGTTTGGCCACTTCTAACTCTGCCGTCATAAGGATGTCAAAAATATCTCATTTATTTGAGCCCTGATAATTTGATGACAAAGCTTGGCCAAAGTATTTGGCTCCATTTATACAGCAGTATAAACTCCTGACACCAAATCCATTGTCCTATTTTGGAATTATGATTTAATACAATCTGTGAGTCAGAGGGTCACCTGAGATTTTGTTAGTACCTCTGTGCTCACTTTAAACTCTAATGCACATACATAGGAGGAATGAAGTGAAATACCCATCCAGTACTGATACTGCAGTTCTTAATAATAACCCGTAGTTATGGAGCCACTACCTTTGTGCCAGGCCCATGCAAAACACTTTGCATGCATTATCTCATTTACTATTTTACAACAACTTTATGACACAGATATTTTTTTCTTACATTAAAGACAAGAACACTGAGACTTAGGGAAAATATGTGCCCGACCTAAAGTCACAACTAATAAATGAGAACCAGTTCTCAGTTTTCAGCTTTTTCAACTCCATGACCCATATTCCTTCCACAACACCATGCTGCCTGAGTGTTGTATTTTAACACTGAGGCAGTGTTATATTGTAATAGCTTGTATTATATTCCCTGCATTATTATGTTGAGATGCTTATCATGTAGCCATTAAAAATCAAGTTTTAGCAGGCGCCTTTAGTCTCAGCTACTCAGGAGGCTGAGGTAAGAGAATGGCGTGAACCCAGGAGGCAGAGCTTGCAGTGAGCCGAGATTGCGCCACTGCACTCCAGCCTGGGAGACAGAATGAGACTCCATCTCTGAAAACAAAAACAAAACAAAATATTAGAAAAATATTCAATTATCTGGGGGCAATCTAATTTAATAATGTCTTCCTCTGTTTGTGATGTTATAGCAAAATACGATAGGCTGAGTGGTTTATAAACAGCAAACATTTATTTCTCACAGTTCTACAGGATGGAAAGTTCAAGATCAAGGTGCCAGCAGATCCCAGTGTTTGAAAGGTCCATTCCTCATAGGTGATGCCTTCCTGCTGTGTCCTCACGTAACAGAAGAGGCAAACAAGCTACCTTAGGCCTCTTGTATAAGGGCACTAATCCCATTCATGAGGGCACCATTATTATGAACTAATCACCTCCCAAAGGTCCCCACCTCTTAATACCATCACCGTGGGGGTTTGGATTTCAAAATATGAGCTAGTGGGAGGCACAAACATTCAGACCATATAAAATAAAGTTTAGTAAAAATTGAGGAATAAAAAATTAAACACATTGTGATCTCAATTGTATAAAATAGATGTGTGTTAGGATCTCAACTTGAACTTAGACTGCAGGCATCTCTCCAGCTGTTCAGTCATGTTTGGGCATGGCCAGTGAGCTGATGGGTGACCTAACCAGAGTTTTTCTGATGGAATCTGATAAGCCTCCTAAAAAAGATCTTTTCCTAATTCCAAAAGGCTGGACCATGAGTTTGACCTAATAACCAGGCTCCCATTGGATGGAAGGAGTGACTCTGTGAAGGTAGTTATTCAAACTACCCTGAGTTCAGATGCCTGGATGGATCAAGGTACAGTGATGGTACTTTAGAGTCCTTCAATCTGACTTCATATCAGAACCACCTATGAAGCTATTGTTGGAAGAGGCAATCCACCATGAGTACTGGGCGTCCCTGCACATTGACTGGGTATATTCAGAATACAAGGCCCTGATTTTTCTTTATCCAGGATACATCCCAGGGTTGTGGTTACAACAGGCAGCCTTGATAGATGAGATGACTTTAAAAGGACTTGCAGGCTTGCTTAGCACTTACTGGTAAAGCAGTGAATTCCCCAATCTCAGTTTTTCTTGCTGTGATGCAAATTAGTTGAAAGTAATATATAAGCATTTAATGCCCCGTATTAAATACCTTTCTGCTTAAAATAATTAGAGTGGTTTCTGTTTCTTATAGTGAGTTTCTGTTTCTTATAGTGAATGCTGAATTGATTGGTACAGATTTTGTGCAGTAGCAATTTGGAACGGAATTGTTATTTTTGTGCCTTTCAAAGGTTTGCTCTCTCCTGGCACTGTTGCTACCTTTCTGCTCTTTCCTTGTTACTCTGAGGGGCACTGCATTTCACTGCTGTCATCACACTTCATTGGTCAGTAGTACCTTCAAGACTTGTAGTCCTTAGTGAATTTAATGTATAGCTCTGTGTATGTGTGTGTGTGTAGAAACAAGGGATCCTGACACTTTCTCCTTTATCTTTCACCAGTGATTCTCAAATCTGGCTGAGCTTTTAAAAATGCAGATTCCTGAGGGCCTATCATTAGAGATTGTTATTCAGCAGATGTGCAATGGGTACCGGGGAATTATAGATTTTCGAAGCTGTTAAAGTCTGGGATTATGCTCTATGTGCAAGCTATCAAGCTAGCCAGTTACTGTTTCACAGATTCTGGCAGAAGACGTAAGACTCCTGGGTCTGAGACAATAGACTACTACTATTACTCACAGTGCAACAAGCAGCATGAACATCATGTTCAGTGTCCATTCCCCTTGCCCTCAACTCCCACCGGGGCAATGTGGAGAGGCTCAGGTAAATGGAGCACATGCAGTAGGCTTGCATCACAGCTGAGGAATATTGAACTTGAGGAATTCACTAATTTTGTAGTAAGCAAGTCTGTGAGGAAAGCTTTGTCCCAGAGGGGGATGTTACCTTATTCATCAAGGCCACTTGCTATAAGCACAAACCAATCAGAATGTACAAGGATGCCCAGGACTCATGGCAGATTGCCTTTCCCAACAATATCTTCATAGATGGTTCTGATATGAAGTTAGGCTGAAGAATTCTAAAGTAGTGTTGCTTGTATCTCAGCAGACCTAGGCATCAGGGCTTAGGAAAGTTTAAGTAACCACCTTCACAGTGTACTAAAAAATTCCCTTCTCCTATCCAGCAATATAAGTTAGGAAAGTTGAAGAAGTGGACTTTTAGGCCAAATCTCCAGGCATGATTCCAACACTACAGATCTGACCTTGCAGAAAAGACAGACTCCGGAACCATTGAGTCCAAGAATCTACCACTATAGCTTCAACCTAGGGATGAGGAAGCTGCAGTTAGGAAGCAGCCATGGTTGGGACTGCCTCTGGAAACCCTGGAGGCTAAAGAATAAATACTGGAATACTGCAGCAGAAATTCCTACCCTTCCTACCCTCTCTTGTCAGCTGA
This sequence comes from Papio anubis, assembly GCF_008728515.1. Lineage (NCBI taxonomy): Eukaryota > Metazoa > Chordata > Mammalia > Primates > Cercopithecidae > Papio > Papio anubis. Next base: position 125,177,610 of record NC_044981.1, read on the forward strand.
AAAATAGTCAAAAGGCATAGAGATGACCTTGGACTCATTTCCAAACTTCATGTGGATATTTCTAATTGACAGAATTTATTTCATACTCAGAATCCTAATTCTAAAAAGAGAGAGTCTAAAAAATGTAATTTTTAGCCTTCCAGCCTCCGTGGTACAAGAAAACATCAGAGAGGAGAGAAGTATGGAGTTACTGTGAACCAATCCGTAATATCCTCTATGCTTATCATTTCTGCTCCATGGGAGCAGAGGACATTTTCTTTCTTCCCATACTCTCCACAATACTTAGAAAATGGTAAGCACATAATATTTTGTAATTACCACTTAATTGATTAGGAAAATTTATTATGTTATGGGAAATTCTGATGAAAGAAATAGTGGGCTTTGTAAGACTTACAGTATTTCAAAGTGATTTTATTCAGTCCTTGACTTGATGTGGAACTATGTCAAGGAAGACATGTCCCGAAGGAGCTTTGGAGAAAAGATCCTCCAAGTTTTAGATTGCTTTTGCCAACGTTCAGCCATTGTTAGTGATTTCAATGCCTGTTCTAAATCTCTTATCTTTCTAGAATAAAAGAGTACTTCTTTAACTTCCCATCATAGATAATATTTGCCTTATATTTGGTTTCTCCTAGTCCTCCAATTTCTTAAGTTTACACTTCTTAAAACAGAAAGAAAAACTAGAACATCATATTTTAATGATTGTCTGCCTAGTGCAAGTACAACAAAAAAAATTTCCAGCGAACAAAAAAATAACTGGAGGGGGTAGGCTTCCCAATCAATATCCCAAACCCTTATTGATTGGGAGGATCCCCACACAATGTGCTCTACTGGAGGGATACAGTGTTCTGTCCGCCAGTACTGAGGTGAAAAGAAAGGGAGAGACCCTCCCTTACCATGTCCCTAGGCAATCAGTGAATGTACCTGTGACTCAAATTCAACCATCCAGGACTCTAAATCCAGGGGACATCTACAAAGTTGGGAGAAATAGTTGTGATCCCTTTGGAGATACTGGGTTGTGTTCAGAGGTGTCAGCTGCAGTATGCAGAAGAGACAGGAATAGCTCCTGGCATTCTGACAAGACTGATTGTGTTCACTAAGAGGCAGAGGATATGTTTGCTTCTCTTTCCCAGAGATGCCTCAGTTCCTATTCACTTTCCATGTTTTATGTTTTGTCTCCAGCCTCTCATCATTTGGTGTGCTGATATTCTACCAGTTAATTCCTTTTCCCCCTAATATGGCCAGAGTCAGTTTCTGTTGCTTGCAACCAATAAGCCTAACTGATACAGAACTTTTACACTGTGGTCATTCAAACACCAACTATCAGTGATCCTAAGCATAATGTGCAGAATATGGGAAGGGGCCTTTGCCCACTCCCCAACTCCAACTTTCGTTAGTTTGACGATCTCACAGAGAAGTTTCAGAATATGCATTAAAATCAGCTACATAGATAAGAGAAGCATTATTTTTTCTGTTCTGACAATGTGCAAAAATGACAAATGCTTCATCAAGATAGAAAATAATTAAAAAGAAGAATTGTGAGTATCACCTTGTAGAAGACCTACAATACTAGAACCAAAACTGAGAGTTTTCATTATTTTTCACCAATGATACCCAATGTGAACCATGGTGACTACTAGTCATTCCCTCTGCCAAGAGGGCCACCACGGTGGGACAAGTTGTCATGCCAGCAGCTAAAAGTATTCAGAAAAACTGGTATCAGTGACCTTTTCCATCTCCTTTTGGGTGACTTTTATTCAAATATGGGGACATAGAACTTATTTTACATTCTTATGAGAGGTGACTGGTTTTCTCAGTTTCCAGTCTCTTCACAGACTTTGCAGACAATAAGTACATCTTGCTGCCCATCTTACCCCTCCAGACCCCTTCCAATTACACTTTCTCTTTCTGGCTAGTTAGTTTGATCAATTTATAAGTGTTCAGCTCAGAAGAAATCTCTAGCAAGCCCTCTCTTAGAAGTTTGGGCTGAAATCACTTTCTTTGATGTATCTTGTACAGATCTCCATTTTATTATTCAATATATGTTAAGTGTATCGTCTTACATTTCAAGCTTCTTTGGTTCAGTGAACAGGGACATGTCTTTGTATACTTGGCACCTACCACCATTCCTGGTATGTGGTAAACGGGAAATAAATGTCTTCTTTATTTTAAATTAAAAAAATTTTTTTTATTTTTATTTATTTATTTATTTGTTTGTTTGTTTGTTTATTTATTTTTGAGACGGTGTCTCGCTCTGTCACCCAGGCTGGAGTGCAGTGGTGCAATCTCGGCTCACTGCAACTTCCACCTCCTGGGTTCAAGTGATTCTCCTGCCCCAACCTCCTGAGTAGCTGGGACTACAGGCACCTGCCACCACGCCCAGTTAATTATTATTTTTATTTTTATTTTTTGTATTTTTAGTAGAGGCGGAGTTTCACCATGTTAGCCAGGATGGTCTCGATCTCCTGACCTCATGATCCGCCCACCTTGGCCTCCCAATGTGCTGGGATTACAGGCGAGCCACCGCACCCAATGCAAATGTTTTTAAAATGGAGCTGAAGAATTAGTAGGTTGAGTATGTTAGAAGAAAAACCTTAGCCGGATTAAATTTAACAGAGTTTAGTTGAGCAAATAACGATTAGCGATTTGGGCAGCCTCCTGAGCCAGACTAGGCTGAGAGGCTCCAGTGCAGCCACGTGGTGGAAGAAGATTTATGGACAGAAAAAGGAAAAGGATGTACAGAAAATGGAAGTGAGATACAGAAATAGCCAAATTAATTACAGCTTGGCGTCTGCCTTATTTGAACATGGATTGAACAGTTGACCACCTTTGATTGGTCAAAACTTGATGATTGGCACAAGAGTAGGCTACAATCTGTTTACAGTTCCGTTTAGATTATATGACATACAGAGAAATATTTAGGCCAAACTTAAAATATGTAAGGAGGAAGCTTTAGGCTAAACTTCATTTAGCAAGTGTAGTTTGAAATGTCAATCTGTTATTACACTCAGATATCATTTTAACTTTAGCAAGAGAGATTTTTAGAGACTATTTCTTAATTTCAGAGTACAGTATAAGTTTCTGGGACTTCAAGTCACTATATGAGGTTGATTGGGGAGATATTGGGAGGCACAGGCATTCTAGTTCCTCCAGTCGCACTTGTAAACGTTGCGTCAGGGACAACTATGATACTGGGTGTGGGGGGATTTCATAGTGGGTGATACTCTTCTTGGCTCCAGCCCTTGATGGAATCCTAGGCTGATATCTGCACCACAGAATGAAATAGGCTGATACAAATTCCTAAATTTCAAGTAAATCTCAAAAAGAATGAAAAGATAGGACAGCTTAAATGAATATATTTTCAGCAACAGACTGAAGTAGTTAACCTAAAATTTCACAGTCTCTCTATAGTCACCAAGCAGGATGCTCAATGGGCAGTCTCCTGATGTGACTCACAATTAGCAAGGATCACTCACCCCACCATCATGACCCCCTGCCTGCCCCATTGGTGTGACAAGCCATGCACTGCTGGGTGTTGCTGGTCTGTTCCTATCTTCCTTCAGCTTTCTACAGTCTTCTTTTTGCAAGTCTGCTCAAGGTATTTTGACTTACCACCCAGGAAAGTCTAATCTCCCTGGAAATCTGCTGGACAGTGGTGACAGTTCTTCCCCCAGGGCTCACAAATTTCTCCACTAAGCTTCCTTTTACTTTGAATTGATTCCCCTTGGTCACAACTTAGTTCCTTAACACATTTGATACAGCTCTGTCTCCTTGGACACTACCTGAGTGGAATTTAGATGTACATGGCATACAGAGTTAAAAGCAGATGTAACTTAGACGTATGTGGCTATACAGGGCATAGAGATGTCACTTAAATGTAAGTGGGATGAACAGGGAATAGCAGCTGTAACTTAGATCTATGTGGCTATACAGGGGGTAGCAGATGTCACTTAGATGTACTTGGGATGTACAGGGACAGCAGATGCCACTTAGATATACACAGGATGGACAGGGAATAGCACGTGAAACCTAGATGTACATGGGATAACAGAAACTCAGAGAAAAGGTATTAATTTTGCCTTGGTCTGGGTGAGGTGGTGTCGGGGAGGCTCCATAGTGGAAGCGCGTCTTAGAGACTGAGCAGAATTCTTCCAGCAGAGCATAGCGCATTCCTGGCAGGAGAAAGCACTTGTAAGGAGCAAAGTGTATGAAACATGGCAGCATATGGATTCTACAACAGAGAACAGTGAGAATGAATCTAGAGAACGATAAGAAACTTTATTTTATTATAAGAAGTTTGGAAGCCATTTAAAATGTAGGGAGGATATGACGTGATAAGATTGATGTTCTGGAAAACAAACTCGGCAGGGTGCAAAATGGATGAGAAGGAATCAAGACTGAAGAGATGCGCCATTCACGACAAGGGAAATTGACAATCTTTTGAATGCTGGTGTGGTGAGGGCTTAATCTATGGCAGTGACAGTGACAGACAGAGAATCTGACCAAAGGGGTGTTAGGAGGGTACCATCGACAAGCAAGTGAATGCAGACAAACGAAGATCCAAAAAAGACCTTGAAGTTTGTATCCTGGGTGACACAATGTCAACAATGGCATTCACTGAAATCGAGCATATAAAGGGGGTTATGCAGACACAGATATATATGTTGATTTCGATTTGAACATTTTGAGTATGAAGTGCCCTTGGAATATCCAGGTGAAGCTGCTTAGGGAGCCAATTTATACATGGATTAGAAAGGAGGTCTGAACTAAGGATTTAGATTTGGCATGTACAACCCACTAGCTGTGTGAGCTCAGGAAAGTTAATTAGCCTCTCTGTGCATCAGCTTCTTCATCTGTAAAATAGGGATACAAATAGCACCTACTTTATAGGGTTGTCACAAGTATCAAATGGCTTAATATATGAAAGTTTCTTAAAGCCATGTCTGGCACTATATAAAGGTATTAGCTTTTGTTTTTAATTATTATTACTATCATTGCCTTTGACAAGATATCCCCAGTAGGTAGATTCTTTAACTGCCTCCTCAAACCCTCCTTCCTTCCTTTTGCTACTCATCCTGGGTAAAAATCTTAGCTTTCACAGTTCATGAGAAGTTCCAGAGTGGCCTGTATTTTTTATGCATTTTGCCTTTTTCAAAAAAACATGCATACCCTGAAACGAGCGGTGCTTATTGCTAGCTTGAAGAGTCTCTAGAGTAGCCTGCTGTGGAAGCTCAATTGCCCTTGTTCCTCACAGAGCCCACACTAACACTCTACCCCAGGGCACAATAAGGAAAGCATATGCTATGGTGCCTCTGCTGCTTTTACAAAACAACCTTCCCTCTTGATTATAGAATTAATACATGCACCTTGCACAGATTTGGGGGAAAAAAAACTGTATAAAGAAGAAAGTAAAAATCCTGTATAACCAAGATATACCCACTGTATGAATATTTGTGGTTGATCTTTGATGATTTCTTCCTCTGTGGAGATGGTGGGCAAAGAGGATCCCCCTATCACCTCCCCCTTCTGCCTGAAGTTTGACCCCATTTCTGTGGATCAGCACAGGTGACTTCAGACATTCAACTGCCGGTGTGATCACTGGGTTTCAGCAAGTTGTCAGGCTGCAAGTAGATGCAGCATTTGTTTGAGGGTCCTGGCTGAATTCCAGCTGAAGCCCTGATGGTTTCAGGGTCTCCGTTGTAGCTTCCATTGGATTAGTTACCCATTAGTTCTTCTTCTGACCCTGGGTGGAGGGGTGCAGGCATGGGTAAATCAGGAGTTGCTGCTTTTAAGTGAAGGGAGCCCTGCTGAGGGGGCTCTGTAAATCATCCCAACCAAGAGGACATGCTCTGTTAGGATCAAAAGTGCTGGGAAGTAGTAGCGGGTCATGGAGCCTCCTGCTGCCTCTACCCACGGGCACATCCTTCCCAGGGGAGCTTGCGGAGGTGGGGCACCACTGCAAAGGCATCTCTCTACTACGGGATCTCTATCTAGCATTGAGTACAGGTGTTTCTACTGAACACCCTGGCTTAGCCCTGCCGAAGTTTTCCCTCTAGCTTACATCTTACATGGATTAAACTGGGTACACAAATGCCTGAGTACAGCACTGCAAGCTACCTAGGTAATGCTATTTCAATAATCTGATCAAAGACAAAATTGGAGGTGCAAAAGTCAGCTTGCTTTCCTAATGCCTATCAGATGGTGAAGGTGAGAAGCTTGTAAGGACTCGTAGCCCAGAAACCAAGCTGGCAGAAGATGTTGCTTAAATATTCTGATCATGTAGGAAGGGGGTCAGCACGCCCCGAGCCTTGAACCAGAGGAAATCAAAATACACTGAATCCAACAGTATCCAAACCCCTAATTGCTACTGATTTGAATTCTGCCGCAAATTTTGCATAATACCAATAAATGACCTTTCTTCAGGGGTGCGCTGGCGTGATTATTGAGACCTTGTAGCAAATACCTAGTGCAATTTAATGATGGAATGACATATCTCTGATATGCAAATTTTTACAGCACAGCAATTAAGCAGTTTAGAATTTTACGACTGTGTTTGCGCTTTATACAACAACAAAAAAGGGGGCCAATAAAGACCCGTGATGGATGGGCTAATCCCCACTGGAAATGTACCATGTAATGCTGTGGAGACAATACATTATGGATAGCATTGTGATGATTGGTTGTTAATCTCCCTTTCCATCCTCCCCCAAGATCCTGTGGAAGTCCTTGCTCCTGCCCCCTCCCTGCAGCCCAGGGCCAAAGACTGCATGGCAGCTTCGTTGTGGGGACATGAGTCTGGGGTACAGATGGGAAAGTTGGGGCATAGCAATCTGTTGTGTGCACGGAATACAGAGCTAAAGGGGCTTGCAGCGAGGCAGCTTGTCAGCAGGGGACAGAACTGGGGGCCATATGCCGCTCTTCTTCTCCCTTCTGTCGCCAAGTCTGCCGCCTCATCCTTCTGTCAGGGGACACTTTAATGATGAACATGTTTTAAACAGTTTTGTTTACCTAGCAACAGCTTTTCTAAGAGGGGGTCTTAATTAGTCACCTTAAACAATTTTGGGTTTGGATTTTTTTTTTTAAGCATTCATTCATTTGTTCATTCATCTGGAAGAATCTCCCTCTTGCTCATTCTGCACACACGCCCCTCCCCGCCCCCCATACCCTGGAGGCTGTTGTTACTGTTTCCATGAAAAAGTGTGTCTGCATTACAAAACTAGTTTTAATAGCTATATGCCATTTTTCTTTCTTTCATACATACTTTAATACCACAATTAGCTTTGAAGGGTAGATTTTTCTCCACTTGTCAGAGGCAGTGTTCCTTTGTGAAGCTCTTCAAATGGGATCTGCATTTTAAAATGAAATCCCATTTGGTGAATTTTTTTTCCATAATTTTGTACTACTGGTTGCAGTCATTTCCACGTTAAAGGAGCAGGCTCAGAGTTGATCTAGCCATTCTATGACAAAAATAAAATTTAAAAATTATAATTTTAACTTTATCAGTGATGTTTTTGGTTTATCAGTGATGTTTTTCAACTTTGAGTCACAAAGCTGAGTGAAAGGAAAGTAGCTTCCTGGTATTTTCTGAGTTACTTTTGCTTTTGCCTCCCTTTATTTAGTATAAAACATTTTCATTACTGTTAGTTCATAGATTTCTATTTGTAAAAAAAAAAAAAAGCTCATTTTTTAAAAACATCTCTTAAAATGTAAAATTTTTAACTTAAAATAATTAGAAACAGACTCCAACATAGTATCATTTAAAATGTTGAACGCGAAATGCTTTTTGTGGTTTTTTTTTTTTTTTTTTGGTAATAAACTTTGTGGAGTAGGTTAACAACCAAACGAAAATACAACCAAATGTGCTTAATCATTAACTCTCATTAGACAATAACTCCCATAAAAATCAAATGACACAAGTTAATTCCTGCAGGACTACCTCTGCTTTTACATTATTGAACCAGATTCTGCCTTATTGTAAAAGAACAACACCTCTTTCAAGCTACGAGTTGTTTCCATTAGAACCTAGAATCAGCTTAAGCTGTGGGCGTATTCACCCCTGAATATCAAACTTCATGTTTATTCATAACAAGAGTAGAATTAGAAAATGTAGGCACGGTGGAAGTAGAATAGAGCTGATCCCAGAAGATATTCTTAGAATCAATGTGACATTTTTGTTCCTAATTTTGTTTATGTTTTAGTAAGTCAATCGTATTTAATTGAGTATTCCTTTTTTCCCCTATAAATTCAGTATTTCAGAAACAGGTTTTTGTTCAGAACCCTAAGGATACGCTTTTACAGTCAATTGGTCTTTTAAAATTTTTTAACTAATAAATGTTATCTTTAGAGCAGCTTTAGGTTTACAGAAAAATTGAGCAGAAAGTACAGAGAGTTTCCATTTAGCCCTTACCTTCCCCTACAGTTTCTTCTGTTGTTAGTATCTTGCAATAGTGTAGTTACAAATGAGGAACCAATATTGATAGATTATGATGAACACAAAGCCCTAGTTTGCATTAGAGTTCACTCTTGGTGTTGCGCATTCTGTGGGTCTAGACAAATGTATAATGAGATGTGTTCACCATTACAGTATCACACAGAGTATCTTCACTGCCCTGAATATACCCTGTGCTCTGCCTGTTCATTCCTCCTTCTGTAACCACTGATCTTTTTACTGTCTCCATAGCTTTGCCTTTTCTGGAATGTCATATAGTTAGAATCATGTGACACTATGCAATCTTTTCAGATCAGTTTCTTTCACTTAGCAATATGGCTTTAAGTTTCCTCCAAGTTTTTACATAGCTTGATAAATCATTTTTTCAATCACTAAATAATGTCCCATTGTATAGATAGCCTGAGATGAATTTTTATGGTATTTAATTGTTTTATCAGTGTCAAAATGAGGAAAATCTATCCTTCAAAGCTAATTATGTGTGTATATTTTATAATTTTTAATATATATGTATAGTATGATTTATTTGATTTTGTTTGTTTGTTTTTGGGACAGAGTCTTGCTCTGTCACCCACGCTGGAGTGCAATGGCGCCATCTCAGCTCACTGCAACTTCTACCTCCAAGGTTCAAGTGATTCTCCTGCCTCAGCCTCCCAAGTAGCTAGGATTACAGCCACATGCCATCATGCCCGACTAACTTTTTGCATTTTTAGTAAAGATGGGGTTTCACCATGTTGGTCAGGCTGGTCTCAAAGTCCTGACCTTGGGTGATCTGCCCGCCTCGGCCTCCCAAAATGCTGGGATTACAGGTGTGAGCCACCACAACTGGCCTTGATTCTTAAATTTTAAGGTAAATTTTTTAAAGTTGCTTATTTTAAAAATTTTACCTCAATTTTAGGGTAACTAGTAACACATGCATTATAATTACTAAGTATAAGCTATATAAAACATTAAGTAAAAAAAATTGGAAAACCTCAAAGCAGCAATGATCAGGAGAGGATGGTTAATGAGGTTTGCAGTTAACCAAGAAGTATCATGTCACCCTTGTGTATGCCAAAGGGTAGGGACAAAACATTGTGTGTGTGTGTGTGTGTGTGTGTCTGTGTGTGTGTGTGTCAGAGGGTGCCTGGTGAAAGACAACATAATATTTTTATTTATTTCAAAATAATTTTTAGAAAAAGAGTCTTACTCTGTCCCTCAGGCTGGAGTGCAGTGGCATGATCATGGCTCACTGCAGCCTCAAACTCGTGGGTTCAAGTTATTCTCCTGCCTCAACCTCCTGAGTATCTAGGACTACAGGTATGTGCCACTGTGTCCAGTTAATGTCTTTCTTTTTTTTCGTTTTTGGAGAGATAGAGTCTCGCTCTGTTGCCCAGGCTGGTGTCAAACTCCTGGCCTCAAGTGATCTTCCTGCCTTGGCCTCCCAAAGTGCTGGGATTGCAGGCATGATCCACTGTACCCAGCCCAAGAACTTAATATTTTTAGTGAGAATGTTTTCCAGCAATTCTTTTTCAAAAAGGTGGGCCAAGAATTCACTTTGGCAGACCTTTGAGGAATCACTGGGAAGATACCTCTAAATTACATATTGTAAGATGAGGAGGTATCAAGTATCCTAAGGAAGGAATAACACGGAAACTTTTGTGGTTGATGAAGACTACTTCCGCAACATTATGTGTTATGCACAGGTGGTCACAGGGTAGAACAAGAAGATGCTGTGGAGGAATCAGGAGCGTTTTGGAATGAAAGGGATTGAGATGCTGGTGTCTTTTGTTTTCAGAATCAACATGATTAGAATCAAACTGAGAGGTTAGGATGGTCCCAGCTGAGGTCCATGGGTTAGAAAGGACCCCAAAGTCCCTGAAGTGGAACTCCCCATATTGGAAGGAGAAGTCAACCCAGTCTAACACTAGAGACCAAATGTATAGGGCACCATGTGGAATTGGGACGGGCAGCTGACTTTGGAACCACTTCCCACAGTGGATTTGGTTCACAAGTGGGTGTGACCTGCAGGAGTGGAAGCAGGAAGCCCCATAGATGGGCAGTACTAGCCCTTCAGGGATCCTGGCCTGTAAGCATCACTTCAGTGGGAAAGTGTTTTTGAGCATTGTGCAGGACCAGCACCAGCTTTCAACATTTTTTCCTATTCAACCCTCCAACTGGCACTTAGAAGCAGAATGACTTGTATGAAGTAATTTACTTTACCCTCAGTGCCATCAGACAATTCAGGAGTGGGGAGGTCTCAAGCAGAAGGCTTCCTGCTTGAGTTACTAATTGAAAAAAAAAAAACCACTAAAGAATGTGACTTCATTTGCACCCCAAGCTGATGAAGAGAACCATACTATAACATGCTCCAGCTTAGCCTCTAACTAAGGAGTGCTCTCCTTCCATGCCAGAAGGCATAAACATAGAAGATTACCTCTGCCTTCCTCCACGGGGCATGTAGAACGCTGATGGGGGAAGAGCCCAAAATGACACAAAATGCTCAGTTAGATTAGAGTAAGACACAAACTGAGTCTAACAGCACAGAAAAAATAATTGCCCTGTTAACAGGGAGCTCATCACAAACATTTTGTTGGGTGTATTACAGGGCTGCAAATCTTTTTTGCAATATACCTTTCCTTTGCTTCTAAGGTATTGTATTAGTCTGCTCTCACACTGTTATAAAGAACCACTGGATACTGGGTAATTTGTGAAGAAAAGCAATTTAATTGGTTCACAGTTCCACAGGCTGTACAGGAGGCATAGCTGGAAGGCCTCAGGAAACTTACAATCATGACAGAAGGGCGAAGGGGAAGCAAGACACGTCTTCACGTGACCAGAGCAGGAGGAAGAGAGAGCGAAGGGGAAAGTACCACACACTTTTAAACCATCAGATATAGTAAGAAGTCACTCACCATCATGAGAACAACAAGGGGAAAATCTGCCCCCATAATTCAATCACCTCCTACCAGGCCCCTCCCCCAACATTGGGAATTACAATTCAACTTGAGATTTGGGTGGGGACATAGAGCCAAACCATCTCAGGTGTACATTTAAAAAATATAGTTTGACATCACTGATATCAGCCTCTGTGTTATAACTAAACGCATCCCCATTTGCTGTTAGTGTCAGTAAAGTGGTTGTTATTAGCTGCAATGCCCAGGTTTGTTCATAGATGCTTAGATCATTGTCACTTCAATCGAGCCATGTGCCTAGTTGGTACTATATAAGTTAAGCCATTGTTAATGACTACCTGATTATTGTTTAAAAAATTTCTACTGATAACTTCTGATAAGATTTTGCTTTTTTAAAAATCAGCATCAATGGATATTGTTGACTTAGAAAAAAAATCCAGAGAAGCACTGTATCAGTGATAATGCTGTGTTACTGAGGATCCTGTTGGCCTAGATATATTACTGTGTGGAAAAGCCCAGGTAATGAGAAAACATTTCTTTCTAACTTTTTGTATTATCTTCTTTTTAAAACTTCTTTTTCAGATTTAGGGGTTACATGTGCAGGTTTGTTACTTGCATATATTTCATAATGGTAAGGTTGGGCCTATAGTTAATCCATCAGCCAAATAGTGAACATTGTAACAAATAGGCAGTTTCCTGAACTTTCAATCCTCTTCCTCCCTTCCCACTTTAGAGTTTCCAATGTCTATTATTTCCATCTTTATGTTCATGTATTCACATAGTTTTCTTATAAGATCCTGCATATAAGAACATGCAGTATTTGATTTTCTGTTTGAGTTAATTCACTTAGAATAATGGCTTCCAACTCCATCCATGTTGCTGCACAGGACATGATTTCATTCTTTTTGAAGGCTGCATAGTATTCCATGGTACATATATACTACATTTTCTTTTCTTTTTTTTTTTTTTTTTTTTGAGATGAAGTCTCACTTTGTCACCCAGGCTGGAGTGCAGTGGCACGATATCAGCTCACTGCAACCTCCACCTCCCAGGTTCAAGCGATTCTTCTGCCTCAGCCTCCCAAGTAGCTGGGATTACAGGCGCCCGCCACCATGCCTAATTTTAGGCATGTTTAGTAGAGATGGGGTTTTACCATCTTGGCCAGGCTGGTCTTGAACTCCTGACCTCATGATCCACCTGCCTCAGTTCCCAAAGTACTGGGATTACAGGTGTGAGCCACTGCACCCAGCTGAACTACATTTTCTTTGTCCAATCAACTTTTCACGGACACTTAGGTTGATTCCATGACTTTGCTATTGTGAATAATGCTGCAATAAACATACAAGTGCAAGTGTTTTTAATATAATGATTTCTTTTCCTTTGGGTAGATGCCAAGTAGTAGATTGCTGGATCAAATTGTAGTTCTATTTTTAGTTATGGAGAAATCTCATATTGTTTTCCATAGAGGCCGTACTAATTTACATTCCCACCAACAATATATAAGGGTTCCCTTTTCTTCACGTCCATGCCAACATCTGTTGTTTTTCTCTTATTAATAATAGTCATTGTGACCTATGTAAGATAGCTTGCTGTGGTTTTAATTTGCATTTCTCTGATGATTAGTGATTTTGAGCATCTTTTCATATTTTTATTGGCTTCTTGTATGTCTTCTTTTGAGAAATATTTGTTAATGTCCTTTGCCCACTTTTTAAAAACTCATTAAAAAGTTGTTGAGTTGTTTGAGTTCATTGTAGATTCTAGATATTTGTCCTTTGTTGGAGGCATAATTTGCAAATATTTTCTCCTATTTTGTAGATTATCTGTTTACTCTGTTATTTCTCTTGCTGTGCAGAAGCTTTTTAGTTTAATTAAGTCCCATTTGTCTATTTTTACTTTTGTTGCATTTGCTTTTGGGGTCTTCATTATAAATTCTTTGCCTAGGCCAACATCCAGAGGAGTTTTCCCTAGGTTTTATTCTAAAACTTTTATAGTTTCAGGTTTTAAATTTAGCTCTTTAAACCATCTTGAGTTAAGTTTTGTATATGGTGAGAGATAGCAGTCCAGTTTCATTATTTTGCATATGGCTAGCCAATTTTTCCAGCACTATTTATTGAATAGGGTATCCTTTCCCATTTATTTTTGTCGACTCTGTCAAAGGTCAATCAGTTGTAGCTATGTGGCTTAATTTATGGATTCTCTATTCTATTACATTGATCTACATGTTTATTTTTTTACTAGTCTCAGGCTGTTTCAGTTACTATAGTTTTATTTAATTTGAGGTCAGGTTATATGTTGCCTCTGGCTTTGTTTTTGTTTTTTTGTTTTGGTTTGTTTTGGTTTTGATTAAGATTGCTTTGGCTATTTGGGCTCTTTTTTGGTTTCATATGAACTGTAGGATTTTTTTTTTTCTAATTCTGTGAATAATGACATTGGCACTTTGATAGGAATTGCATTGACTGTATAGATTTCTTTGGGCAATATGATCATTTTGATAATATTCATTCTTCCAATCCATGGGTATGGGATGTTTTTCCATTTGTGTCGTCAATGATTTCTTTCATTAGCATTTTGTAGTTCTCCTTGTAGAGATCTTTCACCCCTTTGATTAAATTTATTCCTAGGTATTTAACTTTTTGTAGCTATTGTAAATGAGACTGAATTCTTTATGTAGTTCTCAGCCGGAACATTATTGGTGTATAGAAATACAACTGATTTTTGTACATTGATTTTTTATCCTGAAATTTTACTGGAGCTATCAAGTTTAGGAGTCTTTTGAAGGAGTCTCCAGTATCGTTTCATCAGCAAACAGAGATAATTTGACTTCCTCTTTTCCAATTTGAATGCCTTTTATTTCTTTCTCTTGCCTGGGTGCTCTAGCTAGGACTTCCAGTACTATGTTGAATAGGAGTGGTGAGAGTGGACATCCCTGTCTTGTTCTAGTTCTTAGGGGAAATGCTTTCACTTTTCCCAATTCAGTATGGTGTTGCCTGTGGGTTTGTCATACATATCTCTTATTATTTTGTGGTATGTTCCTTCAATGTCTAGATTGTTGAGGGTTTTTATCATGAAGGGATGTTGGATTATATCAAACGCTCTGTATACGTCTATTGAGATGATCATATGGTTTTTTGTTTTTAATTCTATTTAGATGGTGAATCACATTTATTGATTTGTGAGTGTCAAACCATCCTTGCCTCTCTGAAATAAAACTCACTTAATCATATTGAATTACTTTTGATGTGCTGTGATTTGGTTTGCTAATATTCTGTTGAGGACTTATGCATCTATGTTATTCAGGAATGTTAGCCTGTAGTTTTCTTTTTTTGTTGTGTCCTTGCATGATTTTGGTATCAGGTGACACTGGTATGTAGAATGAGTTAGGGAGAGATCCTCCTTTTCAATTTTTTGGAATAGTTTCAGTCAGATTGGTACCAGTTTGATATGGTTTGGCTCTGTGTCTCCACCCAAATCTTACCTTGAATAATCCCCAAGTGTTATGGAAGGGACACAGTGGTAGGTAATTGAATCATGGGGATGGGTTTTCCCTTGCTGTTCTCATGATAGTGAAAAAGTCTCACAAGATCTGATGGTTTTATAAAGGGAAGTTCCCCTTCACATGCTCCTCTTGCCTGCCACCATGTAAGACAGGACTTTGCTCCTCATTTGCCTTCTGCCATGATTCTGAGG
Source organism: Papio anubis (assembly GCF_008728515.1). Lineage (NCBI taxonomy): Eukaryota > Metazoa > Chordata > Mammalia > Primates > Cercopithecidae > Papio > Papio anubis. The sequence goes on from NC_044981.1 coordinate 125,192,634, forward strand.
TCTCCCCAGACATGTGGAACTGTGAGTCAAGAAAGCCTCTTTCCTTTATAAATTACTCAGTCTCAGGTATGTCTTCATTAGCAGTGTGAGAACAGACTAATACAGTAAATTAGTACCAGTAGAGTGGGGTGCTACTGCAAAGATACCTGAAAATGTGGAAGTGAATTTGGAACTGGGTAACAGGCAGAGGGTGGAACAGTTTGGAGGGCTCAGAAGACAGGAAAATATGGAAAAGTCTGGAATTTCTTAAAGACTTGTTGAATGGCTTTGACCAAAATGCTGATAGTGATGTGGACAATGAAGTTCAGGCTGAGGTGGTCTTAGATGGAGATGAGGAACTTGTTGGAAACTGGAATAAAGGTGATTCTTGCTATGTTTTAGCAGAGAGACTAGCAGCATTTTGCCCCTGCCCTAGACATTGGTGGAACTTTGAGCTTGAGAGAGATGATTTAGGACATCTGGCAGAAGAAATTTTTAAGCAGTAAAGTGTTCAAGAGGTGACTTGGGTGCTGCTATAAAAGCATTCAGTTTTATGTATTTACAAAGATATGGTTTGGAATTGGAACTTACATTTAAAAGGGAAGCAGAGCATAAAATTTGGAAAATTTGCAGCCTGATGATGTGATAGAAAAGAATACCCCACTTTCTGAGGAGAAATTAAAGCTGGCTGCAGAAATTTGCATAGGTAATGAGGATCCAAATGTTAATTGCCAAGACAATGGGGAAAATGTCTCCAGGGTATAGCAGAGACCTTCCCAGTAGCCCCTCCCATCATAGGACTGGAGGCCTAGGAAGAAAAAATTGTTTTGTGGGCCAAGCCCAGGGCCCCCCTATTGTGTGCAGCCTAGGGATTTGGTGCCCTGTGTCCCAGCCACTTCAGCTGTGGCTAAAAGGGGCCAACATATAGCTCAGGCTGTTGCTTCAGAGGATGCAAACTCCAAGTCTTGGCAACTTACACATGGTGTTGGGCCTGTGGGTGCACAGAAGTCAAGAATCAAGATTTGGGAACTCGGATTTCACAGGGATTTCAGAGGATATATGGAAACACTTGGATGGTCAGGCAGAGGTATGCTGCAGAGGCAGAGCCCTCATGGAGAACATCTGCTAGGGCAGTGCAGAAGGGAAATGTGGGTTGGGAAACCCCATACTGAGTCACCAATGGGGCACTTCCTAGTGGAGCTGTGAGAAGAGAGCCACTATCCTCCAGAACCCAGAATGATAGATCCATGGACATCTTGCACCATGCATGTAGAAAAGCCACAGACACTCAACACCAGCTCGTGAAAGCAGCTGGGAGGGAGGCTGTACATTGCAAAGCCACAGGGACAGAGCTTCCCAAGGCCATGGGAGCCCACCTCTTGCATTAGTGTGACCTAGATGTGAGATATGGAGCCAAAGGAGATCATTTTGGAGCTTTGAGATTTGGCTGCCCTGCTGGATTTCAGACTTGTGTGGGGCCTGTTGCCCCTTTGTTTTGGCCAATTTCTCCCATTTGGAATGAGTATATTTACTCAATGTCTGTAATTCTGTCATGTCTAGAAAGTAACTAATTTGCTTTTGATTTTACAGGCTCATAGATGGAAGGAACTTGCCTTATTTCAGATGAGACTTTAGACTGTGGACTTTTGAGTTAATGCTGAAATGAGTTAAGACTTTGGGGCACTGTTGGGAAGGCATGATTGGTTTTGAAATGTGAGCACACGAGATTTGGGAAGAGCCAGGAGCAGAATGATATGGTTTGGCTCTGTGTCCCCACCCAAAGCTCACCTTGAATTGTAATAATCCTTACATGTCATGAGAGGGACCTGGTGGGAGGGAATTGAATCATAAGGGCAGGTTTTTCCCATGCTGTTCTCAGGATAGTGAATAAGTCTTATGAGATCTGGTGGTTTTAGAAAGGGCAGTTCCCCTCTATGTGCTCCTCTTGCCTGCTGCCATGTAAGACATGCCTTTGCTCCTCATTTGCCTTCTGCCATGATTGTGAGGCCTCCCTAGCCATGTGAAACTGTTAAACCGTTTTCCTTTATAAATTACCCAGTCTCAGGTATATCTTTATTAGCAGCATGAAAACAGACTAATACACATTTCTTCCTTGTACATCTCATAATATTTGTCTGTGAATCTCTGGTCCTGGGCTTTTTTTGTTGAAAGGTTTTTTTTTTTTTTTTTCTTCTTTTTAAATTACTGATTCGCTTTCACTACTTATTATTAATTTGTTCAAGATTTCAGTTCCTTCTTGATTAAATATTGGGTGGTGTACGTTTCCAGGAATTTATCCATTTCCTCTAGGTTTTCTAGTTTGTATGTATAGAGATGTTTATAGTAATCTCTGATGATCTTTCACATTTCTGTGGTATCAGTTGTAATGTCAACTTTATAATTTTTGATTGTACTTAATTTGAATCTTCTCTCTTTTTTTCTTGGTTAGACTAATTACCCAGCTGTCTGTCAATTTTGTTTATCAACCACCTTTTCACTTTGTTGATCCTTTGAATCATTTTTTTAGTCTCAATCTCATTCAACTCTGTTCTGAGAACAAACCAAGTCCAAAGCTAGCAAAGGAAAGAAATAATATCTTGGTTTTTCTTTTTATTTGCTTCTTTGGGTTTGGTTTGTTCTTGCTTTTCTAGTTCTTTGAGGTTCAACATTAGATTGGTAATTTGAGATTTTGTTTTGATGTAACCATTTAACACTATAAATTTTCCTTTTAGCACTGTTTTTGTTGTATCCCAGAAGTTTTGATAAGCTGTGTCTCTATTTTCATTCATTTCCACAATTTTTTGTGTCTGCCTTAACTTCTTTGTTTACTCAAAGTTGCTTAGTTTTTGTGTACTTATGTAGTTTTGAGAGTTTCTCTTGGTATTGATTCCTAATTTTATTCCACTATTTCTGAGAAGAAACTTGATATGATTTAATTTTTTTAAAATGTATTAAGACTTGCTTTATGGACAAGCACATGGTCAATTTTGGAGAATGTTCTGTGCACAGATGAGAAAGTGTATATTATGTGGTTGTTGGAAAGAATGATCTGTAAATGTCTATTAGGTCCTTTTGGTCTAGAGTCTAGTCTAAGTCCAGAGTTTCTTTGTTGATCTTCTGCTTTGATGAACTGCTTAGTGTTGTAAGTGGGGTGTCAAAGTTCCTCACTATTGTTGTATTGTTGTCACTCTGTTTTCTTAGATCTAGCAGTTTCTTAGATCTAGTAGTAAGAATATGGGTGCTCTGGTATTGGGTGCATATATATTTAAGATAGTTAAATTTCTTGTTATATTGAACCCTTTATCATTACATGATCCTTTTTTTTTTTGGTCTTTTTGTACTGTCGTTGGTTTAAAGTCTGTTTTATCTGATATAAGAATGGCTACTCCTGCTCAGTTTTGTTTTCTATTTGCATGATATGTCTTTTTTCATGCCTTTATTTTAAGTCTGCAGGTGTCTTTAGCTATTAGGTTGGTCTCTTGTAGGCATCAGATGACTGGGTCTTATTTTGCCAGCTATGTCTTTTAAGAGGTGTATTTAGGCCATTTACATTCAAGGTTAGTATTGACATGTGAGGTTTTGTTCTTGTTAGAATTTTGTTAGCTAGTTGCCTTGGAGTCTCAATTATGTAATTGCCTTATAGGATCTGTGAACTTTCTACTTACATGTGCTTTTATGATGACTAGTATTATCCTTTCATTTCTATGTTTAAAACTCCTTTGAGCAATTCTTGTAGGACCGATCTAGTGGTAATAAACTCCCTTAGCATTTTCTTGTCTAGGAAAGACTATTTCTCTTTAATTTATGAAGCTTAGTTTGACAGGATATAAAATTCTTGGCTGACTTTTTTTTGTTTAAGGAGGTGAAAAATAATTAGGCCCCCAATCTCTTCTCTCTTGTAAGGCTTATGCTGGGAAAGCTGATATTAGTCTCATGGGATTTCCTTGATAGGTGATTTGATGTTTCTTTCTAACTACCTTTAAGATTGGTCTTATGCTTTGACCTTGGATAGTCTGATGATTATATGCCTTGGTGATGTTTATCTTGTATAATATCTTCCTGATGTCCTCTAAATTTCTTGTATCTGGATGTCTATGTCTCCAGGGAAATTTTTCTGAATTATCCTTCAAATATATTTTCCAAATTTCTTGCTTTTTTTCCTTCTCCCTCAGGAATGCCTATAAATTACAGGTCAGGTCACCATATACAACCACATATTTCTCAAAAGTGTCTTTCATTAAAAAAAAATATTTGTTTGTGTCTGACTGGGTTAATTTGAAAGATCAGTCTTCAAGCTCTGAAATTCTTTATTTTGTTTCATGTAGTCTCTTGCTAAAGCTTTAAATTGTGTTTTGAAAATTCCTTCAGTGAATTTTTTATTTCCTGAAGGGTTATTTCTCCTTATTTTTTATTTTTTGGTTTCTAAAATATATCTATCTTGTCTTTCCTATCCTGAATTGTTTTCCTGATTTCTTTATGTTGGTTTTCAACTTCCTCTTGGATCTCATTGAGCTTCCTTACAACTCATATTTTGAATTCTTTATCTGTCATTTCAAAGTTTTCATTTTAGTTAGGATCCGTTGCTACAGACCTAGTGTGGTCCTTTGAGGGTGTCACAAAATTCTGTTTCTTTGTGTTGGTTTCTTGTGTTATTCCTTCTTATCTGTGGAAGCTGCCACTTCTTATTTTTGAAGTTACTCTTTTGGGGTGGGATTTTTTTCTTCACCCCTTGAGGGTGTTATAGTTGTGTGTGTTGGGTAGGCTTTGTTTCTGTGGTGCTTTTAGGGGCCCAAGGCTTTTTATGAATTCCTTGGTTATAGATAGCCTTAGTGTTGTGGTTTTCTCAAATGGTAGTTAATTTGTAGGTTGTAGTAGTGGAGTACTGTGCATGTGGTCAGGCTCTCTGTCACCTACAGAGATGAGTAAGTGGAGGTCTAGGGAAGCTTATCTCCTTCTCTAGCACTGTGCACATCTGTTAGCAGGAATTATATTGGGTTGTGCAGTTCACCCTACAGGCCAGTAGGTAGCACTTCCGGGCAAAAGCCTGCTGAGTGCTATACAATGATGTCAGTAGTTGTGAAACACTGTGCAGTTTGACCTCCCTGCCAGTAGGTGGCAACTGCAGATAAGAGGCAATTACAGTGATGGCAGTGGAATTTTTACTTGGCCTTTGTTGACGGGGTATGTGTCCCTGCTGATGGGCAGGGCATGGGGCTCTCAGGGATGCCATCTCATGTGCTGCTACCAAAGTGGCTACAGGGAGCAAAGCTGGGTAGGGCCTGGGTCAGCTGAGCCCAGAACCAGGCTCTCAAGGCAGGTACAAGTGCTGATCTTAGCAGGGGTCTAGGGGAAGCTTTCAGGCCCCTACCCTGCCCCACAGAGCCAACTCAGGGGACCAAGGGCTGCCAAGCATTTTCAGCCTAGAAGGTGGCTGCAGGACTGCACAGCTCTCACACCCTCAGTCTGGCTGCTCTCCCTCTAGCAAATGGCTGGGGCAAGAGGCTTGACTGGTTAGGCCAGTCCCAAGCTGTCTGTGCCCCGATGGCCAAACTGTTTCAGACATTCAGGTCTGCTAGAACCTCTGGAGCATAAACTGCCACTAACAGGCCCTACACTTTCCTGTCTGGCCTCATGAAGGGACGGGTGCCCAACTCCCAACGCCAAAACACTAACCCACTTCACACTCTTCTCTGTGTTCTGATGGTTGAGTTTCCTCCCCAACTCAAGATCAGGCCACAGATCTCATCGCCCTACCCCTGGGCAGTGTGCTGCAGTCCTGGAGAACTGGACCCAGTCCAGCAGATTTATCCTTTGGCCCCTTGGGATCAAGCGCCAGCTGTGATACAGAGGTGGACTACTCCCAGGTTACCAAGAAACCACTCAAGCAGGGCAATGGTGGCTATGCATTGGGCTTCCCCTGCAAGAATGGCCAGGCAGGCAGTCTTGGGAGGGACAAGCAGGCATGGGGGCACGTGGTTTAGATGCACATATGGCAGTGGGGCGTGTCTTGGGTGCATGAGCATGCATGAACTTTGTTCTCTCCTGAAGACAGATAGCAGAAACTGCAACTGCTTAGGGAAGGATGCAGAGCTTTGTTGGGGATGGGGGAAGGAGGTGCCCAGAGTCACATATTGCTGCAGCTGCCCAGCACACTGAAGAATTTGGGGATCCACTCAGGTTTAAGCAGAGTCTGTATGTGTTCTCCACACAGCTCTCCCTACCATTCTGAAGGTCTGCTTGGGGGTCATGAGAACTCCTCTAGCTAGGATCTCAAAGGTCCACCATGGGAATGTGGTGCTCTGGAGTTCCTTTACTCACCCCTTCTTTGGGTCTGATCTAAGGGCCGGTCCTGGTGCCTGGCAATGCAGAGAAGGTAGCCCTGCTTTCTCCCTCTTCAACCATGGTATCTTCTATTACCTCTGTATTAAATTTCAGTGCTTTTTCTCAAAAGATTTGTTTAAAGTGTAAAGGTTTACTTGACATTTTGGTTCCTCTTCATGGAGGAGGTGCATCCCAGTTGCATCCAGTCAGCCATCTTTAATTCTCTTCCTTCTTTGTAATATAATTGCCAACCTTTTAATTTTATTTTTCTGTCTCTCTTAATCGTATATAAAATTACAGAGCACCTCTCTATCAAAGATTTCTTAATTACACAGCAGATAACCTGCTTCATGAAAGCTTACCACTTTTTCTATTGATGCATAGTTAGCATTTACCAACAAACCATCTCAGGTGTTTGCTGGGTTGTGTATCTAACCCTCTAATTTCAATACTTTAAACACATTTTGCTTTGATGAAATACAAGTGCTTTAATTTCTCAAACATGCTACCTGTGTTTCTTGTTATACATTTTTAAAGGCATGTGGAACAATTTTTGTCATTTCCAACGACAATCTATTTGTCTGTGAGACATTCTAATGTCTACTCTAAGCATACATTATACAACATGAGTTCCTACTGGTATTCATACTATTACAATTCTATGGAATTCTATGATCAAATATATTTGTACTTGCTGTTATAGCCAGATTGATACCAGTTGGACTCTACAATTGAGTCAAGATAACCAGGGAGTCAGTTCTGGTGCCCAGGGTAAGCAAGTGATATGAGCAGCCCCACCTATAGAAGGTTTCACAATGTCACCTTAATTTAGTTGTTTGTTTAACAAATATTATTGAATTGTTTATTATGGAGTAGGCACTGTGCTAGACATTGGGGAAAGACAGGTAAGCAAGTACATGTTATGTAAATATTTAACCATTCCCTATTATCTGTTTACCCCATAGTAAATGATATTTGTGCTAGCTCTTAAGTTAAGCAAACAAATGCACAATATTTTCTAAAATTTGCATGCTAAAAGTTTTATAGACCTATATGTAGTGTGACACTTATGCATATTATACTGAGAGTGTAGCTGTTTGTGGTATTTATTGTTTGTTAGGAATACAGGGTGAAAGTGAAGAATATGATTATTAACACTAGAATTATTTCTTTTCTGTTTTTTTGGTTTTTTTTTTAGATGGAAGTTCACTCTTGTTGCCCAGGTTGGAGTGCAATGGTGCAATCTTGGCTCACTGTAACCTCCACTTCCCGGGTTCAAGCAATTCTCCTGCCTCAGTCTCCCAAGTAGCTGGGATTACAGGCATGCACCTCCTTGCCCAGCTAATTTTGTCTTTTTAGTAGAGATGGGGTTTCTCTATGTTGGTCAGGTTGGTCTTGAACTCTCAACCTCAGGTGATCCACCCACCTCAACCTCCCAAAGTGCTGGGATTACAGGTGTGAGCCACTGTGCCTGGCTTAAATGCTAGAATTATTAAATGACTACACAATATTGCAGTTATTTTATCATATATGTCACTTGTAATTCCAGGGTAAAAGCCTGGAATTTTGGTTCCAAATTTGCTATGACTTTGGTTCCAAATTTCTGTCTGTTCTCTTCCTGCTTGGTGAGCTGAGCTGGATCACATGGAAGCAAAAGCACCAGAGAGTGGGTAAGGACTTTCTCAGGGCCTTTCCCATTTACGCCCCTCCCTACCCACTTGTGCACCACCCACTTTATATTCCTGGCCCTCCAAGTTACCAGTCTGACTGCTGAAAGCGCAGGGAAGATAAGAAAGAGCTTTTTCTACAAGGCAGTGGCTCTTCAGTTTTATAGAACGTAAATTACATGGAGAGTTGTTAAAATGCAGATTCTTAGGCTCCATCCCCTAGAGAGTCTGATTCAGTAGAACAGAGTAGAGCTTAAGGATTCTGATGCGGGTGTCCTCTAATCCATACTGCCTGTTAAAGAAAAGGACACTGTCTCATTCCTTCACCGGCTACTTAAGAGAAAAAGGGTGAATCTCTCTTTCTTTCTCTCTCTCTCTCTGTCTCTGTCTCTGTCTCATACAGCCACCACACACACACACAAAAGAAAAAGGTACTCAAAAAAGAAGACATTGTAGTTCTGGTTCCATCTCTAATGGAATGATGAACATTGTACTTATCCCATAGTAAATAGCTATAAAAACAGACAAAATGTATGAAGTGACTATTTGTAGGCATTGATTAGCAGTGCCTAAAATACAAGATCCAATTATATGTTGCTTGTAAGAGACATGATTTAAATATAAAGACACAGATAGATTAAAAGCAAAAGGATGGAAAAAGATATGCCATGCAAACATTAATAATTTAAAAGTTGGAGTGGCTATAGTAGACTTCAAAGCAAGGAAGATTAGTGGCAATAATGTGGGATATTTAACAATGAAAGACATCTAGTTCATCAAAAACACAGTAATCCTAAATGTGTATACATCTAATAAAAGAGCTTCAAAATATATGAAGCAAAAACTAAAGAGACTAAAAAAAAAGAAATAGACATATCTTCAGTTACAGTGCAAATTTACATTTTTCTCAGTAATTACTTGAACAAGTAGACAAAAAAACAGTAAGGATATAAAAGATTTGAACAACTATCAACCAATTTTCCCTAATTAGCATCTTTAGAACACTACCTCAATAGCTGCTGCAGAAATAGTCTTTTCAGTTGCACATGGAACATTCACCAAGATAGACCATATTCTGGCCCATAAAACAAATCTCAATAAATTTAAAAAGATTTAAATCTTACAGTGTATATTTTCTGACCACAATAGGATTAAAGATCAATAACCAAAAGATAGTTGGAAAAAAACCCAAGAATTTACAAATTAAGAGACATATTACTAAATAATTCATGGATCAAGGAACATATCACAAGTAAAATTTTAAAATATTTTGAATTAAAGGCGGATAACATCTTAAAATTTGTGGAATGCAGCTAAAGCCATGCTTAAAGGGAAATCTGTAGCTTTTATAGAGCAAAAAAAGTCAGACACAAGGCGATATATTGTGGGATTCCCATAGATATAAAGTACAAAAACAGACAAAAAACCAGTGCTCTTGGAAGTCAGGATAGTGGTTCCCCCAGGGCAGGTGTAGCCCTTTGAAGGACGTTGTATTAGTCTGCTGGCACTGCTGTAACCAACTATTAGCCTGGGTGGCTTAAATAACAGACACGTATTTTCTCCCAGTTCTGAAGACTGAAAGTCTACAATATAGGTGTAGGTGGGATTGGTTATTTCTGGCCTCCCTCCTTTGCTTCAGATGTCTGCCTTCTTGCTGCATCTTCACATGGCCTGTGATCTGTTGACACACATCCTTGGTGTCTCTTTCTCTTCTTATTAGGACACCAGTGCTATTGGATTAGGATCCCATCCTTATGAGCTCATTAACCTTAATTACCTCTTTAAAGGCCCTGTCTCCAAACACAGTCACACTGGGAATGGGGTCTTCAACATACAACTTTGAGAGAGACAGTTCAGTCATAACTGACACATAAGGACAGCTTCTGGAGTACTGGTTGTTTTCTGTTTCTTTTTTCTTTTTTTGAGACAGTTTCATTCTGTCACCAAGGCTTGAGTGCCGTGGTGAGATCTTGGCTCACTGCAACCTCTGCCTCCCGGGTTCAAGCAATTCTCCTGCCTCAGCCTCCTGAGTAGCTGGGATTACAGGCATGCACCACCATACCTGGATAGGTTTTTTGTTTGTTTGTTTGTTTTTGCATTTTTAGTAGAGATGAGGTTTCACCATGTTGGCCAGGCTGGTCTCAAATTCCTGACCTCAAATGATCCACCCACCTCCGCCTCCCAAAGTGTTAGAATTACAGGTGTGAGCCACCGTGTCTGGCCGTTTTCTGTTCCTTTATCTGAATGCCGGTTCCCTGTGTTACACCTATACTCAATTTCTAAAAATTAATTGATCAGTTCACATATGGTAATATACTTTTCTATATGTATATTAAAAGTTTAATTGTATAAATATAAAAAGGTATTTTTATAAGTATATTAAAAAGTTAAAATCAAAAATGAATTCATCATGCAGAAAAGAGCGGCCCAGGATAGCTCGAGTGCTTGCCTCATGTACAGAATCTTGAAGAGCATGGCTCTAGAGTTAGCCAGACACGTCTGAGACCCAGCTCCACCATGTAGGAGTTAACAACTTATTTTTCTGATCTCAGTTTCCTCAAATGTGAAGTAAACCATCTGGGAAGCTGTTGTGAGAATGAAAACACTCAATACACATTAGCAACGTGATAATTCACTGCTCTGCCTCCCTGCAGAGCTTCTCCCTGGGGGCACAGTTAAGGGAGGGGAAGGAAGATATCTTCTCTGAGCAATTCTCAGATGATGCACACCATTTTCTAGAGTCTTGAATTCCACTGTATAGAGAAAAGTTTGTTCGAAAGGTTGGGAATTCATGCTGCTTTTGAAGAGAGCAAGAGCTTAGTTGGTAACATTCCACAGGTGTTACAGCCAACTAGGGACGAAGCAAGACTTTAAAGACCAGAGCTGAAGGGTGACCACGTACAAAGTTTCTGATTTAAGTCCTTCTTTTTATTGTTCCCGGCAAACTGGTATGCCCTTTTCTTTTCCTGTCTCTAAATAAGACCATTTCTGTATCCTTTATGATTCACTTAAATGTTACTAAATTGATGACCCACATCTCAGGTGGTTTTAATCCATATTAACCTTCCCTTTATTCGAACTCCAGTGATGCTTCTGTTTATTGTTGTTTCTTCTGTTGTTTCTTTCTTTCTTTCTTTTTTTTTTTAATTTGAGACGTTGTCTCACTCTGTCACCCAGGGTAGAGTGCAGTGGCATGTTCTCAGCTCATTGCAACCTCCACCTCCCGGGTTCAAGCAATTCTCCTGACTCAGCCTCCTGAATAGCTGGGATTATAGGCACCCACCACCACGCCTGACTAATTTTTTTGTACTTTTAATAGAGACAGGGTTCTGCCATGTGGGCCAGGCTGATCTCAAACTCCTGACCTCAAGTGATCCACTCACCTCGGCTTCCCCAAGTGTTGGGATTACAGGCATGAGCCACGGCGCCCAGCCCATTTGTTGTTTCTTAATTACATTGTGATTACATTGTAGTCAAGCTGTTTTTTATTGTTTATTGTTTTTTTTTTTTTTTGAGATGGAGTCTCGCTCTGTCACCCAGGCTGGAGTGCAGTGCTGCAATCTAGGCTCACTGCAAGCAAGCTCCGCCTCTCGGGTTCACGGCATGCTCCTGCCTAAGCCTCCCAAGTAGCTGGGACTACAGGCGCCTGCCACCATGCCTGGCTAATTTTTGTATTTTTAGTAGAGATGGGGTTTCACCGTATTAGCCAGGATGGTCTCAATCTCCTGACCTCATGATCCGCCCACCTCAGCCTCCCAACGTGCTGGGATTACAGGCGTGAGCCACCGCGCCCAGCCAAGTTGTTTTGTATTGAACTGTCTTCTCATTGAAATTATCAACATCAGAGAGCAAGACTTTCTGTGCCTATATTTTCTGCCTAGCTTTTAAGGTCAGGGAAGAGAACACTCAGTCTTCTTCATGGTATTAGATACAATTTTAGCCTAGGACAGTGTCCGGAGTGTGGTGTGCATTAGGCACAGTTTAATGAAGGTGCGGTTATGTTTCCATGGAATGCCATGAGGTGTTCAGCCACAAGACTGAAGCAGTCCCTGAAGTGTTTAAAGGAAGATCTAGAGAGTAGGCAAAAAATAGAGAAGACTTTGCTGGAGAAGTTAATGACAGACTGTAATAGGACAGTGCTAAGAGTCAAAAGAAATGGATGAGCTAGTGACCATTTTATCTTCTCAAGAGTGGAGACTAAGACTCAAAGTCCATGTTCCTAGGGCCCTTCCCTGCCTGTTCTCACCTTCAATGACGTTTTGGAGTCTGTAAAATGTGGTGCATATGTTATGTGGTTATGTTTACCATCTTTTTCACCAAGCATAGTACATGCCTTTCTCTATGTAATTATTAGTTTTGGAAGCATTTTTAATATGTACTAAATAATCCAACATAGACACAGGCCACAATTTATTTTGCCATTCTCAACTCTTAAAAACTTATTTTTGTTTCCAGGTATCACTACTATTATAATGCTTTGGTTATCTTTGTATGTAAATATTTAACGGTTTTTCTGATTCTTTCTTTAGGATGGAGTCCAAATAATTCTAAAAGTAAGTTATTAGGTGAGTGCTTTTTTGTTTTTGTTTTTGTTAAATTGCTTTCTAGAGTTCATATTATCACTACGAATATATCAGAGCAACTGTTTTAAAATAAAGAGCTAAGTGGGAGAAACTAGGCCAGGCACAGTGGCTCACGCCTGTAATCCCAACACTTTGGGAGGCTGAGGTGGGTGGATCACCTAAGGTCAGGAGTTTGAGACCAGCCTGGCCAACATGGTGAAACCCCATCACTACTAAAAATACAAAAATCAGCCAAGTGTGGTGGCACACACCTGTAATCCCAGCTACTTGGGAGGCTGAGGCAGGAGAATCGCATGAACCCAGGAGGCGGAGCTTGTAGTGAGCCGAGACTGCGCCACTGCTCTCCAGCCTGGGTGACAGCAAGACTCCATCTCTAAAAATAAAAACAAAAAATGGGAGAAACTACACTCCAAATACAAACTGCAGGACTATATGTTAACAACTAATGAAATGAACAAATTAATAAAAGTGGGAGATCTCCATTCCAAGTGATGCTTACATTTTTCAGTGGTGATAATAGTGACAGAACTAGTGGTCACAAGTATACTTTATTTACCTTTTAATTCAGCCTTCCAATAAGAAAGTAGCTCTTGATTACTGTCTTAGTCTGACAGGGTCATCTAGTCCTTCAGCCTCAAGCCCCTCTACTCCCTTCATCTTTTCCTGCTTTCCCTACTCCCCACAATCCCCTGCATCACCCAAAGCAACACATGAATCTTTGATCTTATGCCAAACTGTTTTTAAAAATCTGTTCTCCAGAGGTTGGCAGCTGACAACCCCATGCTCAGAGTGCCACATTCTCACGAAGCATTTATCAAGGTAGTTTTATAGGCAAAGGCACTTCCTTCTCTTGATATCCTTCTCTTAGGTCAAATTTTAATATATACTAAACATTCCTTCCCAACTCAAGTAATACCAAAAGTGAACATCTGATTGTGTCACTCCTGTTTAAATACCTTTATTGCTCTGCATTACCCTCAGAATAAAATCTAGATTCCTCATCAAAGCTTTCAAGGTCATTGTTATTCAGGCCAGTGCTGCTGCCTGGCTTTATTCTCTTTCTTTTCTCCCTGCACCTGTGTTGCTGCAAAACTGAGCATCTCAGTTCTTGTTTTCTTTGGGCCAAGGCACATGTGTTTTCTGTGCCTAGAAGGATCTATCTCAGCCACCACCTTTTCCCACCCTTCTCCCAGTGTTTTTGCCTGACTAAATTCTAATTATCTTTAGCTTCCAATCTAGGTATTACTTTTCCAAAAATGCCTTTCCTGACCCCAAAGGCTGACAGTTCTTTTCACTTGAGACTCTATTTTACATGCCTGTGTCCTACTTGACAGTGAGTTCCTCAAAATCAGGGACCACAACTGTTAACTTTCTGTTTCTGGAGCCTAACACAGGCAACACTGAGATAACAACCATCATTGTAGCAAGAAGGCTGACCTAGGGAAGAGGTAAATAGATGGACATGGCTGTGTTCCAAGAAACTTTCTATACAAAAGTGGATAGTGGGCTGGATTTGGCCCAAGGGCCCTAGTTTGCAAACCTCTGGTTTAAGATCTAAGGAAACAATACCACTCCAGTGAATCAGTTATGGTCTTTCTATAGAAATAATTATAATCCGGAACATATTTAATCCCATACATGTCTCCCAGTCTGACCAGACTGCTTCACCTGGGTAAGTAGCTGGTTGCAGGGGCATCCTCATGGAAGGTCTGAGCCTCCACTATTTAGACAATGATGTTCTCCATCTCCAAAATGCCTTCAGCTATACCTCTTTCCTGTTTCTATAAAAACAAATTGCAAAATAAAAAAGAATAAAGTTTTTGTTAAAAATCTCTCTAAGATAAAGGTTGACCTTAAAAATAAGATAAAATTGATGAGATGTAAAAGCAAATATAAAAAGCCAATGAGGTAAAAGGTTAAATATAAAATGATGAAAGATTTAAGCTAAAAGGCCCAAATATGATAAACATTTTAAAATTTAAAGTAAACGAGATTAAAGGTTAAAGATAAAAATTAAGTACCACTAGTGTAGGAATAAAAATTATAAATCTACACGAATTAAGAAGATTAAAAAACTATTTTTAAAAGAAAAGAAGAACCAAAAGCACTGAGATTACAGAAGGTAAATATTAAGAATATTGTAAAGAGGAAAATAAGTAAAGACAGAATGGCAAGAAGTGGGAAGAGACTAAGATCTCAGGGGATTGTCAGCCTTTTCCTAGAGAAAGGTCTCTGTCTCATCTGGGAGTCAGGCCGTATGGAGCCCTCCTCCCACAGGCACTGGCAGGCTAGATGCAGGGCCTGAGGCTTCTCTACGAAAATGGCATATTTTATTTACCTTTTAATTCAGCGGGGCACAGGGGTCCAGGCTGCATAGCATCACTGGGTCACAGAAAACTCCCAAAAGACCATCTGGAAAAAGGGTTAGACATTATGAATTAGCTTAGATTTCAGAGTATCTAGTTCAGATAATTTTCTCTTCTTCTTCAAATATGGAAACAAATGAGAATAAAAGGTCTTTCTGTCAAGTATGCAGGTATATACATATACATGTCTGTGTATCAAAATTGTATAAACATTTATACAAAACTGTATTAAAATTGTGTATGAGAATTGTACAAACGTATACATATGAAAATGTTATATATTATATATAATTGTATATGTTGTATGCATGTATGATTATATGTATATAAACACTTACACCTAAGTCACACATATTGGTTCCTAGCCAAAAATGTGAATAGATACATACACACACACACATGCACATACCCACAGTACAACATTGCTCAGGACAGATCACAGTAGTACCTGGGTACTGACCACACTGTCCAAGGAACTGACCACGCTCCTCTAGAAAGCGCACATTACTGACATAGACAAGGAACTCCAGCCTCTTCCCTTTCTCAACGGAAGAGCTGCCGAAAGGAAATGGAGCGGCAGATTCAATGCAGTTGTTGCTTCCCTTGGTGATCTGCACTTGTTCCCATCCACCGAAACTCTTTTTCCTTATCCTGTACAAAATGTCATTTTGTTAATAATAGAAAACCAATTGGACGAACTTTGTTTTTTAAATCACAGACACAATAGCAGAACACAACCTATTTTTCTATTAATCTTCATATTGTATTTGAATTAGGAGGATGATTCTGTCTCATTTTGCAAATGGTGAAATCTAGAAATCCCATATGCTATAGGCTCACACTCTGCTGAAACCCTCTACCTTACTCATCATTAAGGATGCTCTTGGTGATGTAAAAAAAGGCTTTCAGATGAAATACTTTTTATGAAAGTTTTAAAACAGATATGAGATTATTAGATTAAAAAAGAGTTTATCCTGGGTCCAAGTAATGGAGTTAGTGTAAATGAACCCAAATTTGAGGGGATTTTTGTTTGTTTTTGGTTTGTTCAGGCTGAGTAAAACGTATAATGCAGGGGTGTTCTGGAGCTGGCTTGAAATGCTTTGCAAGAGCTGATTGTGTGTATGTATTTTTCAATTCAGCCTTAGTGAAGTCAGGTTCATTGCTTTGAAATCATCCATGGTTGGAAGTGTTAAACTGCAGAAATCAGCACACACTAAAAATCTCTGGGCCTCCAGAGATGGTTGTTAAATATTTACTGGCATGCCACTGCCATAACATAAACAGAACTGTTTTGTTAATATTAAATGTTCTTTCTGTGCAAAAATGGTGAAATATATTTGCAGGGTTACTGTGGTGAACCATATCATAACAGAAGAATTGACAAAAAGATTTTATACTATTTGGCATCTTCGTAAAAATGTTAACCGGATAATATTAAAAACTAGGTTAAACTAAGCTAAGTTCTGTTAATTAGTTTATTTAAGTTCTTCCCCCTGGGAATTGTTCTAAGCTTTCTAGTTCATTAACTGATAGTTATTTTCATATATATACATGTATAGGTGCTGTGTGGCAGAATATAAGTGGTAATATACCAAGTGATAGACTTAGTGGCATTAAGGACTCAGTGGAACTTCTGAAGATGTTTAAGTTACATGCAAGGAGCAACAAAGACACTGAGAAGAACTGTACTAGGAGGAAATTGACATCATTTTTAAAAATTCAAAGCACAATCCTTCAAAAGACCTAGGACAGGAATAGATGTCTAGAAATAAATCTTCAGTTAACTTTGGGGATCTTTGGTGTCTCTTAACATTTATTTTACTTGCCATTTTGCAATTGTTTTCTATTTTAAATAGTGATTGACATTACAATTAGAAAAATGAAAATGATTTCCTAATAATTAAGAATGAAGTGGTGTATGTCTTTGCATAACATGTGATCAACAGAATTCTCTGCTTTCACATTAAAATGCAGATAAATAACAGAACATTTTTGGTTTTTACTGCATGTGTTTAGGCAATAAAACAGTTCTATCCAAGTTTCTTAGTAATAGCCTCAGTGTCATTTCAAGTTGAAAACTTCAGTCCTAGTGAAACAATTTCTATGTAAAAGTGATGAAATGAAAACCAGGGTCTTTGAGTCTTCCCACAGACACAGAGCATGACGAGGAGGCTCAAGTGCCTTTACAGCCGCGCCTGTCGTACATCCCATGGACAGGAGAAATGGGTTAGGTTAATTTTACTGGCTCAGTTAGTGTGCCTCTCTATTCATCACCCTCCAAATTAGGCCCTCGCAAAACGGGATGGCCCCATTGAAAATACCCCTTCCTGGGTAGAGGTGGTCTGGTCTCGGGTCAGGAGTAACAGAAGAGCTGCAATGTCTACAAAAGAGCTCTCAAGGCCCCTGGCTGGGTAGGGGTGGAATGGAGGGAAGTCCAGCTTCCAAACGCGACTGGATTATTCTTTTAACAAACATATGAAATGATTGTCCTATCAGCAGAGTAGGCATCTTGGAAAATGTTCTCTGATTTCACAGTGGTTCTCTTTCTCTCTATATAGACACAGCTACCAGATTACGTTAACTCTTCAATCTGAGTGGTGGGTATGTTGGTGCCTATTGTATTATATTTTCTCTTTTTTGGATGTTTAAATCTCTCACAGTAAAAATTCAGTTTTAAAATACTCTAATTTGTGACAAAGTTTCTCACTTTGTTCATTGTACACAGTCATCAAAATGAATCTTTTCAAACAATTTCAGATAGCATATCAAAATGTTCATTATACAATGTTAAGTGAAAAGGCAAGCTCTATAATTAAGTATAATGTGGTTTTAATCATATAAAAAGGAACATATATGTTTTACATATGTACAACAGATATATTTATACATATATAAATCAAGAAGGAAAATACATCAAATTCTTGAATTTTTTTCTTTTTGTTTGTTTTATAAAACAAACATACACTATATACCTAAGGGAAAAAAAGCTATTAAAAATTTTATTTTCTACTTCAGTATGAATGTTAGAGAATGTATCATTTGACAAACATGTAATACAAATGGAAAGTCAAAAGGCAATCTTGTTTCACATCAGTAGATGTCTAGAAGTGGATCCTGACAAAGATAAAAATCTATCTGGAAAGATCAGGTGAAATAAAAACACCTGTAAGTACCCTGCACTTGCTTGGAAACCTGGACATGACTTCAAACAGAACTTACCAGGAATCATTTGTGATGACCACCATTTGTGTACTGCTCTAGCGCTTAGAAAGCTCTTTGCTTTTAATTGCAATCCATTGAATTCTCACAAAACTCCAGTGAGGTTAGTATGCATGTCCTTGTTTTACAGATAAATGAGCTGAAGTTCATAGTGCTTTCTAACACCCAGCACTGCCAGGACAGTTCTAAGACTCATAAAACCTCACAGCAATGATTTAACAAGAAGAAATTATCTTTACATAATGTCCATAATAATAGCTCATTGGTGAAAAAATAGTAGGATTTTTGCCTGTTTTGAGATGGGAGTTGAGTTCACAGAGAATATCCACATTTAGACCTTACCTGTGCTTTTCTTCTTTGATAAAAGTATACAAAATCCTCCTGCAGTAAGCCTTCCAGTGCCAATCCAGTTCTGACAATGAATAGCACACTACAAGCTTTAGAAGGCAGCACATCTTTAAAAATAAAAGTTCAGGTTAGAAGCCTAGAGTTTGTGAAGTCTTTAAAATATATATATCATTGCATAAATGGTCTAGCGTGTTAATGAGAAATAGGAAGTGTCATAATAAAAAGAAAATGAAGAAATTGGGACCTGACCACCCCCCATATTTGTAGTTTCTCCAATCTGCTAGAGCCTCTATTTAAAAGTTTACATTTTTTAGTGGAAAAATTAATTTCTCTTTCACAAGTTCCACTCACATTTTGTTGCTAATAAAACCAAGAATGTAAATACTATTAAGTACAAAACAGCCTGCTGCGTAATTGTTTCAAAGCAATTACAGATTATATCGAGCCATTCGTGGAGCAGAAACAGTTTTATCCAAGACACCAGCTCCCTGTACCTTGAAATTTTATTAGTCTAAGAATTTCATGCACCATATGTTAGAATATGAGACTAGCTGCAATTGAACAAACAACTTTCTGATATATAAGTGAATGATAACTTGATTTTAAATGTGTTTATCTAATGAGATAGTAACTATAATTTACAACACATATAAAAACCCCCACTGTTACTCCTGGTGCACCTTTTGGCTAAAAAGGGTGATGCAGGGAGATATGCTAATGATGATCGTCCTAGTTTTTACCAAGTCAGTAATAAAATTTGCATTTGATATTGTGCACAGTAAACTGGGTTATTAGCCTTGAAAATGAGTCTCATAAAATTTAAATATAGGTTTAAATCATATTAACAGTCCTGTAGGTTTTCTGAGAGGCTTTAAAGCATTGTGTTGCCTCCATAGTGTAGAGAATGCAGATGTTCGTGTGCCTTTAAGGGGGCCCCCAGAAGGATACAGATGAGAGCTTGAGAGATGCACTAGAAAAGCATCCACTATTGTGCTTCCAGCTTTGAGGACCCCGCCAGGGTCAAGTACCTGTAGATCAAGGAGGCTGGGGAAGGTGGGTCTTTCAGAAGAAGTTTTCTAAGGGGTTTCTGGCTAAAGAGTTAACCAGGCTGGCTAATAAATGTTTGTACAAGGACGGCTTAGACCATCAACAACAAAACTTTTAAACCCCCATGGCTGGATGATGCAGAAAAGTTGACAGCTTGTTATCCTTGAGACAGAGACGGAAGGGACAGATTAAAGGCTGAAAGACCTCGTGGACTCAATTTCTCCAGTAACTTCCAATTGCAGTGTGCTGTTTCTCAGTCCATACTAAGTCATAACCATATACTGTTAGAAGAAAGAAATGCATTTGAGGATGCAGGTCCTTTGTTGTTGACTCCTTGACCAACTTAGATGCCCTGTTCTGGCCTTGGGCACCTGTTGCTAAGTAGCCTTGCAGGGTCTCACTAGCAACTCAATGGCAGTACTTTAGCCCGAGCCAAAGCCTCGATCCACCCTTCACTGACAGACTTCTTCTACCCAACCAAGACATGAGATCTCCTTGGATGTGTAACCAACCAGGTCAAGGCTGACTCCCATAAGGCGTGGTGGTCTTCTACTTCTGACTCCAAGACTTTCATCAGAAGACTGAAATACTAATTATTTTAACAAATTACATGCAGCCAAATTTGCCATACTTTATATATATCTCTATATTCCTTGATCACTACCCAAGATCCAAGCTCCTCTTGAATATATCCCCTTCTTTTCTCTTGAATCAACTTCCTTTTTCACTCTTCTTTCCCAAAATGCCCCATTCTGCTCTGTGGGACTCTTGCTCCATAGTAGCAGGTTTATACAGGTGCCCAAAGTTGTCACTGAGTGCTCACTCTGGCACCCTTGCCTTGAAAGAACCCTGGCTTGCCCCAGGAAATAATGCTGCAACCTCTCAAAAAAGCTGCTCATTTCTCCCCATTTCACATGCTGCAAGGGCAATGAGAGGCTGTTCATGCATCTCACTCAGCACAGCCCCTCCAGACCTTGAATCTTCCATCTTGGTGTGAAAATCCCTGCTTGGAGGAGCTGTCTATACCACTCTTGCTCACTCATCCTTTTTGCTAACATCTGCTCTTCCTTCCCCTATTCATTGAAGGCTTTAGCACTTGGTTCAAAGCTTTCTTCTCTACCACTCTGTTCATGAAGAAGGCTCATCTAAAACCCTAACGTCGCAGTATGTTGTCCTCTTAAGGTCTCGCACCCTCCATTTGCAGACTTCAAAGTCACACTCCCGTGGATGCAAAATAGACCTTGTAATTTCCAAGAATGTCTGCATCTCTGAATTAATAATTCAGAAAGTCCACCCTCTAATCACACTCTCCTGACTTGTTTCCTGAGCTATGGTTTCATCAGGACCTTTACTCCTCTGCCCCACCCGATTCTATCCGATTTCTTCCCACCTAGCAGCCCTTCCTGGCTTAACTTCCTTCTTTTTTTTTTTTTTTTTTTTTTTTGTATTTCTTAATAGAGACGGGGTTTCACCGTGTTAGCCAGGATGGTCTCGATCTCCTGACCTCGTGATCCGCCCGTCTCGGCCTCCCAAAGTGCTGGGATTACAGGCTTGAAACTTCCTTCTTAACATTGTGTAGCACTCTAACCCTATCACCTTGACAGAAACTCTTTTTGCCAAGGACATTCACAAACTGCATGTTGCTAACTCCAAAGGAAACATTCCCGTCTCTTCCTCACGTACCTGCTTAGCAGTATTGCTCCTCTTGGACTCTCCCCCTTCCCAACCTCCTCCTCCTGTGGCCCTGCTTCCGTGTTGTGCCTCCTGATTCTCCAGCTGTTCAGTCTTGGGGGTTCTCCTTTCTCTTCCTTCCCTTAAGTGTTGCTGTCCCTCTGGATGTAGTTCCAGGACCTCTCATCTTTTCTGACTCTATAGCTGCCCCAGGGTGGGGTGTTCTCATTACCTCGCACAGCTTTATACGAAGTCTACATGCTGATAACTCCCAAGCAAATATCTTCTCAGTCACACATATAATTTTCCAAATTGGCCAAGTTACTTAACTTTCCTGTGCCTCAGTTTTCTTATCTGTAAAATGGGAATGAACATAGTACCTATCCTTAGGTTTAGTGTTAGGAATAAATGAGTTAATTCAAATAAGTACTTAGAACAGTACTTGGTACTTGTTAAGGTTCACTCAATGTTTTCTACCATGATAACAATAATAATTATTATCACAGGGAATCTTTTGTGGATGCTTCTTAAGAGCCTGAAACTCAGTATACTGCAAAATGGAATTTACTGCTTTCCCCTTAAGTTTTCTGCTTTCACTGGGTCTCCTAGCTCAAAGAAACCCTCAATGTCATTTATTCAAACCCAAAATAAATCATTTCTCCTCCTTTAGTCCACACATTCGATCAATCACTAAGTCTTATAAACTGTACTTCCTTTTAAATCTATTTCATATATCAACGGTGAGTTCCCTAAATCAAGCGTTTGTTGTGCCTAGGTCCCTGCAATAGTCCCATTGCGTATCTCCTGACCCCATCCAATTCTTTGCCCATATAGTACATTGCCTGAGTGTACTGAGTGATCTTCCAAAGCCCAAATACAAAATACCAGCGCTCCCATATAAGCCTTTTTAATGATCCTTCACTGCCTTCAAGACTGAGTTTAAAGCCTAATAGCATCTTGAGACCATTTGTAATGTGCATCACTTACTCTCCCACATCTACGCTAAGCCCAGACTCTTAAGGATCCTTTCACTCTGCGCTCAAAGTCAGCAAACTGTGGCCTGTCGGCCAAATCCAACCCACTGCCTATTTTTGTATGGCTTGCAAGCTAAGAATAGTCTTTACTTTTTAAAATATAAATATAAAAACAAACAAAAAGCAAGACAATTTGCCTTTCAGCAAGAACAGCTGCGTGAAGAGTTTAGGACTCTTAGCCAACAAACCCAACAGAACAAGTTTACCAACCTTTGCTCTATCTCTATTCACAGAACTTCTCTCAGCTCCCCAGAGATCCATACTTCAAGATCTTTGCATATGCTCCTCTCTCTGTGCCTTGTCCCCAGATCTAACCTTTGTTCGTCCTTCAAGTATTAGCTTACACATCACCTTTGCCAGCCAGATTTCCTGATTCTGTAAATCTGGATAAAATATCCACTTTTAAATGCTCCCAGCAAACTCTCCATTTTTCCCTTCCCAGTATTTATTACATACGAAGGGACACTGTTCATTCAGCAGCTCCTAGAGCAGTGCAAGGCACCAATGGGCATTCAGCAAGTATTTGTTCACTGAATTAATTTAAAGGATCCGTTCAGACCTATCTCTATCCTAAGAAAGAACACATTATGCTATAGTCATCTGTGTCTTCTACATCAGAGAATATGAGTTCCTTCATTATATGCTTTATTCCTAGCATCTAATACTCTAATAATAAGAGATTGTATCTCTATATCTCTAGCATCTAGTTGTGGCACAGGCTACATAGTGAAAAAGTATTGAAAACAACTAGTTACATATCCTTAATAAAAATATAACTATTGCTTGGAAAATCCCGTATGTTGTGGAAGCCCAAAGGGAGAAATGAACTTAACAGTAATTGTGCTTACTGAAGTGGATTAGAATTTGCAAGTCATGTCTTCCAGGAGAGGTAGCAGCACCTTAGCCACTCTTTCTGCAATTCCAGAGTATACCAGCAGGTGTCAGTAGAAACTTCTTAGGTCATCTGTAGGTTCAGGCATGAATAACTGAGAAGTTATTAAAATTATATCCAGACTAATTTTCAATTTTTAAACAAAAATATAGTAATTTGCAGAACAGTATTAATATTGGGAAAATACTAATTGACGTTTTTACATATTACCTCTACTTAAAACATCTTATCAGAATAATATAAGAAAAAAAAAAAAAAAAAAAACCAGTTACACAAAAATGTATGCCCTGTCCTCTATGACTGGTATCTATCAACACTTCCTTTATATCTAGTTATCTTTTCCACTAGAGGGGACATTATGATGCTCTAAGCATATCTCACTGGATTTTGGGTTCTCTGTACACTACTTTTTCCTGATTCTTTCAGTTAACTTTTAGGTCTTTCCTCCTAAATGTCAGATGACAAAGATAAAGTAGACCACTGCAGTTTTTCTCCCTTTTCTGCATAAATATAGTCAAAATCTTGTAACAGATTCCTTCATTCAGGGTACAATTTCTATAGGACCAGAAGAAAAGAGAATTCGGAAAACCTCTTAGGAGACTACAGTAAAAACGTTACAAGAAACTCTTATAATCCATGAGCACTGCATAGTATCTCCTTGATCTAAACCCTCTAAATTTGCAGAAGAAATTTACTTGCTTAAAGTTAGTCTCTGCCTATAGGGAGTTAATTTTTTATGGGCCTTTGTTTCACAGAAGCCAACAATCAACTGTAATGGAGAACAAGCTGAAGTCATCTCTTATCAGACATTAGCTTCATTCACCTATGAAAAACAATACTAAGTAGCCCCTGCTTGTAGGCTCTGTGTGTGTGTGTGTGTGTGTGTGTGTGTAGAGCAGGAGGAGGAGAAAAACAGAGCTTTTTTTTAAATTCACAAAATATAAGGGATTTTAATCTTCCTTTCAAAAAAGAATAAAAAGAATATATGAATGAAAAGCATCAAGTGTCTTTGTTATTTATGTTTTCAATATGTTTTAAACAATGACTGTGTATTTTTAAATAATCAAGGAAAAAATTATTTTTGTAAGATAGGAAGAAGAGAATGCTTTCAAGACTTAGAGCTTGGGAACCCACATTTCTAGATTTTCCATCACATTATCCCTATTAACAAAAATTTAAAAAAACTACTAGAGACAGTCAAATAAAGGCTGTAACTGGTGTTACAATTATTTCCAATGTTCTGTCCCAGAGGACTCTACGCTGGCAGTCATCACATAGAATTGCTTATCATATATGATTTTCCAGACTAAGTTAGTATTTGAGGTGCATATGTGCAGTTTTTCTACTCGGTGTATCATTTTACTTAAGGGCATTTTAAAGAGTCCAATATGTATGTAACAGAAAGTAAACATTTTCTGTTAACACGTTCAAGTGAAGCTGCCTCTGCAAAAGGCAATGCCACATGTATTTATTTCATTCTGAGCTGACACTAATCGAGTACTATAAACATCAGCACACTGAGAGGCTTCATTTAGTTAGGCTGCTTGCCAAACTTGGGGGGGAAAATATACCAAACATGCCTGTGATCCTCGTCTTAACAACTAAGCTTGGAGGTCGTTAACTGCATTTCCCTGACATTGCAGGAAGACTCCTGGCTCCAGGGCCACATCTTGGGACATATTCATTTCTGTTCCCAGAACAATCTCTACTGTCTATTTAAAAAATTGTTCCTTTTTGCACTGATTGTAGCTACCCTGAACATGTGCTAGAATAAAAGCTTGAAACATTCATGGTTTGGAGAATCCTTGCTAGTCAACCTATAAGGAAAGTTCATGCCTGATCTCAGTTTTTTCGTATTCTTATTTTTTTTAACCCAAAGGAGTTTCCAAAAATGGCTATGTATCAACTTAGTCCATTGCTCAGTAGAAATGTCATAGTTACCGAGGAATGCCAAATGAAGCCATGGTTTTCATTTCAATGTTTTACTTGTAGATCGATAAAAATGTAAAGATTTTTGAGCCATATCAACGAATTATTTTCTGTATTTCACTTTCATCTTTCCTTGTTGTGTGACTTTTTATTTAGAAACATTGATTGCTTTCTACCATTTGCTTAATGATTTTGACTTCATCTCTTTGGGTATCAGATTGGAGTAATAAAAGGAACAAAAAGTCACACTGCCCTATTTCTAGTGCTATAAACAAAATTGCATAAAAATGAAGGCCAAAATAAGTACTTGAAATGCAAATGCATTTTAGAATGGAAAATAAATTTCAGAAAAGCTGCTATGTTGTTATCAATTCGTACTGGTATTAAATTTTGACTCCGTAGGAAAAGACTAGGAATAGAAGCAGAGAACACCAAACAACTGCTTTATGGCTCAGTTAGCCTCAGTACTCCTCTCCTGTGTGTACACACTCCCAAATACTTGAATTAATTAGCATAGGGTGTGTGGCAAACAGATGGGATAAAGGAATTAATTCCTTTATTAAGAACTTGGATAAAGGAATTAAACTTTGATACAGACAAGATAGACAAGATGAAGTACTCATTGTAAGACAGTCCCTGCAAAGTCAATCTTGTTCGTCAGATTTCTCAGGATGAGATTTTGCAGATAGCTTGATGAGTACGCACTTGAGCTATCACTATGCCTAAGGCTCTGGTGCAAGTTACCGTATGCTTTCTATGCTGTCCTGTCCTGGCTCTTCTTTTCTCTGAACTTCTAACATTAATTTAAAAGAAAGCAAGAGAAAGAAGGCACAAACGTATTTCTTCACATGTCCCAAATTACTACTCCATGTGTAATGAAAACCACCCATTTAAAATACAAGTACTTTTGTACGTTATATGCTAAGACCTATTAATCTTTCCAGAAGAGTGGAGAACAGGGGAACAATTTCTTTGACCCAATTGTCTATGGGTAGACTCAGGCTTCCATCCTATTGCCAAAGGGTAAAGCCCAGTGAAGCTTCCTAAACTGGACATCTTCTCCTGCCCCTGCAAATCCCTCTCGAGACCTCTCTGTATCCTGAAAGGTAGACTTTATAAACTGCTTCAGTAGGCAGCCTTGCCCTCTGACTTCTGGTTGGGTTGGCCACTGGGGGTAATGGCAGGAGATCAGGGGGAGGAAAGAAAGTGAAGCTGGGGTATTATGGGCTCCTTGTGACCTTTCTGGAGGGGATTTTTGTAGGTGGCTGATTTCCTAATGGCACAGTCCCTGTTAGGTAGCCCTCTCCATACAGATCTCTCTCTCTCTCTCTCTCTCTCTCTCTCTCCTCTTCCTCCTCCTCCTCCTTTTCTAGGTTCTGGCAACTGTCTGGGTTCCGGCAACCTCTCCTTTGCCTTCTCCATCAAAAGTGAGTATTTAATGGAGCCCCAGATGTTGTTACTCATCCTTGGATGAGTAACAAGGGATGAATATCCCTTGTTGTTTTCTGATACTCTATCCACACTTTTGCGAATTGCCCCTTTGTTAAACTCTCTCTTCAAATTACCCCTTTTTCATATGCTAACTCTTTCCTGCCAGACAGTGTTTGATATATCTAATGTATACATTAGTGCAAAGTTGCACACTAATGTACAGGATCCTTGAAAATATTATCAATCAGAAGCAGAAAAATAAAATATCAGAAAATCTATTTGTAATAAAGAGTCTGACTCCATTTTTGATGTTTGCAAACAACTTTCAATCCCCAGTCTTCCTCCTTCCCCTCTTGCCCCATATCCGGACAAGCTGGTAAGAAAGCCTGGGTGATCTCTCTTTTGGTTCAAATCACACAAGCCTCAGCTGCACCCAAGATCCGTTATGCCAACCGCATGCCCTAACCACAAGAAAAGCCAAGTCATGTGCTTTCACTGCTCTCTCAAGCCATTTTTGAACCTGCTTAGGAGCCTATCCCAGTCTCCCCAGAAAGCCTCATTCTGTGAGTCATAACCTTTTCATCCCCTCTGGTACACGTGTGGCATCAGCAGTCTCCCATCCAAACCAAATTTGTGTGTGTGTGTGTGTGTGTGTCCACTCTGTCTCTAACCACAACAGTCTCCATCTATTCACTATCAATGAATTCCCATTCAACTTACATAAATACATTCAACACAAATTCAGCAATATACCATTGGCTAATGGCAGAAGCACAAATGTAAACTGTCAGCCCCTGACATTCCAACCAGAATCCGTGCCCTGGGGTGAGCAGGACAGGGAGCAGGCCGTTCTTCTCCAGGCTGTCTCCCTCCTGAATGCCTCTCAGTGGATGTCTTGGTAGATCATCCAAGAGATTGTTCAAAGGAAACTTTGACAATGGGAGATTTTTCTCATTGTAAATTAACTCTATAATCTAACCACTCCTCTCTCCAAAAGAGCAGAACCTCCACCACTTATGCTCACTGTGTTATTTACTAAGTGGTAACTTATTGATTAGGATTGTTTCTACTCATAAATCATTAAAAGGCACTCAGGCTGGCTTAAGTAAAAGAAGGAAAGTGCTGGGAGAATAGGGCAGAAACAGAAGGAATCAGGGACTTGTATGCGGCCGAGTCTCCTGAGGTACCTTCTCCTCACCCCTTAGGTAAATTGTTCAATTTTGCAGCAATCTAACAAAATTGCCAAACCATTTTCTACCTCAGAACCTTCCTAAAGGCTGATCCTTTTGCCTGAAACATTTCACAGGTAGAATATTTGCTTGGTTAACTCCTACTCACCTGCACATCTCAGCTGAGCCACTTTTCTGGGTTACATTTCTGCACCTTGGACTCACTGATGGCTCTCACCAGTGTGTTGCGATCACCTGAAGGATTCTTGATTGTGTCCTTTATTGACTCAGTGAAAACCATGGGAAGACAAAGACCGTGATTTAGAGATGCCAGATAAGAAGCAGATGCCCAGATCGATTTGAATTTCAAAGAAACAACGAATACCTTTTTAGCATAATTATGTCCTGTGCAGTGCTTTTATATGCTAAATCTGACAACCTTTACATGATTTTCTTTAACACCTAGCACAGAGTCAGCACACAGTGAGCACTCCACAAATATTTGCCAAATAAATGAATGAAGAAAATCTAGGCAACACCATTCAGGACATAGGCACGGGCAAAGATTTCATGATGAAAACGTCAAAAGCAATTGCAACAAAAGCAAAAACTGACAAATGGGATGTAATTAAACTAAAGAGCTTCTATACAGCAAGGGAAACTATCATCAGAGTGAACAGACAACCTACAGAATGGGAAAAAGTTTGTGCAATCTATCCATTTAACAGAGATCTAATACCCAGAATCTACAAGGAACTTAAATAAATTTACAAGAAAAAAACAACATAATTAAAAAGTGGGCAAAGGACATGGACAGACACTTCTCAAAAGAAGACATTTATGCAGTCAACAAACATATGAAACATATGAAAAAAGCTCAACATCACTGATCATTAGAGAAATGCAAATCAAAAGCACAGTGAGATACCATCTCACGCCAGTCAGAATGGTGATTATTAAAAAGTCAAGAAACAACAGATGCTGGTGAGGCTGCGGAGAAATAGGAATGCTTTACACTGTTGGTGGGAATGTAAATTAGTTCAGCCACTATGGAAGATCTATAGAACCAGAAATACCATTTGATCCAGCAATCCATTATTGGGTATATACCCAAAGGAATATAAACCATTCTATTATAAAGATACATGCATGTGTATGTTCATCACAGTACTATTCACAATAGAAAAGACATGGAATCAACCCAAATGCCCATCAATGATAGCCTGGATAAAGAAAATATGGTACATATACACCATGGAATACTATGCAGCCATAAAAAGGAATGAGATCATGTCCTTTGCAGGGACATGGATGGAGCTGGAGGCCACCATCCTCAGCAATCTAACACGGGAACAGAAAACCAAATACCACATGTTCTCACTTGTAAGTGGGAGCTGAACAATGAGAACACACGGACTCAGGGAGGGGAACAACATACACCGGGGCCTGTGCGGGGTGCTGGGGGAAGGGAGAGCATCAAGATAAATAGCTAATGCATGTGGGACTTAATACCTAGGTGATGGTTTGATAGGTGCAGCAAACCACGTTTGCATACGTTTACCTATGTAACAAATCTGTGTGTCCTGCACATGTATCTCAGAACTTAAAGGAAAATAAAATTAAATTAAAAATTTAAATAAATGAATGTAGATCTGGTGAATCACATGCTGATACAAAATGGGTGAAATACAATGAGTGGATGGGAATAGTACCTGGGAAAAAAAGAGCAACATCTCCCACACATTCTGTCTACTCATAGAAAATTCATGAGTTACAAATTGAGTAGCAATTAATAGATGTGAATTTCACCAGCAAAATTAAACAGAGAACTAATTATAAAGATTTTCAAAGACAAAGTCCAATTACCTAATGGTAATGAAGAAACCCTTATTCCAGATAGACTGTATGGTGATGTCCCCAATAATCATATAATTCCTCCCCAGATGAGATTTGGACAAATGCACTCTTTTTTTAAAAAAAATTCAACTTTGGCTGGGTGCAGTGGCTCACGCCTGTAATCCCAGCACTTTGGGAGGCCGAGGCGGGCGGATCACGAGGTCAGGAGATCGAGACCATCCTGGCTAACACAGTGAAACCTGATCTCTACTAAAAATACAAAAAATTAGCTGGGCGTGGTGGTGGGCGCCTGTAATCCCAGCTACTCGGAAGGCTGAGGCAGAAGAATTGCTTGAACTTGGGAGGCGGAGGTTGCGGTGACTTGAGATCTCACCATTGCACTCCAGCCTGGGCAACAAGAGTGAACCTCTGTCTCAAAACAAATTAAAATTTTTTTAAAAATGTCAACTTTTGTTTTAGATTAAGGGGTTACATATGTAGGTTTATCACATGGATATATTGCATGATGCTGAGGTTTGGAATATGAATGATCCTGTCACCCAGATAGTGAGCATATCACTCAGCAGTTAGTTTTTCAACCCCTTTCCCCTTCCCTCCTCACTCTATTAAGTCCCAGTGTCTATTATTGCCATCTTTATGTCCATGAGTACCCAATGTTTAGCTCCTACTTAGAAGTGAGAACATGTGGTATTTGGTTTTCTGATCCTGCCTTTATTCGCCTAGGATAATGGCCTCCAGCTGCATCCGTGTTGCTGTAAAAGGACAAGATTTCATTACTTTTTATGGCTTTGTAGTATTCCATGGTATATATATTCACTACGTTTTCTTTATGCAATCCACTGTTGATGGGCACCTGGGTTGACTCCATGTGTTTGTCATTGTGAATAGCGCTGTGATAAACATGTGAGTGCATGTGTCTTTTTGGTAGAATGATTTATTTTCTTTGGGAAGTATATCCAGTAATAAGATTGCTGGGTGAAATGGTAGTTCCATTTTAAGTTATTTGAGAAATCTCCTCACTGCTTTCCACAGTGGCCAAACTAATTTACATTCCCACCAACACTGTGTTAAGTGTTCCCTTTTCTCCACAGCCTCTTCAGCACCAGTCGTTTCTTGACTTTTTAGTAATAGCCATTCTGACTGGTGTGAGATGGTATCTCATTATGATTTTGATAGGCATTTCTCTGATGATAAGTGATGTTGATCTTTTTTTATGCTTGTTGGCTACTAATATGCCTTCTTTTGAGAAATGTCTGTTCGTTTCTTTTGCTCATTTGTAATGGGATTATGTGGTTTTTGCTTCTTCAATTGTTTAAGTTTCTTATAGATTCTGAATATTAGACCTTTGTTGGATGCATAGTTTGCTAATATTTTCTCCCATTCTGTAGCTGTTTACTCTCTTGATAGTTTCTTTTGCCGTGCAGCAACTCTTTAGTTTAATTAGGTCCTACTTGTCAATTTATGTTTTTGTTGCAATTGCTTTTGAAGACTTAGTCACAAATTCTTCCCCAAGGCTGATGTCCAGAATGGAGTTTCCTAGGTTTTCCCATAGGAGTCTTATAGTTTGAGGCCTTACATTTAAGTCTTTTATTTTATTTTATTTTATATTATTTTATTTTAGTAGAGACGGATTTTCGCCATGTTGGCCAGGCTGGTCTCAAACTCCTGACCTCAGGTGATCCACCCACCTTGGTCTCCCAAAGTGCTGGGATTACAGGCGTGAACCACCATGCCTAGCACATTTAAATCTTTAATTGATCTTCAGTTAATTTTTGTGTATGTTAAAATATCCCATTTCATTCTTCTGCACATAGCTAGCCAGCTATCCCAGCATCATTTATTGAATAGGGAGTTTTTTCCCCATTGTTTATTTTTGTTGACTTTGTCAAAGATCAATGTGCGGCTTTATTTCTAGGTGCTGTATTCTGTTCCATTGGTCTACATGTCTGGTTTGTACCAGAACCATGCTGTTCTGGTTACTGTAGGCTTATAGTATAGTTTGGAGTTGGGTAATATGATGCCTCCCCCTTTGTTTCTGTAGGGTTTTTGTTGCTGTTATTGTTTTTGCTTATGATTGCCTTGGCTATTTGGACCCTTTTTTGAGTCCACATGAATTTTAGAATAGGATTTTCTAATTCTGTGAAAAGGAGGATGCACTTTCCTCATACTCCTTAGGTAATGACTGGGCAAAACTGAAGGAGGAGTGGAGATAGTGTAGGCTTCAGCATCGGAGATGTCATGCCTTGCACATGACTGAGCATGATGGTTGTTTAGTGAATGAAAGAATGTAGCAGAGGGACTGAAAGTCCTTGCTATGACATCAGAAAGAGTTGGGTCCAGTACTGTCTCCACCCAGTAGACCTGGTTTGTACTAACTTGTGAGAGGCACTTGTTAAATTTTCAGGAATTTTGTATGCTGGTTGTTAAGCTTGGACTTCATTAAATAAATTCTATAAAGCTACAAATAAGTGATATTTAAAAAGACAATATAAATTCAAAAGTCACCATTCCCAATTCTATCACTATTGTCTGTGCTCTTGAGGTGATTTGTCTGTTGTACTTATGGGGTAGAAATGCTATATCATGGTGTGGGATTGTGCATCTCTTCCTTACTGAGCTGGCAGATCAAAACTTGCCACAGTGGAAGCATTTAAACTACAGAAATGGGCACATACTATAAATTGGGGCTTAATTTGTTGTTTTATTTATTGATAGGCTAAACTTTACAAAGTGGTGAAAAGAATGTTAATAATGCATGTTAAACACAAAAGTATATCATGTCTAACCACTGTTACTGTGAATAGCAGACATCAATTGAGAAAATATTTTTTCTGTATTCAAAAACTCTCATACAATTCAGCAGAGAGTTGGCTCATGGCACTGATGGAAACCTTGACATTCCAACAAGTGTCTACAATGTTTCATTTCTGTCTGACTTATTGTCACAAACAAAAATATCAACCAACATTCATCTCAGATATACACGATGTACACTTGGTTCTGATTGTTAGAATTTTTTTTTCTTTTTCTTTTCTTTTTTTTTTTTTAAGATGAAGTCTCATTCACTGTTTTGCCCAAACTGGAGTGCAATGGTGCGATCTTGGCTCACTGCAACCTCTGCCTCTCGCATTCAAGAGATTCTCCTGTCTCAGCCTCCTGAGCAGTTGGGACTACAGGCGTGTGCCACTATGCCCAGCTAATTTTTGTATTTTTGTAAAGATGGGGTTTCACCATGTTGGCCAGGTTTCTCTCAAACATCTGACCTCAAGTGATCTGCCCGCCTCAGCATCCAAAAGTGCTGGGATTACAGGTGTGAGCCACTGCACCCTGGTTGATAAAAATTTACCTGCACACCATTGTCTCCACTTCATGTTAGCTGTGAGTCCTTGAGATAATTACTCACTCCCCATCACGGTACTGTTGTAGGAAAGAACCTTCAGTAATAACACATATTTAGTGGTTAGTTCAGGTTTGGCCCCATGATAAGCTTTTCATGTGTATACTAGTTATCTCCTCCTGCCCAGCAACAATGCTGCTGCCACTCTTTCTTAATTTTGCACTCAATTTTTGGAACAGATTATACATGCATATTGGGAAAATGCAAAAGGTAAAAAATGATATAGAGTGAGAAATCAAATCTTCCCACCAAACTGCCCCAGATATCCGGTTCCCTTCTCTAAAGGAAAACACTGTTACATTTTGTTGTTTATCCTTCCAGAGACAGTCTATGAATTTAGAAAACATACATGCATGAATATATATTCTTTTTAAAACATACATGATGGTATACTATATATACTATTTCCTATCTCACTTTATTCATTTAATAAAGTATCTTGCCGAGCTTTCCAGAACAATGTGGATAGTTCCACGCAGACTGGGCACAGTATGCGAATGAATAGACAGTGTCTGTGTAACGAGTTCCCTATTGTTGCACGTTTAGGTTGTTTCTAATCTTTTTCTTTAACAGTGCTGCACAAAGTACTCTTGTATGTGTCATTTTGCACTTATCTTTATTGGTTTTCTGATATTTTGTTTTAAAAAATATTTGTTGAAGGAGATAAGCTCAGTGTGATACTTGCACATGATCACAGCTAGTTCAAAAAACTCACTAAAATATTTACTGAGTATTCTATTAACAACATCATCATTTTATCTAAAAGTGTTAATATTAATCAAAGGTGTCACCATTTTATCTAGAACTAGTGAATATTAATTAAAGGTATTTATTGAGGGAGGGAAGAAGATTGTTGATTTTACTTAAAAAGAGCATTAATAATCTGAGAGAGATTTTTTTTAACTCTCATGAAACAAGAAAAAGAGACTACATGACAAAGTAAAATTAAGAAGCAGAAATAAAGAAATAAAAATTTCACTTGGACTATGACATGTGACATGGCTGGCTAGTATCCGCCTCTTAAAATTATCTTCCCTGGAACAGAGCAGCATGTGGAGGCTCGCATCACGAATTTTAGCTTCAGAAAGACTGCAGGAATCAGTTAGGAATCCCAAGAGGACCCACAGACCCTCTGAAGGAAGTGGACTGCTCCTGCAGGACCCAGGAGACACCCCAAATACTATGAGTGCTCAAATTGCAGGAGTGGGAAAGGGAGTTCGAGCTCCTCCCCATCACCGCCCCGCGCGGAACGCACACCCCCACTGGGGAAAATGAAGGTTTAGTTTGCGGGAGAAGACTCTGACCTTATCTGAAGTTGAGTCACTTTAGAGAGCCTCGTGAAATACAGGGGTAGAGGAAGCAAGGGGAAAGGCCCTGGGAGCCCGCTGGGTCCCGAGGCAGGCCATTCCTGCCTGGCCTCACAGGGATTCTTCAGGAGGGCAGCCAGTGGTGGGAAGAAACACCACAGGGAGAAGGAAGTCTCCAGCTGAGCTTTGTAACAATTTGAACCCATGGAGGAGCCTCCTGGCCAGAACTCAGGGAGGAGGGTGCGAATCCTGCCTGCAGACTCCACAGGTGGGGGAAGAACTAAAGCCCTTTTCTTTTGCAGCTGGGAGGTGGTTAGTATAGGGCAAGATCTCAGCCCTGATTGCCCACTGCCTGGACACACTCTGTGCTGTTAGGTGGGGCACAGTGGGAGTGAGATCAGCCCTTTGGATTGCATGGGAGCTGGGTGAGGCCTATGACTGCTGGCTTTCCCCCACTTCCCTGACAATCTGCGCTATTCAGCAGAGGCAGCCATAATCCTCCTAGGTACACAACTCCACTGACCTGGGAACCTCATCCCCATTCCCCACAGCAACAACAGCAAGACCTGCCCAAAGAGAATCTAAGTTCAGACGTGCCTACCCTGCCACCACCTGATGCTCCTTCCCTACCCACCCTGGTAGCTGAAGACAAAGGGCATATACTCTTGGGAGTTTTAGGGCCTCACCCACTGCCGGTTCCTCCCCATACTACCACAGCTGATGCTCTCTGAAAAGCGCCACCTCCTGGCAGGAGGTCAACCAGGGCATTAAATCCCCAAAACTAAGAACCCTCACAGAGTCCATTTCACCTCCTGCCACCTCCACTGGAATATGTGCTGGTATCAATGGCTGAGAGGCCCATAGACAGTTTACATCACAGGACTCTGTGCAGACAAACACCAGTACCAGCCTGGAGCCTGATAGACTTGCTAGGTGGCTAGACTCAGAAGAGAGATAACAATCTCTACAGCTTGGCTCTCAGGAAACCACACCCATAGGAAGAGGAGGAGAGTACTATATCAAGGGAACACCCTGTGGGACACAAGAACCTGAACTACAGCCTTCAGCCCTAGACCTTCCCTCTGACAGAGCCTACCCAAGTGAAAAGGAACCAGAAAACCAACTCTGGTAATATGACAAAACAAGACTCTTTAACACCCTCCAAAATCACACTACTTCACCAGCAATGGATCCAAACCAAAAAGTAATCCCCGATTTACCTGAAAAAGAATTTAGGAGGTTAGTTATTAAGCTAATCAGGGAGGCAACAGAGAAAGGCGAAGCCCAATGCAAGCAAATCCAAAAAATAACACAAGAAGTGAAGAGAGAAATATTCAAGGAAATAGATAGCATAAAAAGAAAACAATCAAAACTTCAGGAAACACTGGACACACTTACAGAAATGCAAAATGCTCTGGGAAGTCTCAGGAATAGAATTGAACAAGCAGAAGAAAGAAACTCAGAGCTCAAAGACAAGATCTTCTAATTAACCCAATCTAACAAAGACAAACAAAAAGAATAAGACAATATGAATAAAGCCTCCAAGAAGTCTGAGATTATGTTAAATGACCAAACCTAAGAATAATTGGTGTTCCTGACGAAGAAGAGAAGTTCAAAAGCTTGGAAAACATCTTTGGGAGGATAATTGAAAAAAATTTCCCTGGTCTTGCTAAAGACCTAAACTTCCAAATACAAGAAGCACAAAGAACGCCTGGAAAATTCATTGTAAAAAGATCATCACTTAGGCACATTGCCATCAGGTTATCTAAAGTTAAGATGAAGGAAAGAATCTTAAGAGCTGTAAGACAAAAGCACCAAGTAACCTGTAAAGGAAAACCTATCAGATTAACAACAAATTTCTCAGCAGAAACCCTACAATCTAGAAGGGATTGGGGTCCTATCTTCAGCCTCCTTAAAAAGACAATTATCAGCCAAGAATTTTGTATCCAGTGAAACTAAGCATCATGTATGAAGAAAAGATACAGTCTTTTTCAGACAAACAAATGCTGAGAGAAATCGCCATCAGCAAGCTACCACTATAAGAAATGCTAAAAGGAGCTCTAAATCTTGAAATAAATTGTGGAAACACATTAAAATAGATCCCCTTTAGAGCATAAATCTCACAGGACCTATAAAACAAAAATACAATTTAAAAGCAAGAACAAAAAACCAAGGCATACAGGCAACAAATAGCACGATGAGCGGAATGGTACCTCACATCTCAATACTAACATTGAATGTAAATGGTCTAAATGCTCCACTTAAAAGATATAGAATTGAAGAATGGATAAGAGTTCACCAACCAACTACCTCCTGCCTTCAAGAGACACACCTAATACATAAGGACTCACATAAAGGGGTGGAAAAAAAGGTACTCCATGCAAATGGACACTTAAGGCAAGCAGGGGTAGCTATTCTTATATCAAACAAAACAAACTTTAAAGCAACAGCAGTGAAAAAAGACAAAGATGGACTTTATACAATAGTAAACGGCCTTGTCCAATAGGAAAATACCACAATTCTAAACATATATGCACCTAACACTGGAGCCTTCAGATTTATAAAACAATTGCTAATGAACCTAAGAAATGAGATAGACAGTAACACAATAATAGTGGGGGACTTCAATACTCCACTAACAGCATTAAACAAATCATCAAGACAGAGAGTCAACAAAGAAACAATGGATTTAAACTATACCTTTGGAGCAAATGGACTTAACAGATATATACGGAACATTCCATCCATACAACCATAGAATACACATTCTATTCAACAGTGCATGGAACGTTCTCCAAGATAGACCATACAATAGGCCACAAAATGAGCCTCAATAAATTTTGAGAAATTGAAATTATATCAAGCACTCTCTCAGACCACAGTGGAATAAAACTGGAAATTGGCTGGGCGTGGTGGTTCACGTCTGTAATCCCAGCACTTTGAGAGGTCGAGGTGGTTGGATTACCTGAGGTCAGGAGTTTGAGACTAACCTGGCCAAAACGGTGAAACCCCATCTCTACTAAAAATACAAAATTCAGCCAGCTGTGGTGGCACATGCTTGTAATCTCAGCTACTCAGGAGGCTGAGGCAGGAGAATCGCTTGAACCAGGGAGGCGGAGGTTGCAGTGAGCTGACATTGTGCCATTGCACTCCAGACTGGGCAACAAGAGAAAAACTCCATCTCAAAACAAAACAAAATAAAACAAAACAAAAAACTGGAAATCAACTCCAAAAGGAACCTTCAAAACCATGCAAATACATGGAAATTAAATAACCTGCTCCTGAATGATTATTGGGTTAAAAACGAAATCAAGATGGAAATTAAAAAATTATTCGAACTGAACAACAATAGTGACACAACTTATCAAAACCTCTGGGATACAGCAGAGGTGGTGCTAAGAGGAATGTTCATAGCCCTAAACGCCTACATCAAAAAGATTGAAAGAGCACAAACTGACATTCTAAGGTCACACCTCAAAGAACTAGAGAAACAAGAACAAACCAAACCCAAACCCAGCAGAAGTAAGGAAATAACCAAGATCAGAGCAGAACTAAATGGAATTGAAACAAACAAACAAATAAAACACAAAACATAAATGAAACAAAAACCTGGTTCTTTGAAAAGGTAAATAAAATTGATAGACCGTTAGTAAGACTAACCAAGGAAAAAAGAGAAAATCCAAATAACCTCAGTAGGAAATGAAATGGGAGATATTATAACTGACATCACAGAAATACACAAGATCATTCAAGGTTACTATGACACACCTTTATGCACATAAACTTGAAAACCTAGAAGAGGTGGATAAATTCCTAGAAAAATACAACCCTCCTAGCTTAAATCAGGAAGAATTAGATACCATAAACAGACCAATAACAAGCAACGAGATTGAAATGGTAATTTAAAAATTACCAACAAGAAAGAAGTCCAGGACCAGAAGGAGTCACAGCAGAATTCTAGCGGACATTCAAAGAAGAATTGGTACCAATCCTCTTGACACTATTCCACAAGACAAAGAAAGAGGGAATGCTCCCTAATTCATTCTATGAAGCCAGTATCACCCTAACACCAAAACCAGGAAAGGACATAACCAAAAAAGAAAACTACAGACTGATATCCCTGATGAGCATAGATGCTAAAATCCTTAACAAAATACTTGCTAACCAAATCCAATGACATATCAAAAAGATAATCCACCATGATCAAGTGTGTTTCATATCCGGGATGCAGGGATGGCTTAACATATGCAAGTCAATAAATGTGATATACCACATGAACATAATTAAAAATAAAAATCATATGATCATCTCAATAGATGCAGAAAAAGCATTTGACAAAATCCAGCATCCCTTTATGATTAAAACTCTCAGAAAAATCAGCATATAAGGACATACCTCAATGTAATAAAAGCCATCTAAGACAAACCCACAGCCAACATAATACTGAATGGGGAAATGTTGAAAGCATTCCCTCTGAGAGCTGGAACAAGACAAGGATGCCCACTCTCACTACTCCTCTTCAACATAGTACTGGAAGTCCTAGCCAGAGCTATCAGAAAAGAGAAAGGAATAAAGGGCATTGAAATCAGTAAAGAAGAAGTCAAACTATCAATTTTTGCTGATGATATAATCGTTTATCTCGAAAACCCTAAAAGCTCCTCCAAAAAGCTCCTAGAACTGATAAAAGAATCAGCAAAGTTTCTGGATACAAGATTAATGTACACAAATCAGTAACTCTCCTACTCTACACCAACAGCAACCAAGCAGAGAATCAAATCAAGAACTCAACCCCTTTTACAATAGCTGCAAAAAAATAAAGTACTTAGGAATATACCTAACCAAGGAATTGAAAGACCTCTACAAGGAAAACTACAAAACACTGCTAAAAGAAATCATAGACGACACAAACAAATGGAAACACATCCCATGCTCATGGGTAGAATCAATAGTATGAAAATGTCCATACTGCCAAAAGCAATCTACAGATTCAATGTAATCCCCATCAAAATACCACCATCATTCTTCAAAGAATCAGAAAAAACAATTCTAAAATTCATATGGAAGCAAAAAAGAGCCCACATAGCCAAAGCAAGACTAACCAAAAAGAACAAATCTGGAGGCATCACACTACCTGATTTTAAACTATACTATAGGGCCATAGTCACGAAAAGAGCATGATACTGGTATAAAAATAGGCACATAGACCAACAGAACAGAATAGAGAACTTACGACTGGGCACGACGGCTCATGCCTGTAATCCCAGCACCATGGGAGGCCGAGGCAGACAAATCACCTGAGGTCAGGGGTTCAAGACCTGCCTGGCCAATATGGCAAAAGCCTGTCTCTACTAAAAATACAAAAATTAGCCAGTCATTGTGGCACGTGCCTGTAATTCCAGCTACTTGGGAGGCTGAGGTAGGAGAACCACTTGAACCCAGGAGGCGGAGGTTGCAATGAGCCGAGATTGCGCCACTGCACTCCAGCCTGGATGACAGAGCAAGACTCCGTCTCAAAAAAAAAAAAAAAGAACCCAGAAGTAAACTCAAATACTTACAACCAACTGATCTTTGACAAAGCAAACAAAAACATAAAGTGGTGAAAGGACACCCTTTTCAACAAACAGTGCTGGGATAATTGGCAAGCCACATGTAGAAGAATGAAAGTGGATCCTCATCTCTCACCTTATATGAAAATCAACTCAAGAACGATTAAGGACTTACATCTAAGACCTGAAACTGTAAAAATTCTAGAAGATAACATGGGAAAAACCCTTCTAGTCATTGGCTTAGGCATGGATTTCATGACCAAGAACCCAAAAGCAAATACAACAAAAACAAAGATAAATAGCTGGGACTTAATTAAACTAAAGAGCTTTTGCACCTCAAAGGAACAGTCAGCAGATTAAACAGACAACCCAAAGAGTGGGACAAAATCTTCACAATCTATACATCTGACAAAGGACTAATACCCAGAATCTACAACAAACTCAAACAAATCAGCAATAAAAAACAAAAAAGACTCATGAAAAAGTGAGCTAAGGACATGAATAGACAATTCTCAAAAGAAGATATGCAAATGGTCAACAAACATGAAAAATCGCTCAATATCGCTAATGATCAGGGAAATGCCAATCAAAACCACGATGCAATACCATCTTATTCCTGCAAGAATGGCCATAATCAAAAAATCAAAAAACAGATGTTGGCATGGATGTGGTGATCAGAGAAGACTTCTACACTGCTGGAGGGAATGTAAACTAGTACAGCCACTGTGGAAAACAGTGTGGAGATTCCTTAAAGTGCTAAAAGTTGAACTATCATTTGATTCAGCAACCCCACTACTGGGTATCTACCCAGAGGAAAAGAAGTCATTATACGAAAAAGATACTTGCACACGCATGTTTATAGCAGCACAATTCGCAATTGCAAAAATGTGGAACCAACCCAAATACCCATCAATCATGAGTGGATAAAGAAGTATATATAAAAAAACATATATATATATATATATATGATGGAATACTACTCAGTCATAAAAAGGAATGAATTAATCGTATTTGCAGTGACCTGGATGAGATTAGAGGCTATTATTCCAAGTGAAGTAACACTGATATGTGGGAGCTAAGCTATAAGGATACAAAGGCATAAGAATGATACAATGGACTTTGGGGACTTGCGGGGAAGGGTGAAATGGGGTCATGGGATAAAAGACTACAAATAGGGTGCAGTGTATACTGCCCAGGTAATCAGTGCACCAAAATCTCACAAATCACCACTGAAGGAACTACTCATAGGCGGTGCTCAAGCCTGTAATCCCAGCACTTTGGGAGGCACAGAGATGGGCGGATCACGAGGTCAGGAGCTCGAGACCATCCTGAACAGTGAAACTTCCTCCTCTACTAAAAAAGTACAAAAACCCTAGCGGAACGAGGTGGCGGAAGCCTGTAGTCCCAGCGCTACCGAGGCTGAGGCAGGAGAATGGCGTAAACCGAGGCCGGGCTTGCAGTGAGCTGAGATCCGGCCACTGCACTCCCGCCTGGGCGTGCAGAAGTGGAGACTCCGTCTCAAAAAAAAAAAAAAAAGGACCTACTCTTACTCATGTAACCAAACACCACCTCTACCCCAATAACCTATGGAAAAATTTAAAAAATACAAATAAAATTAAAATAAATAAATTTTCTGGTAGTCAAAAAATAAAATAAAATAAAATCCTCTTCCCCACTTTGGTTCCAGGAATCCCCTCTTTCCAGACTTTCATGGGGTTGTTCTCACTGTTCCTTCCGATTTTCTTTGTAGTCTCTTTCTTCATCTCTTACTCCTTCACCACCAGTGTTGGACAGAGCTGTCCTCAGCCCTCGGTGCACCTCAGGCCACACACTTGCCTTCAGTGTCCCCATCCACAATGGCTTCCATCACCAGCATCCCAGACCAGGTCACTCTGCTCATATAGCAATTGATTTGCTGAATGGATTCACTTCCCTGTCCTTCATTGTCGGTATGGGCCAAAGGGAAGTAAGCTTTCCTTTAAAATTTGTTCCGCCTCTTGTAGTCTGGAGGCCTCTATCCATCTATCTGCCCAGTTGCCCAAGCCACTAGCTTGGCAGTCACTTTAATGCTCTTTCTACCTTCTTCCTCCAGCATCCAGTCACCAAGGCCTGACAATTCCACAAATTTATATTGCTTTTTTTCTGTCCTCTTCTCCCACAGTCACTTGTTTCAAAACTTGTCATCTGAAACCGGTACAAGGACCCAGCCACAAATATGGCCTTGTTTCCTCCTCACCCTGCACACTGCTACCACTTCATTTCCCTCCAGGTCGCCATGTAGCTTACAAGGTCAAATTCCAGTGTGTGACTGGAACTTCCAATTCATTGCAGGAAGCCTTTCATGACTGACCCCTGGCAGCCTCTACTGTCCTATGCGGGCTTCCCTTTCCACCGCAGAATCAAAATGCATGCAGATCCTACAAAAGGTTAAATCCTTTCATTCGTGCTATATCATCTGCTTGAAATTGTCTTCCCTTCTTTTTCTGTCCACATCAAATCCAGAACTTAACCCAAATTTTGCATTCTCCAGGAAGTCTTCCTTGACCTTCCGTCTGATCACATATTCCTCTCCTGTTTTCCTACAATGCCAGGTGTGGCATTGCTAATAGACTTATATGTCTTTCCTGCCAATTTTTGAGAGACAATGATTTATCAAACTTGTATTTTCTCAAGTGTATTATTATCTGCCCTTAAGATGATATATCCTATGTGCACACTCATGTATGCTCATGTGTATGCATGAATATGTGTGTGTGAGAGAGAGAGAGAGAGAAGGAGAAAGAGAGAGAGAAGAGAGGGAAGGGAGGAAAGAGAAGGGAGGAGAGAGGTGAGAAGGGAAGGGGAAGGGAGGGAAGAAGGGAAAGGGAGGGAAGAAGGGAAGGGAAGGGAAGGGAAGGGAAGGACAAGGAAAAAAGTCACCCTCTTTACTAAGATGGAAGACCTGACATAAAGCTGGCTGTGGATGTAGATAAGCTTGTTGATGTAGCTTGCAGCCAAAGGTTTGTAGAATTTATCTTTGGCACCTCATTTCCTCTATGAAATGCAAAATGAAGTTGTCTTCTGAGTAGGGTGCTAGAAGAAAGTGATAAAAGCTTGAAATCATTATGGTGAGAAATGGGGGAAGGTGTCAATTCAGAACACGAAGATAGACCTTCGGGCAGCATCAATGGCCTGGCTGAGGTTGCAGATCCTGAATTTAGAGTAGCTACAGCCACCAAGCTTTTCTATGCAATCTATGTTGGGTCTCCCCTGTGACCAAAACGCCCTTCTTCTTTATTGCTGTGAGAAAGTCTATGGCACATTGGGAAATCCAGACCTAACAGAAATCAGTCAGGAAACTTATCTGTAGGATTTTCTATAGCCTTTGCCCTTAAAGGCAGAGATACTCATAAAACTCAGTAGCCTCCAATGCCTGGCTTCCTTGCCTCCCTTAGGGCTTTCCCAGAAGGCAGTGCACCTGCACATACCCCAGAGAGAATGCCACAGCTTAGGACATTCCATTTGCTGGGTGACCAGAACATTACCTGCCTGACTTTGAGCCTCCTTTCCAAATGACTGTGACATCCATTCTAAAATTTTTGTTGATACAAGAATAGAGATCGCCTAGCCTAAAAAAATCATCCATTCAACAAAAATTGGCCATTAAAAAATGTAAGCAGCCTGGCCCATGTGTTCTCCATCTCTCTAAGAGCAGTCAGTGCTGGAGCATTTGGCGCTTAGCCCCAAGTCCCTTTATGGCGGCTGTGTAAGGCCACAGAAAGCCATAAACAAAAGGATCCCAGAGAAACCGAATCTGGTAATTTTGTACATCCATAGGGTTAAGAGCTGGAAAGAAATAACTCTCAATTTTATTGGCTTCCCTCATTGAGGGGATAGCCACCTCTCTCAAATTGCATCTCATAGTTTCCCACTAAAATATTCATAAATCTTCCGGCAGGACATCGATTCCTCAACTATGCCTAAGATTCCAACAATTTGTAAAATGTACTGCTGGAAGAAGTACTGCTGGAGTATGATCCTTTATAGTCAGGAGTTAAGGTTGCTTTTGATCATTTAGGAGACAGAACTGGAAATATTATTCAGAGCTCTACAATGGACCTCCGCCTCATAAATGAGGGTGGTTCCTGCAGGTTCTCCTAAAAATACATAGTGATTCCAACAGGCAAAGAAGTTGGTAAAAATGCTTATGAAAAATAACACTAACTACTACAGTGAAATAATATACAGAGGGTGTTCTTAAAGGAGAAGGTATCAGGGATTTCAGCCATCTCTCTCTCTCTTTCCTAGTGTAGGATGGGTTGGCTATACAGAAGATTATTCAGAGAAAACTCTGAAGTCCAAAGGCTGCCTTTCCCAGCAGGTTCACCATGGACTTGGTGCTTACCACAGAGCAGCATTTACAGCATCCCCACATTTACTGCAAATCTAGTTTGGAGCTGCCAGTAGGGGGTTAATATAAGCCCCAGTCGACACAATACTAGAGGCATTCACATATGAAGCCTACAGTTGCTGCATGGGCACATTTGGCCCACGTTTCCAAAGAGGCAGTAGCTGTTACTGCAGAGAGCACGCTGCCTGCCACTGCTGGACCATTAGTATGGAAATGAGGCATGTGTGTGACAGGTGGCCTTACAACCAACACAATTAACTTTCTCCATTAGCTGATGCTCTGACAAAACAGATGCAG
This sequence comes from Papio anubis, assembly GCF_008728515.1. Lineage (NCBI taxonomy): Eukaryota > Metazoa > Chordata > Mammalia > Primates > Cercopithecidae > Papio > Papio anubis. The sequence continues at coordinate 125,237,084 of NC_044981.1, forward strand.
CATCAATAAGTACCCCCCTTCCCTACAGAAAAGGAACGACACATTGCAAACCCCTTATTTATAAGGAGGAGCAGGATAATTTCTTCTGTACACACAAAGTGGACGGCACTGGAGTTTGCTTTTGTCTTCTTGAGGTGGTTGTTTATTTTTTATATTTGCCTTATATTAATATTGCAATGCCTCCATGGGTTAATTAGGGTTCCTGAAGTTTTCAAAAAGGATATCGTCATAGAAAAAGGAAGAGGAAAGTTGGAAAAGCCAAACTGGAATTCTTTGCTTTGGAAAGGAAATACACAGATGATTATCTGACGTAGCTGCCAAGGGAATGGAGCACATTTCAGAGTTTTGCACTAGTTCTTACCAGAAGCATCAATACTAATTAGCAGAATCTTAGAACCTGGAATGTTGAAGAACCATGTGGCTTAACAGAAAATGTTGAAAGTAAAATGGAGTACTATTATCTGGGTAGAGAAATTGCCTTCAGAAATTTTCTCTGTATTTTACAAAGGACAACAAAGAGAAATTTAAGACTTGGGACTTCTTGGATTCTTGACTCATGAAAATTACTTAGCAGTGATGTATATTTTTTGAATTATGTTCCCATCTTTTATTTTATTTTATTTTATTTCATTTGAGATAGAGTCTTGTTGTGTTGCCCAGGCTGGAGTGCAGTGGCACAATCTTGGTTCACTACAACCTCTGCCTCCCAGGTTCAAGCAATTCTCCTGCCTCAGACTCCCGAGTAGCTGGGATAATAGTCGCCCACCACCACGTCCGGGTAATTTTTGTATTTTTTAGTAGATACGGGGTTTCACCATGTTGGTCAGGCTGGTCTCGAACTCCTGACCTCAGGTTATCCGCCCGCCTTGGCCTCATCTAGTGTTTTGAAGTACCTTTGGATACAAAACTACATTTTAGCAGAAGCAATGAAACTCTAATAACTTTGTTGTCAATTCAAAAATAGAAATGTGAATATTTAATATTCATGGACCATTGCATATTACTAAGGAGAAATTCGTTCTCCAAAAAATAGCCTATAAAAGAGTTAAAATTTTCATTATAACGTTCTTTTAGAATCTATAATATTTATTATCTCTCTCGTGTTACTGATCTCACATGCACTAGAGCAATCATCTAGAAAAAATCTTTTTTACCCACCTCAATAGAAGGTCATTAATGTTTTCTGCTGTGTGGTCTGAGGCTTCTTTGTCGAAGCTTGAATATGAAAAATGTATCAAATGTCTTCTGGTAGTTGAAGAGCTCGGTCCTGCCCCTTGTTCTGATGTTGAGAAAGGTCAAAAAGTGAACTTTCCCTTCCTTTGTGAACTGCCTTAGGCTCTCAGAACAAACAGACATTGATGGTTAAAGGGAGAGTGATGGGGGTTGATTCAGGCTCTTAACCTCACTCAGTGAGTCTCTTCAAGCCTCAGTTCCATCACTTGTAAGATGAGAATAAAATCACACTTTATGGGATGGTTAAGAGGAGAAATTCTATGTGACGATGCATATAAACTGATTGGTTCATTTCAAATGTTCAATGACTAGATAATTTTGAAGGAGGGGTGGGAGAGTCTCAGACCCTAGACATTTCAAACAGCCACTCTTAGGCCAGGCTCCGTGGCTCGTGCCTGTAATCGCAGCACTTTGGGAGGACAAGGCGGGCAGATCACCTGAGGTCAGGAGTTCGAGACCATCCTGACCAACATGGAGAAACCCCGTCTCTACTAAAAATACAAAATTAGCAGGGTGTGGTGGCTCATACCTGTAATCCCAGCTACTCAGGAGGCTGAGGCAGGAGAATCTCTTGAACTCAGGAGGCAGAGGTTGTGGTGAGCCAAGATCACACCATTGTACTCCAGCCTGGTGACAGAGCAAGACTCCATCTCAAAAAAAAAAAAAAAAAAAAAAGCCACTCTTCCTCCACAGTAGAATCACCTGGGGAGCATTTTTAAATTGCCTTTATCTGGGTCCCTACAAATGGGTGAAATCATGATGATCTTAGGAAGGGGGCTCAGATATCAGCATTAAAGACAAAGTCTTTCCCAGATGATTCTAATCTGCATTTAGTCTCAAGAAGCACTGCCTTAGGTGGTCGAAATTTTTCCCTCTCTTTCCTGTCCTCAGTCCAACAGCAACCGTTTCCTACTTGTTTTTCTCCTGCATCTCTTCATCTGCCTTATCCCAGCCAGCATCCCCATTTCAGGTCTCTCTCTCGTAGCTGAACTGCTGCAATCCATAGCCTCCTCACTGGTTTTGTCGACCCTAAGCATTCTCATAATAATTGCACACATTGCAAGATAAATATTCCTAAAAGACATCTTTGATCTAGTTACAACCCTGTTAACAAATGTCAGTGGCTCGCTCTTGCCTAACAACTATCGTCCAAACTAGAGATCCAAAAATATGATGGAAATATGCATGATACATAGAAATTACACACTGATCAGCGGTCATGCTGTGTGGGCTGAGGAAATGCAGAGTTTAATGTCCTTTTTGTGATCTCTCCTTGACTTTGGAAATGCAGTCCATCCTTTACTGCCTTGCTCCTCCACGATGCCTTCCCTGCCATCATTGCTCTTGGCTGGAACAGGACCAGCCTTCCTGGTTTGCCCCATACTGAAGGTTTTCGCAGGACATGAAACTTCCAATGCTAAAACCAAGAAAATTCCAGGCAAAGTGGCATGAGTTGGTTACTCCAGGCTGACATTCTATCAAACTAGTGCAATAACTTGTGAGTTGTGAACTCCTTGTCACAGAAGCATATAAGCATTTGCACAATGGTCAACTGTCCTTATTAGAGCACGTTCCTATATGAGTGACTAACAGGTCAGTCTGGTTGACTTCTAAGTGTTTTCCCATTCCAATGTTTCAGATATTTAAAATGTCTGAAATTGGAATTGAGAAATTATTCTGCAATACCCACTTAAATGACAAAGCTTAGAGTGAAAGGTATTCAGTTACAATTTTTTTCAGAATTGTTCTAGACTTCCACATTTCCTTATCTATGACAGAAATTCCTTTCTCTGGGCCCTCCATGGTTTGCTAGGTGGGATCTATATAATGGCGCTATTTTTCCCATCTACTATGTTACATGCAAGGTGGTGGAACCAAGAAATGGCATTGGTACCAAGGGAAGAAGGGGCCCTTGGCTTAGACAGTTTCACAAGCTATTGAGATTCACAATAAAATAACAAAAGTGCGTTGCTCATGACAAATATCTGCAAGTTAATGGCAAAAGTCACTCAAGGCAAAACTGAATTCTCCAAATCTGCCCCTTCTCCCGCAGTGTGTATTGTTATGGTGATAAGAAAGGCTCAGACTGGAAAAGGATTAGGACATGTTGCTTAGGGAAAGGGTATTCTTCTCATCCTTCATAAGTCCTGTTTAGAATGTCCACTTCTGAAATAGGCTGGAGGTCTCCTTTACTTTAGCTCCTGGGGTGTTCAGCAAGAAAAGTTTTACTTTCAGTTTTTCAGTTTTTGCCTATGAAATACTTCAACATAGTTCACTTTTCAAAAATACACACAAAAAAACCTAAATAGTCTCAAAAACGTGCTAAGTGAAAGAAACCAGATACAAATGGTCACATATAATAGTATTTATTTATATTAATTGTCCTGAACGGATAAATCCATAGAGACAGAATAAGAATGGGTGATGGCCAGAAGCTGGGGGAGAGGCAAATGGTTAGAAACCAATTAATGAGTAAGGAGATTTATTTTGGTGTGATGAAAATGTTTTGGAACTAGATAGAGTTGGTGGTTGCACCTACTGTGAACATACTAAATGCCCCTGAATTGTTCACTTTAAAATGGTTACTTCTACATTATGTGGATTCCACTTCAATACATTACTTTTTAAATTAATAGAGTAAATGTCTCTCTCCTTCATCTGTTTACTAGCCACTCAGCCTCTCCTCTCCAGAGGTAGTCAATGCACCCAATTTCTTGTGTTTTCTTTCAGAAATATTTTATGCGTAATCAAACAAATTCTGATACGTCTTCTCTGTCTTTCTTTTTACTCAAATAGTAGCATACAATGCATACTATTCTGCACTTGGTGATTTTATTTGTTTGCTTACTTAACAATAAAACTTGGAGCTCAATATTTAATACAGTCCTCACTTCTTTTTAAGAGTTGCGTGATATTCTAGCATACATGCATATTAACTGATCCCCCACTGCTGAACATTTAGACTATTTCCAACATTTGCTATTCAAAACAACAAAGCAATGAGGAGCTTTGTGTATGTCGTTCTGCACGTGAGTGAGTATATCTGTAGGATAAGTTCTTAGAAACAAACATACTATTTGAGGGGGATATGCGCTTGTAATTTTGGTATATAAAATCAAATTGTCTGACTTAAAGTTTGTACCATTTATTCTCCCAGCAGTAATTTATAAGAATGTCTGTTTTCTCACAATTACTGGTAAAACTGACAATTCTCTTTAGGACCAGAAATTTGCTATAGCAATATAGAAGACTGTGCATCCTTTAGTTTTCACAAATCCAGGCTTAGCTTAGCTTCTCTTTGCTTTGCTTTACTTTGCTTTGCTCATAGACACACCCTAGGCTGGAACCTTCCTCTCTCTCTCTCTTTTATTTTTGTAAATGAATCCACTTCCTAAATGGTTATTGCTTTGAAATCCAGATGGTTTGGCCAACCTTCCTGAATATTAAATTTGTGAACAGTTTTTGCATGACTTTATTTTCTGGAAACAAAATTTTTAAGTACTGTTAGCCCTCTCTATAAATTGATTTCATATATCCAAATTCAACCAACCTTGGATCAAAAACATTTCAAAAAATAAAAATTAAATAAAGAAGATAATACAATTTTTAAAAACAGGTTTTACATAGCATTTACATTATATAAAGTATTATAAGTTATCTAGAAATGACTTAAAGTACATGGGAGGACGTGTGTAGGTTTTACATAAATACCACACCATTTTCTATCAGGGACTTGAGCATCTGTAGGTTTTACATAAATACCACACCATTTTCTATCAGGGACTTGAGCATCTGTAGATTTTGGTATCCATAGGAGGTCCTGGAACCAATTTCCCACAGACACCGAGTGACAACTGTAATTGTCAATAAAAATAATCACAGATGTGTTTTCAGTCTAGCAATGGTTATGTAGTCTTATTAGTACAGCAAACAGTCAAAAATTTCAGTTCCACACACAAACTGAATCCAATAAATACATTTTAAGCATCTTATTTGCAAGTTTTTGTGTCGTGTCCTATGGATGATACAAGAGGAACATAAGACAGTACAAAGCAGGAATATGAAACGGAATATGGCAAACAATCTAGGAGGAAAAATGGTCTCAGAGGAAAATTGTTCCACATTCATGACAGGGAAAGATGTCTGGGTGGAGTATTGAGTGTCATGACTCATGACACCCTCGGTGGGTGAAGATGGGGAATGAGTGAACGAGTGAATGACTTATCCCTAGAAAACATTTTATTGCCTTTTTGTTGACTTTATTTGTGGTGATGAATTTTACAATTTTTGTTCCTGATTATAATATCTAGGTTTTATCCAACATTCCTACTTGCTTCCTTCTCCTACCTCAGGGACTCTCAACATGTAGGTATTGATGAGATGACTTTAATTGAGCCTAGAAAAACTGATCTAGCCTTCCATTTATTAACCCGTGATTAGGTAGACTCTTAAAACCTAACAGTCAGCTGTGACATTAGAACATTTCTGCCAAGCCTGATATGAAAGTCAAAGTCTTAAAAACAGCCTTTAAAAATATTTTAGCTTAAAATATTTTACTCCTTGTGTTTCATGATTCATTACATGCTTTCAGAAAATGTGCTAAAAAGCCTAATTAATTATCGTGTCCAACTTTTGAATGGACTAAAAATGAGTGCAAAAGTTAAATAGCAAAGTTAATGGTGTTCTACAGGAAATTTTTGGAAATATAGAGTCATGACAGGAATTTAGTTAAAAATAAATGTAATTCTGGTTGGATTTAAGTAAAGTTTATTGAGTTTTAAAGCAAAATGCCAGTGTGCTCAGCATTGTGTTAGTTTCATTGTGTTAATTCAAAGCCATTCATATTAGAAGTTATGATAGTCTCTAAATTCAAGAAAAACCCCCTGGGACTAGGGACTTAATCTAAACTTACCAGACACCTTGTATAGATAGAAAAATTAATATTGCAGAAAATCACTCAAATGATTGTATGTGTTGTTCATAGTTTAAAAGAAAAGATGAGGCAGCCATCTTGCTCTTGCCATGTGCTGGTATTGGAGGACCCTTCCTGCTTCAGATTTACCAACAGCATGAATCAAGAAAAGTTAGCCAAACTTCAGGTTCAGGTCCGGATAGCAGGCAAGGGTACAGCTCGCGAAAAGAAGGTGGTACATAGAACAGTTATAGCTAATGACAAAAAGCTTCAGAATTCTCTTACAAAAAAAAAAAAAAAAACAAAAACAAAAAACCTGGCTGTGAATAATATAGCTCGTATTGAAGAGGTGAACATGATTAAAGATGATAGGACAGTTATTCATTTCCACAATCCCAAGTCCAAGCTTCCCTTTCTGCTAACAGCTTTGCAATTACTGGTCATACAGAAGCCAAAGCAATCACAGAAATGCTTCCTGGAATATTAAGTCAGCTTGGTGCTGACATCTTAACAATCCTTAGGAAGTTAGCTGAACAGTTCCCATGGCAAGTCTTGGACAGTAAAGCACCAAAACCAGAAGACATTGATGATGAGGAGGAGGATGTTCTAGATCTTGTAGAAAATTTTGATGAGGCATCAAAGAATGAAGCTAACTAAAATTTTGGTTTTTGGAAGCTGGCATGGACTAGATTTAACAAATCAGCTGTGTGATTCCAAAGTTTTACAAACACGGAGAACATCACCTGTTACTAGTTCAGTAATATAACTATTTTGTATATTAATAATGCTGTTTGTTCAGCATTTTTCAGTCATTTAATTTTGCATTTTGCACTTCCTCCCAGGATATTTTTTTGTTCAAAATATGAAATATTGGTGTAGTTTGAGGGTATTTTGGGTTTTGATTATTGGTGTTTTTGTTTTTTGTTTGGGATATTTTTGGTGTATGTATGTTTATGTATGTGTGTGGGTATGTGTGTATACAGTGCGAGAGTAAATTGGAACGCGGTTCTATTTATCTTCCTCCCTCCCCAGTAGAAATAAAAAAATCTTTACCAAAAAAAAAAAGAAGAAGAAAGAAAAGGGCACAAACGTTTTATCTGACCAAAGCTTTTTCAAAAACAATGATTAACTAGAGGATTAAGTCTCCTGCCTCCAGAACATGTGTGGGATTATATTTTAAATGTTCATTTTCGCAGATGTGTAGGTGGTACGGCAGGGCAGTGACAGCAGGGGATCCGGGTTTGGTGCTTTCACCAGCAGGGTGTCCTCACCTGACAACAGGAAAAGCTAGCGTTTTGCCAGACCTGTTCTGCTTCCTTTCACATTTAGCAAACCTGGTCTATTTCTCTTTGGAGGTTGTATGCATGAATACCTTTCTTTTATTTTCTTCAAAGGGGGGCTATGCCTACCTTTCCTCTAAGTCTACCAGTTTTTTAAGTTGTTAAAATATACATAACAAAATTTACTATCTTAACAATTTTACATGTATAGTTTAAAACTGTTCAGTACATCTACATTGATATGCAACCAGTCTGCAGTGTGTTTTATCTTGTAAAACTGAAACTCTATGCCCATTAAACAACTTCTCATCCCCTCCTCCTCCCAGCCTGTGACGTCACCATACTACTTTTTGTTTCTATGAATTTGCTACTTTTGATTTCTATCAGCTGGACTGCTTTAGGTACCTCATGTAGGTGAAATCATAAGGTATTAATCTTTGTGTGACTGGTTTATTTCACTCAACATAATGTCCTCAAGGTTCATCTATGTTGTAGCATCTCAGAATTTCCTTCCTTTTTAATGTTGAAAAATACTCCATTGTATGTCTATACCACATTTTGTTTACCTGTCCACCCAATAATGAACACTTGGGTTGCATCCATCCTTAGGCTATTGTGACTAATGCTTCAGTGAACATGGGTATGTTGAATCTATTCTTGACTTCAGGCTTGGTCATCCTCTTGAACATATGTGTGTTTTGTTTTTTGGCTGTAGTAAACTTAGGAGCTCCTCTCCTTTAGAAGGGGTAATGTTTCAGGGACTGGTGAGGACTAAACTCATATATCCATTTTGTCTCCTTTTGGCCCTGATCCGATCTCCCAGGGTGTACTGGCAGCACAGGACGGCAGTCAGTGTCTTCTCTGTTTCAGGACAAGTTGCCTGGGAGTCTGTAGTCCCTTCCCTTTTGTCTCTGTCTTCTTTCTGTATTAAGGGAACATGGGTTTAAACCTCAGAAAACAAACAGCTCTTCAGGAAAAATGTTCATCTTCATATTGCTATTACGCAGTGTCCAAGTCTACAAAACATTTTGCATTTTGGCAACATTAACTTCTTAGGCCTCACAACCATGTTAATGAGGGATTCCTTTCAATGGGTTGGTTGGCATAACTCAACTCTACCATTTTAACATGCATGACTCAATTACATAAGAGTTAGCTAATGAGCAATGGGGAAGAAGTTACAGGTTAAAACAAATGGCGCCCAAATGAATCAAGTACCGCCTTTCAGATGCCCACCACTCAACAAAGACCTGGCAAGACATTTTCTCCACTGGGCATGAATCATCCAGATAAAAAGGGCAAACCAGGGCCACCTACGTTCAGAGCTTGTACAGTATGACCTTGAGGCCCAACATCTACCAGAAGCTTCCTAGCAAAAGGCCAAGCTCCAAAGAATAAAGGGGCTTACACATCAGCATTAAATAATTCTCTTAGAGATGCAAATTTCTAATTAGTTACTGTGGCAACTGTAGAGGCCTAGAAGTAAGCCCCTTACACAATGAACCTGAGAGTTTACTTTTTTGATTTACTACAGGCCTGCAAGAAGCAAGGAGGAGGAAAATAAATATTGCTTTAACTGTGACAAGGGAATAAAGTGCAACAAGTGAAGGGATTTCATCCTTTTGTTGAAATTCCTACAGGTCTAAGAGGGACATTATACTTGACACACAATCTTGCTGCAAACAGCAGCCAAATTATCAAAGGCTTTATAAAATCATCACTATTATAAACCTGACCCAAACCCAGACTATATGTTAACTTACACTGACATTTTTACTTCTTTAAAGTGAATACGGTTTAAGACTGTTTCAAAACAGCATGTTTTGATAGAATGTTTTTGGTTTGTTTGTTTTATTTTGTGTGATTGGTCCTTGTTCTTTTTAAATTTATATATGGTTCTTTAAATTTTTTATTTAATATGGAGAAAACAAAATCTATGTGTTGCTGGGATACTTATTGGAGACTAATCTATTTCCTGCTTATTAGAGGATAATCTATTCTCCAACTTTGAGTAATACATGAAAAGAAAGGACAAAAGTACTCACAAGAAAGTATGAGAATATTAATTTTATGAAGAGAGTTTATCTTCAGTTTATAAAGAGAAAGTTTGTCCCAATACAATTGTTTTCTTAATTTTAGGACTAATTATTTAAATGAAAATTCACAGATAAACATGTAAATGTTTCCTCCATCTTTCCAGAAGCAAAAAAGAAAAGGATTATAGCTAACAAACTTGAGTAATATTTTCTGTGTGGAATATGTTACTTTCATCTATTTTCTTTCCTAAACATTGTAAATCAAATTTAGAGTCCTAATAATTGCTCAATAATTTAAATAAAATCCCGCAATCTTCTGGTTATGTTTGTTTAGATTGTGAACTCCTGCATTCGGTAAATAAGTAACTAACTGAAATGCTAAATGCACTGAGAGAGGGTGAGGTTTAGATTGGAAACAAAGGCAAGGGATCCTGCATGGCTTTTAAAAATCTCACTAACACTCGATGCTCCCCTCCTCTCCTTCCTATACACAAAAGTTCACCCCTTCACCTTCTTAAGGGATCTTCCCAATCTCCGAACCTGTCTCAGCCTCAAGAGTAGCTGGGACTACAGATGTGTGCAACCATGCCTGGCTAATTTTTGTATTTTTAGTAGAGATTTGTATTTTTAGTAGAGATGGGGTTTCACCATGTTGGCCAGCCAGGCTGGTCTCGTGATCCGCCCGCCTCGGCCTCCCAAGTGTTGGGATTACAGGCATAAGCCACGGCTCCTGGCAGATGTATCTGATTTTTGAAGGGGACAGAGTGACTACCAGCATTCCTTGACTTGTAGCTGCCTCATTCCAATCTCTGCCTTTGTAATCACATTGCCTCTTCCTTTTATGTGTGTAATCTGAAGTGCTACCTAAAAGTGACTGGTAAACTGGAAAATACTAAGTACTATATAAATGAAAGTTTGCTAGTATTATAAATATTTGGTGCTCAGAATATAGCAGTTAAGCAGGCAGTCAAAAAGATCAGCCCTCTTGTTCACATTCTAGTAGGCTAATGAGCAGATGAATAAGGAAATCTATACTGTAAAAGACTGGCCCGGGGCAGTGTCTCATGCCTGTAATCCCAGCACTTTGGGAAGCTGAGGCAGGTAGATCACTTGAGGTTAGGAGTTTGAGACCAGCCTGGCCAACATGGTGAAAGTCCATCTCTACTAAAAATACAAAAATTAGTTGGGGATGGTGGCGGACGCCTGTAATCTCAGCTACTCAGGAGGCTGAGGCATGAGAATTGCCTTGAATCCGAGAGGGCAAGGTTGCAGTGAGCCAAGACTGTGCCACTGTACTCCAGCCTGGGTGACAGAGTGAGACCCCGTCTCAAAAATAAATAAATAAATAAATAAATTAGTTAATTAATTAATTAAATAAGCTTGTGATAAGTGGGAAGGAGGGAAAATGTCAGAGAAGGAAAATACAAAAATGTCCAAGAGGAATGTGTTAAAATGATAGTCTTGATAGCCAGAGAAGCCCTCATAGACAAGACGGGTTTTGAATAAAAATCTGAAGGAAGTAAAGAAATCAGCCATGCAGACATATGGGAGAAAAGAGCTCTGGGAGGAGAAACAGCAAGTAAAATGGCCCTGATGCAGAAGTGTGCCTGATACAACTTAGGAATATCAAGGAGGCCAATGTGACTGGAGCTGAGTGAATAAGGGCACAGATAGCAAGAGGAAAGTTCAGAGATGTCATGTGGTAGAGTAGAGATAGGTCAGTTGTAGAGAAATTGTTTTTGATTCTGAATCAGATGGGAAGCCACTAAAAGGTTTTTAGAAATCTCTTTTTATTAAAATATAATCTATATAAAGAGAAACACACAGATCATGGTATGAGTTTTGGATGGAGAAAACTCATTACTTATGTTTTAACAGGTTCACTGTGATTGGTATGTTGACAACAAATAGCCCAGGGGGAAATGGTGTCTTGCACCAGGGCAGTAAGAGGGTAACAGTACAAAGGGATCGCGTTCTGGATGGACTGAAGCAGAGCTTACATGATTTGTTAATAAATTGGATGTGGGAGGAGAGAAATCAGAGACAATTCCAAGTTATGACTTAAGTAACTAGAGGAATAAAGTTTCTATTATTTACAAAATAGAAGTTTTTCCTTATTGAGAAGGGGACAAATGACAAAGAGCAGGATTTGAGTTGAAGTCAAGGGTTGCATTTGGGCCATATTAAATTTGCAATGTCTATAACATATCCAGGGGAGATCTAAAATAGGCAGATGTACTTTCAGCTCTGCAGCTAAAGAACCTTGAAGCAGCTGAGGTGATGAAGGGAACAAGCTTGGATGGCCTAAACAAGAAATCCAAGGAATGCCTCCAGGGTATTTGAAATTTTAGAGAGAGGAATGGTGAACAGGAATTAGGGAAATGACCTGAGAAGAACTAATGAGGTTGGAGAAAAACCCAGGGGAGGGTGGTATCCTGAAGCCAGCTTTGAAATGCATTTCAGTGAAAGAGGGTGATCAGCTTGGTTAAAGGTTGGTTATGAGATCAGGAAAGGTTAAGATTAAGAATAGACCATGGATGTAGCAATGTAAAAGGCATTGTGACATTGATAACAGTACTTTTAGTGAAGTTGAAGGAAAAAACTTGACTAGAGTGTATTAAAGAGAAAAACTGATGTTGGGGAGAGAGGAGACAACAATGATATAACAATCTTTCAAGTATTTTTGCTGTAAGGAAAAGAAAAAATCAACAGGCAGTAACTGAAAGAAGGAATGGGTCAAAGAGCGTTTTTTTCCTGAAAGAAAAGAGAAATAATAATGTGTTTGCTCCTCATGGAGCAATTCAGTAGAGAGAAAAACAAGGATGAAGAGGAAGGGGAGAAGATTGCAGGAGTAATATTCCAAGCAGATACGAGCAGATGAGATCTTGTGCCCCTGTGGAAGGGTTAGTCTAAGACAGGAGGGAGCAGACAGAATCTACCCTTCGTAACAGGAGGGATGGGAGGGCATGTGGGCCCACAGACACGCGAGTGAGTAGAGGTTATGGTGGGGGCTTTGCAGCCTTCTTTTCTGAATGCTTCGTTTTAGCTCAGTGAAGAAAGCTGGGAGTGAAGATGAGTAAAATGAAGATGTTGGAGATCTGAGGACAGTTGAGAAAATATGTGATAAAGGTCTAGGAAAGCTGAATAGACTAAAGAAAAATAGACTTGTCAGGCTACATTAAAGGCTCCTGTGAGAATCACGATTACTTACTGCCTGAAAGAGTCCTTATTATGGCTAAGGCATCTTTGCCAGCCACTCTGAGCTTCATTGGTTCATTGCCACAGAAGAGGCAACACATTTTAGTCATGGCATAATATTTCTGATATTCATTCGCAGTTTCTTTCCCAGTTAGGAGAAGTTAAAAGTTTTAACAGGCTGGGCACGGTGGCTCATGCTTATAATCCCAGCACTTTGTGAGGCCAAGGTGGGAGGATAGCTTGAGCGCAGGAGATCAAGACCAGCCTGGGTAACATAGTGAGACCCATCTCTACTTAAAATATATATATATATATATTTTTTTTTTAATAGTCAGGTGTGGTGGTGTGTACCTGTAGTCCCAGCTATCTGGGAGACTGAGGTGGAAGGATATCTTGAGTTCAGGAGTTCAAGGCTGCAGTGAGCTATGATTATTGCACCACTGCACTCCAGCATGGGAGACAGAACGAGACTCAGAAAAAATCTCAACAAAAGCCCCAAACCAAAAAACCCTGTTATCCAATCCTGTAAGCATTAGTTGGTCAGAATTTCTCTCTCATTCTCATTTCTGAAGTTCTCCTGACTGTCTTAAGTGTGTCTCTCCAATTTTATCCCACTCTGACCTTCCTCAGAGTTGCATCTTAGGTGATCCACAGATGGTAATACACTAAGAAGGAAGACAGGAGAGGGACTCAGGGGAAAATGGCATAGTAAGTTTTGGAAATGGTAAATTTGAGATGCCTATGAAATATCCAGTTGGAGATGCCGATGAGATAACACGATAGACGAATTCAAAATTCAGGAGAAAGTACTGGGGTGGAGAGAAAAGTTAATAATCTTTCCCTGGTACCCATTTGCAGTAGTTGAATCCATGAGCCTATACTCACAGACACTGATGGCAATGTGTCCATGAGAAAAATAAAGAAGCCATGGCTGGGGATTTCCCTGTGGGGGTACTACTATGATAGGAGGAGATAAGCAAGGAGACGAGCTTAAGGAGAAGAGATGAAATAATTAGAGCACAATGAGAAGAGTGGGGAAGGGTTTTGCAAAAGTGGGTGAAGTAAAGAGTTTCAAAGGGAGGGAGAAATCAACGGGTCAAACATAGCAGAAGACCCATGCAAAAGGTAGAGAAATGTTCACAGCATTCAGCTTGGTTTCTGCTTATAAGAGTAGCTTTCAGATTGGCCTGAGCTCAAAATGGCATCTTCTACTCAGGAGGCTAAAGTGGGAGGATCCTTTAAGCCCAGTAGTTCAAATCAAGCCTTTGCAATATAGTGAGTCCCTGTCTCTAAAAAACATTTAAAAATTTTTAAAATGTAACCTCAGTTCTATGAAATATATCCGTTTTTTCATTCACTCATTCAACAAATATGTATTAAGTAATTAAGTGCATACTAAGTACCAAGCACTGGTCTAGGTGTGTGTTTAATTATAATTAAACTTTATGTTCCATGAGAAGGGAATGCATCAGGGGTGTCACGGGAGTGGGGCCAGCACACAAGGGTGGACTCCAGGGAAAAGCTGTGATTCGGAACTTGGAGCAGGTGAGAAGGGCTCTATGAGAGCAAGACCCTGGCGCAGACGCAGACCCTGACAGGTTTAAAGAGCAGCAGGAAGGGAGAGAGGGCCAGGTCACTTAGGATTGCATAGGCCTTTTCAAGGATGTAGACTTTTACTCCAAGTTGTGATTGCAAGCTTTTATATAGAAATTTTCTGGTTTTAGAAATGTCAGCTGGTGTGTTGAACATTCAGCGTTTTGCCCCTTTACAAGCTAGAAAAATGATCTTTCCTGATGGACGGTTTCCTCGTGTGCACCAGTGTTTACTCGAAGTCTATTCTCACACATTTCCTAGTTTCCTTTGGGCATCTTCTTCCAGAGCCTGGTTGGCCCTGATGTCTCACTGCTCTGGAACTTGGTTCTTAGGCTCACCTTACTTAAACTTAGTGTCTCCCTTTTTGGCTCAGCGCAATGACAGCTCTACTTTTGCTCAGTCTTAAGACAGATGGGAAAACTATAAACTATTCAGATTCTCCTGAGTCTCTTGAGTGTTTAGTTTCTGTAGACCTGTGTCACACAGAGATGCTATAGTAGCACAAATTAGGTGAATGGCTTTCTTTCAGAAGTGCTTATGTTAATTTCCACATATAAAAATGTGCATTGTATGGTCATATAGCCCACATTTTATTACAACAGTCTTACAGCAGTTTGCAAATATTGGCGCACCAAAGTTTTATTTGACTTACAACCTGTACAAAGTTATGTACTGATTAAATACTCTCCCCTACATAAATATCCTCAGTAACTTCTCTATGTTTCATAAATACATAAATAGGATGCTCTATTCCCACAGTTCTGGTGAATATTATTTAGACTTTTGGGAACTAAAATGGCAGAAAATATTGCTGATAACCTGTTTCTACCATGGCAGAAGACTGAAGTATGTTTTACTGGAAATACTCAGCTTGCAGGTCTGAAGCCTCACTTTTACATTCGTTCTCCTATATTTAAAAGTTACATTTAAGCAGTATTAGTAAAATGTAAAATAAAGTGTGAGTCAGTTAGGAAAAAAAGAAGTCAAATTGTCCCTGTTTGCAGATGACATGATTGTATATTTAGAAAACCCTATTGTCTCAGCCCAAAATCTCCTTAAGTTGATAAGCAACTTCGGCAAAGTCTCAGGATACAAAATCAATGTGCAAAAATCACAAGCATTCTTATACACCAGTAACAGACAAACAGAGAGCCAAATCATGAATGAACTCTCATTCACAATAGCTTCAAAGATAATAAAATACCTAGGAATCCAACTTACAAGGGATGTAAAGGACCTCTTCAAGGAGAACTACAAACCACTGCTCAGTGAAATAAAAGAGGACACAAACAAATGGAAGAACATACCATGTTCAAGGATAGGAAGAATCAATATTGTGAAAATGGCCATACTGCCCAAGGTAATTTATAGATTCAATGCCATCCCCATTAAGCTACCAATGACTTTCTTCACAGAATTGGAAAAAAACTGCTTTAAAGTTCATATGGAACCAAAAAAGACACTGCATTGCCAAGACAATCCTAGCCCAAAAGAACAAAGCTGGAGGCATCACGCTACCTGATTTCAAACTATACAAGGCTACAGTAACCAAAACAGCATGGTACTGGTACAAAAACAGAGATATAGACCAATGGAACAGAACAGAGCCCTCAGAAATAATACTACACATCTACAGCCATCTGATCTTTGACAAACCTGACAAAAACAAGAAACGGGGAAAGGAGTCCCTATTTAATAAATGGTGCTCGGAAAATTGGCTAGCCATAAGTAGAAAGCTGAAACTGGATCCTTTCCTTACTCCTTATACAAAAATTAATTCAAGATGGATTAGAGACTTAAATGTTAGACCTAAAACCATAAAAACCCTAGAAGAAAACCTAGGTAATACCATTCAGGACATAGGCATGGGCAAGGACTTCATGTCTAAAACACCAAAAGCAACGGCAACAAAAGCCAAAATTGACAAGTGGGATCTAATTAAACTAAAGAACTTCCACACAGCAAAAGAAACTACCATCAGAGTGAACAGGCAACCTACAGAATGGGAGAAAATTTTTGCAATCTACTCATCTGACAAAGGGCTAATCCCAGAACCTATAAAGAATTCAATCAAATTTACAAGAAAAAAACAAACAACCCCATCAAAAAGTGGGCAAAGGATATGAACAGACACTTCTCAAAAGAAGACATTCATACAGCCAGCAGACACATGAGAAAATGCTCATCATCACTGGTCATCAAAGAAATGCAAATCAGAACCATAATGAGATACCATCTCACACCAGTTAGAATGGCAATCATTTAAAAATCAGGAAACAGCCGGGCGCGGTGGCTCAAGCCTGTAATCCCAGCACTTTGGGAGGCCGAGACAGGCGGATCACGAGGTCAGGAGATCGAGACCATCCTGGCTAACACGGTGAAACCCCGTCTCTATTAAGAAATACAAAAAACTAGCCGGGCGAGGTGGCGGGCGCCTGTAGTCCCAGCTACTCGGGAGGCTGAGGCCGGAGAATGGCGTGAACCCGGGAGGCAGAGCTTGCAGTGAGCTGAGATCCGGCCACTGCACTCCAGCCTGGGCGACAGAGCGAGACTCCGTCTCAAAAAAAAAAAAAAAAATCAGGAAACAAGAAGTGCTGGAGAGGATGTGGAGAAATAGGAACACTTTTACACTGTTGGTGAGACTGTAAACTAGTTCCACCATTGTGGAAAACAGTGTGGCAATTCCTCAAGGATCTAGAACTAGAAATACCATTCGACCCAGCCATCCCATTACTGGGGATATACCAAAAGGATTATAAGTCATGCTGCTATAAACACACATGCACACGTATGTTTATTGCGGCACTATTCACGATAGCAAAGACTTGGAATCAACCCAAATGTCCATCAGCTGCAGACTGGATTAAGAAAATGTGGTACATACACACCATGGAATACTATGCAGCCATAAAAAAGGATGAGTTCGTTTCCTTTGGAGAGACATGGATGCAGCTGGAAACCATGATTCTCAGCAAGCTATCGCAAGAACAGATAACCAAATACCACATGTTCTTACTCATAGGTGGGAATTGAACAATGAGATCACTTGGACACAGGAAGGGGAACATTACACACTGGGTCCTATTGTGGGGAGGGGGTAGCGGGGAGGGATAGCATTAGGAGATATACCTAATGTAAATGATGAGTTAATGGGTACAGCACACCAACATGGCACATGTATACGTATGTAACAAACCTGCACACTGTGCACATGTACCCTAGAACTTAAAGTATAATAAAATAAATAAATAAAAATAAAATGTGAGTAATGTTATTCTTTTCTTTAAAGCAAAACACATGATAAGTTATAGCATCTTTCAACTATAAAATATTGGGACCCCAATATAGGTATATCTGTTTTTACATAAATTGAAGACACAAATATTTGAACTATCGATTTATTCGGTAAACTTTTTTTTTTTTTTTTTGAGACGGAGTCTGGCTCTGTTGCCCAGGCTGGAGTGCAGTGGCGTGGTCTTGGCTCACTGCAACCTCTGCCTCCTGGGTTCAAACGATTATCCTGCCTCAGCCTCCTGAGTAGCTGGGATTACAGGCACCTGCTATCACACCCGGCTAATTTTTTGTACTTTTAGTAGAGCAGGGTTTCACCATGTTGGCCAGGCTGGTCTCGAACTCCTGACCTCGTGATCAGCCCGCCTAGGCCTCCCAAAGTGCTGGGATTACAAGCGTGAGCCACCGCACCTGGCCTCAATAAACATTTTCAAAGTAGCAACATGTCTAAAGCAATGTCTTGGATATCGCAAGGGACATAAAGATAGATAAGATATAAGATTTTTCCCTCAGGAGCTTATAATACAGTAGATTCATGTACAATCACAAATAACATGCAAAAGTAAAAATAAAATAGACACATTGTAAATACTCAATTCAAGAAAATCCCCTAACTTGGGTTTAGGAAGTCAGAGAGATATCTCAGATATCTCTCTCACACACACAATGTAATGATATGAACAACCACCACCACAACAAAAAATAGGTAAAGTCCATAGAAAAGTAGACCATCAGAGATCAAACCCTCGGAGAAGGTCCTGGTAACCAGCAAAATTGTGAGATAGAAGTTTCCAGAAATGCACCCTGCTAGGCTTGTTACTGTCTCATTAGCAACAAACTTCATCAATCATAGGATTGGGATTAAGAGCTCTGATTTGTTGAAATCTAGAAAAATCTTACTAATAATGTACAACTTAGAGAAAGCTAGGAAAGAGGAAGTAGGCCACCAAAGAAGAAGGTTTAGAAATTGCTAGTAGATGTATAGGACCCTCTACCCAGCCACTTTTATATTTGCTCGGAGAGAGAAAAGAAAAGGAAAAACAAACAAACAACACTGCAGCTTAACATTTTGTTACTTTTGTGGAGGGAAGGCAGAGGGTTAATATTATTCACTGTTTGGGGCAATGAGTAGCAATTTAGTTTAAGAAAAAAACAAAATTTGAGGGAACAGATGTTAGGAAAACTGTCCCTATCCTATAAAGTTCCTATTTATAGGATAACATCCATAGGATTGCTCCCCAATTGAGCAAATGGATAACATCACCATTATAAAACCTAAGGTTGGTGTTCGAGATATTTTTCAGATTCTGCTTTCTGATAGACCAGCTGGTGCCACCCAGACCAGTAGATGAGCTCAACTAGTTCTGTGATCCCACTCAGGAACTGAGGACAGCAAGAACTCACTTTCACCCCCTGTGATTTCATCCCAGACAGAATCAATCCTCATTCCCCACTCTCTAGTCCCCTGTCCGCTAAACTATCCTTGAAAAACTCTAACCTCTGAGCCTTCAGGGAGATTTATATCAGTGATAACTTCAGTTCTCCCACGGGGCCAGCCTTTTTCTTTACTGAAATACCACTTTCTCAGTGAATTGATTTTGCCTCTGCAGCAAGGAGGAAGAACCTGTCTGGTGATCAAAGAAAACCCAGGCCTACCAACCAGATAAAGTGAAAAGGAATTCAAGCAGAAGTTCAGAACCATGCTGTCAATATTAAGAACTGGCAAGTAAAGAAAAAAGACAGACGTGGCATCCCTGTATCCATGTATTCACTTTTTGCTTCTAGTAGCAGGAGACAGAGAATACACTGACAGATAAATATAATCCAAGTCAACTGGGAATAAGTGAGATGGAGAAAAGTGAAGCAGATCCCAAGGATTATAAATCATTCCATTATAAAGATACATGCACACATATGTTCATTGCAGCACTATTCACAATAGTAAAGACATGGAATCAACTCACATGCCCATCAATGATAGACTGGATAAACAAAATGTGGTACATATACATTATGGAATACCATGCAGCCATAAAAAGGAATGAGACCATGTGCTTTGCAGGGGCATGGACGGAGCTAGAAGCCATTATCCTCAGAAAACTAACACAGGAACAGAAAACCAAACACCACATGTTCTCACTTGTAAGTGGGAGCTGAATGATGAGAACGCATGGACACAGGGAGGGGGACAATACACACTGGACCCTGTCAGGGGACTGGGGGGGTGGGAGAGCATCAGAATAAATTGCTAATGCATGCTGGGCTTAATATCTAGGTAATGGATTGATAGCAAACTACCACGGCGCAGGTTTACCTATGAAACAAACCTACATGTCCTGCACATGTACCCGGAACTTAAAATAAAATTAAATTTAATTGAAAAAAAAAGTGAAGCAGAGCAGATGGATAGAGAAGATGGAGGAAAGTGCTGCTTTGTGAAGAGTTTTCAGGGAAGGCCTCTCTGCAAGGTGACTTTGGAAGAGACTGGGCCATGCAGCCACCTGGGAGGAAGAGCACTTCTGGTGGAGAAAACAGCAGGTGAAGAGGGAATATGCTAGACATGTTTCCAAGAACTGCCATGGGGAGCAGAGTTAGCAAGAGGAGAGTGGGAGAGAATGAGCTGGGAGGTATCAGGCAATCACCTCTGCTAGTGATGGGAGGGATGCTGGTTAAAGACTTTGCCTTTTACTCTGAGAAGCCACTGAGGGTTGCACAGAGGAATACCATGACCTGATTCCAGCTGCTCTATTAAAGGAGCAGGAGTGGAAGCAAGAAGACAAATTTATGAAGCCACTGCAATAGTCTAGGTCAGAGGTCAGCAAACCTTTTCTTTAAAGAGCCAGCTAGTAAATATTTTTGGCCTTGCAAACCATGTGGTTCCTGTGGCAAATACTCAACTCTTCCATTGTAGCATGAAAGCAGCCACAGACAATTAGTAAACAAATGAGTGTCACCAGACTTGTCTCTCCTATGGCCCTGGCTATAGTTTGCAGGCTCCCAATCCAAATGATGGGGGATTAGAACAGAATGGTAGCTACACAGGCGTTAAGATGTAGTTGGATCCTGGGTATTTTTGAAATAACAACAAACAGGATGTAACAATAGGTCCCATTTAGGACATGAAAGAATGAAAAATGTCATGGATGACTCCAAGATTTTTGCCCTAAGACAACAAACAAAGAATAGAGCTGTCTTGGTACAGTTGTTCAGGTTGTACACTGTACAGAGCAACACATTAAAGAGGACCCTGATTGCACTATAGATATACTCATTTGTATATTTATTATTATATTTTTCTATCAAATAGCACTAAAGTGTTTTTTCTAACAAAATATATATCACAATAATTTTCTAAAAGATGGAAATAAAGTACCTTAAGGTACACTACTATGGTGGCCAGAAAGTGTCAATACTCACTTTAGAAATGAGGATACTAAAAAGCGCATGTGCCATGGACTAATGTGGAACCAAACTTTTCACTTTAATACATTTTCTTTTCAAATTAAAATTTTTAAAAAATGAGTTGTATGATTCTATAACTTACAGAACTTAATTCCTGGGCGACCAAAGAAACCAAACTCTTTCTCTGCTTCAGTTTGCTGAGTTTTCTTTGTGTGTTTTTGTTTTTTGTTTCCTTTGTAGTGTCAAGTCAACAAGATTGTATATTTAGGATAATGTATAACTATTTTAAGTTTTATAAAATTATTTAGTACATGGCACTACTAAAATCTGTTTCTATAACCTCTTTTAAAGAAGAACACTTGTAAAAAATTTGTTTAAAGAAAGCATGTTATCTCATAAACCAACAACAAAAATGCTTGACTGATTCATTTTTCATCTAATATTTAAATTTAGCAAGAGTTGGTATGACTAGGTTATGTCACTATCTGCAACACAGAAGAAAATGTCTTTCTGCAAAACACACACACATTACACATACCCTCTTATTCTGCATGCCATGAAATACTCTGGTTTTCTTGAGAGGGGGAAATTGTTGCCTCAATGTGGTGTATGAAATCTATATAAATTATATGACACCCTCCCCCTAAAAAATCTAGAAAAAAGATGCCATTTATGTTACTAATAGCTTTCGAATGGAAGTATGACATCGGTGAGCTACTTATAATTATACTTACTTGCAAGTTATATTAGCATTCATTGAAATATTTGGATAGGTAAATTAGTTTTCTTCTAAAACGTTACTTGGAAACTTCCTGACTTCAGAATGTTTCATTTTCAAGATTAATGGTGGATTTCTAACATATTAAATACTGTAAATAAAAACTGCTTTCTGACATAACAATGATATCTTAGTATTGCTATACTTGAAAATAATTCCAGGCAAGGCACAGTGAGTGGCTCACGCCTGTAACGGAGGCCAAGGTGGGTGAATCACTTAAGTCCAGCCTGGCCAACGTGGCAAAACCCCGTCTCTAAAAAAATACAAAAATTAACTGGGCATGGTGGTGCACACATACCCGTAGTCTCAGCTACTTGGGAAAGTGGCTTAAACCTGGGAGGCAGAGGTTGCAGTGATCTGAGATTATGCGACTGCACTCCAGCCTGGGAGATGGCATGAAGCTCTGTTGAGAGAAAGAGAAGAGGAGAGGATAGGAGAGGAGAGGAGAGGGAAAGAAGGAAAGAAAGAAAGAAAGAAAGAAAGAAAGAAAGAAAGAAAGAAAGAAAGAAAGAAAGAAAGAAAGAAAGGAAGGAAGGAAGGAAGGAAGGAAGGAAGGAAGGAAGGAAGGAAGGAAGGAGAGAAAGAAAGGAGAGAAAGAAAGAAAGAAGATTCCATTGGACTTTATATTTCCACTAGTGGCTTCCTGCCAGGAAGAGCAGGGCATGACCTGAAATGCAGATAGCAGGATTTGCATTTCTAGGCTGGGAAAGCAGGAGTTGGGAAGTAGTTTCTGGTCTGCCTCTACACACTTTATTGTACCAATTGCTTTGGAATGAGATTCAGGTGGGAATTTGGTAAAAGTTCTATATTTTTCCTGATTAAAAACTAAATTAGATGAATATCCTAAAAGAGAGATGAAGAAAATTCCATTTATGTTAGTATAAAAAGAATTAAAAACTTAAGAATAAATTTAACAAAGAGGTGAGACTTGTGCAACTACAAAATATTGCTGAAAGAAAATAAAGATACTAATAAATGGAAAGACATTACATGTTCATGGATTGGAAGAAATATTGTTGTTACTACTACCCAAAATGATCTACAGATTCAATGCAATCCTTATCAAAATCCCAATGATGTTTTCTGTAAAAAATGGAAAAATCAATCTAAAATTCATGTGGAATCTCAAGGGACCTCAAATAGTCAAAACTAGAAAAAAAAAATTCAGGGATTTCACACTTCCTGAGTTCAAAACTTACTACAAAGCTATGGTTATCAAAACAATGTGGTACTGGCATAAAGACAGGCATATAGAACAATATAATATGATAGAAATCCCAGAAATAAACCCTTGTGTATATGGCTGAATAATTTTTGACAAGGGTGCCAAGGTCATTCAATAGAAAAAGAATAGTCTTCAAAACTGGTGCTGGGAAAACTGGATATCTACATGCCCCTGTCCCCCTGCCAAAAAAAAAAAAAAAAAAAAGTTGGACTCTTACCTTATACCACATAGAAAAATTAACTCAAAATAAATCAAAGATCTAAATGTAAGAGCTAACACTATAAAACTCTTAAAATAAAATATAGGGAGAAAGCTTTGTGACAGTGAATTTGGTAATTATTTCTTGGATATGACACGAAAAACAGAGACAATAAAATAAAACTAGATAAATTGGGCTTCATCAAAATTAAAATATTTTGTGTATCAAAAGACAATATCAATAGAATGAAAAGGAAACCCATGAAATGGGAGAAGTCATTTGCAAATTATGTATCTAAGAAGGGGTTAATATTCAGAATATATAAGGAAACTCCTATAACTTAACAAAAGAAAAACAACCCAATTCAAAAATGGACAAAGGATGTGAATAGACATTTCTCCAAAGAAGATACATAGATGGCCAATAAATACATGAAAAGATGCTCACCATCACAAATTATTTGGGAAACACATTTTTTTTTTCTTTTTTTAATTTTACTTTAAGTTCTGGGATACATGCGCAGAACGTGCAGATTTGTTACATTGTATTCATGTGCCATGGTGGTTTGCTGCACCTATCAACCTGTCATCTAGGTTTTTAAGCTCCACATGCATTAGGTATTTGACCTAATGCTCTTGCTCCCCTTGCCCCCCACCCCGCAACAGGCCCTGGTGTGTGATGTTCCCCTCCCTGTGTCCATGTGTTCTCATTGTTCAGCTCCCACTTATGAGTGAGAACATGTGGTGTTTGGTTTTCTGTTCCTGTGTTAGTTTGCTGAGCATGATGGCTTCCAGCTTCATCCATGTCCCTGCAAAGGACATGCTTTTTTATGACTGCATAGTATTCCATAGCGTATATGTGCCACATTTTCTTTATGGGAAACGCATATTAAAACCACAATGAGATACCATTCACACCTATTAGAATGGCTAGCTTCAAAAAAGTGTTGACAAGAATAAGGAGAAATGGGAACGCTTGTACATTGCTGGTCGGAACATGAGACCACTGTGAAAAACAGTATTTTGGTACCACAAAAGATTAAACATAGAATTATTGTATGATCTAGCAATTCCCCTCTGGAAATACACCCAAAAGAATAGAAAGTATGAACTCAAAGAGATATTTGTGCATCCTTGTGTATAGCAGCATAATTCACAAGGATCAAAAGTTGGAAGCAACCCTATTGTCCATTAATAGATCAATGAATAAACAAAATCTGGTACATAAGTACTATATTAGTCCATTATAATGCTGCTATAAAGAACTATCTGAGGCTGGGTAATTTAAAAAGAAAAGAGGTTTAATTGGCTCACAGTTCTGCAGGCTGCACAGGAAGCATGGCTGGGGAGGCCTCAGGAAATTTACAGTCAAGTGGAATGTGAAGGGGAAGCAAGCATATCTTCAAATGACCGGTAGGAGAGAGAGAGTGAAGAAGGAGGTGCTACATACTTTTAAACAACCAGAACTCACACTCAAGAGATCAGTAAGGGGGAACTCAGCCCCCATGATCCAATCACCTCTCACCAGCTCCCTCCCACCAGGTCCTTCCCACAACATTAAAGATTACAATTCAATTTGAGATTTGTTTGGAGACACAGAGTCAAGCCATATCACATATAAATAAATACTTTTGAGCCTTAAAAGGGAAGGAAACTCTATCATATACTACAATATGGATAAACCTTGAGGACATTGTGCTAAGTGAAATAAGTCAGTCAGAAAAGGATAAATATTGTATAATTCTACTTATTTAAGGTATCTAGAGTAGTCAAATTTATAATGTTGGGACTAGAGCATGATACCCCAAAGCATAGCACTTTGGCATGCTGAGTACTTTGAACTAAAAGAGATTGAAAGGTCTCAGAAGCAAGGTCTCTCTGACCCTCTGCCATCCTCCTGTTTCTCGCCCCTGTTTCTCCCATAAAGTGAGTCATAGAAATCAGAATTCCTCTTTCCCAAGGTGGGTCATAGAAACTAGAACCTCTTTTCCCCCAAGCAAGCCATAAACCTAGAATGGTCACTCTCTTAAAGACCTTCATTTCACAGGGGTCCTACCCAAGCCCAGGAGGAAGGAAGTCTATACAGAGAGACCAAGAAGAATCTGAACAGTCAGGCCTTGCTGGGTTTCCCCCGCACCCTGTCACCACTAGATCATTGCCTTTGGTCCAGTGACATTTCTACACGGCTGTCCATTCTTCATTGATCCTAAGCATAAAAATAGACCATTTTTCCTGGATCTTTGGGTCTTCATTTCTGCTGTTTCTCATGTCACATCAAACTTTGATTAAGTAAATTTGTTGTACTTTTCTCTTGTTAACCTATCTTTTGTTACAGGAGTGTTGACTGTGACCCTTATGATGGGTAAGGAAGGGTACCACACTTTTCTGCTCCTTCAATAGATACAGAAGGTAGAACGGTGGTTACCAGGAGCTGGGGGAAGGAGGGAACAGATTTTTTTTTTTTTTAGATGGAGTTTTGCTCTTGTTGCCCAGGCTGGAGTGCAATGGCATGATCTCAGCTCACTGCAACTTCCGCCCCTGGTTCAAGCAATTCTCCTGCCTCAGCCTCCCAAGTAGCTGGGGTTACAGGCGGCTGCCACCACACCCAGCTAATTTTTTGTACTTTTAGTAGAGATGGGTTTCACCATGTTGGCCAGGCTGGTCTTGAACTCCTGACCTCAGGTAATTCACCGGCCTTGGCCTTCCAGAGTGCTGGGATTACAGCATGAGCCGCCATGACCAGCCAATAAATTGTTTAATGGAGATAGAGTTTCAGTTGAGGAAAATGAAAAAGTTCTGGAGATAAATAGTGGTGACAGTTCTACAATGATACGAATGTACTTAATGCTACTGAACTGCACATTTAAAAATGGCTAAAGTGGTAAGTTTCATGCCATGTAAATATGCCACTTAAAAATGGCTAAAATGGCTGGGCACAGTGGCTCATGCCTATAATTCCAGCACTTTGGGAGGCCGAGGTGGGTGGATCACCTGAGATCAGGAATTCAAGACCAGCCTGATCAACATGGATAAACCCCGTCCCTACTAAAAATTCAAAGTTAGCCAGGTATGGTGGCGCATGCCTGTAATCCCAGCTACTCGGGAGGCTGGGACAGGAGAATCGCTTGAACCCAGGAGGCAGAGGTTGCGGTGAGCCAAGATCGCACCATTGCACTCCAGCCTGGGCAAGAGAGCAAGACGGTCTCAAAAAAAATGGCTAAAATGTGGCTGGGTAGAAGGGCTCACACCTGTAATCCCAGCACTTTGAGAGAGAAGTATTACCTGAGCCCAGGAGTTCAATCCATTCAGGCAACATGGTGAGACCTTGTCTCCACAAAATTTAAAACAGTTAGCTGGGCATGGAGGTGTGCACTTGTCCCCAGGAGTCAGAGGCTGTAGTAAGCAGTGATCACACCACTGCACTCCAGCCTGGATGACAGAGTGAGATCTTGTCTCTAAGAAAAAAATTAAAAATAAAAATAAGAAAATGGCAAAAGTTTCATGCCAATGTATATTTTACTATAATAAAAAGAAAATGAAAAAAAGCTGTATTAAAAGATTGACTGTTTCTCTTTCTTAACTGAAAACTGTAGGAGAAAAGAATGGTGAAACGTAGAAGTCACAGGAAATGTTCAGGAAAAAAATATGACTAAAAGCCTATGATTTTGAAGCCAGCCAAAACGCAGGCTCCTTTCCAAGACTGGAATTAGAGGTAATTTCTTCCATAACTCTTGCTTCCTGGCATAGACTGCATAGTTGGACCAAGGGCAGGAGATGGGGGCGGAGGGATGCAACTTCTTTCTTCTGCCAATGCTAATGGCTCTCCCACAGCTGTAGAAAAGTGATTAAGAATATAATACCATTTCCAATCAGCTTTCCTAAGTAACCTGCACTTAAAGAACAGTAAAAATTAAACGGAGCCAGTAAAACACTGGCTGAAAACAAAAGAGGGGAGCCAGCCGTCTGTAAAACACTAATGTTCATTCTGCCAGGACGTGTTTGGCTGGTAAGAAAGTGTTGCAGCCAAAAGCAATTGGAACAAACTAACCTGAGCCAGTCTTTTCTTTGGGATGCACTTTTGTCGTTACCTTCTGAATTCCACAGAGCTGTGAGCCTGTCCCCTTCTTTCATTGCACTCCCCCCATATAGCAAAGCCCTCCCTTTTTGCCAGGTTGGATGGCCTCATTGGTGTGGCCATGACAATGGATGTTCATTTCACCACTATAAAAGGGTTTAATGATTAAAAGGCCACACCATAGCACTGGACAACAAAACTCTCTGGATCCCATGAAACCCCTTTGATTCAAAATGTTCTTTTGACAGGATCAAGAGCAGTTCTCATTCTACTGGGCTGCAGAAACATCTGCATTTTTTATCTGCTACCTTCTACTCAGTGCACATAGTTAATGTGTAATTAATGAAACACCCTTTCTCCGAGTGACATACAATCAAGCCAGAGCTCCCACCAACCTCGCGCTGGCTCCAATAGAGCGGGCTGCTTTTGTATCCTTGTACCCTCATTCAGAGCTGGTAAGAAAACCGGTCACAGGCTTATCGAGCCAGCTTATGTCTTAATCTTTTTTTTTTTTTTTTTGTCTCTTTCCCCTTCCTCTTCTGTCTCCTGGTGGTGGTAAGGTGGGGGAGCGGGGGGCAGCATGGGAATGACCAAAAAAAGTGAGGTTGGGGGAACAGAAGAAAAATAACTCACACAAGAACAACTACTGACCTTTTCTTTCTCTGACATTATTGGGAGGGGGGTGAACCAAAGGCACAAAAATAGAAAAGTTGGATGAGAAGAGAGCTGAAACACAGCAGAGGAAAGACAGAAGGAGGAAGAGAAGGAGGGATGAAAGGTAGGAGGGGGAAAGAAGGAAGGAAGGAAAGAAGGAAGGAAGGAAAGAAGGAGGGAAGGAAAGAAGGAGGGAAGGAAGGAAGAAAGGAGGGAAGAAAGGAAGGAAGGAAGGAAGGAAGGAAGGAAGGAAGGAAGGAAGGAAGAAAAGAAGGGAGGGAGGGAGGATGGCAGGGAGGAAGGGAGTGAGGAGATAAGGAAGGAAGGAAGGGAGGGATGAAAAAGAAAAGGAAACCCATTCTTACATGTATTTGATTTAAAAAGAGTAGAATGAATTTTAAGTCTG
This sequence comes from Papio anubis, assembly GCF_008728515.1. NCBI lineage: Eukaryota > Metazoa > Chordata > Mammalia > Primates > Cercopithecidae > Papio > Papio anubis. Next base: position 125,265,365 of record NC_044981.1, read on the forward strand.
ACGTAGGCAGACAGCTAGTACAGGCAGCTAATGTGGCTCAGGGTTACGCAACCACTGCAATATTTCTATTGTGTTACCAGACCAGGGGTTCTAGCAGTGACTGGTGACTCAAGAGATGTGATGACGTAATTATTTTAGAGCCTGTTTAAGCATTTGCACAGACTCAACAGTAGGCAGAATTGGAAAGGAGGTATCCCATTGAACATCCTGACTGGAATACACCTGAATTAGTGCTTCCCTTGAGTGTGAGAGGTTTGTTACCTTAGCCCATGTGCACTGTGTCTCTTTTAAGCAGCTTTAAATTTGGATTACTTGAGAATATTCACAATTATCTCCTAGAAGTTGTTGAATAACAGCCTTTGAAAGTTAAACGCTTTTCTAAAGATACATTCTGTAACCCTGTTTTGTGACAGGCTAGTCAAATGAACATGTTTTCATTTGGAAATGCTGAGGGAATTGTATGTGAAAATAAATGAGTTTATCTTTATTTCTAGTTCACATAGCAATTTAAAACCCAGTCCTTGCAACTATAAAGAACTTTCTTTTTGACTCTTCTGACCTAGACTGAGACAATCTCATTAAGCACTGAGTACTTAGAATATTCAATTGAACTAGAAAGAGTTGCAATGTCTTGATATTCCATTTAATATTTAAATATTTCCTCCACTTAAATATTTTTATTTTGAAGTGAACCAACAATCAGAAAATAACATAAATGAGCCATGTATATATTTGATTCTGCAGTAGGGCTTAAGGGCTATCCATGCCTTCATTTTTTCTATAACTTAGCTGAGACTGTTTACTTGGGTGCCATTTGCGATTCCGTTGTCTGAGAAGCTTCCAGCAAGTCCCTATGCCAAGGGGCAAATGGGAATCCCTAAGTTCTACGGTCCTTAAGTGGCTTTACAACACCAGCAAATGCCTCTACTAGAAACTGAAACTTAAAAAAAAAAAAAAATCAGCAATCTCCCTTTAATCATAACTAAATATGATGGCAGATGCTGTGTATGTTCTCTTTACCAGTTAAGAAAACTCAGTAAATATCTTTCTGAAATAAGGCTGTTTCACCTGCAAAGTGAGACTAATAGCATTCGTAAAGGATTTAGGGGGTATTATACAAATGCAAAATATTGTTGAGTCTTTTCCTTAGTAAAGAAAAGCTCCAAATAATACCCTGGAAGAATGGAGCATTATTGCCATTTGATCTGAATATTTTTTAACACCGGGGCTCAGCAAAGGTTTATAAGAGTCTGGATTTAAGGGTCAGTGCTCTATTTGACTCTGGAATAGCGTTTAGTCTAAATTTCTTTTGTGTCCGGGTGGGCACTTTTCTTTCTTTGAATCAAGTAACTTGCCTAAATTTCCTGGGCTAGGGTTTCCTCATCTGAAACCTAGTTGATAAAAATTGGTTGACATCCATCAGAATATATCCACTGTGTTTTAACAATGGGTTCAAATTACTGCAATGGGGCTATGAAGACATCAAAATCTACATACATTTATCCTACAGCTCAGACAATAAATGATTCCTTACTCCACAAATATACTTTACGTATCCAGAGCCACAAAAGTTATTGTCAACTTCCTGTTTACGACTTGCAAAGAAAAAAATGAATTGCTGGGGACCTTATATTTTATTAATCCCTGAGCAATGTCATAAGTAAATTGTATTGATATATTGAAAAGCAAATTGCTTTGGGGATAAGGTACTTTTTTTTTAGTTGAAAGTGTGACTAGCTTTGGAAATCAGCAGAATTTATTGGTGTGCTTTAAGATAATTGATGACGGTCACTCCACGAGTAACAGGATTTCTTAAAATACTGGGAAGCTTTTACTCCCATGGTTATAATCTAAGCACTGCCTGTGAGAAAATAAAAATAGACTCACTAATTTAATATTCTAGTATGCTTGACATGGAGGAACTCTGTCTCCACAAGTCACCTGTCAGACTATTATTTGTTTATTTAATATGTTAATTAATATAATTTGATATTATTTAGGCCTGATGTCAACCTTGTTTAAACCAGCTTTTTTTTTTTCCAACCAAAAAAAAAAAAAAAAAGAGAAAAGGAAAGAGTGGGGCAGGGATATACAATGCCAAATTTCAGACTCTTGTAAACTCACACACAACTGACACCCTCATATTGTCTGGGGAGAGCCGATACTGAAACCTTCTTGAATCACAGAGCAACTTCCCAGTTGGCCAAACTGAAACTCCTCATTGCCAAGCCGAGGTTAGCCTACATTCTGAGGTACACAAATAAAGAAGGAAAGGAAAGCTTCAAAAGAAACTTCTTACCCTTGATTCCAATGCATAGGAAGGTCAGGAGAGGATACGATGTTTGTAGAGGGGATTAACCCCCTGCTGGTTTCTCCACATCTGAGAACACTGAGCCCCACACCCCCACTCCCACCATGGCAGGGGCGGGGATGGCGGGGGGGCTGGGGTGGGCAGGACCCTTCCAGAGCTGAAATTTTGCCAGAATAATTCAGAATAATTTCCTGGCAGCAAATGCTGAAAGCACAAAAGTACCGTTGAGGTGTAATGTCTGTAAGCTCTACGTTCCTCCACAGGTTTCTTCTCAGACAGAAAAATAAAAGCAGAGGCTGGGGTGGAGAGGGCAGGGGTGTTTCTCTGAGAAAGTAAAAAGGTTGGGACCGTGCAGCCTTTAAAACAAAACTAATGACAAAACAATTTCACCCTTTTATAAACCTTACAGTCATTGACTTATGGGTTCTTCTAGATAAAATGAAAAAACAACTTCATCCTTATATAAATCTTACAGTCATTGACTTATGGGTTTGTTTAGCTAAAACTGTGATCTCAGAGCCTAGGATCCCTGGAATTAACTAAATACAATTGATAAAACCTCAATTCTTCAATTCTTCCTCTAGAAAAGGGGGTAGGGGTGCAGAAACATGCTTCTTTTTTTGTCTTTTTTAAAAAAACAAACCAAAAACCCAACCAAACAAACAACAAAAAAAACAGAGGTAGAAACTGGCTTCAGGTGCTTACTGAATATTAAAAGTGCTTCTCCTGTGTCTCTGTCTGCGAAGCACTGGAACTACAGTGAGCTAGTTTAACTCACTATATATACAGTTTAACTAGTAATATGTTTATCTCTGCTGCCCCTTCCTTTTAGGTTATAAAACCTCAGAAGGTCAAAGACTGTGTCTGTTTACCATGCCTGGTGTATTAAACACAGCACTATACACAGATGAATTCCTGGTAAGTGCTTGCACACAGTTGAGATGTGGCACTGATGGAGGTGGCTGAAGTTTGTTTTGTTCCAGTTGGCCAGTCTTGTGTTGAGGAGGCCATGCCTAAGCAACCACCAGCTTAAACCTCAAGCTGATCAACTTACAGGTTTCCCCTAAGGTGAGCTAGTTACTTGCTTTTCAAGCCCCCAACGACGTCATAGGTTTGGCTCTGGCATACAAAAGCCAGAGAGAGTCAATCATTAGCAAGTGTGAATGATGCCCAAATAACACCACCAGATTGTGTTTATCTAAAGTGCCAAAGTGAATTGTTCATTAGCATTTCTGAGAAATACTCGAATAACACCAACAAGAGGTGTTAAATCATTCCAGATTGCTGGTGAGTTTTTGCTTAAGGAGAAAAAAAAAAAGATTTCTTGGATGATGGTAAATGTCTCCTCCATTCTTACAGGCACGACCAAAAGAAAATGTTGGAAAGAGAGCAATGGGATTAGGAGAGCCTCAACTTCCCCGTGAGCTCATTTTCCTCTGTCTACATGTAAGGAGCTTGGAGGAGGGAGAATGAATGCCCAGTGGCTTTTAATTTCATTTCCTTCATTAAATGTGATACTTTTCTTTCTGTAGATGTATTTTTACGTAGGCAGTGATGAGCTGAGTTTTCTGCTTTACGTTATTTGTAATAAGTCTCTTAATTTGCCAAAGAATTATGTTCCCTAAATTGTACATTATTAAGAATGTAAAACACAAAAAATGTATTTCCTTGATACATTCTGAAGGAAAAAAAGGCCAAGTATGTAGTATTAGAGCCACAAATTGGTACCTTATTTTGCTTCAAGATGCTTTGAAACATGTAATTATGAACATAACTCTGCTTGTGAACTTGTCCTCATTAATTCAGTAATTAGCAAGATCTTGTTTGATCTTGGAATTTATTAGCATTGCAGCTGGAAAACTGCTTCACTTTTAACACAACAACAATCACTTTTAACACAGCAGAATCAACAATTAAGGTGATAACAAACAAATCAATATAACTTTCCTGCTTATTACATCTTTCCAAGGCTGCACTGTGCCCAATTAAACAGTGTTTTGTATTAGAAATGCTTTTATTTTTAAGGTAGCATTATCACATTTATTTTAACATAAAAGCGGAGTAAACTGCAGCTTAGAAAATGGCTGTCACCACTTAAGTTATAGAGAGGGTTCTAGAGCTAAGGCCCTTTCCTCATCTACTCAACATGCAGTGCTGCTTGCAAAGTGCAAGGATGAGAAAAAGTTGGGAGCCAGCAGGTGGATTTCAGAGAGCTCCTTCCCGCTTTAAATTCTCAAAGCAACTTCTCCATATTCTAGAATTCCATTCAAAACACCACGTGCGGTCGGGCGCGTCTCATTTCTAGTCTAGTACTCGGCAAATAACTTCAAGTCCAAAACTCCTCTCATTAATGGAACAACTTTGACGATTCCTGACGCTTCTGCTATTTGTTGCAAGAGTGAATTTAGCTCATTCAGAAACTCATTTTCTCGTTTTGTTTCATTTTAGAGAAAAAACTCATTTTTTTCTCATTTTACCTCATTTTTGTTTGTCCACTTCTGGCACTGTTAAAAATCTCATGTATGTTCTGTGAAAGAATGTTAGAACTCAGGCCAGATTTCCATCAGGAAAGCCGAGTTTTGAGTTAAAGCTACAATGTACTTTCTTCTGAAAGTCAAGTTCAGCCCATCAAAGGGTTCCCTCTGTGAGCTCCCTGCCAAGAATTCTTCAGTTCTTTCTGATTGAGAAAACATGCTACCTGCCAAAGCCATTTTCCTTTTTATTTTTTTAAGTTTTGAACTGTTAAATATTTCTTATAAAATTGACTTGATAAAGTTGTTTTTTTCCACCCATTGTACACAGAAAGATTATTCTAATATTTGATGATATAAATTACGCTCTCTGATGAATACTATTCTGCAGAATAATATCTGCTGGGTTCCATGATATAGCTTTCAGTTTTTCCAAATTCTGGAGGTTTCCTCCTGGGCCAGTTCTGTGTGTCAATGCCTTCTTCAGATGCAGTGGCAATGCTAAGTATAGAGTTTTACCCTGGGGCTGACCAGTTTATGAAGGAAGTTACTATCCCCTCCCTAGTTCTGAACACCATACATCTATTGATAGAGTCTGACCGCACTGTTTTTAAGGAATGTCTTAGCCAAGATTGTCCTAGGAAACAGATCTGAGATAAGAGCTTGTATACAGATAAGAGATTGTGTGCAGATGGTGTATTTGGGGGAAGTAGAACCAAAACAAAATGGGAATAAGGAATGAAAAGAATAAAACAGAATAAAGAAAAGTCAATACAGGTGTAGGAGAGGAAAAAAATTGTTTCTTTATACAATTCTAGGTTGTTTGGCTGATTTATGATTAAATTGATATGAGACAAGTTAACAGGAGAAAAACCCAAAAATAAGAGGCTGAAAGAAGTAGCTAGATGATCGAGGCTCAAATATTAACCTGAGCTACCGAAAGGAATTGAGGCTTGGGCTTCTAAGACGTGGTGGGGGCAATTTATGGGAGGATGAGGGAGGAAATACAGGATAAATAAAGGTTGTCTGATTTTAAAGATAAAATCTCTCAGATGATAAAAGTTGTCTTGGACCAGCTTTCTTCCCGGTAGATATTTTTACTAACAAAATTTCCTTTATAGATGTGTTAAATCAAATTTAGCGTAAAGCTGCCTCCTTATATATTTTAAGCTTGACATAAAGGTTTCTCTATACATCGTGAACTATAACAAGTGGAGGTGTAAACAGACCTTAGCCTACACTTGTGCCAATCACCAAATTTTGGCCAGTCAAATGTAGCCAACTGTTCTAACCATGTTCAAATAAGGCAATGCTAAGCTATAACCAGCTGTTTCTGTACCTCACTTCCGTTTTCCATTTGTCATTTTCCTCTTTATGTCCATAAATCTTCTTCCACCACGTGGCTGCACTGGAGTCTCTGAGCCTACTCGGGCTTGGTAGCTGCCCAATTCACAAATTGTTCATTGCTCAATTAAATTCTTTTGAACATAATTCAGCTGAAGTTTTCTTTCATCAGATGTAAATTTCTCTTACACAAGGGTAACTTTTCAGTTACTCCTGTGTCTGCAGTTTCTCCAAATAGCCAGCTCAAAATAATCAATATGCCTAAGAGGTATCTTTTGGGGTAGCCTATTCTGGTCTTCTACAGTCCTGAGCTCCAACACAAGGATGCGAAGTCCAGCTGGCTACTACTGTGGATCCCTGGGGTTCTGTCTGGCCAGGATCCTCTGCAGAGTTGTATAGAATGCACCTCAAAATCCTCTGCCAGGGAACAGAAGAGGAGCACGGGTATCCACTGGCTCCCACATCTCATTGATCCAGGGTTAGCCCAGGGGATGTCAAGTCCCTTCCATGTCCATGCATGAGCAAAACCATTTCTGCCATTACAGAAGCTTTGGTGCAAAACACAAGATATGAGAGATATGGGATACCCCAGGTGTGAAGCTGCTTACCAACAGCAACAGCTTAAGGAAAAGGTGGACCCAGAGGAGGTGAAGAAGGACAAAAGGTGTCAGGCTGAGGTAACTGAACCCCGAGGATAAGTCATATTTAACTTGTTGTATACACTAACCCCATGAGCTCTTTAATTATGGACTACTTAGTTGATTGTTGCTGTTGTCTGAAATTACACAAGTTCTAGAATCACAAATATTTTGGGGATAAACTGGACCTTCAAGATTATTTTAGACATGAGGAAACTGAGGCACAGACTGAGGAAACAGCTCTCCCAAGGTCACAAATCTATTCTAAATAACCACCTCAATTTTCTACTCTGCTTTGTGGAGATCTTTCATAATACTCATTGAGAAATATTCCTTAGGTCTCTCCGACATACAGCATTAAACAGGATTTGAATTTCATCAATCTTATTAGAAATTTCTTCTTAGAGTTTTGTTCTGCCAAATCATGTAGAACGTTTTCTAGCTCACTGAGTTTCATGTTTGTGCTGGAATTTGCTGCCAGGAGATGCAAGCCAATCATTGTCTTGATTCTGCTTTTCTTTATCTCACAACAAACTACCTTAAAAATGCATTTTATGTTTGTTTGGGGTTTTTTTTTTTATTGCTGTAAATTTGAGATCTAGCAGCCTAGATAGCCATGTCTCCAGAGTAGGTGTGTCAAAAACAGAGGCAGCTGGGAGGGAGGCCAGGAGTGAGGTCTGGAGACGCTGGGATGCCTTCCAGTGTGGCTCAGGGGCCACATGCCCAGGGCAAGTTACCAAGTCCCTTCTAGCCCTATTTTCCTCATCTGTAAATGGAGGCAATGACAGCACCCACCCTATAGGGCTATTATGATTCTTCAATATTTGTAAGTTCCTTATAATAGTGCCTGATACATAACAAGTTTCATTAAGTAAAATAATTAGGATCCTTAATATCTGTCTTTTTGAAGGAGGGTTGTTTGTTTGACATCATCAAAACAACTTTTTTCATTCAAAACTATTTCAACTTTGTTTGGAAGGAGGATATTTTTGTGGTTGCTTATTTATATATATATTTAGATTGTATTATATTGCATACTCTTTCATTTACATTTATGGCACCACTAACCTTCTATTTCAATATTAAGTACAGTCAGACTATTTTCCTAAGATGACCTAGGTTTCGAAAATAATGTTTGCCTAAAATTTTTTGCGTAGTTTTAAATAGCAATTAATATTTTAAAAAAATAACAAATGAACAACGAACATGAGTTGAACAAAACAGAAGAAATAAATATGTTTGAATTGTATCACCTGATACAACTTTAAGTTGTACTAACTACCTGGATGGGGTATTGTGTTGATGGTTCTTTTAAAATATGTCAGGCATATGGGCTTGAAAAATGTATGCTTTCAGATCAATGAACTTTATTTAATATATTTATGATATCTTTTCCATCAAATGGAGATTGCAGTATCTACACATCTTTTTCACAGGGCTTGTAAAACTGGAAATGCTTTTTGAAAAATGCAACTCTTATATCGTTAATCAGCACTCAGTCGATGTAACATGATTCAAAAACCAGTATTAAATATTCCACAAACTTTAAAATACTCTGTTTGCAAAAGTTATTATTTGTGAATGGATGGATTCATGCATTCTTTACGAGGAGGAGAATGCGGCCACATTTCCTTTAGAAAGTTCAAAAGCTGCGGTGCCTCCTTACGGACAATTGCAGCCAGGATGGTCAGAGTCTCACAAGTTGCCTCAGCAAAACGGAGTAATTTAGAAACTCACTGTGTATCTCCTGCTTCTATTTGAAAAGTCTTGACAAGGTAGAGTCTGTAGGAATATTTTATGTCTTGATTTTTCTACTGAAATTTCGGCCACTCTTTCCCTTCCCGTTTGAGAGGGAGCAATGGCTCAGAAATCTGTAAACAGGCCGGCTGTCTTAAAGGAAATTCTGTAGCATAATGAAGCCCTCACGTCGTCAGGCCCTGGCCTGCTGGGCTCAGGCCGCTGAAAGCAGCCGCTGGGTGAATTTCCCAGCCTTTGGAAACTGTCTCAGTTCTGTGAGTTTGCTTGAGTGTATCAAGGCTGTTTGCACGGGAGGACTCCAGCTGGGTGGGTTTGTTCTCCTCCCAGGAGCTCAGAAAAGGTGAGAGGGCTCCTTCATATGTTCCCTTGAGCCTCGGTCCCCCCTCTTTTTCCTTGAACTGACACAATAGCTTCTTCAGCAGGTCCCTCTGCCAGGGAGCTCTCCCTCTCGCATCTCTCACACTGGGACATTTTTCCACATTTCCAGGATTATGGTCACTTTTACTTAGATCTATGTGTGCTGCCTCCACATACAAAGAAGCACTTGGGGACAGGATTAGTAGGATTAGAAGAGATTCACATATGTCCAGTTCAAGCAATTGGTATTCAAAGCTTTACACGTTCAAATGCCACCAAGAGAGAGAAAAGGAGCAGGGAGCTTGCTTTGCATTTCAGCACCTTCAAGAGAGGAACAGTGCTTTTTATTGGTGTTTAAAGCTGAGGGGATAAACAGATTCCTCTTCTGGCTTAATCCAGTCCAACATACCACGGCCTGTAATCTGGGTAACCAAATAGCAGTGCTCCCAGGCTCTAAAATCACAAACTTCTGCATTTTGGAGATTGCTATTGTTCCAAGTGACATAAAACAGAGCACACGTCTCCAGCAAGTTTCTTTCCCAGTTGTGATTTACTATTTTGTATAAAGACTTTCTTTCAGGATCTCCCTCGCAAAATATTCACAACTTGATTTGCATGGGTATAACAATGAAACGCAGCTTCTTGGCATTGACTTAGAACAGAGGTTTGATTTGGTAGTGGTGGAGGCAGCGTGTTAAGGGGCTTAATGGGTAATAAAAAGTGAAGGAAAATATGGTAGCATTACACTTGAAATCTGAAAAACTGTTGCTGAAATAGTGAAATTGCTTTTTACACTTGATGTAGAGGCATAAATATACACCTTCTCCTTACTCATGCAACAGAATTATTTTTCTTATGGATCACTCTGTTCTCAGGTTATGAAGCAACCCATTTCTTTCTTCCTTAATCTCTCATTTCTATAAAGGCCTCTTTTCCTTCCTCAAGCAACAGAGCCTCTATGGAAAACAATGACTGTATTTTTAGGTCATATTGTATTACCACTGATTCCATAACTCCCATTAGCTAATACATAAGAAAAGTTTTGCTAGAGATGATAACAAATTTTTTATTTTATTAGTATTTAGCAATAGGAAACCTTGATTATAAAGTTATATTTTGATGTATTTTGATTGTTCTTTGTCATCTTTCCCAAAGCTGTGGATTGTTTTGAAGTTAACTTCTCGTACACTCCAGAATATTACCTTCAGTTAAAAGATGGTGCTCAAAATTTTATCCTGTTTCTTATAGTTAAGTGTCTCTTTTAAAATCCTTTTGATTAATGAAAAAAATATTTACATGAGTTGTTATTGGACTGGAGGCCCAGTCCCAAGTCTGTCATTAACTAGGTGTTAACCTTAAGTGAGTCACTTGTTTTCTCTTGGCCTGAAATTCCTCATGTATGAAATAAAGGGGTTGGACTAAAATATTAATAGCTTCCATTCCTAGCACTGTGCAATTTACAAACTGCTTTTACATCCTTTTTAAAAGTATTTTAGAATCTAAACATTCTGTTTCACTTTGTAATCATTTTGAAAGAAAAACATGTATATTATGTCTTCCATAGAACAGTTACACCTTTACAAGAAAAAAAATTGTTACCGTTAAACAATTGAACTGCAACAGGTCTGGAACAGGAATTACTTAGGAAGCGACATTTTATGATGAGGCACCATCCCTATAAGATGTGATCTCAAGTGTTTCGTGCCAAATTACATTTCACCCAGTGTAATCATTGTTTGCTCAGTCTGTTTCTCTCTTCGGTTCAGAGTGGGTAAATTCTATTGTTTTATCTTTGGGTTCACTGCTTCTTCCTTCTGTCTCCTCCGTTCTTCTATTGAGCCCCTCTAGTGAGATTTTTATTTTGGTTACTGTATGTTTCATTTCTGAAATTTCGATTTGGCTGGGCATGATGGTTCATGCCTATAATCTCAGCATTTTGAGAGGCTGAGGTGGGAGGATCGCTTGAGCCATGGAGTTTGAGGCCAGCCTGGGCAACATAGGGAGACCTTATCTCTACAATGAAACAAAAATGAGGCTGGAGGATTGTTTGAGTCCAGGAGGTCGAGGCTGCAGTGAGCCATAACTGTGCCACTGCACTCCCACCTGGGTGACAGAGCGAGACCCTGCCTCAAAAAAATAAAATAAAATACAAAATTAAAATTCCCATTTGGTTCTTTGTTTCTTTGCTGAGGTTTTCTATTTTTCTCATTGGCTTCAAATGTGTTCATAACTGCTCATTGAAAAACTTTTTAAAAATATTTTTAGAGATGGTATCTCATCCTGTTCTCCAGGTCAGAGTGCAGTAGAGTGATCAGAGCTCACTGCAGCCTCAAACTCCTGGGCTGAAGCAATCCATTCTCCTCAAATTCCCGAGTAGCTGGGACTACAGGCATGAGCCACCACACCCAGCCAATCGCTGTAGCATTTGTTTGATGGTTGCTTTAAAGTCCTTATCAGTTAATTCCAACATCTGTGACGTCTTGGTGGTGTTGTCTATTGATTGCATTTTCTCATTCGAATTGAGGTTTTCCTGGTTGTTGTTATGAAGAATCTTTTCTCATGTGTTCTGGGCATTTGAGGTATTATGTTATGAGACTCTGGATCTTACATAAATCTCCTGTATTAGCAGGTCTCTGTAGAAATCACTCTGGCAGGGGGAAGAAAGCCACCATCTCTTTACTGCTGGGTGGGGGTATAAGTCCATGATCCTGGTTCCCATAATCATACTTTGATGACAATTATTCAGAATGGTGTAGGAGATAAGATATAGGTTTTGGAGTCAGACAATGCCAAATTGAATCCTGGCTCCCACTTACTTACTGTGTGTCCTAGGATATGCTACATAAACTTGCTGAGCCTCAGTTTCCCCATCTCTAAAATAGGGATAATAATACATTGGCAGGCTGTTTCTGGGATTAGCAGTACTACTTGTGAAGTACCTAGCACACAGAAGGTGTTCAACAAATATAAAGTGCCTCCAGTTATAAAGTAAGAATCAGTGTATTGAAAGAGGACAACTAGAAGAGGACACCGCTCTGTGAGCCTCCTAATAGATAAAAATCTCACAGCTCTATCTTCTCTCTCTCTTTTTTCCCAAGCAATCCTGTTTCCTAAAAATTGTGGAGTTATTTTGTTTGGTTTTGTTTCGTTTTTCGAGACAGGATCTTGCTCTGTCACCCAGGCTGGAGTGCAGTGGCATCATCGTGGTTCACTACAGCCTTGACCTCCTGAGCTCAAGTGATCCTCCCACCTTAGCAACAGAGATCACCAGCATATCCCACTATGACTGACTTTTTTATTTTTTGTAGAGATGAGGTCTTGCTAAGTAACCTAGACTGGTCTCAAACTCCTGAGCTCATACAATCCTCCCACTCTGGCCTCTCATAATGCTGGAATTACAGGTATGAGCCACTCTGCCCAGCCCTAAAAATGGTTTTATATGTGGTACTAATATGATATTTGTAAAAACCTCCTCCTTGTGTCAGTGGCAACACTCTGCAGGTCAATAGGCTTTCAGATTGACTTGTTCTTCCCTTTGCTTCCTTCTTGAAGTTCTCCAACTGTTTCACACAAATGAGTGATTGGAAGAAAGAAAAGACTTCCAATGAAAACTAGCCATAGTAAAAATCTCCCTATAGTGTGTTTGATTTTCATTGATGCTATATTTTTTCATAAGACTTATGGTTTTGTTTGTGAGTTAGCCTTATCTTGTTTCTCAGTAGTATTTCTATTGTTACATTAATTGTGCTAAAATACACATAACAAAAATGTCCCCTCTTAAGTGTACAGTTCATTAGTGTTAAGTATATTCACATTGCTGTGCAACTAATATTCGGTACTTCTTTGTCGGGCAAAATTGAAACTCTTTAACCATTTAACAACTCCCCATTTCTCCCTCCTCTGAGCTCCCAGCAGCCACCAGTCTACTTTCTGTGAGTTTGACAAGTCTAGATACCTGATTGATTGATTGATTGATTGATTGATTGATTTAGACAGTCTCTCACTTTGTCACCCAGGCTGGAGTGCAGTGGCAGGAACATGGCTCACTGCAGCCTCAACCTCCTGGCTCAAGTGATCTTCCCACCTCAGCCCCCTAAATAGCTGGGATTATGGGCGTATGCCACCACACCTGGCTAATTTTTGTGTTTTTTTGTAGAGATGGTCTCAAACTCTTGAGCTCAAGCAATCCACCCACCTTGGTCTCCCAAACTACTGTGATTATAGGGGTGAACCACTGTGCCCAGCCTCTCTGGACACCTTATATAAGCAGAGTCATATAGTACCTGTCCTTTTGTGACTGGCTTATTTCACTTCTTTCGTGTCTTTCCCTGAATGGCTGATATGTATAGAAAAATGTTTATATTTTCATTTGGAGAGGCATCTCAAACTTACCCTATGCAAAATATCTCCTCACTCAGTTTTTTCCCGTCTCAGTTGATAAAAGATACATGCAAAAATTAAAAAACAATAAAAACCATGACTCCAATACAGCTATAAAATAAAATCAAGTCAAAGATTTTATTTAGCTCATTAATTTATGAGAGAAACCAGTAGGATGTTACAACCAATTCAAAGAAGCACTCAAAGAGTAGAAACACACATAGAGAATGAAAAATTCTGAAACAAATTTACAAATAACATGCACAATGGTCTACCAATATGCTTTCATCAATTAAATTCTACTAAACACACTCAATATGCTCTTCTATGGACAAGAATAATTTTCTACAATTTACAGAGCTGCAAAACACCTTCAAGACAATGAAAGGCAAGATAACCTGAATGAGTGAGTTAGATAGGACACTCATCCATCTTTTAATCACTTATTTTCCCACTTCAAAGTCCTCCACTATTTTTCTTGACACAGTTGATTGCATCTATATACTTCTAGATATCAAGTCAAAAACTTTGAGGTCATCTTTAACCTCTTTTTCTCATACTCATATCCAATCTCAGCAAATCCCGTTGGCTCGCCCTTCAAATTACATTCAGAATCTGACCACCTCTCACCACCTCCACCAAACAAGTGGTACAAGCCACCATCACTTATTTCCTGCCCTGTTGCTTGCAATAGCTTCCTAATTGATCTCCCTGACTTTAACCTTGCCCCTTTCTGTCTCTTCTCAATAAAACAGAATTATTTTTCTAAAGTATAAGTATGCTGAAGCCACTCCTCTGCTCAAAACCCTCTCAGAGGTGCCATACTTACTCAGAGAGGAAGCCAACGTGCTCACTGAAGAGCAGAACTTAAAATTTCCTGCAAAGCACTATACATTCTGCACCTTCAGCTGCTGTCTCCAACCCAAGAGCAGTTTCTCTGACATTTTTTACTCTTTCTTTCACTCTACTTCAGCCACATTGTCCTCACTATTTCTCTAACATGTAGGATTGCACCTACTTCAGAGCCTCTTTGTATCTGTTGACCTCTCTGCCAGGAACATTTTTTCTCTAGGTCTCTAAATTACTTGGTCTTTTGCCTCTGCAGGTTTTAATGAAAAATTGATTTCCTGGAGATCTTCCTCTATGTTATTTGCTGTTGCCACTACCAGCATCCCATTTCTCCTCCCTCAGTACCCACTATTTCCTTCCTTCCTTCTTTATTTTTTCTGTAACAGTTGTCACCATCTGATATAATGTGCATTTTGCTCATTTATGTGTTTCCCTTATAATTCAAGGGAAGGAATATGAGGTTATTTTGTTCATTTTAAAACTCTCTGTGCCTATGATAATACCTGGCATGATGCAGTTGCTTAATAAATACTTTTTAGTGAATGAGTTATTTCTAGTCCTTATGAAATAACCTGTGAACATGGTATCAAGATAATACTGGTAGTCCAGTAAGAAACTGGATCCAAAACCCAGATATTAGGTGCAAGATGAAACAATGCACATCACATCAATGATCACCTGAAGTTTCAAGGTGCTGTGGTCAAATGTATGAGACTAAGTAAACCTCTGCTTGGGGCTTAAAGACAGGACAAGGGCCCTTCCCTGTACAAGCTGAATATCATCACCACCAATCTTAGCATGTCACCTGTGAAGAACAGAGGAGACAAAAGAAGCCATGTTCACCAAACATTCCTCAGCCTGCCTCTTTCTGCTAAGGTTTGTTGACAATATGTCACAAACTAATCATAGTAGGGTGTATGTGCTACTCACATTTTATTCAGAGTGCTTATTGGTGCCAAGCCTTAAACCTAGTCATCTGCAGACTACTTCACACTCAGGACTAGAATGACCTTGCCAAACTTCTTGGAAGTATAACCATTTCCACATGTTATATCTTATAGTAGCACAACAGTGTGACCTTTCTGCTGGCCTTAATAATGGTTATCAATTTTGTAATTTTTTTCTAATCCAACTAAGCAGAGAACACAGTTTACTTTCACCTGAAAAAGGCAGAGTCCACATTTGTGGAAAAGGCAGAAGTTCACATTTGCCTAGATTCTTTAGCTCTCTGACATGATTTAGTCCATCTAGCATGTCTCATTATTATATTTAGTGATCCACTTGAAAAGGTTTGATGTATATTTACATAAGGTAAGATTACTTTAAAAAAAAAACAAAAGAAAACAATAAATAAAATAGGATAAGATTGTTACATAGGCAAGGTTGCTGTAATGAAGAAAGCCAAAAATAAAATGACTTACAGAACAAAGAAATTTCATTCTTGTCCATGTGATAGTTTCAACAGTAAAAGTCCAAGTCTTTAAGGCTCTACACTGTAAGTGGGGAGACTAGAATCTAAGTTATTGTTTTCCAAAGACCTAGGGTGTCTTCATTATCTTCATGGTTCAAGTGTGATCAGACAGTAGACAGAAGGAAGAAAATGTGAAAGAGTCATGTCCTATGTCTTAACTCCTAGACTGCTTAGAACTTCCACTCACATCCATCACCAATAACTTAGTCACATGGCTACTTCTAAGAGTAAGAACATCTGGAAGCTAGGCAGGGGTGATAAGGTTTTGGTAGCCTGCTATCAGTCTCTGTCACACCATCCTCATTGCTAGTCTTCAGTACAAGTTTCCATTACTAGTTAACAGTCCTAGTTACCAAGGAAGAAATGCTTCCACAGGAAGACACACATTTACTTCTAATAAACTGGAAGTTGAGACTACCACCTGGCCATTTTGGGTTTTTCACACCATTCAACCAAAAGGAGAATTATAAAGTATGTTATTATGCTGGCTGAAGTTATTTTTATGCTGATTATCAAGAAAAAATAGCTTTGCTACAGAAAAGTGGGTAAGGGAGAGTACGCCTGCAGTACAGGAGCTTATGTGGGGACATGCTACTACTTTCATAATCACTAGTAAAAGTTCCTGGACGATCATAGCAACATTTTACGTGTAGGACTACCAAGCAATGTTAGCTTGACTCACCTCACCAAGAAGCCTGGTCAGTTGAGATGTTAGCAAAGGACAAAGGGAATAGGAAACAGTAGAACAAAAACATTTAAAACTATAATTCGTTAACAGTTGCCCACGATTTTTCATGCTCTGTTAAATATATAGGATATATATGAATATATATTAACCCATTTCCTTTTTTGTCTTCTGTAGTTCATCCACTATTTCACATAAGTTGCCTTTGTGTGCGTGTGTGTATTTTAAAAATTTCTTTTAGAGATGAAATCTGGCTTTGTGACTCAGGCTGGAGTGCCCTGTTGTGATCATATATAGTTCACTGCAGCCTCAAACTCCTGGACTCAAGGGATTCTCCCACCTTAGCTTCCCGACTAGCTGGGACTACAGGTGTGCGCTGCCATTCCTGGTTGTATTTAAGTGAATAACTTAATCTATAGAATGCCTTATATGAAGTAGAATTGACTAAATTAGAAGAAGAATAAAAATTACCCAGTGATAGACTTAGTGAGTGGTAGAATATTAAGTTTCCCTGTAAGTATATTTTTGTTACTGTTGTTCATTTATTTTTATGAGTGGTAATTGAGTTATGTTGGATGCAAGTGTGTTTTTATTGTAATAATTGCTATTCAGAAGTTCAGCTATGGATAGGAGGTGTACACAGATATCAGATAACCAAAGGAGTAAACTGTGGTGGGTATGATGGATTAGCTTTTTCAACTTCTATCCTCTATCTAATTGGAGAGAATAAAGAGTTGTCTTCATTTCATTGATTATTTTACAAGTGGACACATATTAGACTCCCCCCTCCTTTTTTTTTTTTCTTTCTGAGATGGAATTTCGCTCTGTTGCCCAGGCTGGAGTGCAGTGACGCGACCTTGGCTCACTGCAACCTCCACCTCTCGGGTTCAAGCAACTCTCTTGCCTCAGACTCCTGAGCAGCTGAGATTACAGAAGGGCGCCACCATGCTGGGTTAATTTTTGTATTTTTAATAGAGACGGGGTTTCACCATGTTGGCCAGACTGGTCTTGAACTCCTGACCTCGTGATCCGCCCACCTTGTCCTCCCAAAGTGCTGGGATTACAGGCATGAGTCAATGCACTTGGCCCTAGAAAGTACTTTTATCATTGGTCCATTCATGTTTGTGTCTATTTTGAATAATATAATGAACACCTGTGAACGCCCATCCCAATCCAGAAACTGAAGCACTGATTTTAACTTTTATAACTCTGTGTGGTTCTCTCCCCTCCTACATCCCTCCTCCTTTACTTGAAGTAGCTCCTATCCTGAATCTATGCCGATTCTTCTCTTCCTTGCTTGCCTTTTCCCTTTTTTAAATGTAGCTTTTCCACTTCTCTGTGTAATCTTAATGAGTATGTTAAGTATATGCTTAATATGCATTATACAGTTTAACTGTGTGTCCCCACCCAAATCTCACCTTAAATTGTAATTCTCTCATAATCCTCATGTGTCAAGGGCGGGACCAGGTGGAGGCACTTGAATTATGGAGCCAGTTTCCCCCATGCTGTTCTTGTGATAATTAGTGAATCTCACAAGATCTGATCGTTTTATATGCGTCTGGCATTTCTCCTGCTTGCGCTCATTCCCTCTCCTGCCGCTCTGTGAAGAGATACCTTCCACCATGATTGCAAGTTTCCTGAGGCCTCCCCAGCAGAACTGTGAATCAATTAAATCTCTTTATAAATTATCCAGCCTCAGTATGTCTTCATAGCAGCATGAGAATGGACTAATATAGTAATATATTAATAAGCATATTGCTTTGTTTTAGTTGCTTTTAACCTTACAAAATTTGTTATCATTCTCCATGTAACCTTTTGGGACTCTCATTATTTCTCTTAGGTTTTTCTTAATAGGATTTATTCATATTTTTGCATGGAGCTATGGTTCATTCACTTAATCTGCTGAATAATTCTGTGCATGTACTTTAATTTACTTATGTGTTTCCCTGTCAACAACTATTTGTTATTGTGAATACTGATACTATGAACATTCTATTGCAGTATATGCCTTAGGCCGGGCGCGGTGGCTCAAGCCTGTAATCCCAGCACTTTGGGAGGCCGAGACGGGCGGATCACGAGGTCAGGAGATCGAGACCATCCTGGCGAACACGGTGAAACCCCGTCTCTACTAAAAAATACAAAAAAACTAGCCGGGCGAGGTGGCGGGCGCCTGTAGTCCCAGCTACTCCGGAGGCTGAGGCAGGAGAATGGCGTAAACCCGGGAGGCGGAGCTTGCAGTGAGCTGAGATCCGGCCACTGCACTCCAGCCTGGGCGACAGAGCCAGACTCCATCTCAAAAAAAAAAAAAAAAGAAAGCAGTATATGCCTTTAGGTATATAGATTCAAGAGTTTGATGTGGAGGCGTACAACCTAGGAGTAGAATTTCTGGGTCATATAGTACATGAATATTAAATTTTACAAGATAATATCAAGCTGTTTTCCAAACTGGCTATGACAGTTTATATTCCTACTAGAAAGGCATATGGAATACTGTTGCGCTACAAAGATCTTTTCCCGGTTTAAAAATAACTATTCACTATTCACAGTCTTTCAGTGTGTTTTGATAAAGTATCATTATTTTATGTAGTCACACTCATCAATCTTTTTCTCTCACAGATAGTTCTGGTTTTGCCTAATTGAAGAAATCCATCTCTATTTCAAGATTATAAATAAATTTATTTTTTATTAAGTGTTTTAAAATTTTGCTCTTGAAATTTATGTCTGATCCACCTAGGTGAAGAGCTTACAAATACCTTGCAAAACTCTTTTATTTAATCCTAACAATGGTATATGTCACAAGTATCATTACTTTCATTGTGCAGATGACAAAGCAAAGATTCAGAAATGGCAAGAAACTTGTGAAAGTGTGCATACCTAGTAACTAGCAAATCCTATCTGGAAATTCTGATGGGTTGTGAAGTCTTTCTTTATCTAATATCTGCCTCTGCACTTCATACCATAGGGAGGGTGCTCCTCCAGTGCGGAAGTGACATCTTTATGTTTACAACATAGGAGTTATCCAAAAAAAAATAGTTTATATCTCTCCAAGAGCTCATCTTTTCTATGATCCCAGGGTATTTGTAAGCTTTAGCCAGCAGACAACTTATTAAATAAGCATATGCAATATTTTTGTGCTGATGTTAATTTTGTTCTCATTGTTATTGGTGTCTTTCCTAAACAGGGACATGTGGGGCACCACAACCAGAGAGAGGAACTGTACCCTTGTTACTATAGACCTATCTTTAAAAGGTTTACAACTCCAAGTTACATATGCCTATGCTCACTAGTTTTTAGTTTCTACAGCTACTTAAACTTTTGAGTTGAGTTGGTTATATACTCTTGGCCCATATCTTTCCTCCCATACATACCTTTGGCAACACTTTGCTATTGGGTGTCTGTTCTTGGCATTACCTTCCCAAAAGGCATTATTTCTCATTTAATGCATTTACTTCAATTAATAAGTCTAATGGGAGCAAAAGAGCTATTATCCCCTGCTTTACTTTCATGAGAGGTAAAACTTTGATGCAGGTGAAGAGATAGAACAATTGTAGCGAGTATACTTGAAATTATACACATAACAGCATCTGATTTCCTCTCATGCAAATAAATCACATGTAAAAGCTTTCCCCAGAGAAAACAAGTTTTTCTCTGGAAATAATTAATAATAGGCTTAGCAATCTCTGTCAGTCAAATGAGAGTTGTCTTTTTCTGAATACAGATTTCTAGTATTGCATTCTTATTTAAGTAGATGCTTGTTACATTATGAACAACTATGGGGCCACTTGAATTGTCCCTCAATATAGAGGTGAAGCTTTCTTTTTTCTTTTTAGCAACAGAGGAAATTAAGAACTTATTTGAGAACACTGTTCAACAACACTAGGCTATCCACAGTATTCACTTTAAAAATTCTATTTCTATTCTATTCTATTTCTTCGATTTTATTTCTTTTATTCTGATTCTATTTCTAGCAGGGTTTCAGTCTGATGGTATTCTCAGTTTTTCACTTTGCCTCTGCAGCACAGTTTCTGAGTCATCCTTATACTCAGGAGTACCGCCCCTGAAGGATTATTCAGTGTTTTCATTCTTCTCACAGCTTTATCGCAGGCAATTTGACTAGTTCAACATATTGGAGAGTGTATGAATGGTGAATGACAGTGCCACAGAGTCCATAGGGTATTTAAACATGATTGACAAACTTGCTCTACATTTATCTTTGGAAAACAGCCACAAATGGGTTCTTTATTAAAATGTTAGAATCAACATTACAATTTCCATGCATCTATAAAGTTAACATATATTTTGTGAGTACTTTCGCACAAACAACTCCATAAAACACACTTAAGGGTAGGATTAAGTTTATGTAATACGAACTAAGGATGCGTGCATAGTGTTTTCTATTCCCCCTTCTTTCTTTTCACCCTCATTATAAAGTTTTATTTTTCTAAAAGTCTACTCAAATGTGTTACACTTGCCATAATAAAATGAAGATAAAAACAAAGTTCTTTTAAGGTTATCTAATTGAAATATTCACTTCTGTGGACAAATGCTCCAGTATTCTGCTATTTATATTTCTTTATTATCAAGCATTATAGGGTAGAATGATCACAATTACTAGAAAAAAAAGACCTGGAAAATTATCAACTTTCTTTCATTAATACCTTAAATGATATAATGTTATGTATTAATTTCCATTATTATTTTGTTCTAAAAATTGACACATCTCAAATTTATAAGAAGCTTTTACTAACAGTTCTTGATAGTACTGTTGAGAATATATTTCAATTGTTAAACAGGAGACTCAGCCTGGTCTGCAAGTAAAATATAAAATGATACATATCTGGAAATGTTAAGTGACAATTCGTTTCCAGTCTGCCTCCTCTCTCCCTACCTTCCTCCTCCCCTTTGCACTGCAAAATAAAAGAAAAACAGGACCTAAGACTTAAATTACCTGGGCAATTATTTTAATTTTAGCATATATTATAATATGATGTAAAAATGAAAATGAAAATTTAGCCAATATTGTGAACAGTGATAATTGGATTTTACATCATTTACATTCCGACTGTTGGTGTTATGCAAACAAAAAACATATCTATAGATGGAAAAATTCAATGGACTGAGAGAGTACAATTTATTACATTTTCATTTGTTTTCAGAAATGATGAAGCAAAATCCACCTGGTCCATACCACAGATAGTGATAAAATGAATCAGCCATTGAAAGGCTGATTTTAGAAAATTGCCATTTTTATTTTTCAAGATTCAGTAGCAGAATCCTATCTATAATTTTCTCAAAATAACATTTGTAAATCTATATTTGTTAGAAGTCAAGCCAATGTGAGAAGATTTCAAATCCAACATTACTTATAAAAGGCATTTAACGTGTTTTCCATTGTCTTCATTAGACAGCATCTGAAAATAATTTATTTTTATTTAGAACCCAAAGACTTTGAAGAAATATTTTAATGTATTTGACTCTATGCTAATATACATATCAATTTCAGAACTTGCATGTATAGGTACCTATAATAAAAAGGCAGTGTAATAAATTGTTGTCATAAGTGTAAACATTTCTTTAACCTACTGTTCCTTTATAGTTAGATTCTATACCTATATTCTAATCTCTTTGTGGTATCTATTTACCTATATACTTTGTGTGTGTATAAATCTGAATATAACTGAAGTCAAGATGAGGATACACATGCTACATAAGGTAACCATCTCTAAAATAAAACTAAATTCCTTAAGCACTTCAGCAATAATACAGCAATATGTGCTTAACTACTTAATAGAATATAGCCAGGAGATGATCCAATAACCATAAGCAAAAAGTAGAATTAGCATTCTGTGCTTTTATATTGAGAAATCAAATTGTATACGGTGACTGTAACTATCAATTCATAAAAGAAGTAAGTTAATAACAATAAAATACTGTTAAGAAATCATCTGCTTAGTAGTTCTTAAAGTATTGGTATTAATGGAGCCACAAATCCAGACTGTCAGGGCACATGCCAAGAATGTGCATATAAGTATGCAAATTTTAATATAACTCATCAGTTTATGTAATTGATTGCCAGTGATATTTAAATCAACCCAAACATTTCAATCTTGAGGCAAAAAAATGTTTTCCATTTATTGGCTTTCTACAGGAGGAAAACTCAGTTGAGGTTTTGGCAATTGAGCAGATGTTACCAGAAAGGGAAAAAAAAAAAAAAAAAAAGAGTACTGAAGGATGCTCACTAATTGAGTAAAATCCTGTAAATGAAGCCCAGAACTTCATATCTCCTTTGACTTTCATGAGTCTTTAAATAATTATAATGAATTTGTAAGTTCTAGCCAGCCTTGCTGCTTATGCATCATTAAAATCAAACTTCTAGTTCTGCCAGTGTATTAACTTGTCTATATATTCACATAATTAGCACCTCATCATTTTGTGCTATTCTGGGACTGCCTGGCATCTTCCAGTCTCACATCCAATATTGTGAAAAGCAGTTACTACCAGCTCATAAAATTCCACTGCCCTTCCACTTCTGCTATTTTCCCTGTATGAAAACTGGATTTTAAAAAGATGAGGAGGAAGACTGGACAGATCAGTCAGTTTTTAAGATGTCATTTAAAATATAGGGAAACCCGGAAAATGGAATCGCTTTAGTCAGTCTGTCCAGATCCATCTTCTCTGGCCCTTGTGTCACTTATTTAATTGTTGGAATTTAGATTTTGGCATCTCCCAATGCAGGGGCTCAGGGTTCTGTACCCTAAGCTGTCACTGGGGATGCGCTGCTGCAGGAAGAGATTATTCCTGCTTCACTGTGATTTATGTTGATATTTAATTTTTTTTGGTCTTTTTTATTTATTTATTTTCCTTTTTGGTACTGGCTTCTTTGATCAACCTAACAGCCCTGGTGACCGGACCCCCACTGCTATTGTTGTGAAGTTATTGTTTTACTCTGCTAAAGAATGCACTTTTTCAGAAGTTTCTCCGCGAAGTCAGCTAATTTTTAGGCTATTCCTTGCTTGCACATGAGGGATATAGTTAGAAATGTTTAGGCTTCCTTTTTTTGTTCTGTTTTGTCTTGGAGGGTGGTTGGGTTGAAAGGTGAAGCCCACAGGGCAGCCTCCCGCCTTTCAGTCTCGGCCAAAGTTTCTGCTGGTCAAGTTTGCGGCTTGATGAGCGAGAGAAGCCCCTGGACGTTGCTGATTGACCTGCCTCTCACAGTAGCTCTTCGGCAGGTCAGCCGGCGACATTTGCTACTGGACTCTTGCGGGGGTGGGGGTGGGGGTTCGCTCCTGAGCCAAAATCGCCGCGGCCTCAGGCAGAGCCGGCAGCTGCTGGAGAGGAACTCGGTGGCTAAGGCTGCAGAGCAGTGGGCGTCGGGCACCGAGCGGCGCTCACTGGGTGTCAGGTAAGAGACGATCCCCGGTGATCTGGGAGGCACAGCGGGGTGTTGAGCACAGCCGAACAACTTCCCAGGTGCGCGGTCCCCACGGAGCGCTCCGGGCGCGCGGGGACAGCAGGACGGCTCTTCTGACCCTGTCCACGAGCCGACCCGCTGTTTTCATATGTCGTAGGAAGGCTGAGAAACTCCAGGCTCTTCTCAGAGCCAAGACAGGCTTAGAGGGAAGTAGCCTGCCTGCCTTGGGACGCACCTGTTGCCGGAGAAGGACCCCCGCCTCCGCCGCGCAGCCCTCCCCAGCCGCGAGGGCGCGGGGTGTGGCCCGGGAGAGCGCAGTCCGCGCCACTGCAGGGTCGCTCGCTCCGGCTCCCCGCCTGTCTGAGTCCTCTGAAAGGGGTCCCGGCCAGGGCCAAGGTCACGGTTGTCTCTGGCTGCAGCCTTGGCCGGGCGGCGACTCCTTTCCTCTCCCGTTCCGCAAAAGTCTCGGGTGGGCGATGGTAGTCAGCCCTCAGAAAGAAATCTGTGTGCTCGCCCGCCTGAGCTCCGGGCCTGCTTCTTCTCGGGTTGAGGGCTCAATTCGAGGAACTGAGCTGCGGTGGCGGGGGTCGAAAAGAGACTCCACAAGGCAAAGCGCGCCGAGCGCCTCAGCCTTTTGGGCCCCGGCGAGTATTAACCCATTTTATGGGAAGCAAAGTTGTGGCACCTTTACTCACTCCCCTCGTCTAGTTGTCAATCCCCGCAACGGATGGGAAGTGGGGGAACTAGCCTCTAAAAGTACTTACTAGGCCGAGGCCCTGAACATTGGACCATCCCGCACTCACACATTACGGATCTTCGGGAAAGAGAGGGTGACCGAGGAGAGGAGGGCGCGCCGCGTCCGGGCCTGGGAGAGAGGGAGTCCTGGCCTGGTCCCTGCAGATCTCCCATTTCAGGCACCTCTGTTTCTGGAGCTGAAAACCCTTAGGGAAGAAAGAAGGGAGGGTCTTGGTCTGTTCGGGCGAAGGCCCAGTAGCCCCTTCCCGGTCCAGAGCAGCCCTCGGAACCGGCTGCGGCCGGCGTCGGCCCCCTCTTGCTGAAAGACTGTGCTGAAGGAGAGTGGATCCTGGTTTGGACTCCCGGAACCCTGGCCCCAGTCTTCCAGCCCCGCAAGCTTGCATTTTGAGGGCTGCTCTACCCTCCTTTTTTTGTTTTTCCCTTGCCACCTTCTTTGCCAATTTGGGGGAGATTTAAAACTGTATTTTACATTGTCCACTGAGAAAATTAAGACGTTTTCAAAAAGGTAAATTATCTTGTAGCAACATGATTTTTCCACTTCTTCATTTGCAACCCTTCTGCTCTGACCAGACTTTGCTATTTCCCCTAATCAAAACTCAGGTGCAGCGTTTTCAGTTTGGGTGTGAGAAAAACAGACGCCGACGGTGACCTAGGGTCAGGGAGGTGCCCAGGAGGACTGCGGGGGGCCGGATCTGTCCACCGTCCGCAGGGCGGGGAAGCTGCCCTTCGTCCAGTCCAGTGCTCCCTCCCATTGTCCTCCCCCGTCCGCCTCTCTCTCCTCACCCCATTTGATCAGCAGGGGAGTCGCAGAAGGTTGTCGTTAGGACTAGCTACTAGCTCCCTCCCATCACCTGGGACTGCAAAAGTTCTGGAACACTTACCCCCTCCCCACCTTTTTATAAATAACCAGGAAGACTTAGTGTATGGTGTATGTCACTATCTTATTGGCGAGTCTGTTGAATTAAGAAACATTCTTTATGCTTGGTATTAGGATTGCTTTTGGACATCAGTCTTTCCATATCCAATCTAATCCGTTTGAATTAAGAAACTTTCCTTCCTCCGAGGTGGAGTGGTAGGAGAAGAGGCTCTTGTTCAATCTTCAAGAGCACTAACGTCCTGGCCTTGACGAAGCGCTGTTGGCCATTTTTTCCCCATTACAGAAAAGCAAAATTCGGTGTAGCAGAAGCATCGATGCCAATGTTGCGTCTGCCCATCCGGCTGGTATTGCCAGAGCTGCCTTCGCAGCGTGACTGTCAGTGGGGCACAGCGTCAGAGCGTGCAAACTCCGGACCTGGGCGCGCATCCCTTTCCCACTGACCGCTCGGTTAGTCAAGGGAAAGGGGGGACTCCTGTTCTTCGAAGTGACTCAGCGGCTCAAGAGGCCCCAAGTGCCCGAGGTTCTAGGATTGATTTGATTCCACACTTCCGCCGAGACTCTCAGTCACTAGCTAGCGTTTGTCTCTCGTTTCTCCAAGCCCGGAGAGGGGCGGTGTCCGGGTTCTTCTAGAGACCACTCCTGGGGCTCTCTCCCTTCCCCGGATTTCTGCCTTCCCGCCCCTCGTGCTGCTGAGCTAAAGTCTTGATCGACAAAAACACAGCAAGGGGGAAGAAATATCTACGCCCACCTCTGCACTCGCACCGAAGGCTCCAAACTCCGGGCTCCTCTTTATTCCCAGAGACGACTCCGCACTGAACCACAGCGCCCAGGCAAGCACAAGGGGCTCTCTAGGTCCCTTCGTTGTTTCCCTTCCCCCGTGCTTCTTTGCCCACAGCCCCCTCACCCCGACATCAGATTGTTTATTACGAGCTTCTGATTTCCCTGTCCGACGCCATACGGCGGCCCCAGCCTGGTGGACCCACCAGCGCAGGCCGGGGTGCCGCTGAGTTCCCGGAGCTCGGGGCACATCAGCACAGCGGCCAGAGGAGGCCCGGCGGAGCTTTGGGCCCGGACGGTCCCACCATTTTCCGCCAGCGCCAAGGTCCAGGAAGCCTGGAGCGGGAAAAATCTCTCTGGAGCTCTCAGGAACCTTTACAAGTCCTAACAATCTCTCTCTCTGCCTCCTGAGCTCCTCTTCCTTCCCAGCCTCCCAAGTTGCTTTTCTTGTGACATTAACATTCTTTTTTTTCCTCACTTTTTGGTCTAGGAAGTTAAAGAACTGTGCAAAACTGAAATTCTTTTAGTAATCCATGTTTTAAAACGGGAGGACAAAGAAACTAAGAGACCTCTCCGCCACAATACTGTCAGGGGCAAAGCCATCACCAAACATGGACATCCCGTTGAAACCACACCAGAAGGGCTCAATAAACAAAATTGACAGAATGGAAGTGTTTAGGAAAAGAGATCTATTGAAAAACAATCTTGAGACAGAGAACGTCGGCATGCAGTCTTCCCACCACCCCCAGTCCCCGCTGACAGCACCTGCCCTCCGACAGCACCTCTGTCCCTCAAACCTTTCCAACGGGACCTATTTTTGCGCATATTTCTCTAAACTTGGGAGCAGCCAGGAAAGGAAGGAGAGTGAATGTTTCAATTCCTCTCTCCAAACCCAGAGGAACCTCCACCAACCGCCTGGCCACGTTCTCTTCCCTTCCTTCCGTTCCCGATGTGTGATTTGGTTAGAGAAATTGGGAAGGTGGGTAGGGTGGAAGAAAGTTAAAAAAAAAAAAAAAAAATCAGGAAGGCGTGAGCTGGAGCGGTGAGTGTGTCAATCAAAGGGTTTTGTGCCTGGGGGCTCCTAGCGGTTCGAAGCAGAGGTGTCCCAGGGCGGCCCCGCAATGAATATGAATAGGAATCCTTGCTAAATGGGACAGCAAAGCGCACCGCCCTGAATGATGGCACGTCATCCTAACCAGCCCAGGATAGATAGGAGGGTTCCTTTTGTCTCTTTTCTCCGCCGCAGCTCTATAAAAGCCCCTCTTATTCAGCGTGAGGTTAGTTCAAGCACACACCAACTAGCTGTCCAGGAAGCAGCCTAACCAGAGAGGGGCGTGGGAGGGAGAGAGGTGGGGAAAAGCAGCATCTCAGCTTTTCTTCTCACGTCTTGCCGCTGAGAAGTGGGTTCCTGGGCTGTGCAGATTTTTTTTTTAATTCAAGATTTTCTTTAATTTCCCGCCTAAAGCCTCCCCACGGTAGGGCCGCATCCCCTCTAATAAAATGAATTCTGATTCGAGCTCTGTCTCCAGCAGAGCTTCATCTCCGGACATGGACGAGATGTACCTGAGGGACCACCACCACCGCCACCACCACCACCACCAGGAGAGCCGTCTCAACTCGGTCTCGTCCACGCAGGGCGATATGATGCAGAAGATGTCCGGGGAAAGCCTCTCGCGGGCTGGCGCCAAGGCCGCGGGAGAAAGCAGCAAGTACAAAATCAAGAAGCAGCTGTCGGAGCAGGACCTACAGCAGTTGCGGCTGAAGATCAACGGACGCGAACGCAAGCGGATGCACGACCTGAACCTCGCCATGGACGGGTTGCGCGAAGTCATGCCCTACGCACACGGGCCCTCGGTGCGCAAGCTCTCCAAGATCGCCACCCTCCTGCTTGCCAGAAACTACATTCTCATGCTCACCAGCTCCCTGGAGGAGATGAAGAGGCTGGTTGGAGAGATCTATGGGGGCCACCACTCGGCCTTTCACTGCGGGACCGTGGGCCACTCGGCCGGCCACCCCGCGCACGCGGCCAACGCCGTGCACCCTGTGCACCCCATCCTGGGCGGCGCGCTCTCATCCGGCAACGCCTCGTCACCGCTGTCCGCCGCCTCACTTCCCGCCATCGGCACCATCCGGCCTCCCCACTCGCTGCTCAAGGCTCCCTCCACGCCGCCCGCGCTGCAGCTGGGCAGCGGCTTCCAGCACTGGGCTGGTCTGCCTTGCCCCTGCACCATCTGCCAGATGCCGCCGCCTCCGCACCTGTCCGCTCTCTCCACCGCCAACATGGCCCGGCTGTCGGCCGAGTCCAAGGACTTGCTCAAGTGAGCAGCGGGCGGGCCCGGCTGCCGAGGAGAAGGGAGAGCGGCGGGAGGGGCAGCGGTGCCGGGCCGGGAGGGAAGAGGGAAGCTGCGAGCTCGGCCCACGGGAGGGCGGGCTCCGGGGCCCGCAGCCTCCCACGCTGGCTGAGAGATCTCAGACTCCACTTGATCCCCGGAGGGAAAGGACCAAAATCAAACTGCAATTTCTAGGTGGTAGCAAAGGGGGACTCGAACCGGACGTCGTGTGTTTTGCATGCATGCTTCTTTTCCCCATGCCGCGCCAGTATTTCTCCCTGCCATACGCTCTTGTCAAAACTGCATTTGTTGTATAAAGATGGGATCGGTGTAGTTAAAAACTTGCGAAGGGACTTTTGAGTCGGTTTTCTCTGACTCTGTGTTCTCGCTTTGGAAAAAGACAGCCATCCCTTTTGTGCAAAACAAATGTAAATATTTTCTTGAGATTGATGCGATTATGATTGTCTCTGTCCTCGCCATAGTTTTTCTAGAGACAACGGAGAGAGAGAGAGAGAGAGAGAGAGAGAGAGAGAGAGATATCAAGACCCAAGTTTTGAATCTCAACTCCGGTCCAGGGCATGACACCTCCTATGTGGGTTTTCCTTTCGACGCAGTGTAGGTCAAAAGAATGCATGCACGCTTCTAAACGAATCTTGTCTAAACATGTTGTGCAGGCCGTGGTGCCGTTTTCCTTGTAACAAGGATTTATTAGTGAATTATCCCAAGTATTCCATATATCTGTCTGTGGTTGTATGAAATGAAAAAAGGGGCAGAGTGCAAAGACCCACACTCACGCACACGCGCTTCTTCTCCCATACGCACCCCTTCAAACTTTATTCGGAACCTTCCTCTGCTGTTCTGGGGCCGCTATTGTAAAAGCCTGGGCTCCCTCTAGTAGCTTGCCCCACCCCCCCCCCCTCGCTCAGTTATTCTGCATGCGGGGTTGGCTCTCTCTATTATCAGCTTTGAAAACTTATCCTGGTTTTGGGAGGGGTGCCGTTTTTATTTTCCTGAACATTTGCTTGAAATATTTTGTTAGGGCCTCAAAGACGATACCTGTCTTTATTTTTTATATATTCTTGATAACTATGATATATTTATTAATAACCAGTGTTTCTGGATGAGATTTCAAATAAAAAAGAACCTTTAAATCGTGACTTTGCCTTTGCCTAAAATCTTAGCAGATGGGGGTAGTGGTATAGGAAACATGTGGACCAGGTAAGGTGTACCTGGGTGTGGGCGAGGGATTTGGATGGTGGGCAGATGTAAAGGTTTTCCCTGATTATGCGCAAGTAAACAGGATGGGTAAATTGGTGCTAATTTTTGGAACTAAATGTCCTTCAAGCTGGGCATTGCCCACATTCACAGTCTTATGCTATTTGAGCTCCTTATTTCTCTGCAATAATCAGACCCTCATAAACTCAAGAACTGAATTTTAAAAAGTAATCTAGAAACTTAAAGTGGCAGGAAATGAGAGGTGGAGTGTCACTATGATGACTGTGTTGGCAACAAACAAGGATGAACCACTTTAAATTGAATTCTTTTCACTTTAAATTGAACTTGTGTTTTTTCCCCCATGTTAAACGCTAGTATACATTTTAAAAGTCGACAAAGAGTGGTCCTAGAAAATAATAAAATACTCACCCTGCTTGCCTGCCCCCTCGGAAGCATGGCCTGCAGAGAAAGGGAAGGCTTCTCTGCTTTGTAAGGTGAGCTCCGTGTGAGTCAAACCACGGCCCAAGTCTCAGCAACTTGCAGATTTATAGCAAGAATCCTCCCTTCTTTCTTCCCTTAGAAGATTGCTGGTCTGGTTAGCCCTATATATTGGGCATCTTCTACATCAAAGTCAGCTAAAACAGGAGTCATTTTAATAAACTACTTTTCTTTTCACCTCTGGCCATAACACTTTTAAATGGTTTATATAAGCAGGAGTAATCCAGCAAGAAAGTTTTGTGTATTTGTTAAAAGGGGACAATAAATCGAGCTGTAGTGAGGATAGCCCCAACAACACAGGCCTCCATTTCCCTCTGAGGAAAACAGAACTCTGAAATGCAATACCCCAGGATTTGCTTCTGAATAAGTTGTAACATCCCCTGGATGTTGGTTGAGGCCCAAGCTCCTCTCCAGTGGGGGGAGGCCCATGGTCTGTTTCCAGAATCCAGCAAGGAGAGCAAGTCTGAGAAGCATTTGCATTTGCCCTGTCTTTCTTGGGTCCCTGATGCCTGCCCAGTACTGCCTTTGCCAGGGAGAGCATCTCTGTGGGTTTCTCTTCTATCCAAATCATCCCCCTCCACCCCTTTTTACCTTCTCATTGCTACCCCACTCTCAGCCAGGAGAAAGACCTAAGTTAGGGTCTACAGTGAAGGGTGCTTGTTTCCATTGGTTTTAGGCAGACAAATGGGGGAATAATCGTCTGTTTCCCAAGGGTGATTCATTTCTCTGGGTGAGGAAAGAACCTATTGAAGATTTATTTGAAACCAACACAAGGCAGCCCTCCAGCCTTTCCCCAGAGTTTATTATTTAGAAAGGGGAGGGGAGGGAGAAGTTTCATCAATCAGGAAAACGACTTTCTCCTTAGCCACGTGCTTCTTTTGAGTCCTGTTTCCAAAGGCCTGGTTCTGGGGAAAGACTCAGGTCCTTACCCTTGGCCTAGTGGTGGGCCCCATGCCTTCTCTAAAGCTGAGGCTTAAATTGGGTTATGGAAAGGAATAAAGCCACACTGTTTACACTAGGACAGTAGTGGATTTTGTGATTGTCCTGCTGAGATAGGAAATCCTTGAGTTACAGCAGTGGTCAGTTTAAAGAGCTGTGATGTCCACTCACATAAGCTAAAAGGAAGCTTGAGCACAGGGAACTCTATTGCAAAATTTGCAACTAAAATGGGAAATAGACACCACTTCCAACATTGAGAAGATCTCTTAAGTGAGCAGAGCTCTTTTCTGGGTTACAAAAATTATTTTGGCTTCAAGACCAGAAGAGAGGATTTCTTTAAGAACAGGACAGGAACCCAGTGAGGAAGGTGATTTGGGAGCCAGGTCATCTGAGGTTTCTGGATTTATCGGGAAGAAACAATCTCCATTCACCCTCCGGGAAGGGCCTTCCCTTGATGCCTAGGCGGGTCTGCTGGGCGTGTGAGTTTGCAGGCCGACTTTTACTGTCATTGCGCTTCCCTTTAAACACTCAAATTATCGACTCCAGAAACAAGATTTCATGACCGCAAAGGTGAAAATGGGTTTCGGCCGGATTTTTTTTTTCGTTGTAAATTTTCCACTTTCTCGAAATTTCGCAAGTTTAGTTTTTCATTCAATCTGGAAACACCACGACGATCCTTTTATTCCAGATTACACACTGCCTTACGTTTAAAGGGATGGCGAAATCCTCCTGGGCGGAGACACCTTGAGAAGCCCACACTCGAAACCTCTCGGCGCTTTCCCAGGCGATGACCTAATTTAGAGGGCGGAAGAAAGTGACCCTTAGAAAGGGAAAATGACACCTGCGTCGGCTGGGCACACCAGATCTTTGTTTCTGGGGCCGCTGAGGCTGACAGCCCGCAAACGGGTAGGGAGAAGCGACCTGAGCGGGCCAAGCCCAGGGTTTCCTCGCTCCAGCAGTAGGGGGCCTTGTGTCCCCTCGAACTTCTTTCTTTCCCCAGCTGCTAGGTCAAGCAAGGTTTTGTGGCTCCACTGACGCATTCAGCAGAAACTGCAAATGCCTCCTCCCTCCGAGAGGACGCTGGAACCCCCTCTGCCCCGCCGGCACCTCGCTCAGACACCAACATTTAACTTCGCGCTCCACGTCCCTTCCAGAGATGCCGTGGCCCTCTGTTCCCCTTTTCCCACCCGCCACTGGGGAGCGGGAGTGACTGCTAAGGGTGGGCTCCCAACTCCCCTCACCCAAACTAGAAATCTCCGAGACCTCTCTGTGATGCTCGCTCCCCTCCTGGGCCGCCCTGGGGACTCGGGACTGGCCTCGAGGCCGGGACCCCGAGGAGACTTGCAAGCCTGAAGATGCCCCTCGCGGCTCGGCCTCAGCCCGGGGAGGGGGACTTTTCCGGGACTGACCTGGCCCAGGGAGTCCGTCTCTGGTTTGCAGGGGCCTCCCCTGGGCACCTCTCCCGAGCAGCCCCTCTGCGCCCGCAGGCCCGAGGCCACCCCAGGACCACCCCTCCCCGCACCGCTCCAGGCCGAAGCCGAGAAAGGGGAGCTGTGAAGAGAGGACACCCGGGCCAGGCGCCCTCCCGGCCCTGCGGCATCTGGGCCTGTCCTCCCAAATGCAGCCCCACGGGGTCCAGGCTCCTCAGGTGTAGGAAGGAAGCGAGTGGAGGAGCCGCCGCCCAAGGGCTAGGAAGTGTCTTTGGAAAGAACTAGGCCAAGGGAGGGGCCGTGCGGGAAGGAGGTGGCCTGCATCTTCAGCTTGCCTCTAGGAAAACTTACGAGACTCCCCGCCCCTGCAGAGAGTTGGGAGCGCCCTTCCCTCCCCGCCCCTGCAGAGAGTTGGGGCCTCTCGTGTACCCAGTGCCCGTTTAAGTGGCCCACAGAAATCAAACTGCGAAGGCTCGGGCCGTCGAGCGTGCGTTTTCAGTGAAACCTTCCCTGGGACATTGCGGTCGCAGGGCTGCGAGGGGGCGGTAGAGGATGGGGTGCATTGGACGCCAAGGGAGCCCGCCAGCAGCCGAAGTCCACGCTCGCGATGGCCCCGGAGCCACTGGGAGCGATCCCCGCCGAGCTGCGGAATGCGCAACCCCTCCCGCCCTCCTCCTGTATCCAGCGGCGGAGAGCCGAGAGCCGGAAGCCCAGACTCCAGCTCCGCGACGGGCTAGGGGTCCTCGGGTTGCGGATGGGTCCGGTGGCAAGCGTCAGTCTCCGCGCTCTGACCCCGGACTGTCTCGGGGTCCCCGCAGGACACAGTCAGATAGGCTGAGGCGCAGACGACAAAAGGATGTGTGGGGGGCAGATTCCACCGAGGCCCATCATCGCCTGCGCCAACACCTGCAAAGTGCCTCGAAATACCTAAGCGTTTATGGAAACTGGGAGGCAAAACAAAAAACGGTAACAACAAACAAATTCAAAGTCTGGCTGAGAGCGGCGGGCTCTCTTTCCTCTGCGGTCCCAGCGCCCCCACACGCAGCGCCGGGCTGACACTCTCAGGAGTTTGTTAACTTTGCTAACGAGAGGCCGGGTTAGGAAGGCGCGGGGGGTCGTGGGGCGGCGCCTTCCCCAGCTGCGTCTCTTCGCTGGGGACCTCACAGACGACCCCGGCGCCTAGCTCTCCCTGGCCGACCCGGATCACAGCCCCTGGAAGGGAGCCATTGCTTCTAACCCAAGCCGCTGGACTGCACGTGGCTCCCGAATCAAAGTACGGACATTTGTCCTCGCAGCCAGGCACCGGCAAAAGGAATTTAACTCGCCTCGGTAGTGGGTCCCTCGAGGGGTTAGTCCTGGACCTGCTAGGGCCAAGACCCCAGGGAGCCAGGAGGGAGGGGTGCACAGACCTGGGAGTTCAATAACGGACCTTGATTTTACTGCTGTGTCCTGGGGTTCGAGTGGAAGCGGAGTGGTCGGGTTTCTCGCACCCCAGGAGGAGAGGGGCAAAGAGG
Organism: Papio anubis; assembly: GCF_008728515.1. Taxonomy (NCBI): domain Eukaryota; kingdom Metazoa; phylum Chordata; class Mammalia; order Primates; family Cercopithecidae; genus Papio; species Papio anubis. The sequence goes on from NC_044981.1 coordinate 125,299,376, forward strand.
GGCAGCGCCTAAGGGCCTGTGAGGCAACGTCCAAAAGCTGCCCTCGAAAGTTTTGGATTGGTCGGGCGCGGTGGCTCATGTCTGTAATCCCAGCACTCTGGGAGGCCGAGGCGGCGGGTGGATCATGAGGTCAGGAGTTCGAGACCAGCCTGGCCAAGATGGTGAAACCCTGTCTCTAATAAAAAATACAAAAATTAGCCGGGCGCGGTGGTGGGCGTCTGTAATCCCAGCTACTCGGGAGGCTGAGGCAGGAGAATCGCTTGAATCCGGAAGACGGAGTCTGCTGTGAGCCGAGATCACGCCACTGCACTCTCGTCTGGGCGACAGAGCCAGACTCTGTCTCAAAAAAAAAAAAAAAAAAAAAAGAAAGAAAGAAAGTTTTGGGGTTCGGGCCGGCCCTGACTTGAGTAAGACCCCTCTTTTCCTTGTGGTCTGCAACGGACATCTCCGAAAGTGCAGGAGCCAGGGCCTGATTCTGGGGGTTGCCACAGTTTACACACAAGCATCCCTCACCTCCATGCCTGGAAAATTGGGGAAGCCGGATACTGAGGGGGCCCCCCTCTCTGCGTGCTGTGGGGCTGTGGTGCCAAGAACGCACTTTTGCCTCAGCAAGATCGTTAATTCCACTGGGGAACATAGAGGGTGGCGCGGGCGCATTTTATGGCGACTCCTTTCTCCTCCTGGTTATTCAGTACCCCCACCATCCCGCCTCCCTTCCGTCTACCCCGGGAAAGGACAAGGAAATCCACACCATCGTTTGAAACCAAATGTAAACATATGGCGCTCTAGTGCATTCCCAGCAACGCAAGCCTTATCATTACTTCCTTTGGAGTTTCTCTCAATCTTCCCTCACTTCAGCAACGAACATTTTCTGAATGCTTCCGATGTGCCAGGTGCTGGGAGCGGCAACAGCGGGGGGGAAAAAAAAAAAAAAGTAAAACAGCAAGAGAAATAAGGCATTCACATGCATAAGAAATAGCTGCTGTCCTCTGTGCCCTCAGAGCCTAGCGGGAAAACATCGGTCACCTAAGTCACCTAAGTCGAGGGTGAAAATTCCACTGGCCTCACAAAACACAAGTGCTGCAAACACGTCCTTCCCGACGCTTTTTCAGATGCTAGAAAACTCACTGCCCATTCCCTCTACTGGAGAGGACAGGAGCAGATGCTTTTGATTAATATGGAAATAAAAAGAAGCAATGGTGGCAGTACTTGGTTTCGTGGCAGTTGTTTAGAGATTTATTGACACAGAGATAAACTTCAGTCTGGGGCATCTCGTATTTCATGTCCCCATTAGTTATTAGCAAATGAGCAAATCGTTTTTCTTTTAACTGTTTTTTAAAGAAAAAAATAAAAGAAAGGGAGTTGGTGGAGATATTTTTTTAATGGGATTACTGTCATTATCCTCCTGTCTCTGTAGCTCCCCCAGCTACAGAAATTTGCCTCTGGACTCCAGAGTTCACCAGGCTGTGGTTCTAAACATAAAACAATCCTGTAATTTCCTTCAAGAACAAAAGTTTTCAAAGAAACGACCTGCACAGTATCCCCTTCAATAAAGCAGAAGTGACTTAATGGTCTGTTAATTACTCCATCCCTGCAGGGGGGAGGGAAGCTTCCGAATGGATCGCTACAAACCCTCTGTGACTGAAGCTGTGGTCTGTCCCCAAATGTACAGCTGGGGCCGGGCCATTGAAAACCCAGACAAAACAAAATCCCTGATAAATAATCCCACCTAGAACACAAAGATTCAGCACTCAATTGTTAGATCTGTGCTGGATCCTCAGAGACGACCGGAGGGAGCTCCTTTGGGGCTTCCGGTAATCTTTAAAGCTTGAGGCCAGGGGTTCTTGCACAAAAGTTAAAAAAAAAAAAAGAGCTTGTTTGACTTCTCTGTCCCCTTATCCTTCTGTGTTGAATTTCTTTCTCTTTAATTTGTGGCTTTGGCTATAATTTTTTAATCCAATCTTCTTCTGTATTAATTAGTTTGTTCCATCATGTAATAAATTTTTGGTTTGGTTATTCTCCAGTTATTTCTCTATTAATAATTTTAATCTAAGAAGACAGGATTTGAGTGTCATAAGAAAGAACAAAGAAGAGAATAAACATATAGGAGGCAGGTTTGGGTTGTGAGTCTCTGTGTCTTTTCACATCTGTAAGGTGAAAACTGCAAGTTGTAATTAAATATATTTCTAAAATAGAACAGTTAACCAGCTATGTTGGAGCCCAAGCAAAGCTAGCAGTCATTAAGTTAACTTTGCATCAGAGACGGTTAACCAGAAAAATTGAATTTTCAAAACATCTCTTTAAGAAAAAAAAAATTTATATATAAACACGTCCCATACTAATTAAAAAGATAATAGCTTCAATTTGGTAAGCTCCGCCCCATGGGTTCACGCCATTCTCCTGCCTCAGCCTCCTGAGTAGCTGGGACTACAGGTGCTGCCACCATGCCCGGCTAATTTTTTGTATTTTTAGTAGAGACGAGGTTTCACTATGTTGGCCAGGCTGGTCTCGAACTCCTGACCTCGTAATCTGACCACCTCGGCCTCCCAAAGTGCTGAGATTACAGGCGTGAGCCATCGCGCCTGGCATGTGTGTATCTATTTTTAATTTATACATGAGTTTTGCTATAGTCCTTCTTCTGTTTAATACTTTTTTCCACTCAGCATTATGTTTTAAGATCCATCCACTTTGCCATTCGTTAATCTTGTTCCTAACTCTTGGCTTCTGCTGAATGCTTCATACTGTGTGTCCATCACATTTCATTTACTATTTCCATAGGGATTAACCTTACCTTCCCTCTAGCATCCTGGAATGATAACACTGCAATGAACATCTTTATATAAATGCCTCCTCTTGTATCTGCCCAAGTTGCTCATTTTTCTATCAGGTCACCCATCTTTTTCTGTTGTTTTTTTTCTCAAGAGTTTATTGTATAGTTCATATATTGAAAGTTTTAGATGTAACAACTGTTTTCTCCTAGCCTAATATCTGTACACCAATTTTCCCAACTATTGACTGCTACACAATATGTCACTTCCCTATTAATTTATGATGGCATCTTTATCCTATATCAAGTTCCTATATTCATGGGTCATTTCTGAACTCTCTGTTCTGTATCACTGGTATATTAATCTATTTCTATGCCACTATCAGCGTATTTTTATTGCTATGCCTTAGTATTATATCTTAATATCTGGTAAAGTGGGTCCAAGGAGGATACATTTTTACTTTTTAAAAATATGATCATATTTGTCTTCTAACTGAATACATTCTAAGTTAACTAGAATAAATTTCTTAAATTGCATACTAATATTATTATAAGATTTTCTTTTTCTTTTTTTTTTTTTTTTTTGAAACAGAGTCTTGCTGTGTCTCCCAGGCTGGAGTGCAGTGTTGAGATCTCGGCTCACGGCAAGCTCCGCCTTCTGGGTTCACGCCATTCTCCTGCCTCAGCCTCCCAAGTAGCTGGGACTACAGGCGCCCACCACCTCACCTGGCTAGTTTTTTGTATTTTTTAGTAGAGACAGGATTTCACCGGGTTAGCCAGGATGGTCTCGATCTCCTGACCTCGTGATCCGCCCATCTCGGCCTCCCAAAGTGCTGAGATTACAGGCAATTTTTGTATTTTTAGTAGAGACAGGGTTTCACCATTTTGACAAGGCTGGTCTCAAACTCCTGACCTCAAGCAATTCGCCCACCTTAGCCTCCCAAAGTGTCGGGATTACAGGTGTGAGCCACTGTGCCAGGCCTATTACAAGTTTTCATCACCTTTCTCTTAGGTGGTAGAGTGTTGGTAGAAGAAGAGATACATGTATATGCATCCTCTTGGAGTTGCTATAATATTATCTTTTCGCTCTAGTTCTTCAACCTTGAAGTTATTAACCACGAGTGGGAATTCCCATGCTTTCTGACTCCTGACTTGAAGCAATTTAGTGCTTGATTACTCTGGGCTTAGAAGCAAGTTACCCCCAATCATAACGTCCCAGAGATAGTGCTCATCATTACATTCTGTATTATATATTCTATAATATATATTACATTATATATTCTACAACATTGCATACCTACTGTTTAGAGTCTTAAACAGTAGGTAGTAGGAAATTTCTTCAAGAAGGAGCTTTCTGATCATCCTGAAAGAACATTTTGCAGATGGATTCAAATTTAAATGGAAGCCTTTCTGGCATCAGTACACTCTTCCAAACCTTCAGGCCTGTGCACATGTCATGCCCATTATGGAAAGTGTTTGTTCCCACCCCATGCCTTTCCCTTGCTCAGCCTATTCTTAGTCAGACTTCACTTCCCAGCTTACTCTCACTTCACTGGGAGGCCTGGGCCAGTGGCAGTTTCCCATCCTGTGTGCTCCCCTCGCATGATGTACTTCCCCTCACAGCACTCACCACCTGGACCAATTTGTGTGCTGCCCCTTTCCCACTGGAATGTAAACCCCTTAGAGCAGGATCAAGGTGGTAGAGTATGGAACATGATAGGTGCATAAAGAGCATTTTGCAAATCAATGAATGAGAACTGCTCTAGAGAAGAGTCAAACTCTGGATGGGTGGTTGCATAAGATGACCTGTAGTTAGCCTTCCAACTATGAGATCATAACCATGTAATACAAAAATCACAAAGTCTGTATACACTTATTTCTGTTTTTTTTTGTTGTTTTTTATTTATTTTTTTAAAATCCATAGCTACATTGAATAGGGGCTTTTTACCACATATGACTCTAGACACTTTTTGGAGTGGAAAGTAACTTTGTAACTTAATCACATCATTAAGAGGAGTCACCTTATTACCCTGGATGCTCTATTTCCATGTGTTATGTTGTTTGAGAGTAGCTGCCATTAATGAGAAACACCCATTATTATATTATTGGTTTCTTGCAATAGTTTGGCAAGATAGCATAAGTAGGTCCCTTCTATAGGTCATGAGGGTGAGGAGTAGGGAGGTTAAGTAACTTGGAAAGGATGTACAGCCAGTAAATGGTAGAGCTGAATTTTGAACCCCATGCTATCTCACTCCAAATTTGTTGTTCCTAACAGATGTCCTAAATCTTCATGAATAGCCTTTTAATCTTTTTCCTTGACTTCTCCTCCTCCTTTCTCTAGCTGGCCATGTCCTGTTGCTGGTCACTTTCATAACGTTGTCCATCCTTCCCTGGCAGTGTCCACCGCCTCCATGGTGAGCTCTTGTTTCCAAAGGGTCATCAGATGTCCTAACAATTTTTTTCCTACAGTTGTTCATCCATTTGACGAACCTTGCCCTGCTCTGGGCACTGCATTAGGTCCTGAGGGTACAGTTGGGAATGAGGAAGACGTGGTGTCAACACTCATAAAGCTAAGGTCCCACGGAGGGAAATAACCAAGCAGATGGCAAAGCAGTGTACTAAACTCTATGATGCAGGTTACAACATCAGCATCCATGGGTATTTAACTCTGTCTAGAGGGATTTCAGTGGAGCCATTAGTCAGGTGAGGAAGCAGGGCACCAGATAACAATACAGAAAAAGGCCAGAGGCAGAGAGAGCAGAGGCGATTTGAAAGGTGATTTAGTGCAATGGGAGTGTAGAATTCTCATGTGTGAGTGGAGTTTGAGTGGAGCAAAGCAAGATACGGTGATGCGCTGGTTAGCCAGTTGCCAAGAGGCATTGCAATGCATTCACTTACCTTTTTCAACATATATTTATTAAGGTCCTACTATCATAGTAAGTAGATTGCTCATGTAGCACTCAACCTGAAGCCATGCCCTCTTCTATATCCCTCAATTCATTTAATCATTGCAACAACCCTCTGTGTTAAATACCATTATTATTCCAGGCTTTTTTGTTTGTTTGTTTTTGACAGGTTCTTACTACTTCACCCAGGTTCAAGTATAGTGGTGAAATCATGGCTCACTGCAGCCTCAACTTCTGGGGTTCAGGTGATCCTCCCACCTCAGCCTCCCAAGTAGCTGGGACTAGAGTCATGCACCACCATGCCCAGCTAATTTTTTGTATTTTTTGTAGAGTTGGCGTCTCACTATGTTGCCCAAGCTGGTCTCAAACTCCTGGGCTCAAACAATCCTCCCACCTTGACCTCCTAAAGTCCATGGATTACAGGAATGAGCCACCGCACCTGGCACCCTATTCCGATTTTAAGGATGAGAACGCCAAAGCCCAGAGGTTGAGTAACTTTTGCAAAGTCTCATAGCTATTTTAAGGGGCAAGGCTAAGATTCACACTCATGCAGCCCATCTTCACCATCCATGCTGTTAACCACTAGAGTAAACTGCCTCTGGGGATAAAGTGATGAGTGAGACAAATAAGGCTCCCTGTCCTCATTCTAGGGAGGAGATAAGAAAGTGAGCAAGTGAACAAATAAATAAACTGTAGAGGCAGCAGTAAGAGGTATGAACAAAGCCAAACAGCAAGACAACTTGAGTTTGACTTGGTTGACTAAATTTAGTGATGGAAGTCAGGGAGGGCTCCACTGAGGGGTGGCACTGAGCTATGACAAACGGAGGTCAGCGAAATCCAGGTTGTGGGAACCAGCATAGATGGGCTTGGATGCTGGAGATGTGTGATAGTTAATTTTATAGTGCTTAAACACTATATTGAGGTTGCTGTGAAAATATTTTGCAGACATGATTAACATTTGCAATCAGCTGACTTTAAGGAGATGAGTACGCCCAACAACACAGGTGTATCCCATCCAATCAGTTGAAGGCCTTAAGAGCAAAATCTGATGTTTCCTAGAGAAGAAGGAATTCTGCCTCAAGACTGTAACATAGAAATCCAGTCAGTTGGCCCTGCAGATTTCAGACCTACCAGTCCCCACAATCGCATGAGCCAATTTCTTAAAATAAATGTCTCTCTCTTGTTCTTTCTCCTTATATATACTGACTGATATGCGATGATCAGTCAAGAAAGACTCAACCCCTGCCCTCACAAAGCTTCATTATAGGGAAGGTAATAAGCGTTGAAACAACTGATTACAAAATGCAGAATTTAATTCCAAAGGCAGAGACTGTCTCTTTATTCTTCCTATATCTCTTTAAGTGCTGGGATCAGAGCCCTAAGTAATAGGGACACAAGGAAAATGTTCGCTGACTGAGGGAATGATATTTGCTGTCAGGAGAACAAGTTTCCTGTGCTAGTTCTGCCCCAATACAGCTATGTGACCTGGGATGACACATTTAATTCTTCTGAACCTGTTTCCTTCTCTGTGCAATGACGGCATTGAAATAAATGTTCTTAAGGTTCTGCTTTCTAACCACCTGTGATTCTTTGAAAGCAAGCTGAAGACAGATAAGGATAAATGGGTAGTTACTGATCTACTGATGAAAGCAGCAGATGTCAGAAATACAACTCCAGAAGATGATTTTTGTTAGTCACGCAGCACGTGAAAGATTGCTAGGATTTGTTTCTTGCCCCCATTCCCTTGAGACCCACTGCACTAGTTTCTGTACTAGTACTAGTACTAGCTGTTGTAACAAAGTGTCACACACTGGGTGGCTTTACAAATCCATAAATTTATTTTCTCATGGCTCTGGAAACTAGAAATCTGAAACCAAGATACGGGCAGGGCAGTGCTTCCTCCGAAGACCCTAGGGAGGAATCTGAATCCTTCCTTGTTTTGTCCGGTTTGTGGTGGACCCAGGTATTCCATGCTTAATGGCAGGGCGACTTCAATCTCTGTCTCCATCTTCACATGGCTTTCTTGTCTCTGTGTGTCTCTGTGTGCAAATGTCCCTCTTGTTTTAAGGACACCAGTCATTGATTTAGGGCTCACTCTAATGTAGTGTGACCTCATCTTAACTTGATTACATCTGCAAATACCCTATTTCCAAATAAAATCACATTCACAGGATCTAGGTGGAAACAAATTCCGAAGGAGGACATTGTTTGTCTAATCCTTTTGTACTGTTATAACAAATATTTGAGTCTAGTTAGTTTATAAAGAACGGAAATTTATTTCCCAATTCTGGAGGATGGGAAGTCCAAGATCAAGGTAGCAGTATTTGGTGTGTGGAGAGGGCCCGGTCTCTGCTTTCAAGGTGGTGCCTTGTTGTTGTGTTCTGTAGAGGAGATGAGCACTGTGTCTTCACATGGCAGAAGGGATGAAAGGGCAAAAAGGGACCTAAGCCAGTTCCCTCCAGTCCTTTTATAAGGCACTAATCCATTCACAAGGGACAGCCCTCATACCTTAATCACTTCCCAAAAGGCCCCATTCATAATACTACCACAATGGGGATCAAATTTAAACACCAGTTTTGGAGGGGACCCCTTAAACCATAGCACTACTCAACTCAGTACACCCACACTGCCATCATTTCTCCTTCTGGGCAGGCCCAGGCTTGCTCCACTAACTGCTCAGGAAGGGAGGATCTGGAAGAGGGCTTGAATGGAGAACCATTGCTGCGTGAGAGTACAGAACGTCATTCCATTCTGTCCTGGTCATAAGTCCTTTAATATTTTTATGGACCAGTCTGCCTCATTTTCTGTGAACTGATTTCTATATACTCTTGCTTGTTCCAGATAAAAGCTTGCTTACTTGCTTATTCATTTGTTGTGGGGAGTATTGGGTGAGTGGGAAAGTGTGATGGAAAAGATGAAGAGAGAGGTAAACAAGGGAGGGAAAAATATTAATACTCCTTAGGATTAGAAAAAAAAAAAGTTGACTATTAAGTGCCCGACTGACATCTCTTTAGTTTCACTCTAAATCTAATTCTTATGAAAATAGCCAAGCTGCACAATATAGAGTGTTTTATATTTTTAGGTTTATAAAAGTTCAAATAGAAAGTATAAAATTATATTTTTTGGATCTGTCTTTAAAATAAATGTTAGGTGGCTCATGCCTATAATCCCAGCATTATGAGAGGAGGTCAGAAGATCGAGACCATCCTGGTTAACACAGTGAAACCCGTCTTTACTAAAAATACAAAAAAATCCCCCCAAAATTAGCGGGGCATTGTGGCGGGTGCCTGTAGTCCCAGCTACTCAGGAGGCTGAGGCAGGAGAATGGCATGAACCTGGGAGGCAGAGGTTGCAGTGAGCTGATATCGCACCACTGCACTCCAGCCTGGGCGACAGAGCAAGACTCTGACTCAAAAATAATAAATAAATAAATAAATAAATAAATAAATAAATAAATAAATAAATGTTAGAGAAAAATTCTAATGTTTCTTCCCATTACAAGGTGAAAACTTGCCATTTGTCTATATTTGTATATTTTAATCTTTCTCAGAGTTTCACTATTATAAATCAGCTAGAATAAACAATTGTGTGTATGTAGATTTTTAAAAATAGCTATTTATTAAATAACTATTAAATAACTAGTTACTTATTAAATAACTATTTTCTTATCTACTTTTTTACAACTGTATTCCTTTCATAGCAAAGAGGAATGATTTTGAGGGGTATGTTGCTATGCAATAGATCTTGTCCTAGATTCCACAGTAAAAAATATTGACAGAATTCCTGTGCCATGTAGAAGTTAGACTCTGGTGTTATGATGATCAAAAACAGATATTTCCTTTTGCGGGAATTACAGATTCATGTTTTTATTGGATTATTGGTTGGAACCTTAGTATTTTACTAATTAATTTGTAAGATGTCCATGTAAAAGGTGGCAAATCTTAAAAATATCTTTTTAAGTTTGTTCTTGTCTTTTAATTTTGGTTACTTTGTTTAATGCATAGAAGACTTACAGTTATACGTAGTTATATAAGTTATATATAAGTTATAGTTATATGTAGTTATATCCATAAATTCCTTTCATTCTGATTACTTTCATGCTTTTAGCGAGGGCTCCTATATCCAGAAAAATGATATTCATTAATCTTCTATATTAGTAATTATAGAATGTGACTCCATCATAAATACTATTAGTAACCAAGGGCCAAACTTACTTTAAAAAAATTATATTTCAACTTTAAAACATTCTCTTTCTGTAACTAAAGCACTTGTCCCCATTTTTGTGAATGAGGAACAGAACAAATGATGCTTTGAACAAATGATGCTTAGAGAAGCAAATAATCTTGCCCGAATTTAAACAGCGTCAGATCAGATTCAAGCTACAGCGCCTCCACCTGGGGAATTATTAATGAGGATGGTGCAGGGTGGGAATCGAAACTGACTTTTTCCTTACATAGCTCACTGCATTCCCCAAAATGATGTATTGATTTTCCCTTCCCTTTCCCATTGATTGAGGATGTCTCTATAACCTATTAAACATTTACATGTAGTAAGAACTTTCTTGTATGTAGTTAAGGGTATTTTACTTCTAAGCACAATGTGTGCCTTCTGTTTTGTTTTGTTTTGCTTTGTTTGGGGGTGTGGGTAATAATAAGTATATTTAAAAATGTAAATTTCCTACTTTTTTGGTTAACCCCCTCTTTTAGAGATCGTTAAAGAAACTTATTTTAGGTATAGTAGGTGCATTCAGACTTAACGTTTTAGGAAGAAAACAAATAAACATTTACATTAATTTTGTTGCCTCCTTCCTTCAGAGATGGTTTCTGATGAAAAAGATACTGTTGGGCTCTTTAATTTTAATCTGATTTCTGACCTAACCTAGAAATATCTAGAAAGTTTGGTGTTTGATGGAAGGCATTTTGCCAGGGTCTGAGACAAGAGTTAAGACTCACTCTGATTTCTGCCCTTTCTCAAAGAGAGTTTGGTGAACTTGAGGCAGCTTTATGCAGATGAATAGTGTAAATGACTCAATTGTGTCCCCTGGTTCAAGCCCCACCTTTTTTTTAGCCCCATTAATCTTCAGCCAAAACAAAATGACTGCCACAGAGGAGAGGGGGAGACTGCTTGTGATAGATTTGAAAAGAGGCAGCTGAGAGTGCATTTTCCCCCCCAGATAAACATAACGGTGTTTCTGAAACTAATAGAAAGAAATAATCTGGCTCCGAAGGAGAACTTCTGTAATGTCTTAGTTTTTCTGGTACTGGAGTTTGGAAAAGGAGAACGTTTTCAACTGCATGTATGCCTATCACCTTCTGCTGGCATGTCGCCGTTTCCGGAAGTTAGAAGCCTTTCAGAGTTTCAGGTGTAATTGGTTGGCTATTGGCAGACCATGGGCTTTTCTGTGCATGTGCAGTGGCCTCTCACACCTCTGGTGTGCACTAAACTTTGACCCTAATTCCATACGAATCTACATACAAATATATTTAACACTTGATTTGATTAAAAACAAAACAAAGCAAAAACAAACATGTCTCTTAAATCTCTCACTCAAAAAGGTTGCTTGTTGGAGTAAACCCAAGGAAGTCAAGACATTAAATCTCACTTTCTTGTTTTAAAAGTGCTTTACATATATCACCACCAACTAGCTTGTAAATTTTGGTCAATCCTCAAACCAGTCTTTTAAAGGAGCTGAAAAATGTTCCTGTGCCCTCAAAGGACACACCTGTTATCTGAAACAGTTTTTAACCAGCTTGTTAAGCAGCTTTGACAGATCAAAGACCCTAGACAATGGACACAAACTTTAACAATAGTGTAGCCTTGAGCAAAAGGTCCTGTCAAAGCCAGGCTTGTGCCCATGGCATTATGGCCGGCAATTGAAAATAAATTTTACTTGAATAAGTACCTCAGCCTGATCAGAGGCACTGCCGCTGCTGAAACAAAAGCAGTTGGGGATAAGTTATTGACTCCACTGACAGCCTGAATGAACTTCATTATGCCAGCCCACTCTTGGTAAATGTGTCAGGTTTTAAACTGAATTAGGTGGCAGGTGCATGGACTATTTCCCTGCTCCCCCTGAGACAGCCGACAACCAATCATCACCTGATTCTACAGACAAATGTTTAGATTTGTTTTTCATATTGCATGGCCATAAGTGAAAGCACATTTAAATCTTTTTTCCTTATCCTCCATCACTGATGTGTTATGTTCCCATGAGCAGGTCCTACCCACGCTTTGGTGTAATGGGATTCATAGAGGCCTGTCCTGCCACCTCTGCCCCTCCCCTCCCTGCCAGGCACAGATTTCAGGGACAATCTGGGATCTTCACTGGAAGGTTATTGGATTTTAGCTTTAGAACAGCAGATCCTCTTCTGTTGTAGGAAATTGAAATGCAAGGACAGACATTCACCATCTCTTTCATCTTAAAAACTTCGAAAAGACCTAAGAATGAACATTACAATAGGTTTTAACCTATTACATTTTTAGCTGGGACTGAATTTTTAGTGGGAACCAGATTACAGAAAGCAGATATTTTAATCTGCATTAAGTATTTCCCTCCAGCAAACCTTGTAACCCCCGCCAGGTCCCCTGAGTTCAAGTAAAGAGTCAGTAACTCTGGCATTTTTCTGCTGTGAAAACATATGTATATGTATGTATGTATGTATCTATCCATCTATCAATCATCTATCTATCTACCATCTATCTAATTTGCTTGTATATTTGACATTAAAACATTTGTTTTATGATCTTCCCTAGGCCTATAAGGATAAATACAAGAGCAGCTAAACTTCAGATACATTGATGCCAGCTCTCATTACTTAATCATGAGACAGGACTATTAAGACTCCTAAAAGTGAAAGCCCGGACGTCCACCCAGAGAGAGAGAGGGTTGGCATACACCTTTGGCTGTATGCCTTATTAAAATTAATGAGCAAGAAGATTCTTTTTTCCTAAGCATCTTGAAGACCTTAAACCCTTCCAGCAAAGTGTCTTTTTGCTTCTGAATAATGTTTCTATTGTTGATGATGAAGCACCATACATTTCTTGACATATATCTTGAATTGTAAAGTAGAACTCTTTTCAGTTCCATCCCCAGTGAGGGAATAATATAATTTTTTTAAATCCCACATTGAAACATCAAAGACCTATCAATCCAGCCTTTGTTGTTCCTTTAGTGATGTCTAAGCACAGTTTTGTTCAAATCTCCAAAGGAACTTTATTCAGTTCTGGACTGTATTTACTTCCAGATAATATTGTTTTACTGGATACGGTGGATTCATGTGTGCCTTTTAATGTAAAGATGGATTTGAATCTTTGCACTTCTAGAAACATGTCAACATTCTAAAATTTATATATGTACAAACCTGGATGATCTATGCTATTGAGGAGTACAAAATTGCTTTTCATTTAGGACTACCTAAAGTCTGCCCTGATTTAACACAGGAAAAAGGCTCTACAATGCCTTTCACTTGCTGGAGCTGTTCCTCCCCCCAGCCACAGCAGATGGTGTTTCATAGTTGGTCACAAATGGCTGTCAGTGAGTGTTTGTCTGCCTGCCAGTAACCTGTGGCTCAGGGACTCCCTCAGAGAGTGTACCAGCTCTGACTCTGCTGATAACAGCATCTGAGAAAATGATCCGTCCTTTCTTGTCATGAGCAAAATTAGCCATCTCACTTTCAAACTGTTGACAAGGGGGATATGAAAGAAATCAGAACTGTGCCAGCCCAGCTGATGTTTCCTCAGCTCTGGTTCTACGGGCCTCATGCAGACGAATCCAGAAGCAGACTTGATGAGAATGGTGTTGTCACCAAATAGATGGTCTTGGAGCAACCCCAGTTCTGGTACCAGCATTTCCTGCAGGGACTTGCTTGAACTCTCCATTGGACTAGTACTGATCTTTAGAGCGATAGCTATTTTCTCACCCCAGGACCTCAGTCACACTTCATGCTGAAATGACCTTTAGCGGCATTGCCTTGGATGAAGGAAGCAATGGGAAAGAGTTGAGTGTGGCAAAGACTGAGCACTGTTCTCGCAGTTCTTGGCACCACCCCCAGCTGGAAGGCAGGGTGCCAGCCCTGATGCCTTTGTGGATGCAAATGGCCCCAGAGCACATGAGGCAGCCACTAATGAACCAAAGCGGGGTAGGATGAGAGAAGAGAAAGCAAGAATGACAGAGAAAGGACAGGGAGAAACAAGAGGGGAAACAGCAAGGAATTTGGAAGGAACTGGCATTTGCTGAGAACCCATTATGGGGGAGTCAGAAATAGCTGTAATTCTTGCAGCAATTTCATAAGTTTTGTATCATCATCCCTATCTCACAGATTAGAAAAATATGGCTCTGAAAAAGTAAGTAACGTCTTTTGGGTCACAAAATTAGAAAGTGGCAGAAGCAGGATTCCGACTCTGGCCAATACATCCAAGTTGAAGGGGCTGGGCTCTCATGCTAGGCTCCTGGCTTTAAGTCTGGCTTCACGACCTACTGGCTGGTTAAACTTAGGCACATTGCTTCACCCCTCAATGCCTCAGTTTCCCTATTTGTAAGATGGGTCTATTAATAATACCTCTCTCATGGAGTCATTGAGAAGGATGAAATAAGTTAACATATAAGTACTTTAAAGAGTCCTGGACAATAGTTAACATTCTACTAGAGTACGTTTTTATTCTTTATCACTCTTGTGTTTTTCAAGTATTTATTTCACTGTTAGATCACTATCTCCTTACTGGTAAATAACCCTTTAACAACTCTTATTATAGCAAAATATTTTTCTTCCAGAACTCTTACATTTCTATTTTATTGTTTATTTACTTGTTTGACTTTTCAAAGCAGGTGACATCTATTCCTGTATTATCAATTTAGTGTATAGATGTGAACAAGGTAGCAACTTTGGCATCATGAAGTGGTTGAATCCTATCTACACTGTTTCCTAACTGTGTCATCCTGGTCAGCCTGCTAAATCTTTCTCAGCCTCAGTTTTCCCATCTATATAATAAAAAATATTTAACAATTTATAGAGCTATTCCAATGATTAAATGAAAAAAATATACAGAGTGCCTATCACACGATAGACATTCTGCCATTTATAGTTGTTGCTAGTTTCCTAAACAACTAAAACTGGGTTTGCATTGTGCAGCTACACGTGTCAACTCAAATGTGGGTCACAGATGTTGTACCGGAATGTCTGGGTATGTGCGTAGATAGATGAAGCTGATGACTGAGGCTGACCTAAACATATCTCTTTCTCCTTCTATGACATTGCTCACATTTAATTCCCCTGAAGCAATATTCTGGGTAATAATCACCAACTGCCAAAACTGTTTTATCTGGCAAAATAATTTCATTTCTCCACCATAGACTACACCCCTGCTGCTCAGAGCAAAGGGGTGCTTGGGCATCAGGGAGCTGAGAAGGGGGCTTCCTTCCAGATAGCATGAGCCTGTCAGGTGAGGTCAGCATGATGATTAAAGGAAACATCTTTCAACCCCTTCTCTCCAGGAGAAATGAGAGGAGGCTCCTGCCAATTGTTAATGATAATGGTCTTATAATTCGAACACCACATTTTACCCAGGAGGATCTCAAATGCTTTATAGATCTACAAACAGCTTCACCCACTCTGCCCAGTAAGCATTAGGTGGACTAAGCTTGGAATGCAGCCACTGTGGGGAGGATTCCCCTCATATTTAAAAAAATCTGCAAAACCAAAATGTATCCTAGTACCTCTAAAACATACTTATGTAAATGCTGTTTTACTTAGTAGATAAAATGAGTGAGGACAAGAGAGAAGAAGATTTGTATATTACTTTTAATTAAAAAAAATTCATTTTGTTGCTTTTTTAGAGTGAAACTCCCAAATGATCATAAGCTTATGTTTCCAGCTCATCAGTTCCTTAACAGAGGGGCTTAAGGGACAGCAATTCTTAAGGTTAAAGTACTCACCAAAAAGAACAGAAGGCAGCTCTAAAATCATGAAGCAAATTAAGGAGAAATTATGACAGACTTATAAAAATAGTATTTATCGGCAGCTTTTTAGCCATACTTCTTATTCTGATGATCTATGGCTGTGTAACAAACTATCCTAAAATTTGGTGGCTTAAAACTACAACTATATAATTATAGTTTTACATCACTTAACAATGGGGATATGTTCTGAAAAATACGTCATTAGCTGATTTCATTGTTGTGCAGAGGTCATGGAGTGTACTTACATACAACTAGATTGTGTAGCCTACCACACACCTAGGCTCTAACTTATAGCCTATTGCTCCTAGGCTACTTACCTGCCCAGCAAGCACAGAATACTGTAGGCAGTTGTAATGCAATGGTAAGTATTTGTGTATCTAAATGGAGAAAACGTGTGATAAAAATATGGTATAAAAGATTTAAAATGATATACCTCTAGAGAGTACTTATCATGAATGAAGTTTGCAAGACTGGAAGTTGCTCTGGGTGAGTGACTGAGTGAGTGAATGGTGAGTGAGGGAGAAGGCCTAGGACATTACTATACACTACCGTAGATTTTATAAGCACTGTATGCTTTAGCTACACTACATTTATTTTTTAAATTTTTCTTTCTTAATAATAAATTAAACTTAGCTTACTGTAACTTTTTTATTTTATACACTTTTCAACTTTTTAAACTTTTTCACTTTTGTAGTAACGCTTAGCTTACAACACAAACACCATGTACAGCTGCACAAAAATATTTTTTCTTTTTATCCTTGTTCTATAAGTTTCTTCCATTTTTAAAATGATTTGTTTATTTATTTATTTTTGAGACGGAGCCTCACTCTGTCACCTAGGCTGGAGTGCAGTGGTACGATCTCGGCTCGCCGCAACCTTCATCTCCCAGGTTCAAGGGATTCTCCTGCCTCAGCCTCCCGAGTAGCTGGGACTACAGCACATGCCATCATGCCCAGCTCATTTTTGTATTTTTAGTAGAGACGGGGGTTTCACCATATTGACCAGGCTAGTCTCAAACTCCTGACTTTGTGATCCACCCACCTCGGCCTCCCAAAGTACGGGGATAATAGACATGAGCCACCGAGCCTGGCCTAAAATGATTTCTTTATTTCACTTTATAAGGTTTTTTGTGAAAAACCAAGACACAAACACACACATTAGCTTAGGCCTACCCAGGATCAGGATCATCAATGTCACTGTCTTCCTTTCCCATATACTGTCCCACTGCACCGTCCTCGGGGGCAATAACACGCACGGAGCTGCCCTCTGCTATGATAGCAATGCCTTCTTCTGGATACCTCATGCAGGACCTGCCTGAGATTCTTCTTCAGAAGATGTCATTCCTTCCAGAAATATGTCCATGTGGTTTGTTTGGTTTGTTTCATTTTTTAGATTGGTGTGAGTAACGCCCTGTGCTGTATTATGACAGCTACAGTATCACTAGGTGATAGGAATTTTTCAGCTTCATTATAATTTTATGAGACCACCATTGTATATGTGGTCTGTCATTGAAGCATCGATGTGGTGCATGATAGCATATCCATAATTTTGTGTTTCAGGCATTTGAGCAGAACATGGTTGGTTAGTTATTTGCTTGTGGCACTAACTGGGGGTCATTCAGTGGTACTCAGCTGATGGCTTGGTCTGGTCTGGAGAGTCAAAGACAGCCTCATATATATACCTGAAGTCTTGGAAGGAAAGGCTGGGAAACTGGGCCCACCTGGGCCTCTCTCCTTGTAGTGGCAGTGCAGGGCAGTTCTCCGGGGGGCTTTGGATGGACCGGGTTCTCCCCCATTCTTGCTTGCAGTGCTAGAGAATAACTGCAGAATGTGCTGGGAATGCAGCATCCTAGGATGGGGAGGAACTGCCTGAAACAGCCCAGTTCCTGTTCATGTCCCTCCTAAAAAAGGTAACATCTTGAGTTAGCAAGGATCTGCCTGGGCAAGCCTGGGCTTTGTTCCTCTTTCCCCTGAAAGCCGAATGTTCTTCCCAACTTCAGCCCAGTGAGTGACATTGCCCCTGAGGGAGATAACCTGGGCTGGGCTGCCTTTCCCAAGGGTCCCTCAGCTGTGATGCAAGTTGGGTGCTCACAGTTGAGACTTCATCTATTTCGGGGAGCTTTCTTGAGCACTGCCTCACAGTGGATCCTAAGCTTCTATGTTTCTTGCTACCTGTCTGTCCATAAAAAACCTGCTTTATGTAACTTGTTGCATGTGAGTGTTCTGATTCACCAAACTCAGATAAGTAGGTAAACAGAGCACAGTAAGTCTGCCTCATGGTCAGGGCCTCACCATGTGGTTTCTCTAGTAGAATATCTGAACTTCTTATACGGAGATTCGGGTGGCCAAGAGCAGCCAAGACCAAGTGATCCAAGAAAGAGGAATGGAAGCTTCTTAAGGCCTGGACCTAGAACTGCCACTTTCACTGTATTCTATTGGTCAAAGCAGTGACAAAACTCACTTAGATATCAAGGAAGATGACATAGATCCTAGCTCTCCTTGGGAAAAGTGTCTTTAAAACAATTGGCCACGTTTTTGTTGAATTAAAGCAGTTTGGGGAATAAATAAATTAAGACAATCTTTGTACTTTGTTCTGATCTTATTCTAGGATGGCATTCTGTTAACCTAAACACCGTTTGCTTCAACCGTTATACAATGCCATGTTCCATGTGAACTGCACAAAAGCTGAGAGCATGAATTCTCAGGGGCTTTTCTAGGAATCCACTAGCTGAAGCCAACTACTGCAAAGGACATGTCCTCTCTCTGCAGTCTTTGGTCAATTTAAATTTCAATGTGTAAAAGGAGGAGAAAACGATGGGCAAAAGTTTCCCTCAGAAATGATAAAAGAGATAGTTTCAAAATGAGAAAGGAAAAGGAACATTTTGCCATTGAATTTCTTCTCATTCCCAAGGCTGACCTGGCCCTGAGTGTATGACTTTTGGGTCCCATTGGCCATAAGAGCAAAGAAGTGGACAAGAGATGGAAGGTTAATCATCAAAACTGGGGTGTCATTAAAACAAACTTTGTGCAGCATTTGTATTTCTGTGTATGTGTGTCTCTTGTTTTATATTTTTTCCCTCTCACGGTGTTTGCTTATCTTTCTAAGCTTTCCTTTAGCCCTCACCATTCCATTTCTTTCTAGACCATAGGTTTATCCTATAACCTGTAAATAAATAATTTAAATTGCTTTGCTAGAGCCCTAGACTTATTTTCTTACTGACTTTCTGCCATATCTATCTCATTAATCTGCAGCTTGGAGTAATCCCCATCGTATGAATCAATAGTGTGAATTTCAAACAAGGGATCACTGAGATGATTCTAAATCCAAAGAAATGGGGTTTCATTCTTTAGCATGGCTCTGACAATTATATCAGTTTTACTGATATGGACAGGCAGCAAGGAAATACTAGGTAGAAGAGAGTGTTTCCCCTACTCTCAAGCCTGGAAACCTGAAGTCGAAATGGGAACAGGCATTCCTGTTTTTCCACCCAAATGTTGCCTTTTGGCCTGCCATGCCCCACTATCTTGTAACCATATAAATCCCAAATCCCAGGCTCCATGAGCAGAAGAGCAGAGGAGCAAAAGACCAGCATAGCAGAGAAAGAGAGAAGAGAAGAGGAGCGTCTGAACATTGAGAGGAGTTCCGCTGGGGACGGTCAGAGAGCAGATCACCGCAGGATGACTGAGCTCCAGGGAAAGATCATCTTCTCACTCTATCCCCTTTCCAGCTCCCCATCCATCTTGCTGAGAGCCATCTCTATCCAGCAATAAAATTCCCTGAATTCACCACCCTTCAATCTGTCCATGTGACCTGATTCTTTCTGGACACTGGACAAGGACTTGGGTACAAAGAGCACAATGAGCTGGTTAACACTTAAGCTGTCTGTGGATGGCAGAGCAAAAAGAGCACTGTAACAAAAAGAGCACTGTGGCAAAAAGAGCACTGTAGCAAAAAGAGCACTGGGGCTTCAGGAGTCACAGGCACCCACCCCTAGATGCTACTGTGGAGCAGGAACCCAGAAGCACTCACCCTGGTTCCCACACCTGCCAGTCTGAGTACTCCCAGTCCCATAAGGGGTTTGAGCGTGTGGTGGCTGAATAGACGAGCCACACCCCTGTCACACATCCTGCAACGGGTGTCAGGGAACTCTCCTGTTTCATTACTGCTTGTAATTTACAGTATTTTCCCTTACCACATAAGTTGTTTGAATGTTGTTTTCTCTCCTCTAACCTCCTTGTTTCTTGATGCATCATCACTTCTCGGTGGAAGCCAGTCACCTGTCTACTCTCAAGTGCTTGGAAAGTGTCATTTTAGTGTATCACCTGAAAAAGGCAGGATTTACAATAACTAGAAAAGCAAATGATTTTTAGACATATATATATGACTGATGTCCAGGGTAGTCCACTTACGGACTGTCCAACATTTACTCTTCTTCCACATTCAGTTTTCCAAGTTTAACAGCATCAACTCCACACACCAGTATAACATAATACAACTATGCCTCCTAAATGAGAACACCTCACATTCTCTCCAAATGGACAGACTTGGTCTCTTCTACTGGCTGAGTCAAGTATTTCTGGATGATGTTTATTCCTTCTCCATTACAGTAACAATTCCATCTTGATTTTTGGTAATTTTTTTATACTAGATTATAAACGTAACCACTGCCAATACACTTTATTTATTGAATTTGAAAAAATGTAAGACTCCATCATTTGTAAGATGCATCATTATCAATGCTATTACACATAAAAAAATAAAAAACACTATCTCTAAACCATAACATGCCGTTAGTTGTAACATGCATTTACAACTGTAAGATCCAATTTCTGAGAGGTCAATGTGAAAAAAAATACATACACATGTTTCATGGATGTTAACATGTGAAGCATTAATATATAGTAAAAAGTGAACAAAAAGGAAAAATAAAAGTAAATGAATATAAAAATATATTCCTGAATAATGGGTTCCTTAAATTAATGAATATATATACATGACATAGCAAGAAAGAAGGCAAATACTGTTGGATGTCACCGTCTTCATTTCTGCAAAAGATCAAAGGCTATGGTTAGTATCTATAGTTACTTCTTCTGTTTCTCATCCATGATTTTTGTACATAGCAAATACCTTACCTGGGAAAGATTTTTTACCTAGTGTGATGATGCAAATCTTCATTCTTGAGGCGTCTTAACTCAGAATGGTTCTACCTCTATGGCATTAGAGTTTTCTATTAATTTTTATCTCTGGGAGCATCTATAAGTTGCAGATATTCTCCTCCCTGCATGCACTATTGAGCACCGATTTTATTTACTCCTGAGGGTCTGAATTATTACCATTACCAACTTAGAATCTTCTTTTTTTCCTATTTGTCCTATGGTGTGAAGATTCAAAAGGCCCAACTTCTAATTTAATGGGACTGTTGCAAGTGAAAATATTCTTTCTTTAGAAACTAAGATTTATTAACATGAAGTGCCCAGAGATGGAGGAAGGGTTGCAATAAGGGAATCACTGGGTGTCATGGTGAGGAAGTTAGTCCTATTTTCACATTTGGGTGAATTTTTTTGCCTTCCACAATTGAGGAATTCTGGCAGTTAAGAAACAGCACTGTATATTGTTCATTCATTCAGAGCATACATTGTATCCTGCAAGTGAGTACCTCAACTTTGCTAAATGCTGTCTCACAGATGATGCTAATACTGAATCTTCAATAGGATGTTCCATTGTTACATAAAGCCAGCTACTTCTAAGAAATGGGTACATGTTATTATTAGTAAATTTCATAGGAATTAACCCATTTCCCCTTATATTTTTCTTTAAGAGTATTTTCTTTTTCAGAGTAATATTGAGTGAGACACAGTTGTTTTAAATGGGCAATTTATTAATTCCCACAGATGGTGTTTTGGGGAAGGAAATTGGATATTCATACTAAGTATTCCAGGAAGAAAAACATCATTGACCTCTCCATGCTGGAAGGGGTCCAATATATTCAGTCTGTCCTCAGATTGAGGCTATTGTGTCTGAAGCATGGTGCTATGTATGGGACTCAGTGTGGGCTTCTGCTGGCCATTTAGGTACACAGCATAGTCTTATCCAGGTCAGCCTTGGTGAGGCAAAGTCTTTGTGTTGAGTAGATGTGAGGTCTCCATCCCTGCCACCATAAGAATTTTGTTCAGGAGTCCATTGAGTCCATTCCGGAATAGCTGAAGAAGAGACTGATTGACAGCCACAGAACAGGTCATCTGTTTATTATTGAGAGAGCCTTTCTCAATGAGTAGTTTGGGTGAGCATTCCAATGGCGAATAAACATAATTGCACACTGGTCGAATTCTGAGAGGCTCATCCTCTACCCCTTCCTCAAATGTTGTCATAAATGATCTAATCTTTTCTTTCCAAGTTCCAAGAGATTGGCCAAATCATAAGCCAGGAGTTAAAACAAATGAGTATTATTGCTTATTTTTAGTGGTCTTCTAGAGAAACAGTTTCAATTCCTTCTAGTGAGGATTTTCCTCCCCACCATCCTTAAAGAACAACTCTTAAAAAAATCGTGGTGCCCTGGCAGCCTACTTTAAGTGACAGTCAGTAAAAGTTGCAGATCCTTCTGTAATCAACTCTAAAACCATTTTCTCTTTAGTCAGTTCATCTAAAGAGAACTTCTCCATGAAGTTACACATATGTTTTATGGTTCAGAATATGCTCCATGGTGAATGCTCTGTGTACACTTGAAAAGATAGTGAATTTTGCTGTTAGTGGGTGGAAAGTTCTATAAAATTTATTTAGGTCAAATTGGTTGATAATGTTGTCCAAGTATTATAAACTTTCATTTGTTTTCTATTTGTTCTATTAATTATTGAAAGAGTGATGTCCAACCATAGCTGTGCATTTGTCCTTTTATTTTTGTAGTCCTATAAAAGTTTTTTTTTTTTTTTTTTTTTTTGTATTTTGAAATTTTGTTTTTAGGAGCATAAATATTTGGGTTTGTTATGCCTTATTCATTAATTGGTCCCTTTGTCATGAAATGAACCTCTTTAACCTTGGAAGTTTTCTTTGCTCTGAAATACATTTTTATATTTATATAATCACACTAGGTTTCTTTTGATTAGTATTATCGTGCTATATATTCTTCAACTGTCTACTATTAACCTACTTATGATGTATTATTAAAAGTGAGCTTTTTATAAGCAGCATAAAGTGGGGTCTTGCCTTTTTTAAACAATAGCAGTTGACAATTTCTGCCTCTTAATAGGGGTGTGTAGGCCATTCATATTTAATGTGATTTCTAATATGGTCTGATTTATGTGTACCACCTTGCTTGTTTTATTTATTTATTTATTTCACCCAGGCTGGAGTACAGTGGTGCAATCTTGGCTCACTGCGAACTCTGTCTCCTGGGTTCAAGCAATTCTCCTGCCTCAGTCTCTTGAGTAGCTGGGACTACAGGCATGTGCCACCATGCCCGATTAACTTTTGTATTTTTAGTAGAGGTGGGGTTTCACCATGTTGGCCAAGCTGGTCTTGAATCCCTGATCTCAAGTGATCCACCCACCTTGGTCTCCTAAAGTGCTAGGATTACAGGCATGAGCCACTGTACCCAACCTCGCTTAGCTATTTGTTTTTATTTGTACTATGTGTTCTTTGTTCCATTTTTGTGTGTGTGCCTTCTTTGGATTGAATTTTTTAATGATTATTTTTTATCTTCTTTCTTTTCTTGTTAGTTACAACTTTGCTGTGTTCTTTTAGTGGTTGTTTTAGAGTTTACGGCATTTTTTTCTTACTATTTAAATCTATTAAATAGTGCTGTGATTTGGATATTTGACCCCTCCCAATCTCATGTTGAAGTTTTGATCTCCAATGTTAGAGGTGGGGCCTAACGGGAGGTGTTTGGGTCATGCAGGCAGATCCCTCATGAACGGTTTGATCTTGCTACCCTGTTTTCAGGATAAGGAGTGAGTTTTTGCTCTATTAGTTCCAAGGAGAGCTGGTTGTTAAAAAGAACCTGGTACCTCCTTTCCCTCTGTCTCTTGCTTCCTTTCTCACCACCACGTGATCTCAGCACACACTGCTCCCCTTCATTTTGTGCTATGAATGAAGTAGCCTGAAGCCCTCCCCAGAAGCAGATGTTGGTGCCATGTCTCTTGTACAGCCTGCAGAGCTATCACCCAAAACAAATCTCTTTTTGTTATAAGTCACCCTGCCTTAGGTATTACTTTATAGCAACATGAATAGACTAAGACAAATAATTAAATATTTAAAGTAAAAATAATAACAGTGAATTGCAAGTTTTTAAACAGAAATAAAATATGAAACAAAAACATGATAGCCGAGGGAAAACAAATAGAACTACTAGAAGTGAAGTAGTGTATTATCACTGACTGGGGTTGCTGGCCACTTCAATCGGCAACTTAGTTGAATCAAGACTGAATTTCAGCTCTAGAAAGTCTCAGTTTATATCTGGTTCACCCCTATCCTTCCTAAGTTCCAATTAGAAGACTGGTGTATTCTATGTGGCCCCTTATCCTAGTGAACCAAATTCTAATCTTTGTCTTATAAGATACAGAAGAATCTTGTTTTGAATTTAGTAAGTTTGTTACTAAAGCTTTTAGAACCCTTTGGATGTTTTTTTGTTTTGTTTTGTTTTGTTTTGTTTTTTGAGACAGAGTCTTGCTCTGTCCCCAGACTGGAGTGCAGTGGTGCGATCTCACTTCACTGCAACCTACCTCCAGGTTCAAGCAATTCTCCTGCCTCAGCTTCCTGAGTAGCTGGGATTACAGGCATGCACCACCATGCCAGGCTAATTTTTATATTTTTGGTAGAACGGGGTTTCACCATGTTGGCCAGGCTGGTCTTGAACTCCTGACCTCAAGTGATCCAACTGCCTTGGCCTCCCAAAGTGCTGGAATTACAGGCGTGAGCCACCGCACCTGCCCAGAACCCTTCTTAATGCAGCTTCTGTATTCAGCAAATGTCTTCAGGAAAAAACAAAAAACAAACAAACAAAAAAACAACCATGGGCCTGAGGCCTTGTTATGAATCTGTGTTAAGGCCCTGGCATAAGGCCCCCAGAATTCATATGTTGGAGTGCTATTCCACAGTACTTTTGAATATGACCCTATTTGGAAATAAGAATATTGCAGATGTAGTTAGTTAAAGTGAGACCACACTATAGTCACGTGGGCCCCTAATCCAGTATGACTTGTGTCCATGTAAAAAGTAGAAATTTGGAGACAGACATGCACACATGGAGAAAGCCATGTGAATATGAAGGCAGGAATTTGTGTGAAGCCCTCTACAAAGCAAATGCTACAGATAATAAGCAAATCACCAAAAGCTAAAGGAGAGGCATGAAATGGTTTCTCCCTAAGAGCCATCAGAAGGACCCAATTCTGCTAACACTTTGATCTTGGACTTCAGTCTCCAGAACCTTTAGACAACAAATTTCTGCTTAAAGCCATGCAGTTTGTAGTACTTTGTTGCAGTAGCTTTAGCAAACTAATATAGGCCTTAATATGGTTTGGCTGTGTCCTCACCCAAATCTCATCATGAACTGCAGCTCCCATGATCCCCATGTGTCATGGGAGCAGCCTGGTGGGAGCTAATTGAATCATGGGGGCAGTTACCTCCATGCTATTCCCATGATAGTGAATTCTCATAAGATCTGATGCTTTTATAAGGAGCTTCCCCCATCTTTTGCTCCGCACTTCTCCTTGCTGCCACTATGTGAAGAAAAACATGCTTGCTTCTCCTTCTGCCATGATTGTAAGTTTCCTGAGGCCTCCCCAACTATGCTGAACTGTGAGTCAATTAAACCTCTTTCCTTTATAAATTACCCAGTGTTGGGTATGTCTTTATTAGCAGCATGAGGATGAATAGGCCCTCAATCTCTAAAATCTCAAGTTGTTTTTTTGATCCCCTCAGGTGGACACCCATCAGG
This sequence comes from Papio anubis, assembly GCF_008728515.1. Lineage (NCBI taxonomy): Eukaryota > Metazoa > Chordata > Mammalia > Primates > Cercopithecidae > Papio > Papio anubis. The sequence continues at coordinate 125,324,932 of NC_044981.1, forward strand.
TTTTTTTTTGATTCTTATTCTTCTGCATGTGCCCACAATCACCAAATGGCCCAAGGACAGGAGCAGCTCCAGAGGCCCAGCTCACCACCCCGATTCTTCTCCCACTGGAATCTTAACCTCTTCATTTCTTGTGGCTTCAGAAGGTCTTAGCTTTCTCAAGAAAGTTAATTGTTATATTTTCTTTGGTTTTTCTACTTGTTCTAAATCAGAGTGCTTTCCTACTTACAGTTACTCCATCAGACCCACAGAAGTAGTTCTCCTGCCTTCATTTTATAAAACACAATTTCCCCACATCTTTCTCAGTTCTTCTGATTGTGAACCGCTGATCTAAATTATAGCAACAAATTTCTGGCGTCTCAAATCATTTTAGCATACACTACAATAATCTTAAGTTTCAAACAACTGAACATACACTTAGAATCACTTCCAGCTACCTTGAGCCAGTTTTCTGAACATAAATCACTGGTAAATATATTCAGGCAATTTGTACTATGTGCAACGATCTGTGATAGGAACCATTGGTGGGAAATTTTAAACTCTTCTTTCAGTAATTGTTATAACATGGGAAAACAAATTATTGAAAAACCGAATTAACAACTTCTGAACATGGCACAATTAAATTGAAAATAATGACTAAAAATAGCTAAAAATACCCCCTAAACACTTTGGATTATAAGATATTCCTTTATATATTTCAAGGAACAAAAACAATCAGAATGTAAATTTTAAAAAATGAACACTAAATTTTTATAAAAAGAACATATATCTTAAAATGCTGCCAAAGCAGTATATTTATAGCAAAATTATAGACTTTAGTGCCCAAATTGAAAACAGAGACATAAACCAAGAAGAATAAAAAGTGAATTCCAAGAAGGAAAAAAATGCAAAAATTAATGAATTAGAAAACATATAAACAATAAGAAATCAAGAACAAAAACAAAATCAAAAACTGTGGTTCTTTAAAAATACTAATTAAACAGGCAATTTTTTATGAAGACTGCAGAAAAAGAGAGAATGCAAAAACTTATTTTAAAATATTCTTTAAAGAGAATATAATACAGTATGAGATTAAAACATAATATGAGATTAATATAAAAATTTCATGGCAATAAACTTGACAACTTGGGCAAATGGTTAGTTTTGTAGAAAATATAATTTACCAAAGCTTATTCAAAAAGTATAAATTACTAGCCTTATAATCACTATTTCAATCAATAGTTAAAATATACTCACAAAATAATTCAATCATAATGCTTTTACTGGAAAATTGCTCCAAATATTCAAATAACATATATTTTTAGTTGTACAATTCTTTCACAAACTAAAGTAAAATGTAATGCTCCCCCATTAATTCTATGATGGAGGTAAGTCTTGATGGCAAAGCTAGATAATAATCGTCTTAGAAAGAAAAAGTGTTGATTTATTTCACTTATGAATTTAGATGTAAAATACCAAATAAAATACTAGCAAGCTGAATTTACTGATAAATATACATATATATCTATTATATGTAAAACACATATATTTGTTATACATGTATTTTTTATATATATATATTTACTGATACATATACATATATATGTTTATGTATAAGACTGGTGTATTCTGTGGCTTCATATCCTGGTGAGGGCCAAATTCTAATCTTTGTCTTACAAGATACAGAAGAATCTTGTTTTGAATTTAATAAGTGTGTTACTAAAGTTTTTAGAACACTTCTTAATGCAACCTCAGTGTTCAGCAAATGTTTTGAGGAAAAAAAAAATACAACAACCATGAGCTTGAGGCCCAGTTATGAACCCATGTTAAGGCCCTGGCATAAGGCCCCCAAAATTCATATGTCAGAGTGCTTGTCCACAGTACCTTTGAATGTGACCTTATTTGGAAATAAGGATATTGCAGATGTAATTAGTTAACATGAGGCCATACTGGAGTCATGTGGGCCCCTAATCTAGTATGACTTGTGTCATGTAAAAAGTAGAAATTTGGAGACAGACATGCACACATGGAGAATGCCATGTGAATATGAAGGCAGGGTACATATGTATATGTATCAGTAAATATAGATTATATATATAAATATCACTGAACTGGCTAGCTTCCTGGATTCTCATGCTCTCTTTCAATTCAGTCACAGACACATAAATTCTGGAAATAAAAAAATATTTATTTATATTTAATCTAAAACAAAACAATTCAAATTCTTCCCAGGCATGCAAGAATGGTTTAACCTAGTAAGTACTCAACTGACTGACAGCAGCTCTACCTCTCCCTTGGAACCAGTGAAAGGCCAGCTATTAACCAACCTTGCCCTGTAAACCTTGCTTAAGAGAGGGTTGTGACAGCTCTAATCTGGGGTGTTTGGGGTGATTTTTTTGCTTGACCCACCTCTGCCTGGCTCTCTTGGTCACTCAGCAAAAGCTGATTTGGCAATCACAGTCAGCCAGTCCTGTCTTCCTCCTTTGGGAGCCACTCTTGTTCTCCCCTTGTTTGTCCTCTAGCTCTTTCCTGATGAACTACTGCGTCATATGTTATTTCACATTATTTTCACTGCCTTCAAATCTGGTGATTTAGTTATTAACATTTTAATCAGCTCAAATATGAATATTTTCAGTTTGTGATATCGAACATCAAAAGCATATCAATTATAGTATGCAAAATCTTCTAGGTTGTATCTACATGTTGTATGTCATTTTAATAAAGTGATGCATAAATGAAGCTTGTTTCCTAAGACTTCACATTTTTACTTCACTACCGATGTTCAAAAAAGGTGAAGAATTTCAAGTGTTTATCTTTGTATATCCTATTGACATACCAATTTAGCAAGTCTAAATCTCAGGTTTCTCTCCCTCTTGCTGTCAACCTTACCTCTTCTGCATTTCTGCATAAATGGGTAACACACCATTTAACCAGTCCAGAATGCCACAACTCATCCAAGGCCATCCCCTCTTCCTCAGCCTCCGATATCAAATTAGTCACCAAATCCTATACATTCTATCTACTAAACATCACTGAAATTCCTTTTTCTCTTCTTTAGTACCACTGCCACTATTTCAGATCAGGGCAACTATAGTCATAAGCCAAATCTGGCCTACTGCTCATTTTTATATGGCCTGAAAGCTTAAATTTTACATTTTAAGTGGTTGAAAACAAATTTTTTGAATAATATTTTGTGACACATAAAATTATATAAAATTCAAATTCCAGGGTCTGTAAATACAGTTTTATTGAAACATATCCATGCTCATTCATTTATGTGTTTCTGTGGCTATGTTCACATTACAGTGGTAGAATTGGCAGCAGAGACTCTATGATCTGCAACATCTAGAATATTTACTATCTGCCTCTTTACGGAAAAGTTATGCCAACTCTGCTTTTGGGTGATGATCCAGGCATTTCTTGTCTGGGCAGTCTTTAAGAATCACCTAATTGCTTTCTTTCTCTCTAGAACTGGCCTTTCAGTGATCCATCTCCCACTTTCAAGAGCAATTTTCTTAAGGTGTATATTTGGAGAGACTATTCCCTTTTATATAATTCTTCAATCACTTTCCAACATCTATGTGAGAATTAGTCTAATTAAATGATCAATTTGCTCTATCTTTTCCATCAGGTTATTATGAAAAATAAGATGTACTCAGTGTCCGATGTCCTTCTAAACAGCTTTCTATTGGAAAGCTTAGATATTTGCTAATGTCAAGGTACTATTGTACCTTGATAGATAACTATTGTTATCTATCTGTCATGGTTAATTTTATGTGTCGACTTGATTGAGCCATGCGGTGCCTAGCGATTTGGTTAAACATTATTTCTGGGTGTCTCTAGATGAGATTAACATTCAAATTGGTAGACAGAGTAAAGCAGCTTACCCTCCTCAGTGTGGGTAGGCGCTATCCAATTTCTTAAGGGCTGGAACACAACAAAAAGGCAGAGGAAGAAACAATTTGCTCTCTCTGCTTGATAGTGTAAGCTGGGACATTGAGCTTCTTCTGCCATTGAACTGGGACTTTTATCATCTGTGCCCTTGTTCTCAGGCCTTTGGACTTGGACTGGAACTACACCACTGGCTTTCCTGGGTCTTCGTCTTACATATGGTAGACTTCTCAACCTTCATAATTGTATGAACCAATACCTTAAAATAAATCCCTTTCCTTCTCTCTCTCCACACACACACACGCACACACGTGCATGCACATATTTAGATAGATAGATAGATAGATAGATAGATAGATAGATAGATAGATAGATAGATATCCTTTTGGTTCTCTCTCTGGAGAACCCTGACCGATACATTACTGATCTTAAACTATTCTTCAGAAAGTAAAACTCTTCAGTCAGCCCAATCTAACGGCATGTTTATTAGTTGGCTGAATGTTTGAGACAGAACCATGGAGTACCTCCATGAAGATAGTAATGAATACCTCAGCATGATGGCCATGGTTATTCATGATTTCTCTACCAATATTTTAATAATAAAATTGGGAAGGTTCACGCAGACCTGCTCTACAGTATAACTCACTAGCTAGCAAGACCCTTGACAAATATGACTACATTTTAGAAATATAACATGAATATGAGTGGAACAACCTATTGTAGTACCAGTCTGGTATTAGTTGGCTCTTTAGAATGTTCCTGAATTATTGTCTTTGGTTTACTCTATGGTTCAAAGTACACCACTGGGTGTCCAATTGAGTGACATAGATTTTCTTAGGTTTATTTTCAAATTAAGAAGCATTTATCAAAATGGAATGCCCTTGATGCCAAATATACTAAAAAGTGATCTTGATGTTTCAAAATCATAGCAAAAGAAAAAAGGAAATGAGAGAAAAAGGAAAAAGAAAGCCAGAGATGGCAACAATAATGTTCTTGGATGATGTTTTTGAATACTTTATTGGATCATGGCTGGATTACTCTCCTGCTAAAAGAACTGTCAATGTAGTCTTCCAATTAATATTCCAGCATACCATTTATATGTTTTGTCATAGCCTGAAATGTAATAAATTATGCACAGAAGCAGGCACATATAATACAGCAATACAACCCTGTTGTGACATGGTTACCCTTAAGGTAGGGGATTTCCCTTCTGCCTCCTCACACCTGTACTGTGACAAAGAAGTTCCACTCTTTAAAGAAAATGTGGTCCATATACACCATGGAATATGATGCAGCCATAAAAAAAGAACAAAATAAATTCATGTCCTTCACAGGGACATGGATGGAGCTGGAGGCCATTATCCTTAGCAAACTAACACAGGAACAGAAAATCAAATACCACATGTTCTCACTTATAAGTGGAAGCTGAAGGATGAGAACACATAGAGGGGAGCAGCACACACTGGGGCTTTTTGGAGGGTGGCTGGTGGGAGGAGAGAGGGGATCAAGAAAAGTAACCAATGGGTACTAGGCTTAATAGCTGAGTGATTAAAGAACCTGTCCAACAAACCCCCATGACACAAGTTTATCTGTGTAACAAACTTGCATTTGTACCCCTGAACTTAATATAAAAATTAAAAAAAAAAAAAAGGAATTCCACTCTATCAGGAAGCCAAAACCTTCAACAGCTTAAGCTTGTTCCCTGGCAAATAATTTTTTATTTGCTCATTTAAATCATAGAGAGGATTGAGGCACTTACCTCATTAACTCAAGAATAAAGAAATTAAAGAAATACACAATTTAGTAGAAAAAAAGTGATGAAAAAAATTCTCACATAAAACACATCCATGCATATTGGTAAACACAGAGATGAATTCATGTGGGAAATACAACATGAGAATGATTAATAATTACAGTGAAATATTGATAAAGCTTACAATGTAGAGGGAAGATTAAAATAGCTTTGAAAGTTTGAATTACTCTTTTACTGAATACTAAGTTCTATGTCAGTCTACATTACTTAACACATGTCATTATTGCTAATATTTATTAAGCAGTTACATTGTGACAGACTGACACTGACAGGCTATGGCAGACTAAGCACTTAACATTATGAACTCATGGATAATGTACTATTATTTCCCCATTCTTAATTTCCAAGTCATCCTCACTTTACAGATGAGGACATTGAGACACAACGCTATTAAGTGGTAGAGGCAGAATGTAAACCCAGATTGTCTGATTCAATGGTACATGTTCTTAGCCATTTGAAAATACTATATCTCTAGTAAATATTCATTATATATTTATTCATCAAATGAATGAATGAATCAATCTCTGTCCTTTTTGTAAGATTACTGCCCTTACAAAAGGACAGAGAAACTAGCTGCCTCCCTATGCTTGCTTCTGTTTGCAAGATGAATTTGTAGTCTTATGGTTATTCATAATTGTTTGTTATTCTTAAACCAAATGCTATAAAGGGGAATAATTTTTTTGTCTTTGAGACTTGATACCCTTTATAATTAACATGACTACATATAGGGATACTAATTAGATTGCTATAAAACTGACGGCAATGCCAATGAGCATAAGTATTGATACTTAATAGCACGGAATGACAGAAACTAATGAGTCAGAATGATTCCCAATGCAGAGAACATAGAGCTATTACAAAACTTCATCAAGTAAATGACGAACTGATGAAGCCATTGTTATAAAGTTTGGAATGATTCGTTTACATTAATCTAACTTCTCATTTTTTTTGGTAATACATTTGTGTTTAGTTTTTTAAAAATAATTTTCTTTTTTACCTGTGATTTTTTCATTGTTTACAAGCGGGGTGGAAAGAAGACCCTTGTGAAGATAAATTTTTTTGGGCATTCAATAAAAAAACTGTAAAACTTAAGGTTTATTTTATTAAGACTGGGAGCCAGATGTTCTTGGTTGCTCATGAGCGTTCCAAGTTATGTTTATTCACAGAAGTTTAATACCAGGAAGAGCAATCAAGTAACTCACGAGGTGGGAATTTTGAGGTAGCAATATTCTTAAATGTAAATTAGGCAGTTTATTTATTGGAAAATAAGAAATCTTAAAACACTTAAATTAAAAATTAAAACATACGCCAGGTGCAGTGGCTCACGCCTATAATCCTAGCACTTTGGGAGGCTGAGGTGGACAGATCACTTGAGGTCAGGAGTTCGAGACCAGCCTGGCCAACATGTTGAATCCCTGTCCCTACCAAAAATACAAAAATTAGCCAGGTGGTGGCACACGCCTATAATCCTAGCAACTCTGGAGGCTGAGGCAGGAGAATTGCTTGAGCCTGTGAGGCAGAAGTTAGAGTGAGCCGAGATTGCACCACTGCACTCCAGCCTGGGCAACAGAGCAAGAGTTTGTTTAAAAAAAAAAAAATTATACAAGTAGACATTAGGCAAACACTGAGAGTAAAGTAAATATGGAAGTAACATTTCACTTGGTGCTTTTATCTCAAAGCATACCTTTAAAATAACTACTAGCTTAAATCCTTTACTGAACTTGTCTTTTCTTTAATCATTTCCACCAATAAATAAAAAGTCTACTTTTATTTAAGTTATTTAGATTTTCAACAAATGTTTTTTGAGTAATTGGATGATTCTGTAATCTTCAAAAAGGTTCAAAAGCTGCTCAAAATTAAATATTAATGAATGAAACAGTAGTTTGAGTTTATAGCATCTAGTAATTATCCTGACAGATTTTCTTTTTGTCACTAATTAGAAGCTTGTGTAGTAGACACTAACATTAACTTGTAGGTACATGTTTGTATTTTACTCTCTGTCAGCTTTAAACAGTTTAAGTAAAAGTATAATTTTTTTAAAAGATCATATAAAGTGTTTTTACAGTTCTGAATTTAAAATTAATCTATATATTTAGAAAAGTAAATGATACAGAAATATTTTTATTTAATTTTTTTTTAGAGACAAGGTCTCACTCTTTCACCCAGACTGGAGTGCAGTGGTGCAAACACAGCTCCCTGCAGCCTCAACCTCCCGGGCTCAAACGATCCTCCCACCTCAGCCTCCCAAGTACCTGGGACTACAGGTGCACACCACAACATCCAGCTAATTTTTGTATCTTTGTAGAGACAGGGTTTTACCGTGTTGGTCTTAAACTCCTGGGCCTTAGCCTCACAAAGTGCTGGGATTACAGGTGAGAATGACAGTCTCACTGTGTGAAAGAAACAAGAGCAGAATTCAGTGTTGCAAAGGCTGCTAGGATTTAAGGCAGAGTCCCTTTTAGGAAGGAGCTGCACATAAGAAGTCTCAAGTATGCATTCAGCTGCATGTGCCCAGAGTTAGATTCTGGCAGAACTAGCAGCATATAGCTACAGGAGGTTGGAGTGCTTGACAGAGATTTTAGGGGCCTCAAAGTTGCAGGAGATTTTGGAGTTTGGGCTCAGTTAGAAGGGAGAGATCTAGGTAAACACCTTGTACAAGAGTAATGCTCCTAAGAAAGAGAGCAAAACTAAAATAGAAGCTTCCTAGTAAAGGCTGATAACAATATCTGACATGAAGATAATAAAACAATAATTTACTTGCCTGTCAAATTTAAAAAATTCTAATATTCCTTATAGGATGGTGAAAGAATCTAGAGTCTCTACAATGTATCATTCAAATTCCCTAGTGTACAATTTTAAAAATAGAAAAATTCAAAGAAACAGGAAAATTTACTAATAATGAAGACATAAAATAGAAGTAGACACAGAGATGACCAAGATATTGGAGTTAACAGAGAAGGACTGGAACATATTTGTGATTAATATGTTAAAGAAAATAGAGTAAAGTATGGACAAAGTGAATAAATTGGAGGATTTCAAGATAAAATTAGAATATATTAAAAACCAGGCTGGGTGTTGTGGCTCACACCTGTGATCCCAGCACTTTGGGAGGCCAAAGCAGGCAGATTGCCTGAGGTCAGGAGTTCAAGACCAGCCTGACCAAAATGGTGAAATCTCGTTTCTACTAAAAATACAAAAATTAGCCGGGCAAGGTATCGGGCACCTGTAATCCCAGCTACTAGGGAGGCTGAGGCAGGAGAATCACTTGAACCCAGGAGGCGGAGGTTGTAGTGAGCCACGACCGGGCCATTGTACTCCAATCTGGACAACAAGAGCAAAACTCCGTCTCCAAAAAACAAACAAACAATTTTTTTTTGTTTTAAATATCCCAAAACTTAAAATGCAGTATCTTTAATTAAGACCTTATTATTTGGGTTTTAACAGTAGACTGGAGATAGCCGAGGACAGAAAGAATGAGAAGATACCAACAGAAATTATTTAACTAAAGTATTGAAAGGAGAAAGGAAAGAAATTGACAAAACACAACAAACAGAATGTAAGAAACATGAGAGATGCTAAAAATGTCTAACATGTCATTAGAGTCCCAATAGAAAAGAAGACAGAAAATGGAATCAAAGCAATAGTTGAAAAATGAGAATGGTGAAATAATTGAATGGATAGATGTAAAAAAAAAATGTTTAACAACTGCCAAGTAGGATGAATTCAAAGAGAACGATACCCAGGCATATTATAGCCAAAGAAAAATCCTTAAAATAGCTACAGCATAAAAATGATGTATTACCTTCAAAACCACAAGATAAGATTGATAGCAGACTCCTCATCAGGAACTCTGGAAGCCATAAGACAAAGGAAAGACTTCTTTAAAGTGCTGAAAGAGAAAACTCTGCAATCCTAGAAAAGGATTTTTTCTTCCAAGAAAGAAAGATCTTTTTAGATCACTTGCTTAGGGGAAAGCTATGTGCCATGTCATGAGTATGCTCCAATTTTCTTATGAAGAGGCCCATGTGGAAAAGAATGGAAGCCTCTGGCCAACAGCCAGTAAGGAACTGAGGCCTCTTTGCTGCAGTCATATAGAATGAGCTTAGAAGATCCTCCAGCTCCAGCAAAACCTTCAGATGATGACTGCCTTGGCTGAAGTCTTGGTTGCAAAGTATAAGAGACCCTGAGCCAGATCACTGAACTTTCAAATCTCTGACTCACAGAAAATGTGAGATAATAAATGCTCATAATTTTTAAACCAAAAAACATAATACACACATGCACAAAATCAATGTTTTTTAGAAAAAAAAGGTGATAAAATTGCTCATCAGTAGACCTGTACTTCAAGAAATATTCAAAGAGTTTTTCTGGGTGAAGAAAAATGAGCATTATATATTCTTGACCTAAAAATGCCTCTATACTTTATTTGGGAAGATTAAATTTATAAATTAAGCCTAAAGTTTCAAGATATTGATATGTCTACGCAGAAAATTCCAAATCAATACTATTGGCCAGTGAAATGACAGATATTACAGTCACGTCAATCTTGTTTTCCATCTGAATACTGTATCCCTAACATCTGGACTGCTGTCTTTGTCATAACTATTTTTTATGTGCCCTACAATTAAGCACATATATCCGACTAGAAGGTTATAGTCAACTCCTGATTATTCTCAAGTTAATCGACCTAATTTGATTTACTCATGTTAAATCTTTCTTTAACATTCTTTGACACAGAAATGTGTCGTGATTATAACCTACAGTCCTTGAGTAGGGGATATGTTTACTTACTTTAAAAAAAATTGTGAGCGTTCATGAGAATGTGAGCCAGAGGGAAATAAGTTCTGCAGGAAGATAGCTCTCTAGTCTTTTGCCTGCAGGAAGTATCCAGGAAAAAGAGGGCAAAATACATTGCTGAAAACTATTCAACACATTGTTATCTAAGATCTCACCATGTTACTTCATTATTTGGTATTAAATATTAATCCCAAGAACAGTAAAACTATTCACAATTTTAATTTAATATTATAAATGTTTCTGTTTTTCCACATGATGATGAATAACTGAATGTGATCATGTACACACATCATCTTTGTTTGTCTCTTCGTATTTCTGGTCTCCAGATATTCAGGGATCAAAGAAATAATCTACAATATAATGAGTTGAGTCTATTCCAATAATAAGAATCAATAAGACAATTTTACATTTATTTTGTAGATATGTCCATGCAGAAAAGCCAGAGTTATCCTTTCCTCCTCTTTCCCCTCAGTTGCCTACTTTGTTTATTTGTTCCTCCATCAAGCACTCAGAACTGATTTACTGTGCTGATTTCTCAAGATTCTTCACCGTGGTGTCTCAATTGGGTCTGTTCCTCCCTCACAAGTTCCCCTATACTACACTTATCCTTCAATCATCTGATCGAAGAACTGTTTCTGTTATTTATAGACTAATTTGGCCCTGAAAAAAAAATCACTTAATGTGTTGCTTCTCCCAACTAAAATATAAATTAGCAAAGACTTTCTTTAGATAATTTATTAGCCCTCAGTAATAGAGGGACTTTCCAAAGATAATATAGTAATGAGAAAAGTATTAGGGAACAAATGAGTGTTTGGGTGCTTTGAATCACACAGGTTAATGACATTTTTTCTAAGTGAATGGAATGTCTGGAAATTTTTGTATTACCAATAACAAATAGAAATTAAAACTAAGAAAATAATATTGTACATCCAAAAATATGAAATATATGTAAATAAACTAAACAAAATATGTTCAAGAGCTGCACCTAAAACTATATAATTATAAAATATCACTGAAAACAAATAAAATAAATGGAGAGCTATGTAAAGTTTGTGAATTAGAAGACTCATTGTTATGATGTCAATTCTATCCAAATTGATTTACAGGTTCAATGTCATCCTAATCAATATCTGTACAGAATTTCTTTGTAAAAATTGACAAGCTCATTCTAAAATGTATATGGAAATGCAAAGGACTTAGAATAACCAAAACAAATTTGAAAGGGAATGAAGTGCAAGGCTAATACTATCAGATTTCAAGAATTATTCTAAAGCTAGAGTAATAAGAACAGTTTGAAGTGCCAAGGCAATTTGTTGGTAAAAGGATGGACTTTTCCTACATGAAAAAAATAAATTTCAATGGTCACCTCACATCATACACAAAAACTAACTCTAATGTATTATATACCTGAATGTAAGAGCTAAAACCATAGAACTGCTTGAAGAAAACACAGGAGAAAATCTTTGCGCCCTTGAATTAAATATCAATTTTTATTTTTGAAAAATCAGCTGACATTTCAAATTGGACTGCACTGAATCTGTAGATCAATTAGGCAGAATTGGCATCTTAATAATGTTTATTCTTCCAATCTATGATCTCACTATATGTCTTCACTTACTTCACTTCTTCGTTAGGACACAGAAATTACAGATTATTTAGATAAATGGATAAATTAAACTGCATCAAAATTTAGAACATCTGTTATTCTAAAAACACAATTAAGAACATGAAAAGACAAACCAAATACTAGGAGAAAATATTGGCAGAATACATATATGCTAAAGAACTTCTCTCCATAATATATAAAGAATTATTACTACTCAATTACAAGAAGACAAACAACTGAAATTTTTAAATGGGCAAAAGTTTGAATAGATATTTCACCAAAAAAGATATATAGTTGACACATTTCACCAAAAAAGATATATAGTTGACCACATGAAAAAATGTTCCACATAAGTAGTCTTCAGGCAAATTTAAATTAAAACCGTCATGAGACACTAATACACACATACACTACAATGACTGAAATAAAAAATCCTGACAATAAGTAATAAGTGTTGGCAAGGATGTGAAGCAACTGGAACTCTGATAACATTTCTTGTGGAAAGGTACAATAGTACAACCAATGGAAAACAGTCTGACACTTTCTTATCATGTTGAATATATGCTTGTCATATGACCCAGCAATTCTACTCCTAGATATTTACCCAATCTAAACAGGAACACACGTCCACACAAAGATTAGTATGCACATGCTCATAGTAGCTTTATTCATAATATCTCCAAACTGGAAACACCAAGTGTCCATCATGTGGTGATTGTATAAATTGTGAAATATCCAAATAATGGAGTATTATTCTGTAGTAAATGAAATCTGAAGAGCACTATGTTAAATAAAAGAAGTAAGACATAAAGACTACATGCTCTATTATTCATTTGTGTGAATTTCTAGAACAGACAAAACTATAAAAAATAGAAAACAGATCAGTGGCTGACAGGGAGTGGGGGTGAAAAGATGGGATACACTGAAAAGGAGTATGAAGAAATGTTAGGGGGGATGGGAGTGTTCTATATCTTGATAACTATTTGTAAAAAGACATTAAATGACATTAAATGTAAAAGACATTTGATGTTTTTTTGTTTTGACACAGAATCTCACTGTTACCCAGGCTGGAGTGCAGTGGTGCCATCTTGGCTCACAGCAACCTCCGCCTCCTGGGTTAAAGTGATTCTCTTGCCTCAGTCTGCCAAGTATATGGGATTACAGGTGCAAGCCACCACACCCAGCTGATTGTTGTATTTTTGGTAGAGATGGCTGGTCTCGACCTCCTGACCTCAGGTGATCCACTAGCCTCAGCCTCCCAAAGGGCTGAGATTATATGCATGAGCCACCGCATAGGGCCATAAAAGACATTAAATATTAGAAGACATTAAATACCTACTTAAATGGAGGCAAATTTTACTGTATATAAATTATCTCAATAAAGAAAAGACTTTACAGACAGAATAAATTATTGGGAAAAGTATGTATAACTGAAGCATCTTTGAGGACTAGAGAGTGTGTTTAAGGTGTGGAATGTAATGGCTAGGATGGCCTGGAGAGGATGGTTAGGGTCAGGTTGCAAAGATGTTTGAACTTTTTTCTGTAGTAGCCAGTGAGAAACCAATGGTAATTATGAAAGAGTATTATAAGCCTAAGAATGATATGACCATATATATTTGATTGTGGTTAAAGTATATATAATGTAAAATTTATCATTTCAACCCTTTTTAAGTGACATTAAATAAATTCACATTATTCTGCAACCATCACCACCATCTATCTCCAGAACTTATTCATCTTCCCCACGTGAAACTTCTATACCTGTTTCGTTTGCTGTTTGTTTGTTTTTGTTTTTGTAATGAAGTTTGATGGTAGTATAGGGATTGTGTGAAGTAGGGGGATCATAGATACAGATCAGTTTGGAGGCTTATATGAGAGCTGGGATGATGAGTAATAAGCATTGGTACAGGGTAACAAATATTCAGATAAGGAGAGGAGCATGAGACATATTTCTGAGGTAGAATTGACATGATGTTGCTACTGATAGTGGTGAATAAAGAAGCAGCAGTGGTCAAAGATATCTATGATATTCTTAATCATAGGTTGGGCAACTGGGTAGAAGGCAGAGTCATTAAGTCAGATACTCAGAATGCAAAAAGATAGGTAACAGGATAAAAATAATGAGTATAGGATACACTGAATTTCTGGGGCCTTAAGGCCATCAAGATAGAGAGGTAAGGGATGATGATGGATTTAAGAGTCATTACCATAAATACGATGGATTGGATCTTTTGGAGGATTTTATCACTATTTAATATATGGAAATGGATATAAATTAAGAAAAATAACAACAAAACAAGAAATATAACGAGGGAGGGGCTTTAAGGTGGCTGACTAGATGCATATAGTCCTCACCTCTTTCACAAACAAGAGCCAAAATAGTCTGTAGATAATCACAGTTCAAATAGATCATCTAAGAGAAAGCATGTAATTCAACAGAAAAGTGACAGGAAATACCAAAATCAGGGAAGGACAGAGATGTAAGGCAGTCTCCTCAGCCTGGAGCAGTTGGGAGCTTGGAAAAGCTCCCTAATGTGAGGGAAAGGTAAGTGGGTGACTCCCAGTAGTCCACATTTTCACCATAGACTCCTGAGATTCTAGCCATGGGAGAACCTCTTGACTCACATCGACCCTAAGGCTAACATAGCCACCACCACCACCAGTGAAATCTGCTTAGGTCCCAGCAAGTTGTTCAACCACTGCTACTGCCATTACTCATGTCACAGCTGCTGAACAGGGACCTGAGAACCTGCCCATCTTCCCAGCCCACCACTGCCATTCCCAGCACACAAGTCAGCCACTTGGAGGCCCAAGAATTGGCCTATCTAGACCAGCTAACACTGGTGCCAGCACATGGGACCCTGGGGCCCAAGAACAGACATTCTCAGCCTGCTGCTGCCACCACTGAGGCCCAAAGACTGGGCCACCTGGCATTCCAGTCACTAGCAAAATATTATCACAGCCTCCACTAGCAACAACACCCCAAAACACCAAGAAAATCATAGACATCACTGATGCAGTTTATGGCTGAATAAATTGTGCAGAGACTACAATACTACAGGCAACCAGAATAAAAGCCAAAGTGCCCTACCCAGCCACACCATTGATACATCTTCAGGGAACAGTCCTCCCCTGTAAAAGCAAATTCAAAAAATTAGAAACAACTGTTACACGAAATATGCAGATATCAATATCAGAAGACAGGAAACATGAAAAAGCAAGAAAATATGATACCTCCAAAGAAACAAAATAATTCTCCAGTAATGGATTTCTATCAAAAAGAAATTTATAAAAATCCAGAAAAAATTCAAAATAATCATATTAAAGAAGCTCAGTGAGATACGAGAGAATTCCAAAAAAACAGTACAAAGAAATCAGATAAACAATTCAGGGTATGAATGAGAAATTTATCTAAGAGATAAATATCATTAACTAACAAACAAACAGAAATTCTGGACCTGAAGAATTCATTGAATGAAATACAAAATGCATTCTGTGGTTATAACAATGGACTAGATCAAGTGAAGAAAGACTCTCAGAACTTGAAGATGGGTCTTTTGGAATAAATCATTCAGACAAAAAAAATTTGAAGAACAAAAAACAATGAGCAGGCCGGGCGCGGTGGCTCAAGCCTGTAATCCCAGCACTTTGGGAGGCCGAGGCGGGTGGATCACGAGGTCAGGAGATCGAGACTATCCTGGCTAACATGGTGAAACCCCGTCTCTACTAAAAATACAAAAAACTAGCCGGGCGTGGTGGTGGGCGCCTGTAGTCTCAGCTACTTGGGAGGCTGAGGCGGGAGAATGGCGTGAACCCAGGAGGCAGAGCTTGCAGTGAGCCGAGATCACGCCACTGCACTCCAGCCTGGGAGCACAGCGAGACTCCGTCTTAAAAAAAAAAAAAAAAAAAAAAACAATGAGCAAAGCCTATGTGACGTAAGGTGTACCACAAAGTGGCCCAATTTTCAAATTCTCTGTGTCTCAGAAGGTAAAGAGAAAACAAAAGAGTTGGAAAACTTGTTTAATGAAATAATAGATGAAAATGTCCCCAAGTCTAGCAAGATATTTTTACATTCATATACAGGAGGCTCAGAGATCCCCAGATAGATACAATTCAAAAATATCTTTTCTATGGCACATTATAGTAAAACTGTTAAAAACAAAAGACAAAAATAATTATCAAAACAGCAAGAAAAAAAAAGGTCTAGTCACTTGTAAAGCAACCTCCATCAGACTAACAGTAAATTTCTCAGCAGAAAACTCACTCACTAGGACAAGAGAGAATGGGATGATATATTTAAAGTGTTAAAAGGAAAATCTGTCAGCCAAGGATACCATACACAGTAAAATGAAGAATTAATAAAGTCTTTCCCAGACAAGGAAAAGCTGAGGCAATTTATCACTTCTAGACTGGCCCTAATGGTATCTATCATCATGAAAATGCATGAAAATATAAAAACCACTGGTGGAGCAGACACAGAAACAAGGAATAGATTCAAATGTTACCACTACGAAAAGCCACCAAACCACAATAATGAACAATCAGAGAGTAAAAAATGAACAATACAAACCCAAAATCAAATAATAGAATGACAGGATAAGCCCTCACGTATCAATAATACCTTGAATATAACTGGATTAAACTTTTCACTTAAAAGATATAGACCAGTTGAGTGGATTTTAAACTACGTGCTACCTACAAGCTACTCATCTCACCTGCAAAGACACACATAGACTGAAAGTAAAGAGATGGAAGAAGATATTCCATTCCATGCAAATAAAAACCAAAAGTTAGCAGGAGTATCTATACTTATATCAGATAAAGCAGACTGTATGTCAAAAACAGTAAAAAGAGACAAGGTTATTATATAATGATAAAGGGATCAATTCGACAAGAGTTGAACATATATGCACCCAACACCAGAGCACCCAGATATATAAAGCAAATATTATTAGATCTAAAGACAGAGATCAACTCCAATACAATAATAATTGGACTTTAACACTCCACTCTCAGTATTATATAGATCATTTAGGCAGAAAATCAACAAAGAAACATTGAATTTAAACTGAGCACTACACCAAATGGACCTAACAGACGTTTACAGAACACATTGTCCAGTAGCTACAGAGTAGGCATTCTTCTAATCAGCACATGAAACATTCTCCAGAATCGATCATGTGTTACAACACAAAATAAGTCTCAATAAGTATTTTAAAACTCAAAATCCTATTATCTTCTCAGACCACAATAGAATAAAACTAGAAATCAGTAACAAGAGGAACATTGAAAAGTGTACAAATGCATAAAAATTAAGCAACATGCCTCTGAATGAATGAACACTGGGCCAAGGAAGAAATTAAGCAGGAAATAAAAAAATTTACTGAAATGAGAAAATTGAAGCACTACATACCAAAACCTAAGCAATGCAGCCAAAACAGTGCTAAAGGGAAATTTATAGCAATAAATGCCTACATCAAAAATGTGAAAAGATTTCAAATAAACAATCTAACAGTGCACCTCAGGGAACTAGAAAGGCAAGAACATACCAAATCCAAAATTAGTAGAAATAAAAAAATAATAAAGATGAGAGCAGAACTAAATGATATAAAGACTGAAAAACTATAAACAATCAACAAAAGAAACAGTTGATTTTTAGAAAAGATTAACAAAATCAATAAACCACTTGCTGGATTAACCAAGGAACAAGAAAATAGACCAAAATAAATAAAATCAGAAATGAAAAAGAAGACATTACAGTTGATACCACAGACATATGAAAGATAATCAGACTATTAAGAAGAACTATACACTAAATGCATTGAAAATCCTAGAGGAAGTGGATAAATTCTTGAATATCTACAGCCTACCAAGACTGAATCAAGAAGAAAGAGAAATAGAAAACTTGAACAGACAAATAATGAGTAATGAGATTGAATTATTACTAAAAAGTATCCCAAGGAAAAGAGTCCAGATTATTTCACTGCCAAATTCTACCAGGGTTACAAACAAGCACTAACACCAATTCTCCTCAAACTATTTCAAAAAATTGAAGAAGGAGGAATGTTCCATAGCTCATTCTATGAGGCCAGCATTACCCTGATGCCAAAACCAGATAGAGACACAACAAACAACAAAACTAGAGATCGATGTCCCTGATGAACATAGATGCAAAAATTCTCAACAAAATGCTAACAAAACAAATCCAGCAGCACATCAAAATGTTGATGTCATGTTCAAGTGGGATTTATTCCAGGGTCGCAAGGATGGTTTAACATATTGAAATCAATAGACCGGGTGCAATGGCTCACACGTGTAATCCCAATACTTTGGGAGGCCGAGGTGGATGGATCACCTGAGGTCAGGAGTTCGAGACCAGCCTGGCCAACATGGTGAAACCCCATCTCTACAAAAAGTACAAAATTGGCAGGGTGTGGAGGTTCACGCCTGTAGCCTCAGCTACTCAGGAGGCTGAGGCAGAAGAATTGCTTGAATCTGGGAGGCAGAGGCTGCAGTGAGCCGAGATCACGCCACTGCACTCCATCCTGGGCAAGACAGAATGAGACTCCGTCTAACAACAACAACAAAAAAATCAATAAATAAGATATATCGCATCAATAGAATGAAGGACAAAAACCATGTAATCATCTCAATAGACACATGAAAAGCTTTGATAAAATTCAATATCTTCATGATAAAAACTCTTAACAAACTAGACACAGAAGGAACATACATCAAAATAATAAAGTCCAAATACGGCCTTTATATGACAAACCCATAGGCAGCATCATACCATATGGGGAAAAACTGAAAGCCTTTCCTTTAAAAACTGGAACAAGACAAGGATGCCCACATTTACCACTTCTATTCAGCATAGTAATGGAAGCCTTAGCCTAAGCAATCAGGCAAGAAAAAGAAATAAAAGGCATCTAAAGTGGAAAAGAGAAAGTCAAATTATCCTTCTTTGCTATATGATCTTATAACTACAAAAACCTGAAGATTCCCTCAAAAAACTCTTAGATCCCATAAACAAATTCAGTAAATTTATAGGATACACAATCGACACACAAAAATAGTACACTGTTATCGGTGTACTTTTTCTATACATCAATAATGAACTAGCTGAGGAAGAAATCAAGAAGGCAATCCCACTTACAATAGCTACAAAAAATACTTAGGAATAAATTTCACCAAGGAAGTAAAAGATCTATATAATAAAAACTATAAAACACTGAAGCGAGAAATAGGAGAGGACACACACAAAATGGAAAGATGAGAGGATGTTGTAAGGTTGTGACCCCTAGTTCAGGACACAATAAAGGGAAGAGAAGAGTGAGGTGTATGGGGGGTTGTGGAAAGGAATGTGTGGAGATGCGAAGCTGCTGGAAGGCAAGGTAGGCCTAGGGCAGGGCAGGGTGGGGTAAGGCTGTGAAAGTTGCTTTCTGAGAGCAAATAGCCAGAGTAGAATGCCAGCTTCTGAGCGGGCACCTGGGGAAAGTGCACTGACACACACCCTGCATTTGGGAGGCAGCCTTTCCTTAGGCCTGATCCCTATGGCCTGTGCCCAGTGAAATTTTGGCACAAAGACAGGATGGGCTACCCCAGGGATGGATTGCCTGTGGGAGGCATAAGAGATGACTTGAGTTTAGGGGCCAGGTGACTGAAATTTAAGTTGCATTCCACTAGAAGTAGGACAGTGAGATCTAGGGGAGAGATGATGATGAATTTTGTTCTGTATCTATTGGTTTTAGGTACAAAACCGAGGCATTATTGCAGTGCAGTAAAGATTAAGTGCAGCAGTTCTGGGCAAAAATGCCTAGGCTCAAGCGTTGGTTCCCTTTCTGACTAAATGTGTGACTTTGGGCTACTTATTTAACTTTCATATGTAAGATGGAGATAATAATAGTGCCATCCTCAGAAGTTTAAGATAGAATGAGTTAATACACAAAATTAAAGTGCTTAGAACTGTTGGGCTCAGTAAAACTTAAGTTGGATTATTTGTAGATAGTAGAACATCAGATGACATTATCCAGTCAACAGCTGGCAATATGGCATTGGAGTTTAGTGTGGAAATTAATGATGGAAATATGAACTGTTTTCATATAGCAATAGAAGCAGCCACACATTAGAAGAAATGACCAGTAAAATCAAAATGACAAAAAGGAGAAGCAGACCAAGGCTAGAACTTGGAAGAGAGAACTTAAGTTTCCATTTTCAGTGTCGTCTCAATTTAATACTATTTTTTCTTCACAAATTAATAGGTCCATCAATTGCCATAAATCTCTAAAAAGTGATTTAATTATGAGCTATTTTGTATCATAAAAGATGTTTACCTAGTCCAATAATTCAATTTTACCTTTTACGTTTTACAACTTCAGGTATTTTTATTTCATTGTGAAAATTTATCCTGTATGTATTTTATATAAGCCAATAACTAAGAAATTTGACTGGGTAGAAACTTGGGTTGGTTGGTGATTGTGATAACAAGAGAGTCTGTTATGTAACACTAGAGCTGACTTTTTCCATTTTAGGCTGTTCAGAGGTGAAAACAAACAAAGGAAAGACATTCCATGTTCATTGACTGGAATAATTTGTATTGTTAAAATGATCCCACTACCCAAAGTGATCTACACATTCAATGCAATTTCTATCAAAATTCCAATAACATTCTTCATAGAAATAGAAAAAAAAAATCCTAAAATTTGCATGAAACCACAAAAGACAACAAAAAATAGCCAATCAATCCTGAGCAAAAAAGAACAAAGCTGGAGGCATCACACTACCTGACTTCAAAATATACCACAAAGCCATAATAACCAGAACAGCATAGCACTGGAATAAAAAACAGACATATTAACCAATGAAACAAAATAGAAAACTCAGAAACAAATCCATGTACTTACAACAAACTGATTTTTGACAAAGGCATTGAGAACATACATTGGGAAAGAACAGTCTCTTCAGTAATGGTGCTGGGAAAACTGGATGTTCATATGTAGAAGAATAAAACTAGACCCCTGTGAAACACTTCAAGACATTGGCCTGAGCACAGATTTTTTGAATAAGTCCTCAAAAACACAGACAACAAAAGCAAAAATAGACAAATGGGATTATATCAAGCTAAAAGGCTTCTGCATAGCAAAGGAAATAATCAACCAAGTGAAAAGACCACCTGCAGAATTGGGGAAAATATGTGCAAACTATTCATTTGATAAGGGATTAATATCTAGAATATATAAGGAACTCGACAACAGCGAAAAAAATTTTTAAATGGGCAAAAGATTTGAATAGACATTTATCAAAAGAAGACATACGAATGATCAACAGGTATATGAAAAAGAAGTTCAACATCACTCTCAGGGAAATGAAAATCAAAACCAGAGTGAGATATCACCTTACTTTAGTTAGAATGGCTATTACCAAAAAGATAAAAATAACAAATGTTCGCAAGGATGCAGTGAAAGGGGAATTCTTATGAACTGTTGGTAGGAATGTGAATTAGTCTAGCCATTATGAAAAACAGTATGGAGTTTTCTCAAAAAACTAAAAACAGAACTACCATGTGATCCAGCAATCCTATTACTGGGTATATACCCAAAGGAAAGAAAATCAGTATGTGGAAAGACATCTGCACCCCCATATTTATTGCAACACTGTTCATAATCACCAAGTTATGGAACCAACCTAAGTGCCCATCGAAAAATAAATGGATAAAGAAAATGTAGTTTACATACACAAGGGAATGCTATTCAGCCACACAAAGAATGAAATCCTGTCATTCACAGCAACGTGAATGAGCCTCGAGGACATTATGTTAAGTGAAATAAGACAGGCACAGAAAGTTAAATGCCGTATGTTCTCACTCATATGTGGGAGCTAAAAAAGGTGATCGCATGAAAGTAGAGAGAATAGTGGTTATTAGAAACTGGAAAGGGGAGAAGGGGGTGGGGTATAGAAAGAGGCAGGGTATAGAAAGAGGCTGGTTAATGGATACAAAATTACACTGAGATCAGAGGAATAAGCTCTAGTATTCTATAGCAATGTGCAGTGACTATAGTTACCAATAATTTTTTGTGCATGTTCCAATAGCTAGAAGAGAGGATTTTAAATGTTCTCAACACAAAGAAATGATAAATGTTTGAGATAATGGATATGCTAAATACCTTGATGTATTATATAGTATATACATGTATTGAAATGTCACACTCTACCCTATAAATATGTACAATTATTATGTGTCAATTAAAAATAATAAAAAATTTATTCTCTTGGCAGTTTTCAAATATATAATATGCTGTTATTAACTATACTCACCCTGCTGTGCAATAGATCTCAAAAATTATTCTTTCTGTCTAAGTGGAACTTTGTACACTTTGAGTAGAAGAAACCAAATAGAAAAATGCACAAAGAAGTGAAACGACATTTTACAGAATAGGAAACTAAAATGGTTAACAAGTATTTGAACAGATGCTCAAATTCACTAATAATGAGATAAGTTCATATTGCTACAGTAATGAGAAGTGACATCACATTCATTAAAAGTTTTTAAGTGCCAAATGGAGTACACAGAATGACAGAAATCCTGTCTTGCTAGTGGGACCACTGAGTAATCATCTAACTATTTCCTAGAACCTTCACTCCCAGTCTAAAACCCAGAGAAATTCTCATTCGAGATGAATAGGCTCATGTACTAGAATGTTTTGGGCCTTCCTGTTTCTTTTTTTAACATTTAAAAAATCTCATTAAAGAACTATTATTATACAACATGAAAATATTTAAAATACACAAAAACATAGTATTAACATTTTGAGTTATCTCCTTTTAGAGTTCTCTGGTTACTTTAATACTATTTTAATTTTTAAAAGCAAATTTGCTATCAAAATTTGAAGACTGTTCTATATTCTACTATTTTTACTTTACTTTTCCTATAGTAAAGTATATTTGGTATCTATATTTCTAGAATGAGATTTTTAATCACTCCATATATCTTCATATTTTATTTTAATCATTATATTTCCATACATTGTAATTATATTTCTTCCTTTTATTTTTTCCAGCTTTACTGAAGTATAATTGACAAATAAAAATTACATATATTTAAAGCATACAATGTGAATTTTTTTTTTTTTTTTGAGATGGAGTCTCGCTCTGTCATCCAGGCTGGAGTGCCGTGGCGCAGTCTCAGCTCACTGCAACCTCTACCTCCGAGTTCATGTGATTCTCCTGTCTCAGCCTTCCAACTAGCTGGGACTACAAGTGCCCACCACCTTGCCTGGCTAATTTTCGTGTTTTTAGTAGAGACAGGGCTTCACCGTGTTATGTTGGTCAGGCTGGCCTCAAACTCCTGACCTCAAGTGATCTGCCAGCCTTGGCCTCTGGCCTCCCAAAGTTCGGGAATTACTGGCCTGAGCCACGGCACCAGGCCACAGTGTGATGTTTTGATGTGTGTGTACATTGTGAGATGATCACCACACTCAAGCTAATTAACATGTTCATCCCCTCGTATAGTCACCTTTTTGTGTGTATATGAGTGTGTATGGTGAGAACTCTTATACCTACTTTGCAAATTTCAAGTATACAATACAGTATTATTAACTACAGTCATAGTCACCTGGTTGTATATTAGATCTGCAGAAATTATCATCCTTCCCCCAAAAAAATCTTTGTACACTTCAATCAACATCTTCCCATCTTCCCCACCCCCAGTCGCTGGCAACCACCATTCTACTCTCTGCTTTTATGAATTCAACTTTTTTAGATTCCATATATGAGTGAGATCAGGCACTATGTCTTTCTATCTGTTTTGTTTCACTTAGCGCAATGACCTATAAGTTCACCTTGGCATTGTTCGTGATAGCAGAGAGGAGGAGGCAATTGAGCTCTCCATCACTGGAGGAATGGACAAAATAAGATGTGGTGGATGTACATCAGAGACTACCATGCAGCCATTAGAGGCAATGAGCTAGATGTAAGCAGGACTAAGGTTTTTACCTTAGTACTCTGGAAAAAGAATAAAACACAGAAAGAAGCCCATAGCCCAATCTATTTTATACAAATAAATACATCCAAATCAATAACACTACATATTTCCCAAGGATATATACAAATCCAAGGTTGCAGACCACACACATTAGAAAAGTTTTCTGTGATGGGAGAAGAATGGAAATGGAAAGGATGATGAAAAGAATAAATAATCAGGAAAGGAGCCCAACAATTGTGACAGTGTGACTTTCCTAGAGGGATGTGGTTAATTCAACCTTTATCACCCGAGGAGGATGTGTCGTATGCTAACAAACGTGAGTGAGATGATGAAGGTTCAGGAAATCTTACTTTACATTTCTGTCATTGTTGTTGCCTATGGTCTGATCCCTTTTTCTTAGTGATGCAGTAAAGAGGTAGAAAATACGGCAAAGTGCTTCGTAAGTCAAGCTCAGGCATTAGTCAGTCCTTGGTTAAAATTCTAACTCTAATAATTATTAACTATCTTATTCCTGGCAGTTATTTTCTTAGGCACCTATCCCCAGTTGTCTCATTTATAATCTGGTGTTAATGACACTGAATGCGAGTTTTGTGAGTACTGAATGGGAGAAGACATATAAAGCATTCGTTCACTGTAGTCTCTGGCATCAATAATTGTCCAACACATGTTGGTACTAGTTGTTTTTTCATTCTAGAAACGTCAGTGACTTCTGGTTACCCATTTTTATTCATCTCTCTTTTAGCATTTTGATCAATGCCTGATAAACACGGTCATGCCATCCCTGTCGAATTGGGAGACAACACAAAATTGAAATGGCAGAATTAGATTTCAAGCCACAAACTAAAATGACGAACTGACGCCAATAAGATAATACATAATAGGGATTAGCATAAAGTTGAGTATTAGGTCTAATCCAGAGTGACGAGACCTAAAAAAAGCAACATGCAAAAAAATAAGTACTCAAGGGTTTTAGGACAACATGAATCCACAGAGCAATGAGGTTGTTGTTGAAAGAGTCCACATGTGCTTAGATTACATCCGTAGGGTCAGGTAGAGTCCTGCTTTAATTTCCACATGTGAGGAATTTGTTCCAGGGATCACACTTTGAGAGGAATGGTAACCAACCAAAGAATATTTGGAAGAAAGGGAGAAGGGAGGGTGGGAGGACTGGAAACCACGACATGAAGAACTGCTGAAAGAATCAAGGGTGCTGTGCTTGGTGAAGGAAAGCTGAGGTTGAGCACCAGAGGCATCTTCAAAATTACTAAGACGGGATCAGACTTACTGCATGGATCCACTCACTGGAGTCAGCAAATGGAGTTTTACAGGGGCAGATTTCAGCTCAGCATAACGATTACATTTTCACTTGCCCGCACTGACAGACTTGAGGGGGCAACTCAGCAGAACAGTGGAACCTTTTACAAAGGCACCTATACAGAATCTGAAAATTCCCTTACCTAGGAATGTCATCCAGGAGATTCCCAGAAAAAGTTAAGAATAGCACTGGATAACTTCTAAGGCCCTCCACTTCCAACGCTGAAGTTCCAATATTCATTCCCAAGTGTTTATCACCTGCCAGGACCTAAGAACCTTCTAGCCTGATTCCTAGAACAACATCCTAACTTGTGGAAATTGGAGCAGGACTCTGCCTGACTCTATGGATGTAATCTAAACACACATTGACTTTTTTGACAATCTCATTGCTCTGTGGATTCATGTTGTCCTAAAACCCTTGGGTTTTTTCTTCACATGTTTTATTCAGGTCTCCTCACTCTGTATTTGCCCTGATACCCATGGAGAATATGTTTCTGAGATTGCAATCTAATCAGCATAAGGTTTTGATATTGATTTTTACGAACGCAAGTATTTCACAAGCCAAGAATACCTGTATATTTTTCAACTATTCCCATTTTCAGATTAGTTTTATACTTTCATCTAAATTAAACCAATTATTTTTTTCTCTCAACATTTTAATTTGTGCTCTACTACTGTTTAATAGTCTCTCTGTCAATGTACTGAAGATATCAGGTTGAATACAATTAGTTTGATTAAATTAAGGAATAACTTAAATCATGCATGAGATGCATTGAAATTTCAGAACTGTGAAAGATGAAGTAATTTGTTGATTCCAATTCCTAAAACTCCTCCTTCCCATTGCCAATCATTTTCCAAGTTGGGAGTGGGAAGGGAGATTATTTCATGAAGCCATGACCACTTGCTTTAATGCCTTTATCTAAAAGCTTTCTTCAGAGAGTTGTTTGGTAGCCCAGCCGAACAGGCCATGTGTGACAGATATTAGGTAAACTGGCCTCAGGGAAGGAGTGTGCTTTGCACGCTAGTTGACAGTTTCCATAGTACTCTCCAAGGCTGAGATAATAAGCAATCCAAGAGCGGGAACCTGATCTTGTGCACTTTGTATCCCTCCCAGCTCCCAGCACAGCCCCTGGTGCATAGTAGGCGGACAATATGTTTACTGCTGGAATGAGTGAATGAGTGAATATGAATAAACGAATGGATGGATGACGGTGGACAGATGGCACCGAGGAAGAATCTGCTCTCTGTTTTAAGTTAAGCATGTCAGGGTTCAGCTTCAGTTCCTGGGCTCCATTTTTGCCCCTCACCAGACCAACTCCCCTCTGCTGAGCTTGACGAGCATGGTGCCTGTGGGTAGAATGTGTTCTGGGGGAGATGATAGCTGCCTGATATGAGAGATGATATCAGAGATTAGTTAACCGTATGGGCTGAGTCCCAAGGGAGGTGTGTGAAATGAATCAGATTAAACAAAATTGATAATGTGAATGCTTAATCAAACAGACAAAGGTAGTCTGTGCAGCTAATTAGGGGCAAATAGAGCGTCCCTCTTGTACCTCATTTAACTGACAAATTGTGCAGACAGTTTTAATGGGAGTCTGTTTAGCAAAGAGAAGGCTGTATAGTTGACATCTTGGCAAAATGTGGTTTCTGTAACACCACATGATGCTTATGGAAATTAGCTTGGTGCAGCTGAGCTCTGAGCAGTCCTGAGTTGTGCAAATCACAGCAAAACGGACCTTTCACAGCCTGCTGGTCATTGCACTCTTAAAGGCAAAGAACTCATTTTTTAGTATTTTGAAAGGTTGAAGGGTATAGACTCCAAACATTAAATGAAATCTGCTATTACCACAACCAGCGCAGAAGTCAAGAAGTAATATGAGAGAGATGTCCTGATGAGAGAAGCAGAATCACCATTCAGATGGATGCGAAGTGGTGGCATTTGCAGCTAGGTGCACTGACAGACCAAGCAAGGCAACTTCGGAAGAACAACATAGGCTCCTGAAGCTTCAAAAGGTTTAGAGACACTGTACCGGAATCCTTTGGCATTTTCACCATTCTCTCACCAACATCTCAGCCTTTGCTTCTTTTCTGCCTTCCAAACCTCAGTAGGCCCTATTCCTTCTCCTTTTGCAAATGAAAGCACCTTCCTCTCTGGTATTGTCATGTGTTTGAACTTCTGCTGTTGGAGACTGTGAGAGAATTCCTGGGAGCAAATGCTCTTTCAAGAGGAGACAGCACACGCAGCTTGTGTTGGTTTCGTAGATTCACAGGGAACAGGGCTCTCACGGGCCTGGTTAGAGGAGGAAAACTTGAAGCTCCATTGGCCATATCTGTCATGAACAGCACCATTTGCTGCTCCGTGGAGAACTAGGGGAAAAGAAAACTGGCATTGGTGAGGGGACTTGGGCTCCGAGGGGCTTTCCTGTGGATTTGGATTCCCTAATGTTGTGTGTAGTGCTCAGTTGCACAGAATTGGGCATTCCAGGGACAAATGGAGTTGCAATGTTTGCATTAGCCTGTGTGCCAGCGACAGGATGTCATTGTCTGAACGCAGGGACTGAAACTTGGGGTTGGATTCACACTGTGGAGATGAGCTTCCCCTTTCTTGGGTACCCATGCATGGCTCACAGTTTCTGCCCCACTGAAGGGAGTAAGGCCATGCATGAAGTGTATTCGTTTAATGAAGTGATTTTTATGAATCACTCCACCAGTCAAACATGGTCTCTTCCGGAAAATGAACAGTTTTGCATAAAATGGTCCATTAGTGTCAATGGAGAGGGTCTGACCTCTCACAGAAGAGAAGGCTCCTCTGTAAGCCTAGTCAAGTGGAACTTCTGGGTTTGTGCTTAGACTTGAAGACTATGCCTGCCTCTCTACCCCAGGAGATTTTACCCTGTGTTATTATGCATTAAATGCAAAAGCAGGAGTAATTCTACTTTCGGCTTGGGATGAATATATTTAGCAAAGTTGAATAAGTACTTTAACACATCCAAATGCCTATGATTTTAAAAAATTGTTGTAAGTAGTCTATTTATTAATTTTCAATATTTAAAACCAGAAGAATGACCATGTTTTTAATCACATCAAAGCTACACACATACTCAAAACTGTATTGGCATTAACACAAATCACATTTATTCTTCACTTTTTGTCCTGAAGTTTAGTCTTTGCTTTCTTGATCAGTAGAGGCAATTGAAGAGGCAAAACACATTTACTGGAAAAATGGGTGATATTATCTGGAGTCATTAAGAAAACAACTTGTAGGTTTTTAAATTTTTTACTATGTTTAAATTTACTAAATTAATTGTTCTAAGGGAAAACTACAAGTAATAAAAGGAAAATATTAAAGAAAAGGAAAGAGATTTTGCAAAGCAAAAAGCTTAACTACTTATAATATCCACAAGGAATTCATTCATCTCTAAGAAATTAGCATTGCCTTTTACTCTTGGTGGTTTGACCATTACCAGACTTTGTTTTATGTTTATAAAAACTTATCAAATTTCTGATTCCTAGACTTTTAACCTCTGCAGGGATCATCAGTCTTGTATGATGGATGAACTCTATTATTAAAAGACATAAATGTGACTATACCTGCATAGAAAATCCGAAATGCAATATTGAAGCAGTAGTTATCAACTTTAGAAAAACATAAAGGAAATAAAATGAAGCATTTTCATAACATTATTACTGATATCATTTATATAGTTCTATAGATCAGCTTTAATCATGACTTTGATTTACCCATGTCAATAGCAAACCCTTTTTTCCCAGATAGTTTCTCTTTGAAGGAAAAGATTAATTAATATGTAATCCAAAAACAATAGAAGGAGGCTCATGATTGAGGGAAGACTTTTGGGCTTCCATTATCCAAAGTCGTGGCCCAAGGTTGTATACTTACTGGACTTCAGCTTTGACCTAGATGGAGTCACAGTCTGTCTTCTTAGATCTACCTGGGGGGCAAATTCATTAATGACTGATTTTTCATTCCATTTTCTTCAGTGACTTGCCTGTAGGATACCTCTTGGTTAAGACACCAGCATTCAAAGTGAAGGGACGAAGAGCTCATTACTGAGGGAATGTTGCTTGCACACAACTAATTGATAGCATTCAGGCCTTTCCAAATCCAGCTGGAGCCTAAATTATTAGGTACCACACTTCAGAGAATAACAGCTTCATCACTAGCTTGGTTGTCCTCTCCAGGTAAACCTGGTCCTTGTATGAGAAGGGGTCTCTGAGCCCTGGAGAGAGGCCAGAGACTGGGAGTGGAGAAGCAGAGCTCAGCTGGAAGTGGAACTAGGGGAGTGAATGTCTACTAAAGCCAGGCCAGCATTCCATGGTTAAAGGTTCTCTGGACAGTCGGAGCAAGATTAAAATGGGATTAATATAAAGAAGAAAAAGTAAAAAGGCTATTTCAACTCAGGCAGAGTAAGATTGGAAGATTGTTTGCATTTTTGCCTTAAATCAACATTTCCATTTTTTTTTCTCTTAATAGAAAAAAAAAGGTAGACAAAATTACTTGATAATTCAGGCCAAACCATTCCTTCTATCTTTCCACCGCTATTTTGCTTCACCCATATTTACATTCGCTGGAATGATTCTGGCTGTACAAATCTGACCTTTGCTTACAAAATTCAGCATCTGGATTTTGGCTATTTAGCTATCTGTTGCTTCTAACATCTTTGACTTTAGTCACAAAATAACCTTTCTCCATTCCAGATCTCAGGTCCATGTTTGCACAACAGCAAAGCATCTAGGTAACAGAGGAGAAATTCAGATATCCATCACACAATCTTCTCACATAGTAACTTTTCACATAGTTAATAGTTAATTTTACTTCCTTTATGCAGATTTAAGTGGCAAGTGAACTTAAGTTATTTATGACAACTTTTAGTCACAACACTCGACATGTGATTAGTAGGAAATTATAGGTTCAATTAAATAAGTGATAAATTATCATATATTTTAAATTCTGAATTATTTGCTGAAATTATTTTCCAAAGATCAAAACAAGTATATGTTTCTAAGACTATTTTTGAACCAAATATTTTAAAATATTTACTAAAATCACAAAAAACATACAGAAAGCATGAACTTGCTCTCTATCCTTTCAAATATCAATTTGGTAAAATGTCCCACATTTCATCTTCAGAAATTATTTAGTGACAAAATGCACATTCATTTCAGTGAAAAACGTATTCAGTGAATATCAGTTCTTAAAATTATGATTGTTTGATTGGCTGCATTTTTTTTTTTTTTTAACTTTTTGCAGTCAGTGTGTTGGTTGTTTCAAGTAAATTTGAAGAACTCTCATAAAAGTACACTCTAGGTCAGTTTTTAAAGGAACATATAATATCCAGCTCCAATATTAATGAGTCCTATCAGATAGTGCAACTGTACTTTTTAGGGGCTTGAATCTTTTTCTACCATCTGAAATGACAAGCCATTCTGCCACCTGGATGAGTTCCAACTATTATCCTCATGTATCATAGCTTGAGAGGGAGGGGGAAGAAGAGAAAGGGAAAAAGCATCTGGAAGGCCAGAAAATCCACTTTAGTCAAATAGTAAAGGGTTTCTAAACCTTTTTATCTTCTTCTAACTTTCAGATGCTTCACTGTTTCTGTCATCAGCAAATCTGACGTTTTCCTGGACCATTTCATCAACATGACACAACGGAAGAGGGAGTGGACTGCTGGTCACTGCCCACACAGCGCTGCTTGAGTTAATTGATAAACCTCGCCTCTTTATTATCAGTGCTGGCCTTCTGTCCACAGCCACACAGCCTATTGCCCCTCCAAGGCACTGAGATTTCCTTGTGGAATTCTAGCAGATATTGGAAATTGTGGTGGCAAATTAGCAGGGGCCACAAACCAGAAGTGACAGCTCCAGTACCCTGATGGGGGGGATGTAACAATCCCTTGCCCACAGCAATTGGCCAGGCTTATCATATGGACTAATCACAACAGATCTGGGGAAATAATGGGCACCAGATGTTATCGCTTTGTAGGCTGGAGCTCTCCAGAGATGACAGCCATGATAGGAAAGCTCCCTCAAAACAGGAACATGATTCTGTCGCTTATTAATCAAGCCAGGAGGCCGGGTGTGATCATCTACTCCTTCCTCAACACCATGGTTTCCTTCTGCTCTGTTAATGAATAGGGAAACAGTTTCTGTGTGTGTATGTGTGTGTGCGCCCGCAAATCTGGATATGTCTATCACACATGTACACATAAAATTCAATTTACTAACTATAAGCATACTTCCCAGAATTAAATTTTTTTCTTGATTCACTTATATTCAGCATTGGTATACTGATGACTTTCTTAATTAAATATTTATTTTATTTATCCTAATTACCCTCAACTTTAAGAAGATTGTATATTTTTAACATATTATATGAAACAAATGGAAAAAAGGACCAGCCTGGGCAACATGGCGAAATCCTGTCTCTACCAAATAAATACATATATTCAAATTGGCCAGGCATGGTAACATGTGTCTATAGTCCCAGCTGCTCAGAAGACTGAGGTGTGAGGATCACTGGCGCCTCAGAGGCTTGAGGTTGCAGTGAGCTGAGCTCACACCATTGCACTACTGCACTCTATCCTGGTTGACAGAGGAAGGCCCTGTCTCAAATAAATAAATAAACAAACAAACAAATAAATAAATAGAGGAAAAAGAAAAGAAAAAAGAAGGCCCCAGTGATGAACCAAATTCTCATTTCCATCGGCCTTCCTGACTTCTCCATGGATATTCTGGCACTACAAATTTAGTTTATGAAGAAAACTAAACCCATCTTTTCCCTTCAAGCCCTCCCAATTTCACTTATGGTCCTACCTAAGTGAAAGCCATCACCCCCCACTCCCCTGCCCCCATTTATCTAGACCTAAACTTGGAAGTCATCTTGTACTGCCCTTCACTGAGTCTGTCTCCCAAACGTAGAGTCCTTTCCCTTCGCACAGCCACTGTCCAAGTTCAGTTTCTCATCATCTCATTTGTAGAGCGTTACTGTAACCTCCAAAATGGCCTTGATTCTGGTCTCTCTTCTTTTTTTTTTTGAGACGGAGTCTTGCTCTGTCACCCAGGCTGGAGTGCAGTGGCGCGATCTCGGCTCACTACAAGCTCCGCCTCCTGGGTTCACGCCATTCTCCTGCCTCAGCCTCCCGAGTAGCTGGGACTACAGGCGCCCCCTACCACGCCCAGCTAATTTTTTTGTATTTTTAGTAGAGACGGGGTTTCACCGTGTTAGCCAGGATGGTCTTGATCTCCTGACCTTGTGATCCGCCCCTCTCGGCCTCCCAAAGTGCTGGGATTACAGGCTTGAGCCACCGCGCCCGGCCTCTCTGGTCTCTCTTCTGTCTTTGATTTTTGGATTTCTCATTAGCTTCGCATCCCTACATACATCCTCAGCTCCAGCCACGCCAACCCCATGAAAATGTCTATCTCATGGTGTTCTCTCAAGCCCGGTGCCTTGCACATTCTGTCCTGCCTTGGCTGCATTAAAAGGGGTGCAATACAGGAGGCAGGGAAACAGTTTGGAAGTTAAGTAACTTGTTTGAGGTCACATAGAAAGTAACTGGTAGAGCTCAGATTTGAAACCATGGCTTGTTGCTGGTAGCCTTCTGAGTTTGTGCTTTTATGCTAATACAGCAATTGGCATTTCTCCCGTTCTCTTGGATTGCACCAAGGGTCTCTATATGCTGTAGATCTAGGTGGGCCAAGCCAGGGAGACCCTCAGCAACCAACAACCACTGAAATAAAGGATGATTTCTAAGGAGTTCCTTTCTTCAGGTTGTAAAATAAGAAAAGCCTTGAGTTCCTCCTTCTTACTCATGTCACTTTCTTTCTGTGCCTTCTATTCCCATCTTCTACAATGACACCTGGGCATACTGAGTATTTATAGCTGAAAGAAAGCGAGAAAACCACAGAAGCAGAAGAGTACTCTCTGACCCTCTTTCTTTCTTTATCTCTGACCTTATTCCACCTTCCTCCCCTGAGGAAGGTCATAAAAAATTCTCTGGCCTATTCCCCTGAAAGTAGGTCATAAGACCCTCCTTCCCGAGCAGTCCTAGAGGCCAAGAGGAGTCTGAACAAACAGTCCTTGCCAAGTTCCCGCACGTTTATTACCATTAAATCATACCCCTTTGTCTTCCAATCACACTTCTGCAAGATTGTTCATAAAAACAGTTTTCCCTGGGTCTTTGGGTCCTCATTTCTAAAGACTCCAAGTCACATAAAACTTATATGAATTCAATTTGGTTATGCTTTTGTCTTGTTAATTTGTCTTTTGCTCTAGCGGTATCAGCCATGAACGTTGTGATGAGTAAGGAAAATACATTACTTTTTCTCTCCTACAACCAACAGGAAAGGGTTTAAAATCACCCCTCAAGGATCACAAGAAATCTGTTAAAGTTGTCACTTCTTCCCTATCTGATGGCCCAATTAGACAATGGTTTTCTGCTCTGGGTGTTCCGTGTTTCTTTCAGAGACTCCTAATAACTTGATGGAGTGAGCTGGAGGTGAGGACTAGGGAGAAAAACCTCTATGGTCCAATGAAGTGTGGGCGTCTGACACTCAGACAAAAAGCCAGGTTGCTGGGTAGCCTCTCAGGACACAGCCAGCTGGTGGTGCTTTGCCAGTTATTCTGAACCCGAGTCCTATGTTATACAGAGAAACAACTCAAATATGACTGTCAAGTAGATCATAATCAAGATGTTTAAAGGTATAGTACTGGTTCTTTTGAAATGTTTGTAACACGTGGTTCCATTTACTTCTCAGTAATTTAGAGCTGAGAAAGAAGTTACAGATGTTTTCAACCAATGTTTCTGGTTCACAAGTATTGGTACTGAAAGTTATTTAAAGATTGTAAAGTCTGGCTGGCTGCAGTGGCTCACACCTGTAATCTCAACATTTTGAGAGGCCTAGGTGGGAGGATCGCTTGAGCCCAAGAGTTTGAGACCAACCTGGGCAACATGGCAAAACCTGTTTCTACAAAAAACTTTTTCAAAAAATTAGCTGGGCATTGTGGGTGTGGTCCCAGATACTCAAGAGGCTGAGGTGGGAAGATCACCGTAGCCTGGGATGTCAAGCCTGCGGTGGAACGGTGATTGTACCCCTTACTCCAGCCTGGGTGAGAGAGTGAGACTCTGTCTCAACAATAACAACAACAACAAAAAAGTTTGAAAAGACTTATGAATATGGGCCTCACAAAATTAGAGTTTATGTTTGTTTGAAACAGTACCTGGAATAAAGCTTAACCTGACATTTCTCTGAAAGGAAAGTTTGCCAAATGCATTACTAGTGTCAGCAAAATTGAAAGAAGCATTTTTTCAGTTAATTATGAAAGTAAACCGCCCAAACAATTTTAGCAGAAATGCTAATTTATATAGAATTGGTAGGTCACAATCAGATTTCATCTATTGCTAACATATTACCCCCCAGCCAATAAAAGTAGTTTCTTAGACACTACCAGTAGAAAAGCCTCTAGTTCTTTTACTGTGTATATTTGAGAGTAATAAAGGCATATTTCTTTAGAAGCGCTTTCTTATTCAGACTTTTCCTTAGTTTAGCCAGAACTTCACAGAAAATTAGTCTTTTGTTAGCGAGGCTTCCTGTTACATGAGGTTTTCCATTTGAACACATGGGTGTTAGTGCAAGAAACATCCTATCTTTCATGTCATTCAAGTGACTGATGAATGTGAAGGGGCTTCTTCCTCAAGTCTCCTAGGTAGACAGCAGAAAGCACAACACCGAGTAGCTAATCCTCTCTCCTCTCATTTCTCGAGGTGGCTTTTAAGGTTGAAAAAAATCTTTCCTTAGTTTTCCTTGTTCTTTTATTCTCCAAATTTTCTGATTTTTATTTCCAGATACACAGTTCCCCTGAAATCATTACAAAAATGACACCAAAATAATAAAAAAAGAAAAAAAAAACCTCATGTGAGAGGGATTAAGAAATAGGAAGACAGGAGTAGAAGAGAGGAGAGGAGAAGAGAAGCAAGGGAAGAAAAGAATAATGGAGGAGGGAAGGAAGAGAAAAAATGCACCGAAGAGGCGAAGAGAATTCAGCTCACATAAAAGGAAGAGGAGATAGTGAAAACACACATACTCAAAACAAGGTGGGTTGGGGTGAGAAGAGGAAGTAGAAAAATAAAGGAATGATGTTTCAGTAAACTCCTATCAATATCTGACAGGGCAACTGTTTTGCATTTTCTGAAAACTATTTTCTTTTTTCAGCAGAATCATTACCAGTTGTATGGCTTCCCTCTACATGTCTTTACTCCAACAATTCAAAAGTCAGAAAAGAAAATTATTTTCACATTAGCAACTCATTAAATGCCTCCATATTTGTAGCTGGCTCTGAATGCTTTGTTTTTACACATCTACATGCCTACTCGGAGGCATTGTCAGCCAGGGCATCCAGGCTGGGAGCCCTTCTGTCATGCATATGGGTAAGTGGGTAGGGTGGGGCTATGTCAGAGTCATCCATCATCCTCCATCAATGTCACTACCACCTGCAGGGACCTAGCCAATGGGCAGTCAGTCACTCAGGCCTGACAGCTGGCCATCAGTCCCAGGTGGGGGATATGTCTGAGCTTTCAAGGTATTAGCTACCGGGGTGGCTCTTTTTGCTAAGACCTGTAGGTTCTAGGAAGATCTCCACCTCCAGAATTATTAAACATATTTTTGATTTTACTCGCCTCTGTGACAACTGGTCAGAGTCAGGCCAATCAATGGGAAGATTTGCTCTGTATTTACCTAAAATTATGAGGGATCATCACTTAGAATCAAATCATATTGGGCAGTTAAGGCAAGAACAGTAGGCACTTTCACACATGGCAAACCATAATGTTTACTGTAGTGTTAGATTTTCATATTAAGCAAGTCTAGACTAAATCATGGCTGCCTAATTAGACGAGGTACTAATGAGTTAAGGCTTTCTCTTTGTCACAGACTGTCTCTTCCTCTGAACCCCTAATTAGTGCCTCTTTTTTTTTAAGTTGAGGTATATCAATTATACCTCAATATAAAATAAAGTTTGTAATCTCAAGTGTACAGTGCCATGACTTTTTGCACATGTACACATCACTATAACCATCTCCCAGGTCATAATATCGATTATATGCTTCTTTTCCAATCACATAACCCATAACACCTCACATTCCAGTAACTTATGTATATTTTTATCTCTTTCATTGAATTATAAACAAAAGACAAGGTCCTAGTCTTTTTCATACTTGTAGTTCTTGCAGTACCTGGCATGAAATATGGCCTATAGCAGGTGTTTCACTTTTTTTAAATTAATGAAAAATTATCTATGTAATTTTGAAGTCAGAGCAGATCTTTAAACAAAATCTCATGTACCTAGTATGGCCTTAACAAACAGGAGGCCAATGAAAGAAGAAAATACAAGAAAATGGAATAAAAGAAACTTCCCCACTTCCCAATTGCCAACATTCAGTTTCCCTCAGCAAATATTTTTTGAGGAAGTGCTACATGCTAAGTACAGGCTCCATGTTCTCACAATAATCAGTGAACAAATCTCTGTCCTCATGGAGCTTATATTCTAATGGAGAAATGATTGTCCAGTCTTACAGAGAGAGGAGTGTAAGAATTTATATGAGAGATTATTACAGGACAGCAAAAAATCCTAGACTTATCTGAATTGTGTGTTAGCAAAATTTTAATGGAGTCTGCTTTACTCTCCTATTCCATAGAGGGGTCACTGCAATACAAATACTGCTAGCCCAACACTGAAGGAAAGGCAGAAGTAGGAAATCTGCACATTGATTTTAATTTTATATATGGAACACTTTGGTCATGGCATATCAAAACTTAGTCCCTGGATAGAAACTAGTAAATTTAAAACCATTGCCAGCATCAAGATGGACCCAAATCCCGTAAAGTGTACTCAGTTGATTGCCAAATGTCCTTATTAGCTGATTTTTAGGGAAGCTTTATATTTCTCCAGCAGGATAGTTCTTTTCTATCTCTGCTTTCATTTCTTCTTCCTTGGTCTTAACTAAGTTCTATTAAATGGTATCTACCCTCATAACTCCCATGCGGAAGGAGGCTCGTCTTATTTTTCAAGCTAGTCTTGAAAGACATTGTTAAAAAAAAAAAAGACTTCAGAAAAGTTAACTTTGAAGGAGTTTAATTAAGCAA
Source organism: Papio anubis (assembly GCF_008728515.1). NCBI lineage: Eukaryota > Metazoa > Chordata > Mammalia > Primates > Cercopithecidae > Papio > Papio anubis. The sequence goes on from NC_044981.1 coordinate 125,362,468, forward strand.
AAAAAAAAAAAAAAAAAAAAAAGAAGAAGAAGAAGAAGAAATGATTCGCAAATCAGGCAGCCTCCAGAATCAAAGCAGATTCAGAGAGACTCCAGGGGAACTTTGTGGGTAGAACAAATTTATAGACAAAAAAAAAGTAAAATGATGTAAGGAAATCAGCAGTGAGGTACAGAAACAGTGGGATTAGTTACAGCTCCACGTTTGCCTTATTTGAACACTCAGCAGCCTATGAGTGGTCAAAGTATGGCTGCTGGGATTGGCCAACACTCAGCTATTGTTACAGAGGCATACTCTTAAGTTAGGTTTTCAATCTTGTCTGCCTATTAAGCTAGGTTACGGTTCCTCCACAAGAACTCAACTATAGAAGTATGGAGTCCTTCTCAGGCCATATTTAGTTCACTTTAACAACATTGCAGCACATGCAGCAGCCTTCACTCCAGAGTCCAAAGGAGTCTGAATCAAGTTATATTTACCAGGTCCAATATTATAGATTCAAGTAGATCTGAGACACCTTCAGCACCAACTGGGCAATCCAATTTCCTAGAGGTGAGGCCTAGGACCCAGCTGTTTCCAAATTGCCTTACTCCCATTTCCTGGGTGGGTCCAGTCCTCGTGTCTGGGCTTCTCTTTTGGGGGCCCAATTCAGTGTCCTGCTCAGTCTCCCTACAGGTCTGATTGCCCTACCTTGAACTACAATATATCTGTTTGAGATCTGGTTTTTGTCTTCATCTTTCCTAGGTCAGACCCTGTCTGCTGGTTGAAGTTAGGTCATATCTCTGCTGAACTGTCAGAGCATCTTGACTTCTGAATGTGTCTTTTGTCTTATTTTTCCTCTGCTGTTCTGAACCAGTCAATTAGACATCCTGGTAGGGACTAAATTATGTTGAACAACTGCACCTGGACATACTCAATTGTCTCCCTAGGACAGGGTTTTGATCTGGCTCACAACCAGTGCTTCATCACCTCCAGTGATAGGTAGCTCACTACCTCACAAAGCAACAAATTCCAATTGTGATCTAATTTTAAGTCACTGTTTTCTTTGTATGAGTAGAAATAAACTTTGCTGTTTCTTTCATGCTTTAGTAAAAAATAACAAATGTGTTAGATGTTGAGTATTTATATTGTAGTCATTCTGCTAGGCTAAAATTTATGGCAAAAATAGACGTGTTCTTTGACCTCAAGTTACTCACAATCAGTAGGCCTTCTGAGGAGTGTGTACTCTTTTTAACAAATTTTTCTTTCTTTTTTTTTTTTTTTTTTTTTGACATGGAGTCTTACTCTCTCACCCAGGCTGGAGGGCAGTGGTGCAATCTTGGCTTACTACAATCTCCACCTCCTGGGTTCAAGCAATTCTCCCGCCTCAGCCTCCCCAGTAGCTGGGATCACAGGCATGCACCACCATACTCAGCTAATTTTTTCATTTTTGTAAAGATAGGGTTTCACCATGTTGGCCTGGCTGTTCTCAAACTCCTGACCTCAAGTGATCTGCCTGCCTTGGTCTCCCAAAGTGCTGGAATTACAGGCACGAGCCACTGTGCCTGGCTTCTTTTTTAACAATTATTATTTTTAATTGACACATAACAATTGCACATAATTATGGGGTACAGTGTGATATTTTGATACACTATACAATGATCAAATCAGGGTAATTAGCAAATCCATCACCTCAAACATTTATCATTTGTTTGTATTGAGAACACTCAGAAGTCTCTCTTTCGGCTATTTGAAAATATACATGATTTACTATTACCACATGTAAGAAAAATGGTAAAATCTATGCAAAGCATTTTAAGATCACCGAAAGAAAAGCTAACTCTGGCTGAGGGATATGAGGTTGGCAGAACCATGCAAGGTTTTACAGGGAAAGTGAGAGATTACCTAACACTTGAAGAATGAATAAGAGTTTTGCTGACATGGAAGAGTATTAAAAACAAATTGCTCCAAGGGAAGATCATCGCCAAAGCATGTTAGAGTTCTTTATGTTGAAGGTGACAGACTCCTCAACTGAAATTGGTTGAAGTAAAAATATGAGTAGGTTTGTCTTATATATAGTTTGACTTAAGTTTCAAACCATCTTACCAGGATTCTGGCTCCATCTTTCCGTGTCTTTGTCAGTTCTACATTCCTTCATCTTCAGGTAGGGTCTGCTCGTGGTACAAAAATGACCATCGCAGTTCCAGATCTCACATCTGCATCCACCACTCTCCAGGGGAAATGCGACAAAAGTCTTAGGATTAATTTTTGCTCGTGAGATCTAATTGGGTTATGTACACATCTCTGAATTTATCACTGTAGTTAATGGGGGAGTGTAAGGTCATAGCTAACACTCCCCTAATAAAAGACAGGTTAGCAAGAGAAAAAAAATAACAAATTTACTTGACAGAGTTTTATGTGACATGACAGCCTTCAGAAACAAAGACTCAAAGACTCAGGGAAAACTATTTTTGTACTTAGGCTTAATGAACAATGGACAGCCATGTAGAAATGTGATTGGACCAAAAGGGCATGATCTAATGATAAATAATTGAGGGGGAAACCCAGCAAGGCCTGTTTGTCCAGCGTCTTCTCAGCCTCTCTGTGTAGCAATTTCTTCCTTTGGGTATAGGCAGGAAACCTGTCGCATGAGGGTCAGGGTCTTCAGGGAGAAGGTCAGAGAGTGACTTTTCCAGGTTTTATGGCTTGCTTTGAGGGAGAGGAGTTTTAGTTTCTACGCCCTGTTTTGGGGAAGAAATGGGGGAAGGAAAAAAGAGGTGAGAAAAGGTCAGAGAGGATCTCCTGCTTCTGAGGCCCTTCTAATCTCCTTGAGTTCAAAGTACTCACTTGCCAAAATGCTGTCCTTTGGAGCATTGCCTTCTGAGCCTCCACAGGAAAAAGCTATTTCAGTGGTTTCAGCCAATCAAGAACTATCCCTGGAACTGGAAGGGGTTCAGTCCCATCCCAATCACATGGCAAAGAATGAGAGAGAGGTTAGTTCCTCCAGGGGATATCAAAATATTGTTGCCAGGAAAAGGGAGAATGAATGGCGAGGAGGCAGTTACCAACACTATCTGTAAAAAGGCAGGAAACTGTTTTTATGTGTGGTCTTACTACACAATTGGAAGATTTATAATTTATATTTGGAGGATAGGTAGCATTTGGAGGTGTGACCACTGATAAGATTGAAAGGGAGGCAGGAATCCTAATGAGAAGGATGATGTCACATCAGTTTAGGTAAACTCTAAGCTGTTAAAACAAAGAGTCCCCGAACTGGAGTGGCTTAAAGAAGACAGAGATGATCTCTGATTTCAGTAGTAGTCCTAAATAACAACGTGGCTTTGCTCCACATGGTAGTTCAATCAATTCCTTCCTTCCTGTTGCTCCAGCATCCCCTGGGCCATTGACATTGCATGGTTGGTTGAAGTTGGGTCATGGACATATCCACGTTTTAGCTCATGGGAAGAAGAAAGAGAGGAAGGCCAGAGTAGCAATTTCTTTTTAAATAAGAGTACACATTACATCATCTCATTCCATGGGTGAGAACTTAGTTAATGGCCACGTAGCCACAAAGGAGGCTGAGAAATGTAGTCTGTAGCTGGGGGCAGAATGGGTATGTCCAGGACGAAGGGAAGAACAGATTTTAGGGCAAAGAGCAATTTGCCATGGATGATAAAACTCTGGTAGAATTATTCAGTAAACAAAGGAGTAGAATGAGATGATCCCATTTGAGTTTAAGAGATTTTCCTTGAGTGTGAAAAGAAGCTAAAGTGAGACAGAATCACCACTTAAGAATCATTCAAATGTGAAATGTGGAAGGCCTGAACTAAGGTCTCCTTGGAGATAAAATAAAAGAGTTGAAATACATGCCCTCTAAGACCTTTTTTCTCCTCTTCATATCAGACTTCTATGTAGCTGCTCACTTCCATGGGTCACCAATTCTGGAGCGGTCTAGACATGTTTTTAAAATGAGCCTACCCACACACATGGACTCAGTGGATGTTAATAAAACACCAAATGCTGTCAGGAGCAGGGACTGAGCTGTTTCTATCATACGACAGGGTAGAGAGCAACCCATTTCTGCTTATTACAATGCAATACATTATTAAACAGTATGTCAGGGAAGGCAAAGCCGGAGCTCGGCCACTTGCTAACTGTGTAGTTTTGGGGAGGATGCTTGGCCCCTCTGCCCATCAGTTTCTTAGTAGATAAACATGGAACTAATACTCTCTGAACGTACTGTGAGAATTAATGAAATCATCTATGTGACAGGCAGATGCTCAGCAAGGGACATTGGTGCTTGTCCCTTCCTGTCCAACACATGCTTATAAATTTGCCTTTGTTCTTAAGAACATCTTCATGCCAATATCAGAGGGAAACAAAAAAAATTTTTTTTTTAACCTAGAGATGCTGTTCCCTGTCCTGGTCTTCCACCCTGCTTCAGGCTGATTCCCCTTGGGGAGCCTAGTGACTGAAGATCCACAAGCTCCTTGCAGCTGGTAGAGGTAGCACATTAGAAATTCATTTTTTCCTGTCATAATAACAAAGTACAGGGCAGTAGGCTGGGCATAGTTTCGTATGGGAAAACCCACAGAAGGGGACAGCTGAAGGGAGCTGTGCTTTTCTCCGGTATTTCTTGTCAGGGAGAACGATCCTCAAAAGGACAAAAAAAAAAAAAATCCCTGTTGAATTTGGATGTCTCATTTCTAGGGGCAAAACAGTTCTGTGCTCACAGCCTCTTAGCCTGCTTTTGCTGAATCATCCAGGCTCTTGGGAGTGCAATCACTTACAGACTTTCCCTTCAACCGTTATCATCCCTCCTCCTAGAACATCAGTAGCTCAGGAAACTAGACAGGCTGCGTTCTTGATTTGCCTCTGGAAAAATTTCTCAAGAAATTAAATTCCTGGGTTTGTTTCTTAAGTCCTAGAAGTGGCAGTTTAATTGGAGGAAATTTTAAAAAGATAAACTAGGTGTTTTTTTTTTTTTTTCCTGAACAAATGAATAGATGAATGTAAGTGGGTGATGTATGGGCATTGGGTGTGAGTGTGCAAGTTATGTCTGCAACTTTGTCCCGACGTCTCCAGGTATGGTGAAATGCACTCAGGAAATTAAGCCTAAGTCTTCAAGAGGCAAGACGAAACCCAGCTGTGCACAAATGAACAACTGGCCTCTCAGTGGCTTCTTTGTCAGTAAGCAATGTTTTATTTAAAAAGCATATGGTACGGTATATCAGAAAATAGATGTAAAGATACGTTAGGACCAGTATCTTAGCTAATGAGTAAAGCAGCACTAAAACGTCTTCAAACTCAAAGGTAACGTGAAGAAGAAAAGTATTCCAGGCCCCTTAGGGGAACGTTTAAGAGAGCAGAGCTGCCTTCTCCACTGGGCTCCAAGGCATGGTGCCCACGATACTTTTAAGGGCCCACGACAATCTATTACATCTTATCTAAAAGAGGAAAAAATGCTGACATATTTAAAATTACATAATAATATGTTGTTATCTTTATGGTGGGAGGGGCCTACAAAGGCAAAAGTGCCCAGGGTCCACCAAAGTAATAATGTGGCCCTGGAGAGAAGCCAAAGTTTAAAAACAGAAAGAATATACAAATGAAGGAAGAGAAAATTAACAAACTTTAAATATTCAGTAGTCTGTCATCAATATTGAAATCTAATGACTTCTATGGAATACAGTATAGATTTCCACATATTGATAGACTATTATTTTCATCACTCTAAATATTGATATGAATAAAATCCGACCCTACTTTTCTTGCTAATTTAGGATAAGCCGATACAAAATCAGCGACCTGTTCAGGTGCTACCTGCTCTCCCTCAACCTGACATCTTTTACTTCCCTCCAACGTGGGGGTGAACTAACGCCTCTGGGTCAATTTCTGGCATTTATTGTCAACCAGCAGGGGTTGCTAGAGAACAATCCCGGCCTCTCTTCTGTAGGGACAGCCCTCAGAGAAAACCAAAGCCTTGGTTGGTAGTTTGGGCTTCTTGGCACTAAAGTAGGCAAAAAGTCTAATTTGCTGTAGAGAAACGGGCCACTTTGAACTTAGACATGAAGAAGCAAACACGTTGTAAGTGACGTTTCTTGTTGGAGAAGGCTCTGAGTCTTTGTGAACCTTGGATGTGAGATCTGTGGGCAGATAGCCAGGGGAACTCTGAATGAGGAGCGTGAGGAGTTAGGCTGATCCTCACTTTCACCTTGGTGAGTGCTGGCTCTCTCAGGCTGCTCTCACCGGGGCGAGGTGCATGTTTCTTCTGCGCTTGCTTTTGAGTTGGGCAAGATTTAAATCTGAACTCCAGTCTGGCATAGAAAAGAACTCCCCGATATAACACCAGTAACAACAAACAAACTGAAACTTCAGACGAGTTGCGAGATTTCTTGTTGAGGATTTAGAAAAATGCTGCCAGGGCTGCTGCCTGGTAACAATGTTAGTACGCCGCCCGCCCCCGCAAGAATGGCCACTCTCAGCTAAAGAGCTAGTTTCAGAAGTTCAGTCTTGAAGTGGCGTTTGCTGTCTTGCTGCTGCCTATTGTGTTAAAGAAGGGTTTTTTTTTTTTTTTTGGCCTGATTGTAAATGTTTTGAATGTAAAAGACACCCAAATTCATTAAATGTGTGAAATGATGGGAAAAAAAGTGTGAAATTGTAACAGTCGGTTTGTAGTTGATTAATAGAAATCTCTTCTAACAATCCCCAGAACCTTCCAGGGGTCATTGGAACAGAGCAGCTGTAGAGACAGCAGGAGCGATTTTGACACTGCCCAGTGAGGGCCGTGCAGCGTTCCCAACAAGTGGGCAGAGTCCCATGCACTCTGCTCTCTCCTGGCCTCTCCCAGACGATTGGCTGCAAGGTCAAATGAACATGCAGATTAACCAGCAAGGTGCTGCTCTGCTCTTGGTCTTGAAAGGGTTTGTCTTTAAGAGACATTATGGTTTCAAATGGATGAATCGCTTGGAGTTAAAAGGGCCACTTTGGCCACGGGTAACTGCTTGCTCCTGGACAGTCTGATTTCTTAGCTTGACCATCTGTGCCACAAGCAGAATAATTTGCATAATTTAGTGTGTGGCAGCAACTTTGGGGTGTCCTGGAAGGGGCTACTGAATGAGCACAAGACTTGGCAATTGGTTGGCATCTCCAGCTCCCCGTTTGCCACACCTCCTCAGATATAGACAAGCCTTGACAAGGGCAAGTAAAAAATGGTCCTTCTTTGAGGGAGCACATTTTTCCATGTTTTTTGGCCTCTGCCCACCCCAAACCTGTAGTGTCTTTTCTTTCTGAAACTCTGCTGCAGGCTACCGTCCTGAAGTTAAAGGATTTTGCCTTCGAAGAGGTACAAAGGAAACATCAAAGTAAATGTCCTCACAGTGACATAAGGATAGAATAATGGTGACCTAGCAGCTAGAGACTTGGCCAAATGCTGAAAGTAATTCACGCCACTCACTAACAATGGGGGATGTGTGACAATGATATATACCAGGAGACAAGGACAACCACTTTTCAGGGCTTCGATGCCCCACAAACCCAATTGTAGGCAGATCAATACTGTCATAAGACAATTATCAAAGACCATCAGCACATCATATTTTCATGCCATAAACAGCTCAAGGCGCCAGGGATGGCTTTCCTACAGAAAGCACATAGCATAAATTTGAAGGGTGTGAAATTGACATGATTAATAATTATAGTTATTAGCACATGTGCCAGCTGCTCGTGTATGGTTTATCCCTTGATTTATGGTGCCATAAATGCCCATCTCTCCCTCTGATGCCGAATCAAGGGGGCACACAACCGTGGGCAGAATGAGTCTCTCATTGCCAGAAGTTTCATCACAAATAAAAGAAAAAAGTGGGCTGAAAATCACCCTGGATCAGGAGACACCTCGGTGAGAGGGGAGCTGCCTTTTGTTTGCCTGGCTGCTTTATCGGCTGCTGAAACCTGTCTGCTCAGTGTTCTCAAAGCCTTTGAAGTTTGGACTGCAGCTAACAAGGGGCTATAGTTTTCTAGCCCCCCTCACTCCTTGGAGCTGTTGCCAGGCTGCAAACAGTCAGTATACATATTACAGAAGAAACCACTATGGCCAACAATGGAAGAAGCAAAAACTAATGTTTGGGGTGCCAAAAGTTAAAGTTTTTGTTGTCAGATGCAATTTGAGAGAGCTTTTCTCGGAGTTTAACAATAAATGTTTTGTTTCATATGGTTATCAACAGATCTGAACATGGACAGTATATCAAAATACATTTTAGAATCCAATTCCTTAGCAATCATCATCCTTAGGACAGGAAACAACTCAGTATAAGACCCAAGTCTAAACACATGAATTTCTCTCACCTTTTACCTCCTCAAGTACGAGTAGATAATATAACTTGCTGTTCATGACTATGTAATGTCAAATTACATGTTTAGAAGAAAAATAATAAAGGATGGTAACAAACATGAGATCTGTTTTAGTAATTTGGAGAATAGCTTTCTTTACATTTTGAGACCTGTCAAAAAAAAAAGAACAAGCCAGGTAGAGGATGCGGAAAAGTTTTTTTTTTTTTTTTTTTTTTTTTTCATGTTAGGGTCATCATTATTCAAGCATGTTTACAGACATTGGAAAGGTAAACAAATATATTAGAAGGGAATGCTTTTTTAAAAGGCAAAACTTAAAATATGCATTCCAAATATTGATGTTATAAGACACATTAAACTTTGCTAAAAATGAATGAAAAGGTCTTTTGTAGATCACCCCAACAGGCACCAGAAAATCTTGAAGACTCTTCCTCTCCTGCCATGTTCCTCTGGTTCTGTTTCATTGCCTCCTTTTCTGAGCCAGCAAGCCCCAGCCAGCCTGGAAGCCTGGCTTCAAGGCATTAGTCCAGTGGAAGTGAGGTCTGAGCAAGAGAGCCTGCGACATTTTCCGAAATCCACCTTCAGCAGCTTCCACTCCCGAACCAAGACCAAGATATGGGAATCATCGATACTGCTAAGAGATCAGCTTTGACAGAACATGCACATACTTATAGGCCTTCAAAACAATGCATACTGACTTTTTAATAACCCTGGAGAGAATTCAGATTCCCGAGTATTACTCAGACAATGATTCTCCTCCATAGTAAACAAAACTAATGTAAAAGACCAGCAGACACTTCTCTGGGCTTTTTGAAAACAACAGAATTCTCAGTAACATCTTTGGAAATAATTCAGGAAAGACTGTCACACTTTAGGCCTCTTAAGGCAAATACCACAAACCAGTGAAGCCTAGGAAGCTTGCAAGCAGTGTTTCCAAAAACATCGACTTTTTCTGACTAGTGAATATAGATAAAAATTAAAAAGTTCTTAATCCAAAGCTCAGTAAGTATAATGTAAGTGAAGTGCTTAATATTTTAATTAAAAGTAAATTTACCATAGGAGTGCTTTCTGAACAAGTTACTTGTTTTAAATGTAACACTGTTATATAGATTAAAATAACATTATTGATAATACTTTTGAAGCAAAGCATCATAGACAGATTACAGAATTACAGGTTATTGCTAACTTGAAGAAAAAAGAGGAATTTAAAAGTAAAAGATGATTTTTTAAAAGTTGGAATGAATAGTGGATTAAATAATGAAAACTTAGGTAATTCATGTTCTGAAAGAACCAGAGGTTTTTGAGTTTTTGAACAGGTATTTCTAAATAATGACAATGGAGTTGCATGTTTGAATTGTATGTTTAACAACTGAATTTAGCAATAGTAAAGAAAACTTTAAGAGAACTAAATTAACAGATAATTTCTCATGTGGCATATAGCATAATTTTAATGCAGGAGGAGGAAATTTTAGGACTAAGACCAACAAAATAATCTACAAAATACTATGCACATAGACTATTGAAATGGGTCAAGCACCCATTTCATATCTTGCCAAAATGCTTTACTCTGCAAACATAAGAGCTAGAAGATACTTAATAAGTGCTTTGGAAAGAGTAGATGGATGAAGTAATAATCACATATTAAGAAAATAAAGAATTTTTGATAAATTTGAAGAAAAATATATTTTTTCCCAAAGATTAAATTATGAGTGACTTTGCTTGGCAACATCTACAAGAAAATAAAGGAATATGTACCCCTAAGGAGATCAGAGGAAGAATTAGGATCCAAATGAATCTCTAAATTTGAGTATTGCACAGTAGAAAAAGAAGGAATATGAACAGAGAATTGGAAATATATAAGATGACAAAGTCAATATGTGGATCCACATTGACTAAGTACCTTTAATAATTTCCTTTTCATTCATGAATACATAGAATGGCAGCACCCAAGATGGCCTAATAGGAACAGCTCCAGCCTCCAGCTCCCAGCATGAGTGACACAGAAGATAGGTGATTTCTGCATTTTCAACTGAGGTACCGGGTTCATCTCACTGGGGTGTGTCGGACAGTTGGTGCTGGTCGGCGAGTGCAGCCCGACCAGCGAGAGCTGAAGCAGCGCGAGGCATCACCTCACCTGGGAAGCACAAGGGAAAGGGAATTCCTTTTCCTAGCTAAAGGAAAGTGAGACACACAACACCTGGAAAATCAGGTAACTCCCACCCTAATACTGCACTTTACCAAGGGTCTTAGCAAATGGCACACCAGGAGATTATATCCCACACCTGGCCTGAAGGGTCCCATGCCCACGGGGCCTCCCTCATTGCTAGCACAGCAGTCTGAGATCTAACTGCAAGGTGGCAGCAAGGCTGGGGGAGGGGCGCCCGCCATTGCTGAGGCTTAAGTAGGTAAACAAAGCCACCAGGAAGCTTGAATTGGGTGGAGTCCACCACAGCTCAAGGAGGCCTGCCTGCCTCTGTAGACTCCACCTCTGGGGACAGGGCATAGCTAAACAAAAAGCAGCAGAAACCTCAGCAGAGGTAAATGTCCCTGTCTGACAGCTTTGAAGAGAGCAGTGGATCTCCCAGCATGGAGGCTGAAATCTGAGAACGGACAGACTGCCTGCTCAAGTGGGTGCCTGACCACGGAGTAGCCTAACTGGGAGACATCCCCCACTATGTGCACACCAACACCTCACACCTCACATGGCTGGGTACACCCCGGAGATGAAGCTTCCAGAGCAAGAATCAGACAGCAGCACTCGCTGTTCAGCAATATTCTATCTTCTGCAGCCTCCGCTGCTGATACCCAGGCAAACAGGGTCTGGAGTGGACCTCAAGCAAACTCCTACAGACCTGCAGCTGAGGGTCCTAACTGGTAGAAGGAAAACTAACAAACAGAGAGGACACCCACACCAAAACTCCATCAGTATGTTACCATCATCAAAGACCAAAGGCAGATAAAACCACAAAGATGGGGAAAAAGCAGTGCAGAAAAGCTGGAAATTCAAAAAATCAGAGCGCATCTCCCCCTCCAAAGGAATGCAGCTCATTGCCAGCAACAGAACAAAGCTGGATGGAGAATGACTTTGACGAGTTGAGAGAAGAAGGCTTCAGTCAATCAAACTTCTCAGAGCTAAAGGAGGAACTACAGAACCAGCACAAAGAAACTAAAAACGTTGAAAAAAGATTTGACGAATGGCTAACTAGAATAACCAATGTAGAGAAGTCCTTAAAAGAACTGATACAGATGAAAACCATAACATGAGAACTACGTGACAAATGCACAAGCTTCAGTAACCGACTCGATCAACTGGAAGAAAGAGTATCAGAGATTGAAGATCAAATGAATGAAATGAAGCTGAAACTGGATCCTTTCCTTACTCCTTATACAAAAATTAATTCAAGATGGATTAGAGACTTAAATGTTAGAACTAAAACCATAAAAACCCCAGAAGAAAACCTAGGTAATACCATTCAGGACATAGGCATGGGCAAGGACTTCATGTCTAAAACATCAAAAGCAATGGCAACAAAAACCAAAATTGACAAATGGGATCTAATTAAACTAAAGAGCTTCTGCACAGCAAAAGAAACTACCATCAGAGTGAACAGGCAACCTACAGAATGGGAGAAAATTTTTGCAATCTACTCATCTGACAAAGGGCTAATTCCAGAACCTACAAAGAACTCAAACAAATTTACAAGAAAAAAACAAACAACCCCATCAAAAAGTGGACAAAAGATATGAACAGACACTTCTCAAAAGAAGACATTCATACAGCCAACAAACACATGAAAAAATGCTCATCATCACTCGCCATCAGAGAAATGCAAATCAAAACCATAATGAGATACCATCTCACACCAGTTAGAATGGCAATCATTAAAAAATCAGGAAACAACAGGTGCCGGAGAGGATGTGGAGAAACAGGAACACTTTTACACTGTTGGTGGGACTGTAAACTAGTTCAACCATTGTGGAAAACAGTGTGGCGATTCCTCAAGGATCTAGAACTAGAAGTACCATTTGACCCAGCCATCCCATTACTGGGGATATACCCAAAGGATTATAAGTCATGCTGCTATAAACACACATGCACACGTATGTTTATTGCGGCACTATTCACAATAGCAAAGACTTGGAATCAACCCAATTGTCCATCAGTGACAAACTGGATTAAGAAAATGTGGCACATATACACCATGGAATATTATGCAGCCATAAAAAAGGATGAGTTCATGTCCTTCGTAGGGACATGGATGCAGCTGGAAACCATGATTCTCAGCAAACTATTGCAAGAACAGAAAACCACATACCGCATGTTCCCACTCATAGGTGGGAATTGAACAATGAGATCACTTGGACACAGGAAGGGGAATATCACACACCGGGTCCTATTGTGGGGAGGGGGTAGTGGGGAGGGATAGCATTAGGAGATATACCTAATGTAAATGATGAGTTAATGGGTGCAGCACACCAACATGGCACATGGTAACAAACCTGCACATTGTGCACATGTACACTAGAACTTAAAATATAATAAAATAAAAAATAAAAATAAAATAAAGTAAAAAAAAAAAGTGTTTGGGTCAACATTTTAGAGTCTCAGGGAATGGCTCAAGCCTGCTGCTACCCACTCATCAATACCTGCTTGCTTTCCCCAATCCCCAGTTTCATTTTTGAATTTGATCTTTCCAAATCCACTTGACTCCACTATTCAACCTTAGAACCAGCAGTGTTTTAATGCTGAAAACTGGCTGGTGGCTGCTTGCCCAAGAGGAGAACTTAGATCTTTTGTAGTTGTCAAAATCTTACAAAGTTTGTCCTTTCTAATAAGGTTGCTGGAACAATGTGTGCTAAAAGGTCCTCCCTATCTGCCCTCTCCTCACTTGGGGGCCCCAGAAAATACTTCTTTGGGTTTCCTGCTATTACCTAGACACATTCAGGTTAGCAGCCATCACTTGGAGTGTTGGTAAATTATATTCTTTGCCCTTCACATTGCAAGTTTCAGTCATGCATGACATTTTGGTAGATCTAAGACGTGGTCTCCACAATAGAAAGAGGCCACTGCCATTTGTTATGTTTTTTGTTCAGTCTATTGCTTGCTGTTCTATTTTTGTGTAGGTGTGAAAGAACTCCCTCCTTCACCTCTTGATGTTTGATATTTGAGTTTGAGAAATAGACTGACAATAGATTAACAAGAGAAAAAGTATATAAATTTATTTACATACTTGGGGGTATCATAAGAAAGTGAGTGCCCAATAACCCCATGAGATCTAGAAGTTTATATACCCTCTTCATAGGAGAGAAGGAAATGGAGGTGTAGGCAATTTTAGAGGGGTAGTAAATGACTTTTAGGGGACATGAATGGGCCCATAGAACAGACAATGGCCTGGGGTAACGTTTGTCTGGGCTCTAGGTATGGCATTTGATTTTTCAGTTCCTTCCTCTGTGACATAAATTTAATCTTCCTTAGTTAATTAAATTTTAGTTAGAAGACTGAAGTCTATTGTGTTCCTCTTTAGTGGATCCAATCTTTAGATAGGTGAAGAAACTTTAGAGAAAAGACTCTCCCTGTGCTTTGGAAGAGACAGAGGACTGAGAGACAGGGGTTGGGAGAAAGAGAAAGACCTTGCTTGTAAGGCTGCTTCTTGGTTCAAAACACTCAACATGTAAATCTCCATGCTTTGGGGTATTGCTTTCTGAGCTCTAACAGTTGCTTTGGCACTTGACCAAACCAAATGGCCTTACTCTGAATTCTGTTTCTTACTTCTTGGTTGATATTGGCTTCATTTGGCAAAGTACTGCCAAAGTAACAGGTTTAGTTCACTATTCCAAAGGTGAAACTTTTATTGAATAAAGGTTTCCCTAATTGCAGGCTAATTTATTTAGGTGAATCACCAGCTTATAATAGTTCTGGGTTTGAAACTTCTCTGTAATCTCTAACATGACTTATTGACTGGATCTTTAGAGAGTCCAGGAACTTTCCTGGAGGAGTTCAGTACCAGCTTCCAGCTTCCGGCTTCCTTGTTGCATCCTAGAGCCAGGCTTTGTAAAACAGATTTAATAAAACTGAATCTAATCCATAGCCCAGAAGTAATTTTTGGTGACAGAGAATGAATTAACTAGAACATCAATTCTGACACAATTGGCACGTCATCGGAGGAACAGGCTTAGGCTCTGTGTCAATCTCCTTGGGCTGCCAAATTTCCTTAAAAGCTGCCAGAGATCAACCTACTAATGTTATTAAATGCTTTTGGAAGTTGAACCATACACATGTGGCCATAGAAAATGCCAATCAACATGTAGTTTGAACTTTGCCTAGGGTGGAAGTTCTGTGGCAAGAGATAATCATTGCTCATGGAAAAAAGATACAGTAGATTTAGTCTCGACTTCAAAAAATTCACCATATTGTTGGGAAGAATAAGCACAAAACATACAGCACTCTAGAAACCATAAATCATAAAAATAGTCAAAGCGTGTATGATAAGCATCAAATGGCAGCAGAGAAACATGTCATGAGTTCTGAAATGTGAGAGGTCTAGTTAGAGAGGCCAAGGAAGTCTTCACAGAATAGATGAGGTATCAGTTGGGTCCTGAATGGTGGAAGGGATTTGGTAGGTAGAGGAAAATAGAGGGTCCTGTTGGTGAAAGAATAGAGCTGTTTGGAAGATGATAGGCAAGATGTAGAGAGAATGGCAGAGAACTAAGGATTAAGCCACAGGATTTGCCAACTCCAAAGCAGATCCAGTGCTATCTACCTACATGGGATGCTAATCGGCAAAAACAACCTAGTTTTGGTTGCTCTCTGGCCTTAAGTGACCCAGCCATCCCATTACTGGGTATATACCCAAAGGATTATAAATCATGCTGTTACAAAGACACATGCACATGTATGTTTATTGCGGCACTATTCACAATAGCAAAGACTTGGAACGAATCCAAATGTCCATCAATGATAGACTGGATTAAGAAAATGTGGCACATATACACCATGGAATGCTATGCAGCCATAAAAAAAGATGAGTTCATGTCCTTTGTAGGGACATGGATGAAGCTCGAAACCATCATTCTGAGCAAACTATCGCAAAGACAGAAAACCAAATACCACATGTTCTCACTCATAGGTGGGAATTGAACAATGAGATCACTTGGACACAGGGTGGGGAACATCACACATTGGGGCCTGTCGTGGGTTGGGGGCAGGGGGAAGGGATAGCATTAGGAGATATACCTAATGTAAATGAACAGTTAATGGGTGCAGCAAACCAACATGGAACATGTATACATATGTAACAAACCTGCACATTGTGCACATGTACCCTAGAACTTAAAGTATAATAATAATAATAATAATAATAATAATAAAAGAACTGTGTGAATTAGACTCCATACATCTTTTAATTGAACAACTCTTGCTGGTTTTTATTGTAGATCCTTTCCAACTGTCAAGATACTAGGGTTATTTCTCTGCAATACCCTAGGTACCCATGAATAATAAAGCTTGTGCCTGTACCATGTTCCTTGTCTTGGGATTTGGAAGCAGACTCTTGGATGGGTTGAACTGCTGCCCTTCATACAAGAGTATGATTATTTTGAGATGACTATGTTCAGTCCTCTATTATTCTTCTGGGAAAGAAAATGATCCTGATGTCTTTAAAATAGAGTGGTGGTAAGCATGACAGGACTATTCCATCATCAAGGAAGCAGTATTGATATAAGTTATAATGAATTAAACATTTATCTTACTCCAGGCAAGAGAAAGAAATAAAGGGCATTCAAATAAGAATAGAGGAAGTTAAATTATCCCTGTTTGCAGATGACATGATTCTATATCTAGAAAACCCCATAGCTTTGATTCAAATGCTCCTTCAGCTGATAAACAACTTCAGCAAAGTTTCAGGATATAAAATCAATGTGCAAAAATTATTAGCATTCCTATACAACAACAACAGCCGAGCCAAGAACCAAATCAGGAAGGCAATCCCCTTTACAATTGCCACAGAAAGAATAAATTACCTAGGAATACTGCTAACCAGGGAGGTGAAAGGTCTCTACAATGAGAATTACAAAATACTGTTCAAAGTAATCAGAGAAGACATAAACAATTGGAAAAACAGCCCATGCTCATGGATAGAAAGAATCAATATTATTAAAATGGTCATACTGCCCAAAGCAATCTACAGATTCAATGCTATTCCTATCAAACTACCAACAACATTCTTCACAGAACTAGAAAAGGCTATTTTGAAATTCATATGAAACCAAAAAAAGAGCTCAAACAGTCAAGGCAATCCTAAGCAAAAAGAAAAAAGCTGGAGGCATCACATTACCTGACTTCAAACTATACTACAGAACTGTAGTAACCAAAAGAGCATGGTACAAAAACAGGCACATAGACCGATGGAACAGAATAGAGAGCCCAGAAATAAGGCCTCACACCTACAACCATCTGCTCTTTGACAAAGCTGACAAAAACAAAAAATGGGGAAAAGGCTCCCTATTCAATAGATGGTGCTGAGATAACTGGCTAGCCATATGTGGAAGATTTAAGTTGGGCCCCTTCTTTACACCATATACAAAAATCAACTCATGATGGATTAAGACTTAAATGTAAAACCCCAAACTATAAAAATCCTGGAAGAAAACCTAGGCAATACCATCCTGGACATAGGAATGAGCAAAGATTTCATGACAAAGACACCAAAAGCAATAGCAACTAAAGCAAAAAATTGACAAATAGGATGTAATTAAACTTAAGAGCTTCTGCTCAACAAAAGAAGCTATCAACAGAGTGAACAGATAACCTATGGAATGGGAGAAAATATTTGCCAACTATGCATCTGACAAAGGTCCAATACCTAGCATCTATAAGGAACTTAAACAAATATTCAAGAGAAAAAGAACCCCAGTAAAAAACGGGCAAAGGACATGAACAGACACTTCTCAAAAGAAGACATACATGTGGCTAACAATCATATGAAAAAAAGCTCAATATCACTGATCATTAGAGAAATGCAGATCAAAACCACAATCTCAAACCAGTCACAATGGCTATTACTAAAAAAGTCAAAAAATAACAGATGCTGCCGAGGTTACGGAGAAAAGGGAACACTTATACAGTGTTGGCAGGAGTGTAAATTAGTTCAACCATTGTGAAAAGCAGTATGGCAATTCCTCAAAGAGCTAAAAGCAGAACTACCATATGATTCAGCAATCCCATTACTGGGTATATACCCAGGGGAATATAAATCATTCTACCATAAATGCGAATGTTCATTGCAGCACTATTCACAGTAGCAAAGACATGGAATCAACCTAAATGTCCATAAATGATGGATTGAATAAAGAAAATGTGGTATACATACACGACAGAATACTATGCAACTCTAAAAAAGAATGAGATCATGTCTTCTACAGGAACGTGGATGGAGCTGGAGGCCATTATCCTTAGCAAACTAATTCAGGAACAGAAAACCAAATACAGCATGTTCTCACTTATAAGTAGGAGCTAATGGATGAGAACTCATTAACACAAAGAAGGGAACAAAAGACACTGGGATCTACTTGAGGATGGGAGTGGGAGCAGGGAGAGGAGCAGAAAAAATAACTATTAGGTACCAGGCTTAATATCTGGGTGATGAAATAATCTGTACAAAAAACTCCCATGACATGAGTGTACCTGCATAAAAAACCTTCACATGTACCCCCAAACCTAAAATAAAAGTTTAAAAAAAAGTATTACTCCAGTTACTTTCACTTAGATTTCCTTACTGAGTGGTCACAGGTGTGGATGAACTACCACAAGTATGAAGAACTAAAGGAAAATCACCTCTTAGAGGGTATGAACTCTCCATTTCCTCCTTGATAAGGGAAATTGCCTCTTCTTTGTCCTCTAATCTTAGGCCATGACGGTGCCATATTTGCTCTGTCATCACAAAGCCTCTCACGTGTGCTTGAGAGATTGCAAGATGCTATTTGCTTCTCTTAGGGGCCAGAGAGCCCCTTTGTCACCTTTATGTTCCTGTAGACTAGACACCCATCTTTAAGATGATTGCTGATTATTCTTCAAGGAAATCCTGGGAGTCTTGCTGAGTTGGTTTATTTTTCAGGTCATTATTAGATTAACTTTATCACATTTGCACAGCACCTGCAGACACAGCTATTCACTAATTCCAAAAACTTCACTGAGGTAGCTACACTATAAAGTGTTGAGGAACTGCCACTGTTAGAGATTAATCTGATGTCTCACTTAAGCTAAGGCAGTGGTAAATATTGGATTATATCATTAAACGCATAATCCATGAGAGTCCATTATTTAATCCATTATTTACCGTTGCCTTAGCTTAAGTGAGACATCAGATTACAACAGTGACAGTCCCTTTATACTTCATAGTGTAGCTATCTCATTAGAGTGTTTGGAACTGGTGAATGTATCGGAAGATGGCAAGGTTTTCTCGTTCTTGCTTGGTACTGACTCTTGCCCAACTTCCCTTAGAATAATTGGTCTAAAGTCAGTTTTTATGACATCTTGACAGATTGTTCCACTGCACTACGGATTTTAAGAAGAAGAATTCAGGAGGCCGAGCAGAGCGCCTGAAGTCAGGAGTTTGTGACCAGCCTGGCCAACATGGCGAAATCCGTCTCTACTAAAAATACAAAAAATAAAAAGAAAAAAAAAATAGCTGGGCATGGTGGTGCATGCCTGTAATCCCAGTTACTTGTGAGACTGAGGTAGGAGAATGGCTTGAACCTGGGAGGCAGAGGTTGCAGTGAGCAGAGATTGGGCCACTGCACTCCAGCCTGGGGGACAAGAGTGAAACTCCATCTCAGAAAAAAAAAAAAAAGAAGAAGAATTCAATTTGATGTCCAGGTGAGATGAAAATGTGGCATATTATTTTAACGCTGATGATTGTATCTTTTGATGAAACATACTGAATTAATCACATATAAGTTATGACTTCCATCCCTTTATTTAAAAAGGAAGCAGCAGTTTCTTCATAACTCACTGATTCACAACCTACTAACTCTTCTAGTGTGATTTTTTCCATAGGTTATTAGAGCTCTTACTTGTAACCATAGTACTTTAAATAAATGGACTTCTAAAATAAAAAGAAATTTTTCACTTCAATTTTCAATTTATTCTCACTGGGTCTACTTTATTTATGCCTTCTGTATAATTTAAGAGAAACAAAACTGGAGAATGCGTTATCAATTTCAGGCCACTAAGATATCAGTTAGTAAACTATTGTTCAGTTGTTTTAATAGATTTATTCTAATCATGAAGCATCGGGAATTCTGAGTCAAATCAGCGAGTTCCTATTAAGGCATAGTAAAGGCATTTGCAGGGTAAGTGAGACACTGAAGCCACAGTTCCCATCCTTGAGTTGTTACCTGGTTCATGGTATGAAAGCAAGCCTTTAAGACAAGCACTTCCCTGGTCCATTTTGCACCATTGCTCTCAGCTTGTGAAGCATTATCAGCTTATACCCCGCAGGCAGGCCAGAGAGGTAGGTGCAGGCAAGGGCAGTCTATAAAAAGTGGGTTTTGACCATATCATGCAATGTAAAGAACACATGTTAATATTGGATCACATCCCTCACTTCCCCAGAATTTCCGACTGTTTGACTGAATGAATTGAGATCTTCAAGTTTGTTTAGGGGAAAGGAGAGCTGAGGGATGGAATATCCTTTCTTGCCTTTCTTACTTGGAGAACTCCTACTCACTCTCCACCCAAAGGTACCTGCCCCAGGAAAAGTACCTTGACTGCCAAAGAGAGCTGAATTTGTTTTTTTTTTTTCCCTTCCCCTAGCACCTGACACACAACTCCAGTACAACACTGACCCCATGACAATATTTGCTTGCTTGTTGAGTTTCCTCCCAGCATGAAATTCTTGTAGGACAGAAACTGTGCCCTGTTTCTTTTTAAATCCCCAGTCCACAGCATGGTGCCTAACGCTTGGTTATTAGTTAAACGGATGACTAAATGACTGCATGAACACGAGACTGAAGATGTATTTGTAAGGATCCTCAGGAAACCAGAATAGGCTCCACTTGATAAATGACCAAGTTCTTAAACCAGGGCCAGGTCATCCTGGAGAAGAACTTTTGGTTCTGGACCAATAGGGCACTAGAAGATGTACCCAAACCAGATCGACCACCTGAGGCAGTCATGAAAGTCTTAGAGGCTCTTGAGTGACCATGAGTAAGGACTGTGTCACACCCCATTCTAGGATATCAACAGCCTAAGGGATCTTTGGCATGCCAACAGTCGCTGCTGTCAGTGACGTGGACCCTGGACCTCTACCCACTGGAGACTTTACCTTGTGCATCAAATGTGTTTTCTGATATTCAAATATCCTTTGGAGAATTACCCCAAAACACTCATTGAGCATCTACTGTGGTCACTACTGTACCTGGATACACAAGAGATACAGGCCCATTGTCATAAAGCCATCCAAATGCGCCATCCAAATCACGGAGGTGCCAAAGGCACCAATCTTCCAGAATTTTTCAAGAACTTGCTAATAACTTTAATAAATGAGAAAAAAGGAAAACGTCATGATTCATAGTATATAGTAAATACAGTTTGTCATAGTATGCTGAGATGTTTCTTTCTGATGCACTCTGGCTGACTGTTATGTCACTCATAATCCTCTAACCAACTCTTGAGGCTTCAGTGCTCACAATATTGAATCAGCACTGCTTCTCAGAGAGATGGCTCAGCAGATGGCAAAGACACAACTTAGTCAGATGTCTTCCTTAAAAATTTATAGGAAAAATGGTAACTGTATGTAAGAATCAGATTTTAAACTCTTTTTCATTTAGGTTTCTCCTATGCATGCCTTAAGTTTCGCTAAGCTTTTTGTAAAGCTTCTAGTTGTGTTAACAACACACACAGATAAAACCATTTTTGTATTAGTAAATTTATGTGGTAACAACTAAAAATAAATTAAAAAAAAATCAAGAAAATAAAAGAAAAACCAGTCAGCAGAGATGCCAGTCTTAGATAAAGATAATTTACTAGACAGCTGGGATCATATTGACTTAAGTGAAGGGAGGATTACAATAAATTAATAGGTTCAAACATCCACCAGAGTAGATTGGGTCTAGTCTGGAGTCTTGCTATTAAATGAGGAATTGAATTTCAGTATTTAGCCTTATTAGAAAATGACCTTAGATTTTTCTCATCAGAGTGAAAGGATGTCTTTAACATTTTTGTTTGTGTGAAAAGAAACCATTCATCTTTATGTCCATTTAGGTATTTTTACAATAGTGCTTGTCTATTCAAGCCTTTTTTTTCTGAACTGTTTATGCTGAAATGGGCATCTGCTCAGTTCACCCAATTCAAAATAAAAATTTGCATAATCTGTATTTGCATAGCAGCAAGTGGGTGGAGTTTAGGCAAGTGCACAGATGAACATAAAAATCAAATATGGGCAGGAGGAAACTCAATTTCATTATAAAAAAACCATGTTTGTTTAAACATAAAAAAAGCTGTGTAAACAATCCAAATGTGTTTACCATAGTTTAGCCTACAAGGCTCCCATTTTGTCCTCATCCTTTTAGCAGCCCTGTTGAATGAACACAAATAAATGTGTGCTGCTCACAAGAGATTTCAATTAAAAATTTACTCTTGGAAAAGTCTAAGAAATAGGATAGAACAGCCATGAATGGAATGATGAACACAGTCTGGAAGAAAAAAATAAAGATAAAGATTATAAGATATAATTAGAGATTTTTTTGAAAATTATTGAAGCAGTCAAATAAATGAAAAATTTAAGAAAAAACAGAAAAAACTTTGTATACAGCAAAGATGTCAAGAATTTAGAGGTGGAAGCAAGTAAGACTAGGACTGAAAAGACTATGAATGAAACATAGCATTAACAAGAATAATTTAAGGCAACAACCTTCCTATAACAAAGAAAAGGATCATGAAAGGAACTTTAACTTAAAACAAAGTTTTGGCATAAATAGAGTGTTCACTGTGGTTGGGTCTAAATATGCATATACAAGGACCAAGGAAGTAAAAATCTAATACTAGATGTACAGCTAATACTTTGCAGACCTGAATCTTACCAAGTGTATTGTCATCTGTGGTCAGCAAACAAGACTATAATATTAGGTCTATCATAACACAAACTGTGTATTAATGGAGCCATTAATCACCATCAAAACTGTATTAGGAGTGAAGATAGCCAAAGAGAGCTTAACTGACAGCAAGTGGCCATAAACCTGTCCAAAAACTAATTTGATTACCATCATACCAGCATCTGTGCCACTTATGAGGGTTCATTTTTTGATGAAATTAAGTAGACAAGTCATTCATGCGTATAATAGACATCTAAATCATGGTAAACATGTTGCTGGCAACAGAAGTAGTTAAAGAAAGTGTGGGATTATTTTGGTGTCTGGATACAGAAGCAACTCAATGGAAAGCATCTTTTGCACAACAGTTGGGAGCAAAATGCCATCAAAGAAGCTTCGGATAAAGCCAAATGCCAAGTGAGAAATAGATGGATTCAAAGTCAGCTGGTGAGATTCAGGGAATGTTGGTTGTTTGCAAGAAGAAATGTTTCGCCAGGATAAACTCTCACTCTTTATGGGTCATAAATGTTCCCAGCAAACAATCTGTTTTATTTGGAGACAGTTGGAGCTGCTAGGTTTTAGTCCTCACAGACGGAACTGTGGGATGTCATCATTAATGGCAGCCTAGAGAGAAAGCCTAGAATGTGCATCTTGAATAAGGGAAGGAATGGACTTTGCTATGAAGAATGACCTGGTTCCTCGTTGTTTTTGTTGTTGTTGTTGTTGTTGTTGCTGTTTTCAGCTAGGCATTTTAAAAGAACATGGAATCCCTTATCCAATTTGTGCTTATATAATTTTATCTTAGACACTGGCATTCTATTCTGCGTATTTTAAATGTTCTATTCCTTTAGTGAAAGGCTATCCTTTTCCAAAGATTTCAAATTATTAGAAGATCTATACTACTCATTGACGTGGTATTTAAAAAAATGTATTCCATATTTCCAATATTTAATTTACAGAAAAGAGGATTCATTTTAACATACATTTGATGCATGGAAATACCAGACACATTTGAATATAACAAACAGCAGTTTAGGCACTGGAAATAAAAATGATCATATAGGTTCATGTACAGAGTCAAAACAGACCATGGTGTTATGAATCTACTTCCTGCTTGCTCAGTGATCTCGTCCTTTGAGACAAAGCCATGTCTCTGTGTACATGTGCATGTCTATTTGCTTGTTTTGCCACACATATGTGTGAAAGCTTTGAAGACAGTAAATAAGCTTGAGGAACAGAAAATGTGTCTTTTAATACCAAGATGGAGAGCACCTCCCCCATGAACATCTCAGGGAAAAAACAGCAGGAGTGACACTTGTCTCCAGCACCTCCTGAAACATTATCCTGCTAATTCTGAACACCTTGCCTTTGCAGTGAGGGAGCCTCGAGCTGCAGGAAGCTGCCTGCCATCACAAGCTGATGCCTTGTAGGACTCTGCGTCTTACCTGAGTTTGCAGATGGGCCATTTCCCAGGTGGGCCTGGCCAAGCACTCCTCATTAATCATGGCTTAAACCTCTCTCAGTGGGGAGACCTCAGGTTAGACATCATTTGGAAACAAATTGGGTGAAAAATAGCTCTGACAATAAGGAGCCCACACGGAATTCCCCTGTGAGAGCTTCAGCAGTGTGAAAACAGGCTCTTCCAAGACACTAAATGATCTGTCATTTAGTGAATGACATTATAATCCAGTTTTGTGTCATACGCCGCTTTAAGCAATGACTGCCAGCCCCAGCCTTTTGCTGCTGTTGTGTTTCCAACTCTCTAGGCTCACTTAATTTACAAAGAGGGTTTGGATTTAGAACTGAAGAGATGAGCATGTACGTGCGCGCGTGTGTATTACGTATAGCAAACACACATATGCATAGGTGCACAACAGCGAACTAAGTGCCTGGCCATATGCTGCCTCACTAAAAATGATACTTGCTTAAATATCCTGGTGGAACCAGAAAAATCACCAGGGTGTAACCCCTAAACAGAACGATCCTGCGTGATATAAAAAACAAAACAAAGCACAAACCTGGCGTCATGACAACGTGATTTATTTTCTGGGTGAGAAAAACTCATCCACTTTTCTTCAAATGCATTCCAAGCTCAAGAGCCTTGGGATAAATTTACTCTTCCTGAGCTTCTTTTCTTAAAAGTAACTATATTTTTGCCTTAAAGTGACAGATGGCTTTCCCACCACATTGTAGCCATTATTTATACTAACAGATTGCATCTGAATTGACTGTAAACCAATGTATTTGGTCTTTCATTTTTTATAATTCTCATCTTAGGATTATCTGCTGGGACAAATTAGAAGACAAATGCTCACCTATGTACTCTTGGCACCAGGATTCCATTTGTAGTACTTACCAGGGCAAAAACCTGGGTCACTCCAGTGTCCCAAGTAAGTCCAGGAAGGTGGTATCGCTTCTTTTAGAAAGGGGCAGGGTCATATGACCTGGAAAAGGCCATGATGGCTTTGTCTGAGGACCCAGTTTGTTATGGTCCAGAGACTCTTAGGCCACCCATCATATATGCATGTTTCTTAGTTTATGCACAACCAGCCCATTTCTTTGACCTACAGGTTTCAACAGAGTGGGACAGTTTTTGACCTTCTGCTGTGGGCTCTCGGGAAGATTTTTCTGAGTTTAATTCTTGAGGGGAGCCAGGCCCTGGGGGTTTAGAGGTTCCCTCCATATTCTTATCACCTTTACCTTCAGAGAACATGTGTAGAGGATAATTCCTGTTTACCCCTTTGAAGAGGGCCTAGCATAATAGACTTCAGTAATTTGGAATTTAAAAATTATAGCAATCTTTATTTGATTTGAGTGTCAGAGTATACATTGACAACACCAGCGACTGGCTGCCCTCTGCCAGTTTTTGCACTCTGTAAGTCCTTTGGAATTTACAGATAGCCCAGGGGAAAAGGAAAGTTTAAAACCTCAGTTGACTGAGATAAATCTGTTACCCAGCAGAAATCTAGGCTCACAGTAAAAATTAAATTGAATTGCAAAAACTACGGTTATATCCTTGCATACTGAAACTTGTGGAATGAGGTTTATATTTACTACAAGAGCAACTTTGGGCTGTGGGGAGGGAGGAATACTTCCATTCCATGCTAAGCTATGAGGTCCACTGTGGGAAAAATCAAGAGAGAAGGTGGGAAAGAAACAAACATTTATTGAACAGCTGTTATGTGTTAGACACTGTTCTAGATATTATAGTCATTTTCTTCTTTCATCTGTACAATATCACCATGAAGTCAGTGCTATTTCTCCTTGTTTTACCAATGAGGAAACTGAAGAAGCTTAAGCAACCTGCCTAGGGTTTTATTCATTCATTCTTTTGTTAGTTTATCCACAAGTATTGATCCAGAGCCTCCTCCCTGTTGGGTGGTTTTACCAAGCACTGGGGATAGAGAGGTGGACAAAGCTGACCAAGGCTCTGACCCCAGATAACATATTATAAAGGCAGAACCCAGACAATGCAGCTTATACATAAACATACATAGGAAGTCATTTCAGAAAAGCAAATGCTGTGAAGAGAGTGTAGAAAGCTAACGAGATTGCCGGGAAGGGGTTGAAGGGGACCAGATACTTTACATAAGTTGTTAGGGAAGGCCTCCCTGAGAGATATCAGAATGGTGAGGAAGAAGCAACCGTGTGACAATCTTGGGGCATAGTGTCCCAAGCAGAGGGAAGAGCAGATGCAAAGGCTGTGGGTAGCACAAGTGCAGCATGTTAAGTGAACTAAGGAAGACCAACATGACTGAAGCACCCTGAGTGATGCACAGTGTGATGCAACATGAGGTCAGATGTTAAAAATATCTTACAGTCGACCGGGCGCGGTGGCTCACGCCTGTAGTCCCACCACTTTGGGAGACCAAGGCAGGTGGATCACAAGGTCAGGAGATTGAGACCATCCTGGCTAACGCAGTGAAACTCTGTCTCTACTGAAAATACAAAAAATTAGCTGGGCATGGTGGCGGGCACTTGTACTTCCAGCTACTCGGGAGGCTGAGGTAGGAGAATTGTTTGCACCAGGAGGCAGAGGTTGCAGTGATCTGAGATTGTGCCACTGCACTCCAGCCTGGGCGAAAGAGACTCTGTCTCCAAAAAAAAAAAAAAAAAAAAAAAAACACTTACAGTCACCTTCACTGTCAGAACCTAGGGAAATAGGTCATATTTTTTAATAACATTAAATAATAGCCAAAACTCATCTTTGGTGAATTTTCTCTTAATGGAAAAGGGGATGTCTTAGTTTCCCATTACTAACTTCACAAATTATTATTCACTTTTACAAACAATTGACAGAGCTACGCATTACTCTTTCTAGATTTCTAGAATCTGAAATTCTTTTAAAAATTTAATATTATGAGCTTGCCCATGGAATTTTAACAAGAAATTATAGATAATTATTTGTGAAATGGCCTCTTCTGGTAGTGCCTGAACTCTGTGCTCCTCGGCCACCTCATTCCCTTCCATTTATTTAATTTCCCCTCCATTATTTACTTTCACAAATAATAATTAGATGAATTCTCTTATTCCAGTTGCCTTTTAAGGTCGGGGGAACTAAGAAAAGACTAGAATTAAGCAAACCAGTTTTGCTGTATTTAGATTTAGTAATAGACTTAAAGGGAAAGAAGGGTATGAACACTGGTTGCAATCAGAATTTGTAAAAATAATTGCTTTTGTCTCTTACTGTCTGCAGCAGCATGGAGAGGTTGCTTTCTCCATTTAAGCTTGCCACTTCTTGAGAGCATATCTTCCTTTTACTTCTGATTTTCTCCAAAGACAAAAAGAGGACACAGTGTGGAACAAACGAGAGTCCATAAAGTTATACAAGTCTGGGCAAGCCATCAAGGATGAACTGGAACCAGAATTTGAAATGAAGAGACTTATGGGCTGTTGCATCGTTCCAAGTTAAATTTCCAAAGGAATGACATTGAATATAGAGAGATTTTAAATAAGAGAACTATGCATTATTCTTTGTGGACTCTTAGGCTCTGAAAATCTTTTTTTAAATTTAATATTATAAACTTGTCCATGGAATTTCACAAGGAATTGTAGATCAACAGGACTCTGGTCTCTACAAGTTTGCTGAAAGCTGAATTGAAATCTAAAAATGTACATATCAACCAAAATCTGATCTTTCTTTAAAGAAAATTCCCATTGACTTTATTGTATATCACCAGTGAGTGCGAATTCACCATGCCACAATGCTGGGATCGCTTGTCATCTCACACCATGAAGTGGTGGAGCACTCTTGTGGGGCAGGGAAAAAAAGACAAAAAAACAAGAAATTTTGGCCAGACGCAGTGACTCACGCCTGTAATCCCAACACTTTGGGAGGCAGAGGCGGGTGTATTGCTTGAACTTAGGAGTTCGAGACCAGCCTGGGCAACATGGTGAAACCCCGTCTCTACCAAAAATACAAAAATTAGTTGGGCGTGGTAGCACACACCTGTAGTCCCAGCTACTTGGGAGGCTGAGGTGGGAGGATTGCTGGAGCCTGGGAAGTCAAGGCTGCAGTGACTTATGATCCCACCATTCACTGCACTCCAGTCTGGGTGACAGAACAAGACCTTGTCTCTAAAAAAACAAAAAGAAAAGGAATTTTAGCTCTGTGAAGAGTGGAGCAGTAGATATCCTTTAACTGGGTCTGGATTTTAAAATGGAAATTGTTGAGATAATGACTACAACTTATGGTCACTTGAGTCTGGGCTTCTTCATCATCCCCTGAATCCTGAACTTGTTCTGAATTCCAGAATTAGAGGAAAATACTGTTACACCATCAACTCTTTAAAAAGTAGAATGGAAGAAGGGCTGCAGAGAATTGCAAACCATTTGCTGGGAATGTCCCTCTGAAGGCATGAATACTACTGGGAGAATGTAGCCAGGCCTCACAGATGCTGTGGATCATGAAAAGAGGAAAAGTCAAGCCAGAGCCCAAGAGGGATGATGTCAAGCTAAAACTAGGTGGCTTAATTTATTTTTTAAAAATATATGGACTGAGCATTTGCTATGGCCTCTGGCAATACGAGAATGAAGCAAACAATCTTCACCCTCGAGAAACTTAAAGTCAAGAACAGACAACAAAAGCCAGCCAGACTAGCCTCAGGACTAGCCTCAGGTCAGGTGGTTTAGTGGACTGACACTGGCTGATGTTTGCTCCTTCACCTCAGTTCTAAAGACTCATCAGTTGTGTCTGCTAGTTTCTCTATTGGTT
The DNA here is from genome assembly GCF_008728515.1 of Papio anubis. Taxonomy (NCBI): domain Eukaryota; kingdom Metazoa; phylum Chordata; class Mammalia; order Primates; family Cercopithecidae; genus Papio; species Papio anubis. The sequence continues at coordinate 125,391,089 of NC_044981.1, forward strand.
TTAATTTATAAGAGTAACAGTGCTGGTGAGACTGATGTATATTGGGGCACACTCCCAGCAAGCCAATATTGGCACTTCAATCATGTCCTCATGCACTGCACAGCTCAGTTATTCATAGACACAATTAATTGTCATAGTGTTGGACAGTTTGTTCCAGGAATAGAAATCTTTAAGCACCTCTGTTTAAAGTTGTACTAATCACCAATTAATGTATTCTTAGAAACGACACATGATTTAGAATAAAATTTTAAAATATGTAGAAGTTCCTAAATACCATTTTTTCTTGAATTTTGAGGGAAAAAAAATCCCTTCTTAAGTAGAACACATAACAATAATTCCCTGTAAAACTTTTTATTTTTATTTTTTTTAAACAGAGACAGGGTCTCACTATGTTGCCCAGGCTGGTCTCGAACTCCTGGACTCAAGCGATCTGCTCACCTCTGCCTCCCAAAGTACTGGAATTACAGGCATGAGCCACTCTGCCTGGCCCTAAAACTTTTGTTTAGTTTGCAGGACTTATCTTTGGCCTCAGAGCTTAAGTTAGCTCTGCACGAGGTGGTTTTGAAACTGACACTTCTCTGGCTTTTAATTGTCTCTTTGATCCAAAGGTGGTCAATGTTTTTCCAATGTCACTCTGTCCCCTACCTCTGATGGTCTGAAAAGCAAAATGTAGAAGTTAAGCAGGTCTGGTCTGTGAGGAAATGTAACAATTATCTTTTTCTAATTCATGTTCTTTACAAGTGGCTTGCAAATTGATCTGCTTATATGGGTGACTGATTTCCTTGGACTTATTCTCCAGGAATTATCTTACTACTGGTCCAGTAGAGATCTGTGGGAATGGGGAATGTGGAGTCCTAGAGAATGGGAACTTCTGTGGTCCTGGAGCTAGGAATGCTGCCCTAGAAGGACAAGTACAGGAAGGTCTACAATGGCAAGGAAGAGCTCTGGTGATACCTAGAGGTGATACTGAGGGTCAAAAACACAAAAACAAAATGACAAATGTGTCTTCATTTGAAAATGGCAACCCCCAGGAGAAAAGCCAGGAGCTGAGAATTGAGAGGGATGGAAAGAACAAGAGTGAAAGCAAAGCAAATGTTCCCATCCAGCTGCTGTGAAACCAGCTGTCCATCACATGGGATGAGGCAGGGAATGAGTGTTTCTGGCATAGCCATATCCTTATCATGGACTTAAAGATGCACCTGAAATTTAAATGTCTAAAATGGGATTAAACAGAATATAACAGCTTTAAGCAGAAATAGGGCATTATTTCAATCTCTAAAACAAATCTTCAAAAATAACCTAAAAACTATTATAAAACTTATTTCTTTCACTTCAAGTCCTTAGTTTGTACATTTATTTGCACATCAAACCTTTTCTTTAAATAAACTAGATACTGGAAATATCAGCAAGGCCTGATTAATCACAGTCTCTATGACAGTCCTTCCTCCCTCTCCAGTGGTATCCAGTCTCCTGAAGTTGGGGAATGCCCTTCCTTGGGTGTTTTCATACTTTTACTACGTCCATCAAAGTGTGGATTTTCTCTTTACTACATAATTATGCATCCATAAATAATACACAACCTTCTCTTTTTTAACCTTCATATGAACTATAGTTTTCTTTACCTAGTATTATGCAACTTGCTCTATTCACTCAACATATCTCTGAATGACATACATAGATCTAGTTCATTTTTTTTTTTTTTTTAGACAGAGTTTTCACTCTTGTTGCCCAGGCTGGAGTGCAATGGTGCAATCTTGGCTCACTGCAACCTCTGTCTCCTGGGTTCAAGCGATTCTCTTTCCTCTGCCTCCCAAGTAGCTGGAATTACACGCACGTACCACCACACCTGGCTAATTTTTTTTTTGTATTTAGTAGAGACGGAATTTCACCATGT